>NC_083598.1:74321713-75571713 GCF_020882245.1 Rhopalosiphum padi
ATAATAGTAGGTAGTTGATTATACCTATAATGCTGTGTAGAGAGACTTATAATAACTATAATGCGATATATTATGTTTGTGGTATAATTGTGTAAGAGTTACGGTAATATAGTAATATACCAAATACCAATTAACACGAAACTCGTTGAGCGGTCGGTCAAGTTTACTCTACATACGATTATACATCATTATAATATTATCGTCTACAAATAAGCCCGACGTAATGCGTATAATGTACACCGACCATCTGGCAACTTGCCTAGGCTAAAGATTCTGTTCGGTATATTACAAGAACGTTTCATAATTAAATCCAAAATAATAATATTAATATGTGTGTAAGGCAGGCAATTCGCCAGCGTTCGTTTCAAAATTACAAACATATATTATAATTCCTCGAGCATAATAATATATTACAATATTATATAGTCCACGACTCACGAGCAAACTTTGCAACGTTTTTTTTGTCCTATCCATAATTATTATCACTCTCTGTAAACGATTTAATTTAATTTTATTTATGATTCAACTTCACGCTTATACTATTATATTAATACATAATATACGTTTAGATGATGATATCTAGATCAAGATATAGTTAGCTATTTTGTTAGCGACTATATTGACATAAAAACGTCATCCGTGGTAATACGATTAAAGATTTTAATTAAATTTCCGTTTAAACATCAAAATATATCACGGGTATATATCTTTCGACAACACTTCACAACATGTTACACGTTTCTATATTTTCTTGAGCTGTTTAAAAAAAAAAAAAAAAAAATTAAATAAAACTATAATAAATTAAAAGACAATTTTTCATCTTGTTATTATTTCGATAATGAAAAATAAAAAATAAATAAATATAAATTATATAAATTGAATATGATTTATATAAGATTTAATTTTAAGTATAAATTAAATTAATATAGGTAAAACAGAAATACAACTCATATTATCGCGATTGAACAGTGATGTAATATATATATGTTTATGTTACTATAGTTAAATTTTAATTTTTAATTGCCATTTTCTAAAAGTGAACGTTACATAAAAATATTTTCTTATAAATCAGTCATGTTTTTGGTCAATAATGAATTATTATACCGATGTATTATTATAATAGTCAAAGCAATTGTTTAGATTTATAACGAAAACTATCTCTGTGTTATAATAATAGATGGCATGTTGTATGTAACAATGTATAGGTATAACGATTGTTGATAGTATACACTACTTGAGGTACGCAAGCGTTTATTCTACATAGTACATACAACGGTTATTACGAAACGTACGGAGTGTTCTATTTGCAGATAAAACTTGCAATGGATTATATAACTCGCACTGCAGTCACGAAACGACCTATCGATACACGGTAGTTTTACGCCCCTTTACACCATATAATATGCTTACAAATTATACTCGAGGAAGCGTTTTTTTAACGATTCGATTTCCCAAAGTTTTTAGCTCCGATAAGTAATGTATAAAAATCGACATGCTATATTTTTATGATAGACATTATACCACTATCCATATATGCGATTGGAATACATATTTCAAAATACTCAACACGAATTATATATAAATTGTATAAAAAAATCAACTTAAATTATAATGTTTCAGAATAAAATAAAGAAACTTTACATTTTTAACATGAAGTAAATTGTAATATATTGTATATATTAAGTTTACTATAATATACTTTCTGAAGTACGAAGTACGTAAGTAGTGGTGTACTTTAAAATTGAATAAAAGGTAGAAACACCAAATTTATTTAATTTGGAAATAATACAGCTATACTTCATTTCAATGAAAACAAATTAATAGTAACTTTTTATAATATAAAATTGGATGGCGCATTTCTTTTTTTATATACCTACATTCGATGATTATATAAAATAAATATATCTTATACTATCGTTTCACATAGTTGCCAAGAGTATATTTCCGTCTTGGTTCGTAAAAAATAAATGAATGTTAGTTGTTTTTAAACAGTAATTAAACGACAGATGTGTGTGTGTGCGTGTTTAAATGTCTCGCGTTATTATATAGTGTGTTGCGGTGTTTATTATAGAGTAATCGTGAAACGGAAATGACGATGGAAAAATAAAAATCTAATCGACGCGTAAAAAACGCAACATAAAATAAACACAACAATTAAAATCGTAAGTCACCACAGGGATTTATTATGTAATATATTACATAAGTAATAGTCAGTTATTATAGGTACTCATCGAATGTATACATTTTTACTTAGGTAGAAACTAGTAATGTATATACGTACATAATATTATGCTCACTATTATAGCCTAAATAGATTTAGACAGATTTATAATATTCAGCAAATATCGAGACGAACTAAAGATTATGGTCAGTCTCCCATTTATTATTAACGTGAATTATTTTTGTACAAAGGTAACACAATATTATAATGTATTCAAATTGTATATCAATAGCGATAAATTGGTCATTTGGTCATAACCATCGCGAATCATGATAAAAATTGGCTTTATATTATAACAATTTTCCGTCCTAAACCGAGGCTGCCTATATAGCCATTTCGCCTGACACACACTATCTACGGTGCATGTGTTAAAGGTTATAATTTATATTATATACAGCACAGACATCATAATTGTACGTCACTATAATGTATAATATTATATTATAAATACCTAATGCTCTGCAGACGGGTTCGGCGCTCCAATCCGGGATTCGAGGGCGCACCATCACCACCGCCGCAACCACTACCGGCACTACCATCACTAACGAGCGATCGTTACGGGTTTTGACGAGTGTGATTTTCATTTTGTTTTCGTTTTTAATTAAACTGAAACCCTTTGTAAATACCGTGTATCTATATATATAAACACACACACACACACACACACACACACACACACACACACACACACACACACACACACACACACACACACACACACACACCACCGCATACACGCATCATCTTTCAAACCCGTCATGTGTAGCAAACGTATTATGTATACGTATATACGGTCGGCGTAATCCCCGTCTCTGATTATCGTTATTAAGTAAATAATAATCTACGTTCGAAAGCCGTAGCCGGCACGGGATAGACCTGAAAAAGTAAACATACGTTAAAACCACCATATTTATTAATATATCGACGCAAAGTCTTGTTACAATACATATTGTTATGTACGACGGATCACTGCGTCTGGAAAGAATAAAAGATATTAGTATTAATTGTTTCAGTGTTTTGAAGTGCAAATAGAATGTCACGTATAGGTTAGTACTTATAGTAATAGACAATAATACATGTTATTATTATTATTGTCTTTTTATGATTATTATTTGGGCATAGGCTATACGGGTTAACACCGAAAATATGTATAAATACAGAATAATTAAATCGGGAAATCTCTCCACTAAAAATCACGATTCTTCTATAATCTTTTTAGATTCTGAACGGAGTGATGAATTTATTGATTTTACAATGATGTGTGTTTTTTTAAATTTTTTAATTAATTTATTTTTGTGTCTGTCATCACGTTTTGGAGTAGTAATAATGCTTCGATTTTTGACTTCAGCCCCTCTTTGAATAGGAAAATTCATCTTGTTGCTACTTTGGGGGGTCAAAAGTAAAAAAAATTCAGTAGTCGGGAAAAACCCTGAAAAAATAACGGAAAAACGGGAATTTTTACGCATAACCACTTTTTGACAAAATCAAATATTTTTCTGTAACTCAAAAACGAATCATTAAAAATACTTGAAATTTTCACCAAATGTTTATATTATGGTTATCTATTCGCGATTAAATTTTCAAAATATTTTGACCTTTTTTAAGCTCTTTATAGACAATTGAAATTTTCTACTTTTCTAAGTTTTTTCTTCTTAAAATGCCGATAAAAAAAATTTGACTATCCATAAAAATCTTTAAAATTTAATAGAAGGTTTATTTTAAGTTGTGCTTATCGTAGTAAAAAAAAAATCAAAAATTGTTAGTCACAATTTTTGTTTATAAGCATTTAAAGTTCAAATGTTTACGAAATATATCAAAATCGCGAAAATTTACAAGAAATTTTGAAGTTGAAAATTCATAAAGTGTTTGTGATTTATACTTAAGGTTCAAAAATCCATTACAAGGTTATCCATAATTTTTCCTTCAAGTAACTGTAAAAAAAAATTCCAGCGTCAATATAGAAAACATTTTATGAGCGTATGAAATTTAATTTTTTACGAAATCGCGTAAAATAACGATATATTACAATTTAAATATAGGCGTAATAATATAATCCAACTAATCTAACTAATATCCAACTAATTATCATTAACTGACAAATAATCTCCGTTCAGAATCGTTTTTCGTATACAATGATACCCGTCATTGCATTCAAATTTAACACATCCATTATAGTGACCAGTGACCTACTCTCCATCTCTACAATAGGCAGCAGAGCGATACCCACTTGCCCACTTTTTTTTTTATTAATTAACAGGTTTCCAATTAATGGTTTTTCAAACAAATCTATTTTGAAAATCTATTAAAATTATGAGTTTAAAAAATAAATTTTGGGTTTACAATGGTAATTTCCAATTTCCATTCAAAATATTGTACAACAAAAGTCAATAATGCATTTTTTTTATCACATATTTATATCATGTATATACTATAAATGTAAATTATATGTTAGTGTTATACGACTGTACGAGTGTCTTACGTATTATACTGAATGATTCATTTATCGTAACTGTGTTATAGAAAATACAATGCATTTTTACATTTTAAGAACAAAATATACTGCAGATAATCAATAATCATCATAAAAAAATATGCAATATATAGCTTGCGCGAAAGATAATTTAAAACTAATTTTATATTTTCCAAGATGTCGCTTGCGGGCTCCCGGTAAAAAGAATCACCCTGTATAGAAAAAACCAAACAAATTTTCTTTTTTTTTTAGTTACTCTCAATTTTACACACATACGCGGTCGCGCGCACGCCCTTGCGCTCGATCACGAGCGGTCTCCGGAACTAATTAACCGCGTGCGTGTGTTCTTATGTGATACGCCGCGTACGACTATATAATATAATAACACGTATAATATAGTCGCAGTCTGCGCCGTCGCCGTCGAGACGTCGTCTCGTTTCGGTTAATCTTCCAAAACGTTTGACTGCGCGTGTGTGTACACCGTGCGGCTCCAGCCCGGGACCGCATGTCGATTTTGTTCTGATTAACCCTTGTTTGTTTTCGTACATTGTATAATATGCGTTACGACAAGGGGCGGATGCAATAACAACAATATTTTTCAGGGTCTTCCCGGCCATCCCGTGGGGTAGTGATGAAGATGGAGATATTATAACATAATAATATCTATAGCGGAGGGAACTTCGCGGTAGCCGCCGCCTGCACGTCGTCACCGACGCGCGTCACGGTCCGAGAGCCTTCAAAGGGACGCCGCCGCCGCAGCCTCCGCAGCCGCCGCCGCCGCCGCCGCTGACTGTCCCTCGTTATCACAGTCTCCGTAGTAATTGGCTATATCTTTAAGTAGATATAATATTATGTATACGCAACGTCCTACACAATAATAATATTACATTATGCTGCAGTGATATACTACAGTTTGCGATGCCCGTGCAGTAGTCTCCAGTAATTTGGTAGTGTATATTATAGTTATATGCAATATAAGAAAAGTCGCAAACAGTATAGGTATAGATATATGTATATAAATAAATATACAGGTGTGTATTCCATTACCGCAATCAGAGTCTTGAGCGAATTGTATTTGCGTCTATAAAGAAAATCCTTGATTGCACTTAAAAGAATTAAATAACATTAAAAGACATACCTATGTTTATGACAGCGGTGACGTTACAAATCAAAAAATTTGGAAACAACGTTGGGATATTCAATTTCTAATTCTATATCTTTCGTGAGTGATACCTACAGACTATATTTGACTGAACAATAAACATTTTTTAGTACATCGATACAAAAATACTCATACTTATATTTGTAATAATAAAATTTAAACCATTTTCTCAAACGCTAGTTGAACAGTCGCCGTATCACACTTGATAAGGTATTTTATTTATATTTCATAAATAATTTTCACATGCATATTTTACTTGAAATGGTATTAGTTCAAAAAAATTCAAAACTCTGGATTAACAAGTACATAATTTAAATTAGACGATACATATTTACAATATTATTTCGGTATTTCCTTTTTACATCAATCAGATTGTTTTTGGGACTTATGTTCGAAATTCCAATAGAAAACAAAATATAATTAATTACTAATTATTTAGTTTAATGATTTTATAAATAAAGATAGGTAGTGGAAAGTCTGTATTTGAAATAACTTAAAATTATATTAGTACAAACGTTTTTGCTGGCTTCTTGTATAAATTGTTCAAAATTCAAATCTTTTAGCTATTATAATAGTTAATACACTACAACTGTTAATCCACCGCGACTTAAACGAAGATGGTGTAAACGTACATTTTAAAATTTAAAATTTGAATAAATTAAATAAAAAAATTAAATGTCGTCGCTGAAAGACACTGCTTTCTATCATATTTTTCATTTCATCTATATATTATTATAATTATTTACCACGTCATATTAAATTAACAATACAAATATAATTTATACAGTCATTTCAGTTCTCATATTTGGTTTCTACAGGCTATAATAATAGTATAGGTACGTGTTGTTCTACTTTTAAATAAATATTTACTCGAAGTTCGAGAAACTTTATTTATTGACATTATAATAACTAAAATGTAAATAAAATTAAATTCGCGATTATAATTCGCTTTCAAACATAATATACATATACTCTTCTAAATAAATAATTATCCCATAAATAATAACAATAAAAAATATATGGTGATGGTAAGCCCAAATGTGCATTCCTCGCGGCTCTTTGTATAGAATTAAAATTGTATATATAATTAATTATTTTAATTCCATGTTAATTTTTTTGCTGAACAGTGAACACTTATATTCATAACAATCAATTAAATAAAAAAAAAATGTAGAGAAAATATATGTGTATTCATTTTAAATCAATTAGTTTCGCCTATTGATTTATTGTGCATATAGCAGATAAAGAAAAATATAATTTAAAGATAATATATATGAATTATGAATACAATAAGGTATTGTTGAAACAAACAATATAGAAATTACAGTTGGTGCCTTCACATTATTATGAAGAATACAAAAGATGGGTAAGTATAATTGCTCGGTTTTCGTGTAATTTCTTGTTGTTTTTTTTTCATGTTACTTGCGAGTAGTATATCACAGATTTTATTATTAACTGTACATGGTGGTAGAAAATAAAAATATTATTGCTAACATTACCATGAATATAATATTAACCTTTGGAATTAGTTCAAGCAAAAATTGATTTTAGTTAGTTTAATTCAATTAAAGCAATTTATGGAAAAATAAGTTAAAACTTATAAACTAAAAATAAATTCAAATGGTTTAATGTATAGTTATTTACGAAATACGTATAATGTATAGGCTTCGTAACAAGAATATATCTAAGATGCTATATCAAGGGGTTCCGGATGATTTGAACAATTTGAGGTTCAGAAAACATTTTTTTTTTTTACCTAGTTATTCTGGGTCTACACAAACAAATAATAATAAAAAGTCAACATCGAAGGAAAATGTTTTTGGCGGTCCATTAAATAAATAGTCTTCTCCACGTTCCGCCATTTGCCGACCCTTGTACTATACGTTTATCGAAATGGGTTGCTCGTAGTATACACTTGAACAGAATAACTAATTAATAGATTAAGACATTTAGTTACTTAAAAATTACTGACTCGCAGAGTTGGCTTAAAGGTTTTTTAATATGTATTGTGATGATCCTGTGACTATAGTGTATACCTAATAATATTTTTATCACTCTTTTTATCACTCAAAATTTGCTACCCTATAAACTTTTTAATAATATATGCTTATTTAGGCATCCTACAAGCGATAATTATTACTGCTTCTTATTAGTAACTAAATTAGCATCCATTTTTAACAACACGAGATGCAGAGTGTGGCAAAGGTAAACTATATACGGTATATGTATATAATACGCAATATAATATCGACACGGGATCGGTGGTATGCGGGTGGACAGTAACGATCACCGCTAAAAGCGTACATTACATTTAGAGTATACCTACGCAGCTGTAATATATATATATATATATATATATGCACCTACACATACAGATATATGTAAGATAACCATTTCTGGAGTTCATCAGCCGATCCGATGACACGGTGCGGCGGCGGCGGCGGCTCGGATAATTTGATACCAACTCGAACGCACCGATGTAATTTTACCGAATACCCGCCAGTTTACGTGAAAGTGTTTATTAGGAGCAAAAGGATTGGAAATAGATCAATTGAACGGGTGAAATTACACGTTCTGTCCGGCGGTGTTGGTGCGTTGTCTTGTGTCCTAATAACCACATTTTCGTTTAAACATAATATATACATCGCGAGATAACATAACATAATATGTATATTGTATGAGTGATATATACATATATATACGTATTATCCGCGTGTATATAAATGCGCACCGGTATACCTCTATATAGCTACGTACGAAGAAACGGTGTCGGTCGGTTTTAATGATAACGACGATACAGTATAATAACAACAATCATAATAATATACATAATATACTTTACACGCGTATATCATACACACACACACACACAAACACACATATACGAGCGCGACCGACAACACAATATGCCCCGGAGGGTGTATGCGATATACTTCTTTTTTTTTTTCCGTGCACCTACGTGTATTTCTATATATGTGTACACACATAAATATGACGTACATAATAATAATAATAATAATAGCAGCGGTGTAATATACGCGTGTACGTATAGGTATATCGTGCTGTTGTATACCTATATCACTGCAAGGTGCCGGAGAGGTACAATTTAGACTTGAACTTCTTCTATAATATAGTTGATGATTGATGAAAATATTATATTAAGCGCGCTACCGGATTGAAAACTAGTTCTCGCGCGGCCGTGTATAATACACGCCGATCGTCGGCGGCGATTTCTTTTCGTGCTTTGTGATAGGTAGAATAAAAAAAAAAAATAAATAAATACACCGCTGTATATGACGCTGTGGGTATGTTATACTAATATATACCGGCTATATTATTATTATTATTATTATTTTTATACGTGTCTAGTAATTACCGTTGGCGTTATACATGCCATTCATCACTGATTAATAAGAGACATTTTTCAGAAATATTTATCATCCAATCCATTATAGAACATAATAATAATAATAATACATATATTATATAGGTGCGCGTGATATGAAATTATATGCATTGCCACATGTAGGTATATTACGCTGCGTCTGCGAGTGTAATAATTATCTACTAATTATTTTTGAAAGCCAAACCTAATCACACCGTAATCACACCGCAGTACCTATATCGTCGTTTTCACACTGCCCGTTCAAATTGATCGTTCACTAATTTGTATTTGTGTTTGCCGTACGTCTGTGTGTTATGCAATACGATATTAAACATATGGATACAAATAATGAGAGAAAAAAAATGTATGCGTTTCAAAAATATATATCACTTAATTTGTTATATTTTCCATATTCGTTAGTAAATCGAAGTAGGTAGTACGTATCTATATATTTTCATTATTTCGAAGGGAAGCCATAAAACCATTTAATCAATCATTGATTCGCGATAATATTCATTTTAGCTTTAGCTTTGGGAGGAAATTAATGGCCTTATGGTTATCGTATCTATATATAAATAAAAAATTACAAGGAGATTTCAAATTAATTGGTTATTAAAACTCATTTTGGCCAAAACTAATTTCCCATTAAACTATCATTAATTTTGTACTACCGATAGGTACTTTGTAATATTATACGTTTATTTTTGATTTTACTTGAATATAATATCATATATTATTCACTTACCTATGTTGTATATAGACATATAATGGTTATTAATCGATTTTAACTGCACAATATTCCGATTTTAAATAATTAAGATGCTCAGATTTTTTTATTTTAAAATCAGCTACAGAGTTCATCATACGCACGGTGCACTTATAAGTTATAAGTATTAATAAATATGTACTTATTATAACTAAATATAGCCGTACAGGTATCGAAAAACAGAGTTTCGTACTTTCGTTGTAACCTACTCACAACACTCAATTATTGCGCGTTTTTATATACTAAGTCATTACATTTTTATGACGATACAAGCATATGATATTATATACTCCAAATGGCGAACGAGTCAAAATGTAATTATAATCACGAAATAATATGTACATATATATACAATGGCGTATAATATGTATACTTAATTTATAAATAAACTCAGATATGGAGTGACAATATTTTTTTAAGATAAAAAAAAATAGAATTTTATATTTCAAAAAATATAAAACTCTAATATTGCATTTAGTTTATATAATATGTGTAGGATGTAAAACAATTAGTATTTCATTATGAAATCATCACTTAAATGTTCAATCGGGCTTAATGAAGCGTTCTCAATAAGCTCTTTGACCGTGATTTGCATTGTTTTATCCTATTATAATGCAATGAATATTAGTGTTGGCAATTTGTCTATATAGTATATACCAGCAAGTCATTGCCCAGTACACATATAATACGTGTTTTTGTTTGCATTTGAAAATCATACATGCTATAAAGACATATCGTATATATATACTTGAAAAAAGTTCAAATTGCCAAAATATATGCATAATGTGTGTAGCAATAAGAAAGTTAAAGAATGAAAAACATTCGTGTGTAATGTGTATTGCTTCTTTTATAAAAAAAAAACGCATAATATTATAAGTACCAAAACTATACAAGTATCTTAAGTACCTACCTATATGAATACACCTACCTTCCTACATATTATTATAGTTTTATATTCATAGGACTGACCGTGCAAAAAGTGTTGCCCGATAAGGCTATAATCTGTTTTTAAAAACCCGCAATTTTCTATAAGTTATAACCTACCTACAAATATATAATTAGGTGCTAATCTGTAATTATTACACAGTGTCTAAAACGCAAGACTATATATACTGAGTGGTTTTGCATATTATCTGCTAAAGTGTTAAAATCACTGGCGTAGTATTATTTTAGTTTTTCCATTTGATATAATATAATGTTGTTATAATACAGTAGGTCATAGACTATGTACCTAATGCAACAGCTAGTGCAGTAGTTAATGAATAAATTCTATATAATTTACGTATTCTGTTTTGCGTTATCGTTTACGAAACTACGAAAGAAAACTTTTATTATGTTATTACTTATAACGACTGTTTATGGGTATAGTGTGTTCGATACGGGTTTGTCATTAAAAAAAAATAATAATATTTTTTAGTTGATTATAACACATTGAAACATCATAACCGCGCGTTATATGTACACTTAGTATACATATACCCTGTGCGTTATTTCTCTGTTAAAAAAAAAATTATTTTATATCTTTGCAAGGTGCTTTACTGTGTTTGATATATACCAGAGTAATAATTTATATCACATGCGGTTTTTAATAGCTTGTCGTAGCTTGAAGACAGCACCGTTCATTTAATTAAAGACCTGTAAAATTAACATGTTTATTCCTTTGACGAAATTTTACTACCTACCTACTTATGTTTTCTCTATAAGTATTACACTATGTTCTGACTTGACAAGTTTGCGCCAACGTTGCAATTTATTGCGTTTAAAATCACAATTAACCAAATTATTGGTTAAAATCAAAACTAATTTAACAAAATTAGTATAAATATAATAACGTACGTGTAATGTACCTATTAAAAAATGAGAGAAATTTCCAAATGTACACTAATAAAAGATTTTAATTTTAATAGTACTAATTTAATTCTATATACCATGTAATCCTTTGAAAATTCAATATTTTTGCATATAACTTTAATTCATAAATACCTACTAGTTTGGAATAAAGATTGTTTTGTAGATATTTTTAAATATTTTTTTTTTATATTTATTATTTTAAATACAAAAAATAAGAAAAACCAATTTTATTTTTAATTCAGAAAGGAGTAAATGAACTTGAAATTCTAAGCAAATATAATTATTATATAATAATAATACATTATTTCATATAACCATTTAATTAAACATTATAACGATAAAAAAATTATGTTTTATTTTGACTGGAAATTATGTAAACAATTTTTTTTCAAAAAATGTTAATAGATTTTAAAATAATATGTATTGTTCGATAAAAGAATCTCCTAGTGTCCAGTTTATGTGTGTAACATATACTATTTTAGGTTGACCGTAAAAACTACACAGTTACTTACCCTACTTGAGACGAATATCTATACCTCAGTTAAATTAGTCTTATGTATTATTATCATAATATATGATTTATCTATACTTTTCCATTTTTTTTTATTATTATTATTATTATCATGTATATAGTATTTAAACCACTTTTTAAAATGAATCATACTTTACAGATGCTGTAAATCGTAAAACCCATAACCGGATTACTCACCAGATATTTGTAAATTGTCATTTTCTTTCGCTGTAACTATATATGATGCAAATGATTTCTCTATTTATTAAAATTATACTCAAATAATAACTATGATTAATCATTTGTGTACATATTTGTACTTGCTATTTACAAAATAAATTAATTTTAAAAGTATACATAGGTACTATGTGACCATTTTTTTCTGTAGAAACGAATATGTATTGGCAATACAGTATTTCTATTATAATACTTATAATACCACAATTTGTGTCGTTCAAGTACTATAATATAATTTTATAATAATATTATTATAAAATATCTGTACCCGCAACATGCACGCTGCCGCTAATAAAACTCCTCTACCGACGACACGTCACCTCAGCCTAGTCGCGATCGATATTTATAATTTATATACGCTCAAACAATGAACGTACATGACATAAATATAAGTTGTGACAATAACAATGCGATATCGATCTGCGAAATTTCGATTGCAGGGAAGTACGATAGTAATACATAATATATGGTTATTATAGGTATACATATTATATACTATATACTTCTATATACAATTATAGAGAAGTATAGGTGCGAGGCTGACGTGTGTCACAAAATAAATTAGTCATCAATAATAACACAATATTATAATGTAACACAAACACCCTATGACAACGGACGTCCGAATTAATATAAGCCACGAACACGACGTATCAAATGTCATACACTCATGTTTATGCCTAATATGAGTAATATAATAATATATAGATATTCATATCTTATTATTATACCTAAATATTGTGTGTTTACAACGAAAATCCCAACAAGTTTTTTGTTACCTATAGTTAGAGCATTTTTTCTCGTTTTTAAACGTGGGTTTTTAATTTGTCTTACTAAAAAGGACTTAAATTTTAAATAAATGTTTCATAAAATATTAAATTTATTCCACATAAAGACGCATACTTGAATTGTTATATTTCGTCCAGTAAGAATTGAATAATAAACAGTAGAAGTTCTAAAAAAGATACAAAAAAAATGTACGTCTCTAATTAACTATATTATATTATGCATAATATAATCTGGGTGAACTTTATCCAAACATAAAATATCCAAATGTATAATGAACTTATACACGTAAAGCAAACAAGAGAAAAAACCATGGAAGTATAGCTCTGCTGCAGTGTATCAACAGATTTACCTTTTATTCGGTGTATCGTAATTGATTCTGTTCTTTTACTTGATACAGATCGTAGTCGGTCATGGATGCTTCTAGGGCTACCTATGCCAGATAAGTGGATTCAGAAGTGGCTGTACTAATTGTTTGTACTCTGTCAGCATTCAGGAGACACTGCTGAACTCATCATCATTGCTTATCACTTGATCAGAGACCATGTGGCACAACGAATCAGAATTGGCTATTCGGAAGACCTCCTAAATCCTGGATCTTTCGAAGTTGCTTTGTCTTTGTGAAGGTTAGGACAGGTCAAGACCAGCTATCGACCGACCTTCATCGAACGTTTTTTGTTCTGTCCCGGACAGAATTAATATATTGCGAATTCTACAATCTACACTATTGTCAAATATATCATTCGCAAGAAGAAATACCTGCAATTGAGAGAGTTACAGATGCTCTGGGATAGATTTTTTTCTTTAGTTGTTTTAATAGGAACATTATAATTACTATACGACCAATCTTGTATTACATTTTCAAATGTTTGCTACTAAAATTAAAAAATATACAAATATTGTATAACCTTACAAAATAGTTTGCAAATTTTTTTGATTTAAACAATTTAATCAAAAATGGAATTTAAAAATTCAAAACGCTTCATAAATCAAGAAATAAACCTATAAACCATATAGGTAATAAAAAAATATATAAACTGTAGTAATTATTAGCAATACCCACATAGTTAATACAATATTATTTTCAAAAATATTAAAAATACTCAATGCTCATCCCCAATTTTCTTATAATACATCTATTCAAATTTGTATTTAAATATATACAAATATTTGAAAAAAATTATGTAGTGCTACGATAAACTACCAAAAAAATATGGTTAATAAATTAAAATATATGTTATCGTTACAAGACATTTTTAAAATCATATAAAAATTAAAATATTTAAAAAAATATGGGTTTTAAGTACCCATAGATACCTACTAAATCAGAAGATTCAAAAGAATCAGAATTTTAATAAATGTATTATTTGAGGATTAGGGCAGAGCATTCTTAGTAAACTACTCTATATGTATATCACACAATCCGTCTTTCTCGTGGTTACATCATATATATATTATATATTATATAGGTACTTCTGATAAATATACATACTATATTATTTCATAGAATTATTACTTTTTCCGTGTACCGTGTACATATCAATACCTATAATTATTATTATTTTTAATTACCTACAGAAATAGCTAAAAACACTAAAACACGGCTACAAGTCATATTATAACATATTATACTGTGTTAAATACAATTTTTATGTATTTGTGAATATTTATCGCGCGAAGTTTATAATTAGTGTATATAGTGTCATCTGTGTGTAGGATGAAGATAATATTTTAATTATTTATTTATTTATTTAAACTGGCTAAAATCCAATAACCAGTATTTTAAATAAATATATTAACAAAGTGCGTGCGTTTTAGCATAAAGATAATAATACAATTTAGACAGGTAATTTAATACTAACAACTAATGAATAATAATAAAACATAATTCATATAAACTGTAATAATATAATAATAATTCACTAAAAATATCAAATAATATAAGTATAAAAAAGAATTGAATATAGTTAAAATTAAATAAATCAATTTGGGTATATTAAGCATTAGTTGTGTGTAGTAGCATTTATCGGGTACCTACGTTTAATCGAAGAAAAAATTGTAAAAACAATCGCATGCACGGAAGAATATCGAAAGGCATCGCAAAACAGTTTGCAGCATATTATATTCGTATTTATTCGAATATTTATGATATTAATTATTTAGTTTATGATTATTATTATTGGCATCGAATTGGCATGCTCATCACCGGACGAAAAATAAATAAAATAACATTCATTGGACTAAGTAGTTCTTTATAATATTCCATATTATTATTCTGTATACCGTGACATCGCGTGTAATATACGGACAAACAAGACAGAAACGGCCAAAGAGAAAAATATAATAATAAAAACAACACTATATAATATAATACTATAGGTATGTATGTTATTATGATATAATTTACACGTATATAATATTATATTGGATAAAAACGCTGTATTTACGAGGGGAACAGATGTTGCAGTTAACGATTAACTTCATTAGCGCGGCGTGTGTGCGTGTGTTTAACGTACACAAAACTAGTTTAATAATGATATATTATTTATCCATTAATAAATATTCTATAAGAGCAGCCGCCGAGAATCGTCGCGTATATATTAAATGTATACCAGATACCTACATAATATAATATGTATAACCGGGCTGGTTTAGGTACCTATATCATTTTCTTACCGATTTCAAATCAATTTGAATATTAAATGTTATACGGTGTGCGTGTGTGGTATTACGATTAAATTATATACAGGGTGTACGATTATTATTTAGCGGGCGGCGACTGCAGATCGCTAATTGAACGTTCTGATCGATTTTTTGTGTTTATGAATAAATTGGATATTTGGTTAGGCGCTACGACTAGGTAGGTACATAATTTTTTTTTATGTAAAAAATTTAAGCATTTATAGTATTTTTTAATAAGTTCAGACTTCTGTGAAAAATGAAAACACCCTAGTCATAACTAACAGTACGTTACTTACCGATCTACTGATGCCTAAATGTAAACCTGTATTTATCCAATATTAATTTTACCTAACCTACATGTTATTTAGACATTTTAGTTAAGATATGTTATTTTAAAAGAGTGAAATTTTAAAGGGCTTTTCAATATATTAATATATAATATAATAATATAATATATCATATTATCATATCATTGCTAAAGTTAAAAAGTTAATTTTTTTCACTTTTTTTTTTGTTCTAATGGTTATTTTTACAAATGTCTTCGAACTCAACGTCTCAAATGACTAACATTTTTATAGAAAGTGCATAAAATTCAGGTTCATTTCACATCATAATTTTGTTGGCACTTTATTGATAATTCTGTTACCTATCTTTATTAATTTCTACAGTTACCACATAACTTAACTGTACGCGTTATAATTTATATGTGATGAGTATATACAATAATATTATATTCCTCTATAATCTATGTTCATAAATATTGAAATTTATCATTTAAAAGTAATTATTTAAACTTCCGGTATTATCTTATATATATTATAAAACGCGCTAAGAAGTTGATCTCTTTGTACTAAAGACACAATATAATTTATTTATTTTCTTTTAAATCAATTTTAGCACCACGTTTCTTTGATTAAAATAAAAAATAGAATAATTAGACTAATATTTAATATGTATTTTTAAATGTATTGAGTTTTTATATATTATACGTAAAGGCAATTGTAAACTCCGCCAGAATATCGGTTAAGATAAAAAGGTAATAAAAGGTCTAATGTAAACTCCGCCAGTTTTAAATTCAACGGATATAGTTGTTGATTTTGAATTAGTAATTCATAATACATGCAAAAAAATATGTCCTAATACTCCTATTGTTAGTTTAGTAGGATGTTGATTTCATCTCAGTCAATCATGGTGGAGGACAACTCATAACTTTGGATTGAGTGTTGAATACAATAATTTAAAAGTGAATCAGAAATAACTAATAAGTAAGTGGCTTCATCTATATTTTGGATTATTGTTTATAATTATATATATATATATATATACTATATTATAATATATTTATTTAAACTGTACGAATACAATTAGTTTTAGTCAAATATAAACTACAACTCTGGGTGTCTATTAAAATGTGTGCTTTAAGCTAACTCGATGAGTTAGTTTTGTCCAATGACTATATTGACCATATTTCATCTTTATATATATTATATATATATGTTTTATTTAGTATTCAAGTAATTATAAAATAAATTCAAATTTGTAGTAGGTACAATAACTTACTTACTTACTTACTTACTTACTTACAGATAATACGTTTATATTATAATCATTATATCAAACGACGAATTGCTAATGGAAATAACTGTAGGTACATCCGTAAAATTCCACAGATTAATACCAGTGTAATGTCGGTACCTACTTAAATAGATAATATACTATTTAATCCCTTTGCGTTTAGTAAAGGACTACATGTATAATATAATATTTACCTATATAATGCATAATGTATATCTCACACTCGACTTCTCACGCAACCGATCTGGAATGAGTATTAATCTCTCAAATGTCAACTATCATTCTGGAGTATCTGCGCGTAGTTACAGTAAAGTTGTAAGTTGTAATCGGTAGACACCTAATAGATTCTATTAAATAGAAGACATAGTATAGTAAATGTATACAAATACACAATAGTTGTTATACTATTATTAACATATTATAATATTATGGTTATTACCAACCTTTTGTTTTATAATATGTGATCAAATATGTACAGTCATTTTTTTTGTCATTATCTTTTTGATAGGATCGAATTTCAACTAATAATTCGACTTTACACAATATTGAATTTCACATTTTCAGCTGATTTTTTTTTAATCACGACATTGTTGATGGGAGGGCGGACGGCATCTCGGCCCCACCCTTAAATACGCCCCTGGTTATCGCATTATTTCTATGTAAATCGTTATTGTATAAAATAATAGTAATAAAGATAGAGAAATATAATAATATAACTATGGTGATATTGTATTAGGAATCGCGATAATGACGTTGCTGGGACAATTTAAAAAAAAAAATGAAAATATTAACACACATATTATTTTAATTGCATGTTATCGTGTAGATAAATAAATTCACTGAAGTAATTTTCAGGGTTTTTATACGGGTTAATGTTAGCAGGCCAATACGCCATTATATGCCACACACTATACAGTGCAGTGAACGTGATGTTTAACCGTTGCGGCTCTTTTGAGTTTTGTACGAGCCACAGCAAAGACTATATATATATAGCATCACGTGCAATAAAGTTATTATGTCCGTATAGGTCGTAAATTAAGGCCATAGTCGGATAACAAGTATAGGTATAGGTTATGGTGTTGTTTATTAATATTCTTACTTGGTCATAAACGGACTAGTCAGCTTCTACTCAAACAATTTATCTGTCTATAAATTTAAAAAATATAAATGAACTATTTTAAAAAGAAACATATTTAAAAGTTAAGATTAAAGTATAATACCTATGCGTAATAGTAACTATCTAGTGAAGTAGTGAAAAAAGCTATTCATTGAATTAAATCAAAATTTCACCTGAAAAATTAAACACAAAATTAATTTTAAGCTCATCGACTATAATTATGATAATAATGCATGATAATTTCAATGTTTTTTTAATTAAAATATTGCATGAAAAATTGTGTTTATCAACCGAGTAATTTATAATAATATATACACATGTTTTTTATAATAAACATTTAACTATGATTATTTATATGAAAAATATAAAAATTATTTATAACTATTTAAAATGCCCAAATTGGCGTAAAAAATACAACGGGATAAGGGAGGGGGGGGGGGCAATAAATAATACCTATTGTAAGTTAAGAGGACGTTATACCCGCACGTGTTGTCTCTGTCTTACTAATGTAGATCATAGCAAATTTATGTTCAGCAGAACACATTTTGTGATGTTAGTTTTAATATTAGAGTAAATTTACTTATTATCAAATTTAAAGGTAAGAATATTATCTAGAAAATGTCATATGCTTTTATTGATATTATCATTTTAAAGTGAATATTTTACATAGCTATAACTCATACGTTATGAGCACCGTAGTAACTGGTAAATATTATACAGTATATAAGTACTTACATTCGGAGTGTTCAGGTTGATATTTGGAATTCGGTAATATTGTAGTCTATATATTAACTAGAACCGTGTTTGACATGTTCGGATCTCAGCTGTCATACGATATATGCAATGAAACCGACCCGTTCGTCGTATAATATTGATGACAATTATATACCTAACGCAGGATGTAACTATTTTTTAAATCATCATATTATTATAGTAGGTATATTATGTGCACCACGCGGAGGCCGTTTCCTATATGCGAATTGAAACAATAGCGGTCGCATGTCGATTGAACAATTATTATAATATTTATCAATAATAACATATAACATTTCTATAATTGAATATTATTTATCGGCAGTGTAACGCGATTGCAAGCTTTCTAAATACAATACAAAGGAATGCGTGCCACCACAATAATAACATAATAATATTATATGAATAAGATATATAATAATATAATGCATACGAGTAATATTGTATACGCGCGAGTACATAATGTTATCATTATATTATATTAATAATATTTGTACGCATTTCGGTGGACGCGCGTGACTTACGACTGCAGTGTATGGCGCAACAGTGAAGCTCGTGTGTATATATATATAATAATATTGTATTATTATATTATAATATTGCATTATGTACCATCTCCGTTTACATATACAATAACCACGGAAACATACGAGTATATAGCAAAATACCACTACGTGAAATCGAAATCATGATTTCTGGAGTTTAGGTTATTACGCGTGTAAGAATTTAAACGTCCGTTGTCAAATTATTTGAAGACGAGACTACAATCGAGATAATGCCGTATGATTTTGTACTATTAAAATGAACATTACAATTTGGATTTCACTTAGTGGCATTTTGTAGTAGAAAAATTGTCCAGTTGGATAGACTGCAGAGATATATTATTGCAGACGTCATTATGTATTTTGTGGTACACGGACGATTATCTTATAATATATCATCTATTATATTGCAACGATGGTTTCGATGTTTGTGGCAAAGGGAAGTCTATGATAAATTGCAGTCATATTTTATTTTTTCCGCCGACTCCTCTAAAACTACCTTCAACTGGAACCGATATTTACTTTTATATCATAATTGTATACAATTTGTACAAAAAATAAAATATTATTTATCATTTTCAGTTATCAGACGATAAATTCACCATGGAAATTGATTGGGTTATAATAAGAATTTGTTTTATAATGCGTGTGTATAATATATATATATAATATATTATGACAATTGTAATATAATTATATGTACAAATATTATAATTTATATAGTATATAGTAGTAGTTAATGGATATAATAATATAATATTGTAAACAAATATGAATACGAACAAAGTGCAAAAAATCTAAAAAAATTTTTTTGTGTTTTTTTTTTTTTGGTATTGGGTTAACGAAAAACTAAGTACGAACAAAATATAATATATATAACAAACAAACAAAATATAACAAGCGCGTAGTAATGATTTATACTATATACATTACATAATATATCTTATATGTATATTTTATATAATAATAGTGTATGAACAATTTATTAGTATAATATATAATATAAGTTTAAATTACGGGTCATTTACAAAATTAGGTACACATATACAATATTATAATATACGAGCAATCTAAAAATATATTATACAAGTTGTATGTGCATTTAGTGGCCGTCGTCTAAGCCAACGCGTTTGTACAAAAAAAAAAATTAATTTAATTTTTTTAATAAGGATAATAATATATAATAATGTATATAAATTGATCTAGTTCCTTAAATCTACTTTGGTTTTACCGAACATTAATATAATATGGTCATACACAACTTACTGGCATATAATAAATATAATATAACTATAGTAACTACACACATAATAATAATAATAATAATGAAGATTACTATGATTATTGTACTAATAACAATCTCTTAAAAACAACAAAAATTGTAATACTTATATGCCTTTAATATAAAATTAACTCGAAACGATGCATATTATATATTATATCAATCTCCCATGATATTATTATTATTATTATTATTATCATGCAACCCTACACACACTAATATCAATATTAATACCATCAAAAATTGTTCTATAAAATACGTCTATTTAGATTATTAATTTACATTTCATATTTTATTTATGCATAATGCTAATAATATTATAGTCGTATATAAAATATATATAGTGAGAAAGACTAGGACGCACGTGTCAATTAAACTTTTTGTCCGGTAGTTTCGGACAAGCGTTACAGCACTATACCATCATCTCCACCTCATCCCCTTCGTCATTATTATAATAATATACTCTTTAATCTTTATACACACAGCGGCCGAAATATATGCTATTTGAAATTTTTTGATTTTTGTTCCCGACCGATCAGATATGAACACTAAACAGTAAATACTATATTGAGACGTGGAACGTTATATTTCACACACCGATATCGTATAGGTACAGTATACCTGTTCTACTACGGTATGTAAAATAACAATTAGAAATGAGATCTCGATATCATTGTCGACCACTCCGCGGTCGACCAGCGATTGTGTTAGGAGTTGCATCGGAAGACTCGGTGGATTTAACTGTATTTATTTGAGATTGTTTATTTTTCAGAAAAATAAGAAAACCTACGAGGAACGTTATTATTTTTTTTTCTTAAATTATATATAATAATAATTATAAAATCAATGCAGGCTAAACACGTATAACGTGTACCAGGCAGCTTCACACGCGGTTGATGCACAGTTTTTTCCGGTGAAGACTCACAATATAGTAGGTATACTCGCAATATTAACGGACGAGTCGCTCATTCGTCGTATTTGACCGGCTGCTGCTGTTGCTGTTGCTGCAACAGGTGATCTGTGGGTGAACTGCACGCGGCCGACACAGCCGACGACGGTTGTGGTTTCTTCTTGAGTATTCCCATGTTCTGAGCCGTCTCCAAGAATATCTTGTGCTCGCTGAGCGCGGCCAGCGTCTCCCGGTCCTTCTTCTGCTCCTCGTAGTCGCGCTTCATCTTGGCCCGGCGGTTCTGGAACCACGTGATGACCTGCGCATTTGTCAGGCCGAGGCTGGACGCGATCTCGTCCCTGTCGGCCGGCGACAAGTACTTTTGGTACAGGAACCGTTTTTCCAACTCGAATATCTGGTGATTGGTGAACGCAGTGCGCGACTTGCGCTTCTTTTTGGGCTGCGACCGCGAGTTGAACAGGTTCAGATGACTGGAACTGGTGTCTGCGAAAAGAGGAAAAACACATTTTGTTATTAATAAAACGATTCATATAGAACGCGCAACATAATAATAATATATATATATATATTGAGTTGATGGCCCGAAAGTCACCATAGCATAAAGCACTGGATAATAGTCTGATATCGTTTATATGTAGATCGTCATCGGGGAGACTAAAATTCTGATCGGTCGTATAAAAGAAATAAAGTGTACGCGAGGACCACTGTACTAAATATTATAGATGTTAACAACTCCGATATCCGTGAGAAGATGTGCGAAGAGTGCAGGTTTTGCCCGTCTTTTTGACACGCTCTCGACTGAGTTTTTGTCCGCGATTCGTGGTTGTAGCGCCGATAAACACGAGCTCCGGATTATCGATTATCCGCGACCGCGTCGAAACGAAATTCGAACGTTCGGTGATGATTATATATTAACAGCGTAGTAGCATCGCGTACCTGTAATAGTTGCGGTGCGATATCGGACGGTTGCGCGATTCGCCAATACGACACGGAGCCCCGGCACGGCATTCGTAAATAATATTATATAGGTATGTATAATTAGGTTAAGCACTTTATAGATGGGATTTTACATATATATATATATATATATATATATTATGTGTATACTAACAGAGTATATATAACAATGTACATACAGACATTTATGTATATATTTATTTTGCCATGTATCATCGTTTGCATGTAAACCGGGTGTGCACAATCGATTGACCCGCGGCCGGCCGTGCACGATTCGGTCCGAAACGCGCGATTCCGGGCGCAGACGTTTTCGATATAATCGCGCCGCGGACACGGCTGATATAATACATATAACGAGTGACGGACTGACGACGACGACGACGAACGTATTAAAAACGGTGGCATGAAATAAGTATGAAATATGCATAATGTATAAAATACAAGACAGACGTATAACGACCGACCGACCGTCTTAGTGTGGTCTAATAATAATATTCGCGATGTTGTCGATGGCGAAACGTAAATCAAAGATATGGGACAGCGGCGCGAGAACATGGCGAAAAATATTTGAAAAAAATATAATATATAGGTACGAACATATTATATACGATATACGATCGCTCGCAAAAAAGACTTATCGCCGCGGCGGCCGTAAAAATGTAAGAGAAGTGTTCGTTTTGTCAAACGCGCTTTGCACGAGAAAACCCGTTAAAAATGTCAATTCCGATAAAACAGCACCGCGACTAATCCGCCGTTCGGACGAATAAATCACATTTCGTCCTTGCGCATAATAACACGCACGCCGTTTTAATGTTTTACTGCAGGCGGTCGCTATTAATTATTATTGTTATTATTATTATTATATTACAACTGTAATATACAAACTATACGACGTTACGTCGTCGTTTTTCGCAAATGTGAGACTCGTAAGGAGTTCTTCAATATACAAACGACGCGTAACAGATGCACTAAACCTACTAAATACGATCCCCAAGATAGACGCTCTAAGTTTGGCGGCAGGAATAGTGTTATATTATGAAGGATGATACACCATAGGATGACGCATACCGTCTTTTTATTCTTGAATAATACAGTAATTCAAAATCTTATTTTTAAATTTTCAAACATACTAGAAAATAGTAAAATTGAAGAATTTTTTAAAAATAGAAACATCAATATAATGTGTTTTGTGGATGACATAATGTTTTTAAATATATTATAATAATGTATTAGACCTAAATTTTAAAAAAAATTTCGCTGAAATTTCCTTGAGTAATCTGAATCCCCTTGGTCGTTTCCACCCACAATAAATACGAGTTTGCAGGTCAGACCTCTTATAACCAAGGTTTTGACTTTTTGTACTAAGTTTTTTAAACGTGCGCGTGCCGTTTATAAAAATATGCAATAACAAAATTAATAAACGGTAAAAAGTAGGTATCTTTATAGGCAAATAATAAAAAAAAGCGACCAGGCGCATGGTTGTGTTTTATTGCCCGAGAAGAAGCGATCTACCGACCAACCGAATTCCACAGCTAATTTGTAATCTGTGAATTTATACGAACGGTGTATAGTAGGAATTCATAATTTAACTAACGAGCAAACGACAAGCGAAACGTCTCTCTCTCTCTCTCTCTGATTTAATAGCCAAAGATTTTCGAATATAATATGTGAAGGCCGACGGCGCGGTGCGTAGTTTATGTTCGAGAAAAAAAAAATGCACTTTCACATGTATACACCGTATAAGTATAATATTTGTAGGTAGTATAAATTATTGTAAAATGTGCATTTGATAAGCAAGAAAAAAATACTTTTCCCCCCACACACACACACACCACTCACACACCATTAATTGGACGTCTTTCACGTCTCTCGGCGGCGGCATTAGTAGTGGGTGGCAAAAGATTTGTATTTTATTTTTCCTTATATTCCTTTGTGTCTGCGTTTTTACACGATTATTACTACTAAACAACACTATACACAACAACTACCCCGCGTAATGCCGACCAATGCCACGGTCCGGTAATCACTCTATAGAGGCGGCGGTCACTTCACACTTATTTTGATCCGTGGTATTTTTCGGTCCTCCTCGGCGACGTGTATAATGTTAAGCGTAAGTATTGTGTATGCCCTGAGAATATTTCTGTTTTTGGACGTCTTAACGATTTTTTTTTTTTTTTTGGAATTTGACATCGGTCAGAGAACGATTGTATTATTGTCTTACAACATATATTTATAATTATTATAGTATTATACATTATTATACTTATATAAATTTATAATAATATATATATGTATATAATAACGCGGAAAACAGCTATCTATCTCATACACGACGGTGATGGCAATTAATATGCGCTTACCGTCTTGGAAAATGGCAAACAACAGAGGCCCTTTCAAATAGCCGGGTGACTAATGACGGCTTCTCGCTCAACCGCGTAGGCAGCAGAAATGGTGCGGTTGAAAATTCCTGATTATTATCGTCGTTGTCGCCGGGCTCGATGATTTTTCTTCGTTTAACAGAGAGGTTCTTTATTAATATTGTTATTATTATAAGTAGTAGAATAAGTTTATTTTATTTTTTTGTTTTAGAATATACCGAAAATCTGGCGAGTAAACGGTATGATAATTTTTATTGTTCCAACAACAAACTGCAACCGGGAATATGACGTGTGTGTGCAATTTTTTTTTCACGATTTCAATCAATATAAAACGAGTGTTTTTGTAATCGACGTACTCGTATTTTTGACTGATTGAAAAAAATGTTTAAGTGTAATACATATGGATATAAAAGTACGTTCCTACGTTTTTTTGTAATAAATGCGATGAGATAAATTACAAAAATTAAAAAAAAACTATACGTAATTACAAAGAACTAATCTGTAGACACGCCACGTACACTGCAAGTATATGTGCTTTATTAATATATTATTGTAAAGGTATTGATACATATTTGATTATTGTTTATGACGTTCACTGCACACGACCATTTATAGTGGACGATTATCGCGAGACGCGTTCATAACTTTTAATATGCCTCTATATATTATAATATTATGATGACTGTTCTACCATACAGATGCAGACGATATTAAATTAAATTATTTACTATATATTAAACATTGTATAAGCACGATAATAACCACTTCTATTCCGTTATATAACTTGTAAAGTTAACATATAACATAACAGATACCTATTGTACACCTATACTATTGAATAATTATTAGAAAATCGATATCGATGTACATTATATATAATATAATAATAATTAATTATTAGAAAATCGATCAAAAATTATAAACAATTGTTCATCAATACCTAAATATTATAAAAGTTCTATACGACTATAATATGACGTAAAGATTAAAATATTACTGTATCTCGAAGAAAAAACATACTTAGTAATAAGTTGTATTTCATTTTTCCTCAGTGTTGGGTTGGATCATTATTTTATATTCATTGATGTGATTATCTACATGACTTAAAAATAATTAATTTCTATTAATTATTAAAACATGCATTTAATATAATAGCAGAACGGACATTTTGCGTGTAATACCAATACAAAAAATATCATCATAATTCATAATGTTTATATTGTCGTAAGTGTATTTCGCTTCTAATCTGTATGCCAACAGTCAATTACTGATGTATAACAATTAGCAATATAATATTATATAATATTATCAAGTGTATAATATTGTTATTATTATGTTATATACGTGCGGGGTCGGTGGTGGCGGCGGCGACGGCCGAACCGAGCCGAGTCCAGCCGAGCAACGCGTTACGGCGCTACGGTAAGTTACGCGGCGTGCCTCGGCGGTGGGTAATAGCCGCGGGGCGCGCCGTCTCATGTCGGCGGCCACATCAAAGGTCCCGCGCATGGCAGGTGTGACTAAACAGCAGAGGCGGCTCCTCTGATCGTATCGCTTCTTATTACCACCGCCGCCGACACCGGGGCCCGACATTCCGGTGCGCGGGTTCTCAAAATTGTGTTTGTGTGTGTGTACGCGCGCGCGCCCGTCAGGTACACGACGAAAAAAGCAATATTAGAGATAGAGGCGAGCACCGCCGCAACAGTCGTATTATAATACTATTATAATACTAGTGTCTCGCGTCAAGTCCGTTGTATATTAAAATGTATATAGTTAGAGTTTGTGTTCAGGCCAATCGACGCGATATATTTCTTTTACTACACCGGATCCGTATAATATCTACACCTACTACACCGGATAAAACCGACGAGTCTAAAAAAGAAAAAAAAATAGTTGCGGGGAGAGGCAAATTTCCATATTATTATAAGTATTTTGTATACGCCGATAATCACCGAATTCGGAGACAAGAACACGTGGTATCTTTGTAATAATACTTATGATTCTTCGACTGTTGCACGCATTATAATATGGTTATGTTTTAATTTTAAGAACATACTAACGTATTATATATTGCGAGTTGCGACTGCTATAATTACTAGTACATTTTACGAGATTATAAATATATATATAGAATGTTTTAAATATTTAAACATTTAATGATTGGCTAATTTATTTTAATGTTATACATATAAATACTAGTTATTATACAAAATAATGAGTTATAACTTATAAGTATTATAAATACTCTTAAAATAAAATAAATACATTTGACTACTTAAAATCCAGTTATGGTTTATTTTTGGTTTTTTTTATAACATATTTTTAATCACTGCTAAAATGGAATAATAATAATCAAATATTGTTAATCAACAAATTAATAAGAAAGATAGATTGTTGAAGTGCTAACACATATTAGTAGTTCTTCTTCACGTAAAAAATCCCTAGAATCATACATCTCGTATGTGTATTGTACTAATGTTCACGGATTACCTATACAATTTTCTAAATGAAAATTAAAAAAAAAAAAATTTTAATGAGTCAAATAGTAGAACAAATATTGTTTTGTGAACAAACGTAATTTGTTTTTCTTCTGATCGTATTGCAATATTTATTGAAAGTTTCATAAATAATTTGTATATATAGGTATTTGGACTTTGGACAAATACAATTTAAACATTCAAATCTTCAACGTTCGTTACTTATTTGAATAAAAACGAAATCCCAATTAAATGAACTGTACATTTTCCTTACTATATATATAATCCGGACCTTGCTGTTTAGTTTTGAGCAAAAAATTCTCCAAAGGTTTCCTTCTTATATCTTTCCCGCCCACCTGGTGAGGTTATATGATCTCGTTCAGTTTTTATTATATACTCTAACGGCCTATGTCTGCTGGTGAATATACACGCGCAATGCGCACATACATATATACAC
This sequence comes from Rhopalosiphum padi, assembly GCF_020882245.1. NCBI lineage: Eukaryota > Metazoa > Arthropoda > Insecta > Hemiptera > Aphididae > Rhopalosiphum > Rhopalosiphum padi. The sequence goes on from NC_083598.1 coordinate 74,350,230, forward strand.
ACATAATATTAATACATATTACATATATTACGCATACGATATTAAAATTGTTATAGAAGTGAACGGCTGTGCTAGTGTGCGTGTACGTAAAATTGAACTTTTTTACGATCGTCCCGTAGGATTTGCCCATATTATGTATTATTACTATTATGACGTTATTAACGAGGCCGGAAATTGTGCGGGACTCATGCACAGAGTAACCGTGACGACAAAAACGATAAAAAACAAAAACAAAAAAAAATCCGATCGGCTTCACGACCCGCATGCGAAAAGCCCGTGCCGCGCCGTAGACGTGTCCCTGTGTAAATATTTAGGTATATACGCCAGAGACAAAACACTTACTTATATTTTCGGTTTTACATTATTTGTCAATACGTGTTATCATAATAATATTATATTATATTATATTATATTATTATGTATAAAATATCATGCGTGTACACAGATCGAAGGCATATTATCCACGGTACCTAATGCCTATAAATATATATATATATAGCTAGAGTATACATATACATATACTGAATATATATATATGATATACACTACACTAGCAATGTCAACCCGATCGAGTTGATATTATACACGTATATCAATATTATCGCGTCGAATAATAATAATACAATATTTTACCTTATTATTATAAATTTTTTTTTTTTTTTTTGGTTTGAAAACGTGATCTATAATGGACCTTCAGCCGGCGCGTGGCGTGACAGACAGGCAGCAAATGCGCTCGACCTGCAGCAATAGCCGTAGAATAATATACGTTTATTAATATAATATATACGCAACACCGTAAAATTTTAGTTTACCGGTGCGAAATAGCATACTCTTGTCGTCATAGGTACGTCGTACGGACTACAGATATACTGTACAACACAAGACAACAAAAGCGACCAAAATCGGCTAACCATATCACGACGTGGCGAGGAGGTCCGTTATATAATATTATAATTATTGTTGTCATTATGTATTAAAGGCACCCGTAGACTAAACGTCGATATACAGTCGGTTATTATTGGGCGACGTGTGTACAGCGCGTTATTATCATATAATAATATATACATATTTGGTTTTTTCATTAATTTTCGCTTACAAACGGAGGGAACTAGCAATTTCTTTGTGATTTCGCAATAATGAAATCCGTGACAAACCATGCATACTATACATAGTATAATACATATCGTATATTATATTATAATAATAACATAATATTATAATTATTATAAATTTTGGGTATGTGACGAATGACGATGTGTACAATATAACTATAATAAAATAATATTATTATAATATTATGTAACGTGTGTCGCCGTCGTACGGTTTAAAAATTAAAAGTTTACGTACCTACGCAAGCGATATGTATTGTTTTGGTATGCACGCGCGCATGTGTGTGTATACTACCCGTGTAGGTAAGCAATGTCTGTGGGACGAGCGGCTTTACAACAAAGGATCCCCGCTGAACCAATTAATGACTCAGCCGTATTAATTAGCTTCAGTCTTATAGTTGTCCAAAGAGAACTGTGCGCGATGTGTATACGAAAAAAAATAATAATAAAAATAATACGGGCTCGTTGGCTCTAATGGTTTTGACTCTGATCGATCTCGTTTCGTCCTTTTGTTCAGAACGTCTCTGGTGTGCGTTCCGATGATCGTAAACGAGGCAACTACTAATCGAAAATTTTCATCATTATACCCATTACACACACACACACACACACAAAGTATATACCCGCGGTATGGTATACACATATTATATACTACTTATACTTCTTCTACTCTCTCTCATTCTCAACGTCCCACTACGACTACACCACGAGTACGTATTATATTATAAAATATTATAATACAGGTACAATTTACTTATATTATTATCATGTAACCGTCCGTCCATTTGTTGTCGTGACCGCCTTTCCGAGGTGGTGCTGCAATTAAATCGATGCAGTTTTATAGTGCACGGTGGAGTGGAGAGGGACAGAGACGCGTGAGAATAATCAGCCGGAGATATTAGTGACGGCTGCAGCGGGGGAGTAGTATATCGCAACGAGAAACAATAATCGTTATGTATCACTGTTGCACACTATGCGGCGGCAGACCAGAGAACCGATGAACATTAAATTATTATTATTGTTCGCGTTATAGGAGAAGAGAGATAATAATATGTCATTTCTATTATACATGCGAGTGTAAGCGAGTAGACGGAGACCCCCGGATCGGAGGTGTTATTTGTGAGGAGGGGGTGGAAACACTCAAATTGGTGGAGGGGTGACGAGTATCGTATTTTTAATAAGATATTGAATTAAACGTGACAAGGCGATATTAGCCGGCAGCAGTCAAGAGCGTAGTACAAAGCGCACCGCTAACTAGCACCTCCGGTTTCATAATCATCGTCGGATTAGACTGTGACGAGGTTACCGATAATAAATGAAATGCGCGGATTTTTTTTTTAAACATCGTCTTTTTCTCTTGTTTTATTTCTTCCAACTCCGCCCACACATCGTTAAAAATTCTACCACACATTATGCGAGGAATAACGAAACCGTGAAGCCACTCGTCATCAATAGAATATAGATTTTGCATACGCCGTCGTGTCATCTATATATAGACTATTAGAGACCAAAATTGTGGATGTACAATGTTATTATCATCTGTAAATGAACAGAAATTCTAACCACTCATGGATTTTGTTTTTTTAGTTTTGGTTTACTTATTGGTGATGTATAACTCGTTTTCAAACGAAAAGACAAAGGAAATACAGCGCGATAAAACGTGCGGCAAAATCTTTTGTACTGAAAATCGAACTAACTGACCGGGTTTTTCGAATTCAAATTACGTGCCATAATAATATATGTGGCGACTGTGACGACATATCCAAATATTACTTAACATGATTTGTGGGTATATTTTTGTATGATTCTAGTGTAGAATATAATTGTGTACACGTAATACAAAAAACTATGATTCTTATTTTAAGATTTATCTTTAGTTCTCGGTTCTAAGATTGTTTATCGAATCACTTGCATCCAAAACTCTATAAGATTGTCTCAACTTACGTACAAAATCACATCGATGACTTCCGTAAAGCACTAAATAAATGTAATACCTATTTCTCTCTCTATATATATATATATATATATATATTATATGTAAACTGTAAAGTAATATATAATATATTAATTACGATTCACGACCTTGCCATATACGCAAACGCGTACTTAAACTAATTAGTCGTTCGTTCCACTGCCGCGGCCCCGGTCCTCCTATCTGCCAAACCATCCATACATATATATATAGTAATATACAAACGCACACAACACTACTATAGGCTAGATGTATTATAATGCTATGAATAAGGAAAAAACAATGGCAACACCTATATCGCGTGGCACGCAATCCGCTATAATATACTACTTTGCCTACTGCAGTCAAGCCGCTGTCGGAACGTAATCCGAATCTTGTTACCGAGACCACGGCGCATTCAGATCATTATTACAACAGGCACCTATACATTATTATTATAACGCACGATATACATATTATACGTATATAGAGTCCGCCGGAGTCTTGCAGCAATAATAATAATAATAATAATTATACACTGTATATGCATGGCGTCTCTCAATCTGAGTATCGCGGGTTTGATCCCGAGACAGTATAACTTATTTTCGAATCGTCTGTTTCTTTTATGTGCCGTTAAAAATGTTAACGCTCAAATATCTGCGAAAATGATGGCATTGGTGGCAAACGGCTTTGTATACGGAACGTAAACACTATACGAGACACCTTGTATGTTTGTATGTATGAATAATACGTATACGTATATTTATGTATGTATATATGTTATATATATATATATATTCACTACTTACAATCACTATCGACGACGTCAAAGAAAGAGATATTGTTATTTTTCCCGAATGGAATAAACAATACGTGACAGTAAATCATCGGATTGCGAATTCTGCGATTCGTCGTGCAAATTTACGGGTACTTATGTATATTATTATGTTGTATAAATAAGCTGAGCAGAGTATATTTTTCAAAACCTAATGCCGACGCGATGCCGCGGGAGACAAGATGATAATACGCCGCCGCGGACGTAGTCGGTGTGTTGGTATCGAAACATCGTTCTCCAATTATTACTTATAAGTACCTATACTTATAGTGCGCTCGTATTGCAACCGCTGAATGTAGATGATTTTATTCGCGCACGGCGTGAATAATAATCGTGTTTCGCGATTCCTGTGTGAGCTGTATATTATAATAGGATAATATTATTATTATACGCAGGGTGGGACGGGGGCGTGGCTGAACGACGGCATTCGTATGCGCGATGACGTATAATATTATAATAATAATATATTGTGTAAAATCCATCCGTCCGACGCATGTTTACCACCCCCTCACCCCCCGCACCGGTAACTCACACAGCACTGACGCATACGAAGAGAAAAAAAATATAATCATCGAGTTTCACGAGGGAGGGAAAGCAAGAAAAGTAAGATTATCTATACGTGGATATTTAAGCTTACGGACGACGATGCGTAAGGGTTACACGGTGTTGGGGAGGGGGTTAGAGAAAAGTGTTAGCCTAAGACTTTTAGCAGCGGTACAACGATCACCATTCGGGAACGATCGTATTAAGAGAATCTTGCCAAAAAGACGTGTAACGTACATATTAGAACGACCGCTTCTCCTCCTCCGCGTTAATATATATATATATATATACGACTCTGAACGTAACACCGCGGGTGGCCGTTTAATTTACAATATACGTAAAATACACTGCACTGCAGCGAGCGCGGTATAGTGTAAGGAATCTCCTCTCCGCCATACATGCGCTATAAACGGTGAATTAGTTTAGGATTAAATTCGACACGGACAATTAATCGGACGAGAATCGTGTAATAACGCGATAATAATAAAAAAAAAGAATAATAATAATGCAGACGCTCACTACAGCAGCGGCGAGTGTGACGCGCGGCCGACATTTAAAAAAAGCGTCCGACGACGGCGATCCGTTATCGAATCAAACATTGTATTACTCTGATTTACGTCCGCAGCTGAGAAACGGTATCTCACGAGCCTGCGAATTCTGTTATTTAACCCACCTTTATTATATAATATAGTTTTGAATGTTTTGATTTTCCATAATATGGTAAATTGCGGACGGTGATGTAATCGTTCGAAATGTGACGAAAAAAAGGATTTTAAAATCAGGAGATGCTAAAAACGTCACAGTCCAGACCGTGGGCGTTTGAGTGTGTGTGTGTATACGTGTGTGGGGAGTTATATATTATACGCAGTAGAATAACGGAGGGGAAGAAAAGCGGTTTCTTTTCACCGATGTCATTACACATTATCACATAATATACAATATAATAATAATATAATATGTGTCGTTTACGGGACCCATTTAAAGGATTACGACATGTAAAACTAACTGGGGTCTCCGGGTATTTAGGCATCGTCACCCGGGTCTCGCGTTCGTCTCTGCTTTCATGCCGCCGACGGTCAATGATAAATCACCATTAAGCCCGGACGGGCGGGGAGATGAATTTTTTTTCTTTTTCGTCCTAATACCTTTGGTCGGTCGGTCGGCCGGGCGGGTATTTCGTTTCTTCCAGGGACAAAACGTATATACGAGAAAAATATAAGACACTGTATAATATGATTATATATTTATTACGTGTAAAAATGATGTCATATTTCCTCGGTGCCGCCGCTGGTTGTAAATAATAAAATAACCACCGTACTAAATATACCTATACACATCGGTACATGGTATATTTCTCACTATATATGTATGTATGTATAGGTACACACATATATGATGTTGTATATAGTTATAGGTATATATAGAAACGACGGCTTTAATTTTCCCGGTGCCGCGAAAGAGGTGTCGTAGATAGGAGGGAGAGGGCGGACGGGCGAGCTGCTGCGGCGGCGGTGGAGGCCACACACAAACACCCGAACCGTATAATCAAGCAGCTGCCGCGGCGGCTCCTACCTAGCCTTAATACGCTCGGGCCCGAAGCGATATCTATAATAATAATAATAATAGTAATAATAAAATATATTTAACTAAATATCCCCAGAGTGGCAGAGTGTAATTTTATTATTATTATTTTTTTTTTTTATCATTATTATTTCACTTGACTGTTGGACGCGCGCATGGCATTTAATTCCCGAGAAAACGGGTCAACAATTCTCTTTCTGCCGTGAACACGGCGGATAGAATGATAAAACGGATGCGACCCCTTTTTGCACCACTACGTACCACAATGCTACGCGCAACAAAAAGGACGTGGACGTCGACCGCCGACACGTAGTCGCGGCGTGCGCCGATTGTTCGATACTCTTTCGTCCAGCTATATCACCCCACCACTCAATTCCGCCAATAATCTACTTAATAACGACAAACTAACAGTCATTTATATGTCTCGTCTCATTGTATAGAAACGCGTAGAGCTATTATATTATTATATTATTCGAAGGTTCTGAAGTGCGTAAACGATAATAATACAATAAGTGTAACCGCAACAACGACCGAGCAAAATTGATATTATTTTTATTTTTTATTAATGTTATATAATTAATATCACATTAATTACTATTCAGCATTTAAAATAATATATTATATTTAGCAGCTAAAATGGTTTGTAGATGGGGGGAAGGGTTGGAAGTTTACAGAGTCCCCCCTTCTTATTATGTTATAAATACCTAAATAGTAACAAGCGAACTTTTTAGTTTCAATTCCAAAAATCTGAAAAGGGAGGTGGTATTTACAAATATGTATAGGTACAAATACAAATAATACAAATTAAGTAAAAAAAAAAATAATAAAATAAATACATTTTTTATGCATAATAAAAATGTAAATACCTACATAATAATATTATATAAAGTAATAACTAAATAATAGCGATTTTTTTTTGTGAATGTGTTGATTATGTTTTATGTTGAAAAATAGAAATGTTTACATAGATTGTGGTGGTCGGGTTAGGGGCAGAGGTGCCATCGTGTGTGAAATGCCGGACAAATGGTTTAAACGTCAACTTATACAGGGAAAAAAAATAAACAATGACCAATTTGGCTGCAGACATCGACACATTAATAAATAATAATAAACAGTATTATGGACAACGACCTCGTGGACCTAGAATGTATTATTGTCCCGCTCGAAGAATCGTCAATTTAATTGGACACGTACATAATATGTTTATAACATAAAAATTACTGCGCAAAAAAAAAAATGTGTGCTAGGAATTCTCAAGCCTGTTCGAATAATCTTGGCACAAGAAGTGACGTATATTACCGTAATATAATAATATATATGTATGACAGCGTCTCGATGAAATTTCGAGAATTTATCCCGAGTATACAATATATATATATATTTATAAATTAATTGGATTTCCGCGGCTATGGTGATTATTATTATAAATTGTAATGGCGGCAGACGATAAATATTTTGTTTTCATTATTAATATGTCCCTAACAATGAACCCGTCATCACATAATTTCCCTTCTTATCCAGTCACGAGTGCACTCTCTCACTCTGTCTGTCTCTCTCACACATCACACACACGCACACACACAAGCCCACACACGACCGTGTACGACACACACACACTGACACAAACCACACACATACACCGATACACGGTTAGACGGTGTTGGGAGACTTGAGATCGAGCGCGTGCGAGTGTTTAAAAATACATACACACACACACACACATGCAGTGGCGTGGCTCTCAAAACAGTGTACACCACTAATTGTGTATTAACAAAACGTAGATATACGAAGACGTCGAGACGAAGAAAGATTGATCGACGACGGCGGCGGCTAGGAACGCAAGCTAATAATTACCAAACGCCGCGAGACTTGACAAAACTCGAATAAATATATAATGCATCAACCCGGAACGAACCCGGTACTCGCGCGCAATGGGATATTATGTACATTATTATATGATGCGCGTAATCTTTCGGATAAAAGTTTATGACGTTAAAGTTTGTAAAAAGATTCGAACTGTACACGTCAGGCAGGTAAGTAGGTGTAGGTTGGTAGGTATTCTGTGTGCTGGCAGACGACGGCGATGCGGTGATTATTGATCGCAATACCGATTACCGAGAATAATTGCAATTCAAATGTATATTATTTTAATCGAAACGAAATATTATTAAAACGAGATGATAGAAAAAGTAAAATCGCCCGGCGCACACGTTAAGGTGGCGCAGTAATATTATAGTAACACATCGCCGGGCCGCCGTTGAACGTGTCGGGCGCGCTATCACGAACGGGAAAAAAACAACAGGTTCTTTTTATACCGTCGGCGTCGGTGTCCGTAATTACAGGCCGGCCTGTTGATATTAACTCCACCGTTTGCTATAATATTATACCATCTAGGCGGCGGCGGCGGCGGCGTACACAGAGGTACAACACGTATATATATACGACCCCGAGACACTCCTAGATGCTAATGAGACTTAAATATCATGTCAAAATACATCCCTGGCGGTCTATCACTCGTCCACCACCGTCTTTCAGCTCTCTTCATCGGTCCACGTACACACCCCCAAAACACCCTAAAATGGTTACACACGTCGCATGATGATTTTTTGCCTCCGACCGTATGCAACCCGGTCATTTTCAACGCCCTTTGTCGCACACCTTGCGCGCATAAAAAAAAAACAATTTTCCTTTTATTTTACTCATCTAAACTATATAACCGCCTTGCGCCCTCATACCGTGTAATTTATTTATTCACGCGAGAAAATCACGCGGGACATCCTATACATTATATATTATATACATCATGTATACGTCATCATCACAAGAATCTCGGGAACGCAAACGCCTATTTATATTATCTTCGAAATGACGCTATGTGTATTGTGTATAATATAGGTACGCGTAATCCAATCGACGGTTTATCTGCACCGTTATTTATTATTATATTAATATTATTGTAATTTGCAGGTACGTTTCGCGAGCATGCGTTACAGCGGTGCACACGACTCTTCCGTCGTTGAATACGTATTATAATTTAAGTACACGCCCCTCCCCCCCAATCATTTGTATGCGGCGTTTTGACATGATATCATCATTATCATTATACCTATTATTCGTATTATTGCCTATCCAATCATGGAGTCGTGTGTGTCTGAAACGCGACGCTCGCCCGGTAGTGTTGCGGGCACGATCGCTCGCAATAACGATGTTATTGGACATTCCAATCGCCTGAATCGGACGGCTATTAAATTGAATATTGGTTAATCGATAATCATATAATGTGCCTCTACACGATAAATTAACAACATAATAGCGCTAGTAAAACGTTAATTAATTATAAAAATTAATAACGGGAGAGTGGAGAATACCACCGAATAGACAGAAGTAAAAACTTAGCCGCGTGACATTTATCGAAGGCACCTAAATCATTATCCGGACGCGCCAGGAACGAAAATTGTTTTAAGACACTTGCAAGTCATCGCAGTAGCTGTTAATTGATTATTATTTTTTTCTGGCAATATTTCTTGTAGGTATACTTGCCAGTTGCCACTGACACACAAAAGATAAACAATGCTTAAAGAAAATATTGATGAATTTCTGTGTGCAATTGTATACTATAACACAGGTACTAAAATAAAGAACCATGATGCAGTAAATAATGGAATAACAAAACAAAACGTAAAAATGGTCGAATAAAAGAGAGGACGTGCATTGAAAACATCGACAACCCAAGTTGCGGTTACAAAAAAGCATAATATACATTATATATATATATATATATAAATCTAAAAATGCACCACAACAATTAATACAAATTAATAAATAAATATAATCACTGGTATATAAATGTCACTAATATTATATACACATTAATCGTAAAAATTATTGACAAATACATTAGTACAATTGAAATAGTAAATAAATCAATGACTGTGTTAATCATTAAAATAAATATTAGAACGCACTATTAGTATAATATAGGCAATATTGGTAGTTAAAAAAAAAACGGTTAAGTTAAAGAGAGAGATATCGCAATATTACCATTTCAAATTTTTATTGTGATTTGATCTAATAAACAGGTTCCCGCGGCGTGTGTGGAGAAACCAAGTCTGCTAACAATTAACGCCGTGATGTTAATTCGATGGGCTATAAAATTAAAAAAAAAAAAAAAATACTGCCCACAGGAAAGTAATCTTATTTTATTTCACAGCGGGTCAAACACTAAAAACGCGGATCAATTCCATTATGAAAACAAATTTAATGTTTCTAAAACAATATTCGTTTTCAAAAAACACTACTACTCTCGCTCAACACCTATCGGTGTTATTGTAAGTTCATAATATACTTTTGATAAAATACACACAAGAGAGCCCGAAGTAAAATCACGATGTAATGATATTATTAACGACGTTTTCCCGTATACAATCACGCTTAATTATCCGATCGAAATGATCCGGCGATGACGGCCTTCACAGCGCGCACACGCACACGCACACGACTATCACACCATTTGAATTCGCCGATTCATTCGAATGTGGCAATCGTCTCGTTGGCTTCGAGGGATCAATCAAGGCGTTGGCCTCGAACGCCGCCGGTCACTCGATCCAACGAAAATAGAACCGCTGATTATAAAAATTAAGGACGCACAGAAAAGACGGAATCTCGATGCCAAGTAATAATACCACGCATTGTTATATAATATGCATTGTTATTTTTTACGGATTTCTTATCACTGGTGGTATGATCGGCACATATTATATGAGCGCTAAACCAAGTCCCGATATCAACGGCGGGGGGATTAGTACTCACAAAACTGTGAAGTACCGACATCTGAACTGCGTGTTTAATATATATTTAATTCATATACTAGCCCGTCTCTGGAAGATGGATTGTCACTTCACTGTAGCGTAGGTATAAATCCAAACGACTCGGTTAACTCAACCGGTATTGATGTGGAGCGCAGTTAGAGTTTCACACGATTATATTCAATTATAATAGACTCGCGGCCAACTATAATTTGTATACATATAAGTCTATGCATAGGTACCTTTGCCGATGCCACACACCTCGTTATGAACATTAATAGAGCACACACACGAGAGCGCTTGGCCTATAATAGGGGCCCACCGGTCGTTTTTATTATTATTATTGTATTTATTATTATTATTATTATTATTATTATTACATACTTTTTTTTTTATCTTTTTACGGGGAGTAAGAAAAAATAAAAATAAGCCGGCGCGGTCGGCGACAAAGGATTTCTAACGAACCGTCGATAATTGAAATCTATTCACCGCGCGCGGAGTTTGTGAGAGAATGTTCTTGTATATAAACAAACTATCGGGACAAAAAAGAAAAATTAATTATTACGTCCGCGCGCGTCGGTATAATACGCTGCCGCCGCGTAGGAAGTGGTCGGAATATATACTATTTTTTTACTCGGATTTCGTTCCGATATCGGCCGGGGCTTTGTTCTTTGCGGGCGACACGTAGGTTCGAGGATCAATGATCCGTAGGTCGTGTACAGTCGCTAGTATACGTCTTCTTGTATATGTATAAGATGTGACTATAATATATATATAATTTTTTTATCGGCATCGCCCAATTAGATTGGGTGACGAAAATTTTTTTGTAAAAATATACACACAATAAAGCAAAACAACGCACACTATAATAGAGCGCGCGTGCGCCATAATAACGAAAGCAGACGAATGGAATACACCCTTGGGATATTGTATAAGAAATAAAAAAAATGGTGCAGAGTGAAAGAGTAGAAAATATCGTCAACCATTTCCGTACGAAAAGATCCGATATCCGACGCGGGTGTTGAAAACGAACCTAATTTTATAAAGTTCGACCTCGTTCGGTTGTAAGACTTAACATTCAGACACGGATAGTTAATGGACTGTATTATGTAATAACGCGGTATATACAAACACCGCGTATTACAAAAGTCGAAAAAGAGGAGCAATAAGAGTTTTGACTGCGCGTCGTCGTCGGTATAATTATATTCTCACGTCGAATCACGCCGTCCGGACTTTCACAACTGCAGGACTTTGACGGTGAACACGTGTACAGCGCTCAGCTGCAGTGGTGCGCACAACATTTTCCAGACCAGAGAAGAAATCATAAAAGTATGCCACCCACAGTGCTCTTACAGCGCGCGTGTAATTGTATATAAAGAAAAAATATTCTCAACCAGCGTTTTGTTGGCGGGTACATCGTAATAATATAATTAATGTACAATATTATTATTTTTAAATGCATCAATTACGAATCGACCGACTAGATCAATAAATATTATCCTATTAATCACGCGAATTCGCTCTCGATTCTCGTCACAAAAATCAAAAAAAATTATACGCACATATAATAATAATATAATATTTATTATGTGACCCCACTCTCCGAGAAATCACTGTACAGCGCCAAAGTCCGGTCAAGTCCGGTCGAGTTTTTCACCAACGACGACGTGTGCACTATAATAATGATAATAATAATAATATAATAAACCGGCGGCGGCGCGGCGGTGTCGTATAAGATCGTCGGCGTCCGCAGACGAGTTCAAAGAGTCGAAGAGAGGAAAAAAAAAACAACCTTATTGCTCGAGGTGGTTTACGTGCGGCAGTGACAGCGTATTATATTATATTATATTATATACATATTATGTATATACGACTATATATTACAATATATGTATATATAATATACGCACTCATTGACATGGACCCGCGCGCGCCGTTACATTGTGTCGGCCGCCGCCGCAAACACTGTGCGAGTCGGTGTGCGTCGCCGTGTAGCGATATTATAATAAAACTAATAATACACACGGCGGCGGTGGCCGGTCGGTCGGTCGGTCGGTCGGTCGGGCGCGTGTTCTGCGGCTCGCGCTCTCCCAAAAAAAAAAAAAAAAAAAACGAGGACGCGACGGACACTGCGCGATGCGCGCACGCACCGCGGGTGGAAATCGTTTGTTGTCGACACGTACAAAATATGACGTGCGTACACGACGATCGAGGTAAAGAATTACCAACACTAATATTAATAACACTAATATATACTACTAGTGTTACTACTACCGACCGGCGGCGTCATTTGCATCGATCCGCAGGACGTATATAATGATGTATACACCTGATAATTTACATTCGAAAACCGATCGTTATTTGTTATTGGTTTGGACGTATAGTTAAAAATATATATTTATATCGAGATGCAAATGTGCACTGTGAAATTAAAAAATTGAGAATTATACACTATCGACCGAGCGAAACTATTATATTATATAAGCCGCAACTGTATTCTTAAACGTACCTATATATGAGTGTTGACTCGGACAACCCTTTTGCGGAAACGAGTTAGGGTAATTATGTCGATTTTATATAATAGGCAAACTTATATAGTACCTACGTCGTGTATATATAGGTAAGCGAGTATGCGACAACTTTAAACCTGACTTCCAATCATTCGTTTTGAAGCTCTCCACCTTGTTAGAATCCGAAGCGGGAAGAGGTCATTGGAAATATTGTATTCGCGAATTCGGAAAATATCATCATTACCCACTATAATAGTAGCAATTACACATAGTACACACAAATATATTATATTAGAATTTATTATTAGGGGGCATAGGATTTTTATGCATTTGTGTGATTTTTTCCTTAAGTCCAAATTGATTGGTAGTCAGTTATATCCACGATTTGTCTTATTCTCGATTAAATAGAACAATTGGTTTTTGCATATTTTTAAGTGCATAGAAATCTTAGCCCTAATTATTATATATATGTACACGACATATAAAATATATACTTTAGTATTACACTTAAAGGCCGGGACGTACAAAGCGGATGACGACGAAAACTACCGACTCCGGTGTAAAGAAGGGGGTTTGGTTTTATTTCCCAGAGGGATAAAAATCGACGACATTTCCGATGCGGGGATACGCACAACACGGGCAGCAGACAGCAGCAGACGATCGCGTCTTTCGTCGCACGTATAATTTACGGTCGCCAATAAATATACCACCGCCGCCCGGCCAAGGACGTGTTTTATCCCGCCACTCATTAGGGTCGAGCGTCCCCGCGCCGATAGCTCTTCATTTGAGCGCACAGGCACACGGTTGACAGACTTATTGGTTTTGCAACGACGCGCGAGTCCCGTCGACGACAAGCCTCTGACTGTCACTCTTCCCCCACACCACCGATCTACTCGTTTGCTTCCGGTCGCTTGCCGGTTAGATTATTGTTGTAGAAAGGAGAAAAAAAACAACGTTACTATATATACATACAAATACACGAAACTCGGTAATCCGGACATGACATGACATCCCATTCCCGCCATAAATAACCATCAAACGCGTTATTACGATACGAATTCTTCTCGCAATAAAACACTGTCAACCCGATCAATAAAACACGCGCACGGTCACACAGAATTAGCGTAATTTAACACTGGACAGATCTCTCGATTTTTGTAACTTAAATAAATATATTGTAATATAGTTAAACTGTTCAACATCAAATATCCGCCGACCTTATAGTTGCGTTAAAATGAGAACTAAGTCGTGACAATCTACTTGAATTTAAAATAGATAAATTTCAGGGAAAAAAAACGGTATGTATCAAGTGAGTAAAAACATTATATAGAAAAAATGTAATGCCCAGTTTTCTTGTGAGGTAAAAATCACAGCATAGGTCACTATTGTAAAAGTTTGAGTATCAAATTAAAATATATAAAAGTTGACATGAACGAGCGTATCAGAGGTTGTCGCACATATCAAAATTATATAATATATAGATGGTTGCTGGCTTTTATTTTATTTTCATTTCTTAGCGGCTACGTTAAAAACGGCAATTCTTCGTTGTTGGTCACACGGAAATTGGTGGTTCTTTTGTCTGGACACGTTCATTGGCCACACAGAACACAAAACGATGAAATGATACATAAAGTAATAGAAAAATGAACATAAAAGACGAAGAAAACACTGAAATGACACTGACGTGTCTCTCGCTGAAACGGATGCGACCATAGCCAATTGCTTTATATAATAGCGATTTATACAACTCGAAAATAAAATATCAACAACTAGCGCCTTGTCCATACTTATCTATAGACTATAATAAGACGTGATATTAACAAAAAAATATGATAATAATCCGTCCCTACACATGTACACATGTACAGCGGTTGTAGCAACTTCGGTTTTTTTATCGTGTCGTAATTTCCTTTTGTCACTATGAAATTAAAGTTAAAACCAATGTAAATAATCATATTTATTGATACTAATACGTCATGTATATATATGGGCCGTTTTAAAATATTTGGTAACCGATAGTCAAATCATATGTAATTGCCAATCGGTGATGAAACGTCTTTATTAGGTTTAAAAAGTTGTGGGTACCTGTAAATGATTTTTATTCAATGCAAAAACAATTTTTACAATTATTTGTATGGGCCATTGTGTATACAATTCTATTAAAGTCAAATACGGTCGTAGACGTCTTCTTGCTTATGCTTACTCAGAAAAAAAATACAAAAACGTGACAGTCGTACAATCCGAGACAAATAGACAAACATGTCGGTGGCGTTAAACGACGACGCGATTAAGTAATTATTATAAATTAAGCTAAAATAAAAACGTCCGCCTCGCGCGTATTAACGATTTGTCGAAAGAAGTCCTTAAAATAACGCACGTCGAGGACATATTAACGACCAACAGCAGCAGCATGATATAGTGATACTGATCTTTATATATACATAATACATATATACACATACACACTGAATGAAGCGGTGGCTGCAATATTATTATTAAACCGGCGGCAGCAGTTTGTCAACGAACATAACGAATATTATGAAAACTCCTGTAAATATCTTCGTTTGTTGTGCGGTTATATTATATACACAAATATTATAATGCTCTATACTAATATTATCCACTTTTCTTTGTGTATATGCAGATGAGTGATAGGGTGTCTATTGAAAAAAAGGCACGCGCTGCTCGCAAACTGATCTTAATGTGTACGAAAATAGTGTAAAGTGTACTAAATTAATACCTTTCCAGCAACCAGTCGGCCAGTATGCCAGTCTGCTAAATGTGCCGATAACTCATTTGGCTCGGACATCCAAAGCAAACGTCACAACGTGTTGTGCCGTGATGAACCGACTCGATAAATTACCAAACGTTTCGAAACGGCCCGTGAAAACGACGTTTGCTTGAGAGTGCCGCCAAAATATAAAAACGACATAAATATTTTTCAATTTAAAATCTTAATGGGACAGAGTGCAGTGCGGTGGGCGGCTGTCTATTCTAAAAACTCGTGCAGCATAATATTCTGTGTATGTGAAATATGCATATATCGATATAATCTATGTAAATCGTTAAATTAATATCGATCCATATCGCGGAAAAACGATGCAATGATCAATCCCACCAAGAACAGTTGATAGTAATTGGATTTAATAAAATACCATGTTTGGTTAAGTTAGGACACGTGTCTTATAACTACGGTTCTATAACTTTATAAATACATTTCATAAAATTGTATACGCGGATACTCGGTATTTTAGGTATTTGTGTGATTTATTACCTATTATATAAAAACGTTTTTTATAAAATAGATTTGGCTCGCTAAGCGCGTTATTGCCGCGTTGAACGTAACGCAGGCGCTTTTGTCTTTCGTCCCACTAACCAAATATATATCGTCGTCGGCTAAATATACGGTAGATCTGTAAATAATACAAAACGATGATCTTGAACAATGTCCTCAATAATAAAGATTAGACTTAGGCAGTAATCAATTGCATTTATCAAAGTTACGATACTGAGTTACAATGAGTTACATATATTGTCTAATCTGCAATTACGTAATTTTAAAGTTACTTTAAAATGGGTTTTGTTATAATTGTATTGAAACTTCAAATAGATGTATTAATATTGTTGATGCTAAAATTTTTAAATTATTAAATATTGAAATATTCTGCATATATTGGCATATCGATATTATTATTTTTTTCAAAAATATCAATTTATTAGATATAATAATATAATTATTATCTATTGATTTAAAGTTAGAACACAACCATTTGATCATACATGCCATTATGTTAAATTATATAATATAGAAAACTAACTTATTTTTATTTATCTTCCGACTTCATTTTTCCTTTAAAATTTATTATACAAAGATATAAGTATTAAGTAGGCTATAATTCATAAGTGTTAAATTTATTACCTATTTTACAATTTAAAGTATTTATATAATATTGATTTGTATAAGCTAGTTGACTGTCCGTATCTATTATATATAATTTATAAGTATATGTTATCTATATTTCATATCAACATAAAAATACTGTAATTTTTCCATTTGATATTTAAATTTAATGTCCATTTACATATAATATCTATACAGATGACTGGATATTGTCTTACCAAATAACAGGTACCTAATATTTACCGTGATATGCTACTGCGCGGGAAATCTTGAAGGGAAATGCTTAAATAGGTTTTTCTAACTGAATGTAACGAGGTCGGCAAACACGTGAACTAGGCAATTTTCGTCAATATGTATACCATTATAATTATATAATATAAGGACGGCAACGCGAAAATGGTTTGATTGATAATCGTTGAAATCATTTGACGCCGCGTAGAATACGTTTGTCGGTTATCCTGTCAATTTATAGGTATAATATAAGTTAGAATAATATATTATGTAGGTATATGTAATATAATTATAATCTATGCTGTAACCACAATTTATTTTTGGAAAACGGTCGTTCGCGACTTCAGATTTTCAGATTTTCAGCCAAATGCGGTGATTTTAGCATCGTATTTCACAAGCTTGTAAGTAATAATATGTAGAAATATGTAGTACGTTGAAAAATTTTGCAAAATTAATCTTCTTGTTTTTTTTTTTTTTTGTAGGTTCTTATTTTGTTATTCGTTTTTCTTATTCTATACACTTACACGACTACGCCAATTATTTTGCTCATATTAAAATAAATACATATAATATGTTTTTGATTTTTCGCAAAAAATAGTTAATTTCCAGTATTTTGTTATACTACACGTCTTGTTAAATTGTTCGTCGATATTAATTGACCTATACTTTTATCAGGTAGGCACTTTGGTAAATTATGAAAATTATATAATAATAATGTACACATTGAACGATGTATATAAAACATCACGGTCTCTCCTAAATCATTTATATTATATTATATACCCTTTCTATTCGTCTCGCCGGCTATACAGCTAGGCCAGCACTCATGACAAGCGCGCGCGCGTTAATGCGCTTAATGGACGTATTATCCACACACGGCCGTGAATAGCCAATCTAAATTGATATTGCTTTTTCAAAAGGCACCGCGGTCCGTGATGATATTTGTTTTGCGCCTGTCAACGGTCCCTCGTTTGATTGATGTCCGGCT
Source organism: Rhopalosiphum padi (assembly GCF_020882245.1). NCBI lineage: Eukaryota > Metazoa > Arthropoda > Insecta > Hemiptera > Aphididae > Rhopalosiphum > Rhopalosiphum padi. The sequence goes on from NC_083598.1 coordinate 74,368,684, forward strand.
CCTCGCCCGGCACCAACCACCCATCGCACGGCAACGCGCGAGCCGAATGCCCGCCGTGAGTGCGCGCGTGTAATGACGTTATCTCTGGATGGATAGACAATAATAATAATAATAATAATAATAATAAAAATATAATACAGTACAAAACGCCGTCCTGCGCTGCCATATAAAATATATTTTTATAGTCAATCATAATATAATATAATACCTATACACGACGGCGATGACCAATATAATAATAATATAATGATAATAATAAAAATTCGTGACCTATAACGATACTTTGACGACACCGCGATCGCTATACGTCCCATAGACGTGTGTAACACGAGTGCTGAGTGGGTGTCGGAAAATACGTGGCACGTCCGTTGTATATCCGACACGAGACCATGATGGTTACTCTCTCATCTTGCGGCGTATTAAATTATGTATATAGCTATAGGTATATGATGATAACCATATATATATACACGCTCGGGTTATGCGACCTATCTGAACGCAGCACGTAGTCGTGTACGTGGAAACGTCTCGATCAAATTGCTATTGCGGAAGAGCTTAAATCTGTTAAACGGCCGCATAAATATATATACGACAGGCAGACCAAGAGATTTCATATCGGTTCGTGGGAGGCGCCTACTAGGCCGTCCTCGAATCGTCGAATATTATTAAAATAATATAGTGGAACGAATCTGCAGCCAATTTGTCGACAACGCTGCGTCGGCGGACTTTCGATTGTATTCTGACGTAATTATGCGATGTATTTATACGCCTTATCGAAGGGGCACGAGGACGTAGGTATAATATTTTCTCTGTCGGGGGAATTTTTTTTTTCGAAAAAAAAACACCGTTTTGTGAACCTCACGAAAATCATACAGCGCGCGTAATATTAATGCTCCTGTTGTTGTAAGTATATATAAGCATTTGTATTTATACAATAATATCATAATATTTAATATGCGGAGAAACATTCAAACAATAGCTCGTATAACAATAAAACTAAAGCTATTCTACAGGAGAATGACGATTGTGTTACAATAAGACTATAAGACGCCTGCACTGCTGCACGTATTTATAATAATAATATACATGTCCTTATCACAGTCGTCAGAACACTATAATAATAATATGTCGTTATATAGCAGTTTGCCAGTGTACCTAATATATTTTACTAATATAGTAGTGGTAGTAGTAATAGCAGTGACTATTATAATATTATTGTATAGTAGCGTAGTTATTGCCGTGGCCTAAATAGTTGAGTTTCGGTTTTCTTTTGTGTTTAACACGTCGTCGTCGTCGTCACTGTAACCTGCGGTCGCCGATGCACCGAAAGTATAATAATATTATAATAATATCGTACCTACACGCACATAAAAAGACCAACGCATTAGCACCGTCCCGCCAAGTGCTAATTGATACCAAACAGTATAAATAACAATCTGCCCGTGGGTTACTTTGGTGTATACCGCAACCGGTCTTTCTGGTAGTGATTCGTGGTGGCAAAAAAAAAAAAAACGGAAAAAACCGTACGAGAAACTTAACGCCCGGTAACACGTCGACGCGTTGGTGAAATATATTACATTGTTACGTGATTTAATATGTATTTTGAAATAAATTGTTTTCCATATTCGAGATCATGAAATCCTTTCGAAGTACCTACTTATAAGTTTTGTATAAAGCACCGCTACCACACCGCACTATATATACCTGACGTACGTTAATTTATTGACGAGTAGTATAAGCCACCGCGCCCCACTCTCTCCGTTTTACATGGTAGGCATATTATATTCATTAGTGTACCTTGATGTATGATAATATTATAATGATGTATACATTATATATATATTATTTGCAGATGATTAATTGTTAAACTACCGTGTGCAATGATATGGTGTAATATCCTCAAGGATAAGATGATATAATTTCTAAATATTGTATTTTTGATTTTTTTTTTTTATACGACACGCATCCCACACGCGAACATAACGCGACCCTTTATTGGCATTGTAAATTTAGACTTGGAAATAATACAAAAACACAACCCTTAGTGACCGAGTTTTTGGCATTGTAGGTATATCATATAGGTGGCGTGGATTACAACTGGGAACGGACATTTTTACGAGGCTCGTACTATACATTATGTTCGACTATACACTGCGCGTTTGCCAAACAGTAAACTTCTCCACCCCCTAAAACGGTGATCCCACCCTTTTTGAAGGGCCCATACTCGAGGGGGACAACGGTGCGTGGTCTACAATAACGGGCCCCGCATAATAATAATACACATATATATATATTATATATAACAAAACTCGGGTGGCGTGTGGTTATCGCCACGGAGATAACCAATCGCGGAATGACTGTGTAATTGGGTAGTTTGTTTACCACGGTATAATAATAATCGTAAGAATGCGCCATCGTAGATAAGGGTTATTTTTATTATTTTTTTTTTATATGTGTGTGCCTGGATGTATACTTTCGGGTGAAACGGTAATAATATTATAAGCGCGCGCGACCAGGTATAACGACCGATGCGTGTCCGATAACAATAACCTTTTTGGTTACCGCCTCCCACCCACCGGTACCACACGAGAGTCTATTGTTTTTATTACCCTTCCACTGTCGCGGTATACAGGGCCAAAACACCCCGTTGTCGTCAACGATTGCTAAAACTTACGAAGAGAAACATTTGAATACATGCGAGAACACGAAATACTTATTTATATATTGTTATATGCACCCGTGTTTGTGTTTGTATGTGTAAGTGAGTAGTACTGTGTGTGCAACTGAGACATACAAACAACAATAATAGATCCTAGAGAAATCCAGTGTACCTATACCTTCTGTATAAATCATACGATTGTACAACTATATTATTATTATATGCCATATTGCCATCTATTGTATTCCGACTACGACTCGCGGTCGAAAAACGCATAAACCGTCCGAATGCAAACAAAAAAGCGGCAGTGTTTGCTGCTGCAGAGTATCATAATAATATAATCATCATGCCTATATAATAGTAATAAATAATTACATAAAAATATCGTACAAAATATGTAAACCTATGATATATATTTATATATATATATATACACGAGTATACCGCTCGGTGGCCGCTTTCGGGTCACACGATTTCTAAATAATAATATTACGGTGTGCAACCGCCGCCGCGCGCGCAGGAAGCCGGTAATGGTTGTGCGCGCGAGGCCGGAATACAAATTGTGGCTCATGAACTCAGCCATTTTGTAAACGCCACCAACACACCACCACCGCGTCGCCGTCGCAGCCGAGTTTGTGTCAACACCCCTATGGGGTTATGTATTATTTTTGTAATGTTAATAATTCCGCTCCGAATGAACACCGTAATTGCTGCGATGGCGAACAAATTATATTGTTGTATAAAAAAAAAATACGTTTCGTCCCCCCCCCTCCGAAACGACGTAAACCACCGGTCGGAAAAACTATTATTAGGTACCTACAATACATTTATTATATATTATACGCTGCGAGACGATCCCGCCGAAACGATTTCCACAACGAGGGCGAGTGTACTGTGCAAACATCCGTTTTGTAAAACGAATTCCGCTACGGGCTAGTGATAGCGGCTGAAAAATCACAATTATCCCTTACGTACAAAAATTGTCTAGAGGAGTGTTCACAGAACAAATGTAATATATTCCAACATTTTCTTCAATATAATTTATATATATTTAAATCTACGAAAGATGCGTATAGGTAGGTATAGTAGCGTATAGTGTACGAGCAGGGACACAAATGATTACCGCGAACTTGGATGCACAAATTATAATAATAATGAATGGTATTCATTCCAATATAGAACCAAACAAAAACGAATTGAACATAATAGGTACATAAAATAATGTGTAGAAACTATAAATATATAAATAGAATAATAAATTAGTGAATGGAATTATTTTTATTATAATTATAGGTGCGTGTTATTAGTAATTTTATTAATTTACTATCAATTCCAATATTGATAGGATATTATGTTAAACTATACTTAAAAAAAAATTAAACTTCAGATATATATTAAAAAAATTGTGTATATAAATGTTTGATATTTTAAAATATTACTGTCATAGAATCTAAAATAAATATTAATCAATGAAATGTTTTTTGCTGAACTGCAATCTATTTTAATTTTATGTCTATTTTATTACAAATCAGTTTCATGTTTACGAGTTTAATCGCGTAAGACTGACCAAAAACCAATATTGTTTAAAATATATATAAAAAAATAAAAAAAGTCGTTTTGATTGCATAATTTTGAATTTTAATAGCTTACGGGCATTTTAATTTTAATCATTTCGCAGCTCTGTCAATAAAATAAACAAATGGCTTTAACATCCATATTTTCGGTTTTTTAGAACTATTTACAAAATAAATTTACTTAAACCTATGACGTCAAAATCCTAAATACGTTCTACCTATAATAAAATATGCATTGGTAAATGTACGTATACGTAGTTTTATAACAACTATATGCACGTGCTTTGACAGACTGAAATGCTACGGCGGTGAATAGTATACATTTATTTTTATTTTTACATCGAAATAATACTATAGATGTGATATCTTGACGCACGTACCTACAATAATTAAATACAAAATATATATAATGTTCACGCGACGAGAGCGTGTTCGTTACCACTTGAAAAAATCTGTCACCACCCATACCGCTGCACAGATGTATATGTATATACTAAATATTGTAATATATCACTGAAATATACACGACACGACCTAATAACGGGAACCTATAATAACTTCCGCACTTTACGTCACACATACGAGAAAAAGATTTGTACGGTCTTCTTCCGACACGCACACCCGCACTGCAGCGCACCATACACACAGACGTACACGTCAACACGGCGCGACGGTATAGTTCCCGGTTCCGATATAATGATGAACGTGCGCCTTGCCGGGGTCCCGGAGAGTTGCGGGTAGTTTTCATGGGAGATTTTAATCACGGTGTACATTATGCCAGACGCCGAGAGTCAATTTTTAAAGAGAGAAAGAAATATGTGTGCTATACCGTATGTAGTAGTACACCGCAGAAGCGTTAAACGCTGCAGTATAATAATAATATATACCTATATCGACGCGCGGTATCGAGTGATATATCCTGAGGGACGGTCGTTTACCCGGACGGTCCAGACGGGCATACGACACACTGCACACCGCGAGTTCACACAAATTACATGTGCGTATATATATATTATAATAGTATAATACACGGGTGGCAATCACCGAACCGACAAACCGATGACGTCAATGTCCATCGTATATAATATAATATCATATCATTATGTGTATATGTGCGTAAACGTTATTATTATCATATATATATATATTATGACGAACTATATAATATATATATATTTATATTTCACAACGACGAAGAAGACGAGAGAAGAAAAACGGATAGAAAAACGAATGTTAATAGGTATTTTGTATATATTCTGCTACGGGGGTTGGTCCGGTTAGGTTCACATACACACTCACACAAACTTGAAACTACGCACACACACTCGCTGGCACGTATACAATAATACGTGCCGCGGTTATATATATTATATTACCTACCTATAAATGATATTATGAACATACGTTATTGATGAGTCCGCCACCGAGGCGTCGCGACGATTATAATTACATTTCCCGCGTAGTTTCGTGTATAATAAACGTTCGTAGGTATATTATCGGGTGCGGTAGTGGCGGTAAGTTTGTAAATTGCTTCCGCGCCCCCGATAAATGTTTTCATGTGCGATTGGGTTGGGGTAAACGATCGCGAAATAATAATTAATTATTTAGACGCGGACCCGTTTTATATATAATATATATACGCAGCATTAAATGCTATAATATACAGCTATTATAGCGGCTAACCGGGTGTGCTGCAGGTATATACACGAAGTATGGCCGCCGATTAAAAGGGCATATATTACACGGACACACGTATATATCATAACGTATTACCTCGGAAAACCATTCGTCGATGGCTATCGAACATCACACGATATAATATAGCCGCTCACTATGCGGGGCGCTGTAAGAAACAGATGGTAAAGGCGTGTTTGTTGCTCCTCTTGAGGTTTTTTTTTCAAAATTTTATCTCATTTCGAATTAACGAAAACACATCATCGCACCCTATTATTAAAGTCAATTAGAGGAAGTTTATGTAATTGATTGATTGGCCATGTTTATGACCTAAACCGACTAATACCTCGCGCGTTGTGTGTTATACATGTATATACCTAAAACGAACTAAATTTATAGATATAATATTTCTTTATTACCAGGATATAATATAATGTATTATATATGCATGTGTATCTTCAGAGTCAACAGAGAGAGAAAATTGCAGTTTTGTTGTCGACGCCGTAGTAGCAATCTATCATTTTACAATAATACTATTATTATATTCAACGATATAGTATAAGTATATATATATATATATTATACATAATTTGTTAATACAGTCCGTTATCCATTGCCAAAGGTTTATAGCTTTTAGACACGAATGCCACCAGACATTTTGGCCACAAAATATCGTGTATTTTTTTATAAAAATAAAAATTGCCATAAGACTATATTTAACGAGTCGATTTAAATTTGTTATACACTTACGCGCACAACCGTATTCGGCGATCAAACGTGCGACACGATATATAAAGCGAAGTGACTACCGAATTAATATCATTGCACAACGTATAATACAACGTGGTCAACGCACATAAATTACTATAATACGAGATAGCCCTGAACTCCGATAAACGTATTATAATGGTATTAATAATAACGGACTGTTGTATGTTGTCCGCCGGTCGTGCGAAACTGGTAGCCGATAAGACCTCCTCGGCGCCATTCATATAGAAGAAATATAATTTTCACTATATGATATTATTATAGGTAGTCGGTACCTATATAATAACGTTTCAACGACAAAACCGCGTAGGTATACAATATATAATAAAAACAATTTGACACACACACACACACACACACACACACATGTACACAATATTATATAAACTTATTTTATTTTAATAAAAATATACCGCCGCGAGAATTCTTAGGTCAAATACCGCAAGCAACATACATGATCATTATACGTGTTTTATAATTATGTGCATTATTTTTAAACTTCATTATGGCGCAACACTAAACAGCGTGTTGAAATTTATAATTAAACACACGGTTAATTAGACTGGTGCACTTATTATATTTGCGTACTTGATTTCCAGCATAACATTATAATGTAGTACTATATTATAATGTAATAAGTAATAAAAACTAATAAGTATACCTACGTCTTTTTTGAATTCAAAATATTTGAATAAATTTACTAATTACTCTGCAAAATAATATGATTCGATAACAATTGTTTTGCATGCATAACGATATGTAATATACTCGACGTTGTATTTAACGTGGGCGTATATAAATAGGTGTAACTAGGCAGATACACACACGCACACATACACAACCGATGGTGTGGAGGACTGGTTGGCACGCATTTCTGAATTTTAATTGGAAATGACACAAAATTAATTGAATACGATTAGAAACATTAAAAATCCGGACGGAATACAGTGACGTGACCTGCCTTGTTTCACTCTTGGCATAGGACATTATATTGTAATAATATGTAATTTGAAAGAATTGATTACAACATAATACACTAATCGTCGCATCCTAAAAATTATTTAAAATAGAGTTTATAATTAAAAGTAATAATTAATTTCACTCCGCTTGCAGATATATCGTCTAGACCACGATTGAGCTGACATTTTCACAAAATAGTTTTTTTTTTCTTGAAACTATTTGATAAATAACTGGTTCAAGACCATCCCAGACTAGATAGAACATAAAAATTATAATTTTAACACCATATAACAAGTAATTAAAGCTATAATTGAGTTCCCAGCATAATATAGACGATTCATGAATTATAATCTAAGTGTGGTAGAACGACTCTGTTTTACCTGTCATATTATCATAATATATCTTTGAACGTACATCCGAGATTTATAAACATATTACATTATATCCACGATATGAGATGGTCATGTGTACCCCTTGGCCCTATATAATATTACATTCTGATATGTTGCGCTGACGTGCTGTGAGTGTAGGTGTTTGCTGTTGGTCATTGCGGTGATAATTTTTCCGTTATATTTTGATTTGTGTTACTCACACATTTCTCTAAGTATTCGTCAATTATATATCATAAAATATTACACGACGCGTACGAAAAAACCTTAGTCTGTACTCGGCACGGTTTTCCATTATTTACACTCATCATATCAATAGTGCCTTACTTATAAGAAACAATGAACGGAAAAATTATGTCGATAGACGGCAATCGTTACCCGCAACTATACTGCTGAACGATAGACTTATCACTTATGGCATATATATCCGGAAATGAAAATCCAAATTGTACATAATATAATAATAAAAATAGAAATAATTTAGTGTACTCGACGTCGGCGGGATATCATTAAACGCGGAACGGGCGTAACGAACCGCCTTAGGGGAAGGGACTAAATATTTTCAATTAGTGTGTCCATCGGTGCGTATTAATTTACATGGCTGCACTCCTCCACTACTGCCGTCCACCCAAAACTACGACGACTCTGAGGCGTATACACCGTATTATTATTATTATTATACATATACGATTAAAACGTATCGACCGGAGCCTCCGAGGAAATTCCACACGGGGCGCGCACGAAATCAATGCGCAGCTGTGTTTGTTTTGGATCACGACGCGCGTGCAAGTATAATAATATTATATGATGTAAACAGTTTAATGTGTGTTGTTATAAATGATAATAGTGTAACAAACTCTCCTCCGAGTCCTCCCGCGGTAACAATAATTAATAGCCCGTCGTCGTCGTAGTGACAAATCACATGCACCGACGACGACCGCGTCATCGTTTGTTAACACCGTATCCATGTATATTACACATGCAATTCAAGTAACCAAAAAAGCACTACGTAATATAGATTACGCGGACACGTCGATAAGTGAAAAAAAATTATAAAACTTCTATTTTAAAAAAAATCAATAACTTAAGTATTTTTTTTTTTTTTTGAACATAGGACACGACAATAATCCGTTTCCGGTTATGAAACCCCGCATACAAATATATATACATAATAAAGTTAAAAATTTCACACATTTTAAGGGTGGTTTTCTGATTTATTGGAGTTATACCGAGGGGAAATGAACGAAGGCCGCGATATAATGGACGAGGTTCGTCGTTGGACAAAACGACCGTGTTTATCATCGTAGATCGTCGCCCCACCTCTACCGACACTATCTACGGATTTTATAAGGCGTGAATTCGTTTTTAAAGCTCTACCAAGCTTTGTTAGCAAACTCGGTGCGGGCCGACGGACATATATTATAGTGTACGACACATATATACGTACACAACGCGGAAGCTGAAGAGGTGTGAGATGGAGAGAAAGAAAAAGTAATAGAGTATGTGTGTGTGTGTGAGTAAGAGAGAGTGAGAGAGATCGCGCGCTGCACCCTCGCGCAAACTAGATTGCGGGTTAATCGTCCGGAAAATAGCTTGCGCAAAGTGATCGGCGGCTATGTGGAAGGGAAGTGCAGAGTCAGGCGTATAGTCAGCAACTCCGACGACGACGAGGTATGCGGCGCCGAGGAAAATCTATTATAAATACAACACGTCCCCGTCGACAAGACTGACTGCCACCGCGCCGCAGTATATATACTACTACCGTGTTTCTGTCACCACCGACGAAGTGTTTTCCGGCCCGTTTCCCTTTAAACGCTTTTACCCGATTTTAACCTTATACCCACCACCCGTCCTGCACTGTGCTGCTAGCTGTATAACAACACAACACGCCCTTTAACAAACAATATATACCATCGTTCCCGCCGCATAGCCTCCCCTAAACGTTGTTCCCGGGACTTTGCTGCAGCAGTGCACATCGCGCACGCGAGACCAATTGGCAAATCAGAAATTTTAATAATCCTGGTGACGCCGCAAACTTATCGAATTTGCCGTTGTTTTTTTGTCCCTCTACTATAATATAATATACATATATAATGAAACAATACCTACATAATGCGGAGATAAAGATGGAGAGAGAGAGAGAGAGAGAGAGAGAGAAAGACAAAGCATGATAGTGATAAAGATGATAGTAGGGGGTGAGAATCCTGAACGGATTTTTTCCTCTTCATTGACTCTATAGGAGGGTGGTAGGGGAAGTTTTATTAGTGTTTCGACATAATCGGCTTATTTTTAAAAGACCTATTTTTTCATCGTTAAACTTTCGATTTTTGTTTATGGTTGATGAAATACTAAAGTTTTGAAATTATGTACAACTATTGTATCTTTTTTCCGACGATTCCATAACGAGTTAAACGGCTAAACAGACATTCCAATTTGACACGATATTATCCGGTTAATTTTATATCCCTGTTCCTGTGTGTTTATTTCAGAGTCGGGGATGTCGTAAAAACAAGGATCAACGTCGGCCCCGTGCGTTCTCTTCAAAGGACAGCCGCGGCGGCGGTGCAAGGGTTTTAGACTCAATAGAAAACAAGTATATAATATAAATAAATTTGAATAAAAATAAAAGGATGAATTGCCGACACGGTCCTTTTCACGCGTACACTGTGGTTTTGAGTTTGCTATCATCATAATCATCGTTATTATTACCTATATATTATGTTATTAGGGTTGCTTTTAACGATTACATACGTTATTTTCCTTTTGAAATGTTGCGCACGGCGGCGCTCGCGATATTTTATAAGAGACCGGCTCGGCGGTACATAATAATGTATAATGTAATATAATAATATATGTAATAGTAATAATAATATGGTGTAAAAAAAAAATTCCCCCCGACACGGTTACTGCCGCTAAAGCCGACACTGCAGCATCAGCAGTCGACCATTACCGGTCCATTTACGAGATATTACACGATAGTAGTTGTAAGTAGTGGCGGCAACGGAACACTACACGCTGTGCTCCTATTAAACGAATCAAATGACAACAACAACAACAACAGCAACTACAACGTTACACGCGTTTACGTCTCAATTAAACCCATCGTGGTCGTCAACAAAAATATAATAGTAATACGCTGCCCCCGCCCCACGGGTTTGATATTGTATTATACACACCGCATGAATAACATATAACATTATATTCTGTAACACGCGTAATATATAATGATAATAATAATAACAACGCGATCCGGTGTTTTGTTGCTAATCGTCTGGTTTTTATTTTCGGTAATTGAGATTTGAGCTATACCTACCCACGCCGCCGCGTGGACCGCGAAAGACCGGACCCGAGAGATCATTATAGATCGGCGCGCGCGGTAACCACCGCCGTCTAATATAATACCTAACAACGATAATAATGATCGAGGTGTATTATATTATACTATACTTATAATAGTGCTCTTCTCGTGTATTTCGGACAGACGACGGCGATGACGATGACGACGACGACGACGACGATGGTCTTCGGCGGTGGTGTTCATTACAACGACGAGAACATAATACTCGCCAAGGAAGTCCCGCCGATGACTACTACTATTACGACTATAATGTATAATAATAATAATATAACGAAATGATTAATACAGCGGCGGCAGTTCATTAGGATTAAGGTAGCGGATCAATTTGTGTGCGCAAACGGTATCCGTGTGTACACAACGACGACCGCGTGTGTAAACGACTCTTCGTATATTAATAATATTATTATCTCCTCCGGTTGTTATTATTATTATTAATATTATAACTCGAACGGCGGTGGTGTATATTATACAGGCAGTGCGCATTACACGTGGTTTAATTTTTTATCCCATTACACACTATACAATAATATTATTATACGGACTACAGCAGGGAGGGCTTTTCTTTTGTTTCTCCGCTTATTCTCTCCAGGATTCCCGAACAAAAGGACGCGCGCGTGTCCTTATTATTATATGTAATATTATTATACACATTATGTTTTTCGCGCTCTTAAAAAAATATATGTATATATATATTATTTACGATGTTATTATAACAATACGAGTATATATATATATATATATATAGATATAGGTACCTACGTAATATGTAAATAACACTTTTTAATTATTTTTCTAATGCGCGTATATGTTTGCTGATCTCGATGTTTTTTTTCGGTAAATGTTTATATTTTGACATATTCTAACCCAAGAGTGTTTTTTATACGTTTCAAATCAATACAAAATTAAATTGAATCACGTTTTTACGATTAAATAAAATTTAAACAAACATTTATCGCTTAAAAACCCGAGGGTGTATACACTTTCTTTTTTCTACATTTTAATAGCAAAAATGTATGTCTTATATTTAAGTTTTTCATTCATCAATTTTTATCTCCTATAGTTACTACAACGTGATGAAAATGAATCGAGATAGTTCTGATTTTTTTTTACACACATTGTATTTATGATGAATCACGGTCGTACATGGCAAGCGAGATTGTTTCCTCCGAGAACGGTATCTCTTAAAGCCTTCATCGTTAATGTCATCAACAATCGCCTCTGTTTTATTTATTTTTTCAGTTTTATTTCGTAGTTCTGACGCGTGAAAAAAAAATAAAATATACGAATGCAACAGTGTTTTTAATGAATATCCGGTCCTCACATGTAAGGTTTCCCCATCTCATATTCTGTACAATATATTATAATGTATACACCTATGTACGCATCCATGAAAATAAACGAAATATCGCCATAATTTTCGGTGACTAGTGTAGCAGGCACTTTAGTTTTCTTACGGTCAAGTACCTACTTATAATATGCTACCACATACGCTTTAAAAATAAAATAAAAAAAAACAATAATAATAATTATATTACGCTAAATTAAATGGATTTTTTTTTATTCTAATGTATGTAGGTACTTAAACATAAACAACTCTGTGTAATTTTACGATTCGGTCAACCGTCATCAACAAAGTAGGTATAATAGGTATAATGTATTTACCTGATGCGTATAAAAAAATTCACAATTAATTTTCAATTAATTTCTCATCAAAAAAAGTCTATCTAATTTATAAAACAATGTGCTTTAAGATAGCATAATTCTAACCACGTAGCGCGTTACACTGTATTTCCCGGCAATATTGTCTATTTAAATCATATTACAGATATCAAAGGAAGGGGATTTCTAGATGGTTTCGTGTAACAATAATATGATGGCAGACATATTACACGGATACACCCAATGAATTCGTATATTATTATTTATTACGCGCAGGTGGAAACCTCGTTTAAATTGCTTGAAAAAACGTCCAACGTTGATATTATAATATACACATAGGCACACATAGCCGCCAATGAAATCCGAAAGGGTGAGTTGAGGAGGTTTGGGTCGGAACGGTGGAAAACATAAAATATTAAACGAGAGACCGGGGCAAAAACCTAACCAGGAACTTGTAGATAACCGGACTGTAGTGGGCCGTAGTCATTGGACAGGGGTGTGTGTGTGTGTGTGTGTGTGTGTGTGGGAGGGGGTCTCGATTGTTTTCCCTCGCGGTGAAGGAGTACGAGCCGCGATTACTAATAATAATAATACGCAATTGTACACACACACACACGTAATATATATATATAAATATATTATATAGTCATAATCGGATCTGGGCAGACAATAGGTAATCATAATCATTAGCCGACCATGAAGATTTCGTTGGTCGACTTCGAAACCAGTGTTTATCCCGCGCCCTAAGTAGTTAATAACACAGGCCGATGTGTCCAAAAACAAAATAAAGGACGGGAGGAGGCCACAAAGGAAAACGCGGACGTCGGCGTCTACGTAGAGGGAGTAGAAGGATGATGGACTCCCCAATTAAATTTGCATACAATGTGTATGTGTGTTTCCCTTATGGTGTTGTTCTCCCGTAGATAATGCGATAATATTATTTTGTTATACGAAATTAGTGTGTGTGTGTGTGCGCGCGAGCGCGCGCGCGCATGTATACGGTGCAAAGTTAATTACACGCCGGCAAACGTGTATACACACACACACACACACACACACATAGCAAGTATCACGTTTACATAATATATATAATACAGTTTGTGCGTGCAAGAGGTACGGGCCGGCATACCACCCGATTGTGTTGTCGAAAGCAATATATTATTTATATATATATATTATACGACATTACGGCGTATAGGTCTGTGTATACACACGACGGACGACGATAATCACTATACTATATTATTATTACACCACGTGGTGGGATCTGTTCGACCGTTATAATTATTATTGTTACCGATCAGCCGACGACCGGCGATGGCGTACGGCAAAAGGTATGGCAAATATTTTTTTGTCAAACAAAAAACCGCCCGAGATGACGCGTGTCGGTATTACAATAATATGACGTCGCGCTCTTGAGTGCACACTAATGGGAGGTTGAATTAGATCATTATTTTCCATACACCTATATATACATAATGATATGACGTACCCAACACTTATTTGCTATTAAACAACGCGTGTAGCCACAACGTGTATTATAATCGCATTAATTGATTACCAAGTGTAGGTATGTTATATATATATACTTTTGACGATCTCTCTCATCTCATTATTTATACAATTATTCCACATCGATCTATTCAAACGGCACGCGCGACGTGCTCGATATAGTGCCGTTGTGATGGTTTCTCTCGGTAGATACATGTACACTTATGACATATAACTGAAAATTCAGAATCATTGATTATTATCGTTATCGTTAGACACTTAGATTTTGCCACTTATATTATTAAATTTTATTTTTGCTGAGAATTTTATTTTATTCATTGAATATGAAAAATATTATTTATCTTATTATCTTATATATATAATTTACAAGAGCTTAAATTCAAAATTGTTTATCTTTATAATTTTCCTTTAAATCGGTTATAAATTAAATTATTACATTATGTACATTTACATACTATACAGTTCTTGCAAGTTAATATTCTGAAATTATGCGCACGCTGCAGATACATTTACATAGTAAATATATAGTTTAATGGTTAATGTATTTTATAAAATATAGCGCTGTGCATAAATATAGCACCTATACTTGTTATCTACCAATGGGGGTGTAGGTAATTAACAATATTATTATATTTATAAAAAATGTTTGGACACAATAAAAAATAAAATAATAAAAGTTGGCTATTTTTAGATGATCGAGGGTTACTGCCTACAATAAAATAAACCACGAATTAAAAACTTAATAAATTTAACTAATTCAACGCCCAAGCTTGCGTTACGTGATTGGACACTATTTATCAAAATACATACTATACAGCTAGTATATACCTACTATAATCTAATATATATTATTATACGAAAGAACTTAAAAATACATCGCATGATAATCGTGTATAATGAAAACGAGAGCGAGGTATTTAACGGACGCCAAATAAAACCTGTACCTATACCTAAATTTTTTTACCAAACAGCAGCGTGCAGCGCATAGGTATCTACAATAAAGTTTTTAAACGCAATTCTCGTAAACGTAGTTTAAAGGACGTAATTTAAAGATTCCACAACGATAAAACGAGGATTATTACCTGTGTATAAATAACGAGAGCAAATCATTTCAGGAATAAAATTGTAAAAGATACGCATGGCCATATTATAATATCTTCAGAAATAATTTTCGATATCTGATCAAGCGCGCACGCGCGTTACATGCATAAATCGTTTAATAATAAGAACAAGACTTGAAGTAATAAAAAAATTACAAATTAAAAAAAAAAAAAAAAACCGTATAATAATACAACACGAAGCCTGTGAATGTGGGCGTCCGGATATGAGGATATATAAAGTTATTAAAAGTCCCGAGGATCACAGGCCGGATAAGACACACACACACGTACCTATATATCTGTATATTATATTATAAGTAGTGAAATGTATATAATATACGCGTATAGACAGTATATACAGTAATAATAATAATATACATGTACCTAATAGTGTATATATATCGACGCGAAGAAGTCGTCGAGGCGGTATATAACATATTATATATATATATGCATACACGTATATAGAGAATTGGTGAGCTTGCGGAGGCGCTCGCGGTGGTGGTGGTAGGGCTCTGTCAGGTTGTCGGTACCTTTGAGACCACACACCTCTGCCTTCCAATTAGAAGGTGCCGGTCCGGCCACTCCTTTAGGCCGCCGCCGACAACAAACGCGCCGGCAAATCGTACGGATTTTGTTTCGTTCCTATCCCCTTATACACGATATTATATATATATATATAATAAAAGTACACCAATATAATATACCTATAAGTATTAAGTGATGTATATATATATATAATATTGTATGTGTGCACTCTGTCGTCTTATATTATGCTCATTACTCAATGACCACCGCGGCCGTCGCAACTGCATCAGCCTCCGGGCCGATTTGCAGGTACAAAACGAGAGGAGTATATTAAGAGGAGGAAACAGACTAGTTTTTCATTCACCTCCCCCCTATCGTTCTGACGTGTGCAGCAGTTCTGTAATATTAAAACAAATTTAAATTTCACATTTACGCACGGGGCAAAATTCCAGTTCCGCGCATGTCTCGGAAAATTATACAGGATTTAAATATCTGTGTTTTATCAACTATTGTAATAGTAGGTATATGAGTCTGCGACCAGTCTCGACACAGTCGAATTATGTACAAGCGCATTTTTATAATATTTTTGTATCATTTAAACATTTTAACCGTTTCTTAACACTATAGTAATGTAATGTATTGGCTATTGCCTATTAAGTGACTTGTATTAATTTTAAAATTGTATTGTATACATCGTTCATAAATCATAAATCGCTAAAAACTGGTCGAACTTAAAACGTCTCCTCCTTGTACGAAAATGAAGAAATAGATTATGCTGAGAAGCTTTTAAGTATAAATTAGGATGATCTAGTTTGTATGATGAAGGTCCGACAACATTTTAAGTATAAAAGTAGAATCTGGCGAGGTTTAAATTTAATAGTACCGTTTTTCATACTATATAATATCTAGTTATCTATTTCTACCTAGTATAATACGACTAACGCGGTCATTCGAATGCGGCGACAGTTATAATAGCAGTAGGTTTATATACGACGTGTATAATAGGTCTAGTCGTGGGGACCGGTCGTCTTCGTAATAATTATTATGATTATAATTTATAAATCGGCGTGTAAGTATGAAGAAAAAAACACATAATATATAAGAATAATACTGAATATTATTATTATTATTATTATTATTATACGGCGGATAGAATGTGTAGATGTTTAGTAATTTGAAATAAAATAATAATATTACTATAATTGAGTCTACGAGCATTTCCTTCGACCACCTTGCACTATTTTTTTTTTTTAATTCCTATAATTTAATAGGCTATTCATTTTTAACACAGGTAATAATTACTCTCTTATAGGTACCTATATATTATTACGCATCGTCGGTATAGTTGTATTGTCCCCCCCCACCCTTCGCCATCTAATTTTTCGACATGCTTTAAACAAATATAATATTAATGAATTTTCACGTACAATAGCTCGTATACATAAACATTGATAAATTGTAGGTACCTATATATTGTGATGAAAATTTTAATTGAATTTTCACGTAAGTTATTATTATAAATTATGATTTGCTTGCAGATTTATGCGGGAATTTGAACATAATAATAACTATAATTATTGTTTTAAAACGATGAAAGTTTTTTTTAGCTCTTGTTAATTCATCTAGATTTCTTGACGTATGGCCAATTAAATTATTTTGGTATCAAACGACGCGACGATTAGAAGAGTAGATAAATAGCGAATTAATCTTATCCTACAAGTATATGTCTCGCAAGAATATCGTTTGAGGCAAAAAATATAACCAACATCCAATAAAATAAAAAGACGTGAGAATATATTATGATGCAGTCCATCTTTTAGACTTTCTCGGTGGTGCGAATGTTGCAGCGTGCAGTTAACCGAATCAGAGAACTAGATTTATGTAAAAAAAAAACACCGCTGTGGTCATGATACGAGCAGAATACTGGTAGTGGTAAAACCATTTACTTCGAATATTATAAATTAAAAAATAAAGCCACAAAACGGGTACACGCGATCACGGAGCAGGAGTCTGTGGCTTCGGCTGTGGGTGTGGCTGCGGCTACCCGTCGACGAGGACGGAAAGACTTCCGCCGCGAGAAAGCAATCTCTGCACCGTGTGTGCGATACACGGTCCCTGCACTGAATGATGATGATGATGATGATAATAATAATAACAGACGAAGAACGATAGCTACAGTATAGTACGTGCGCACAAGAGACGCGGGAAAACCGGATAACTGGCGTGTGGGAAAAACGCGGCTGACCGACCGCACTATAGCCGACTTGGCCACCGCAATAGCGTATATAACAACAACTCGGTAATAATAATAATAATAGCAATAATAACGATAATTTAATGTAATAATATTATTATAATGACAGGCAGCATCCGTTTGGTTCGTGCCCGCGTCTTTTTCCACTATTATTATTACCGGTCGATAATCAAATTCACACGGTGCTGGCAGGTAAGGTACCAGCCATCACTGCAGGTCGACAACGACGACGACGTTATTTCACGTGCTATTAACCACCGCACAACTCGAGATGATGATTCTGCGGCGGCTACCGGTCATCCCAGTCTCAATAGGTACTTCGTAATAATAATAATATCATCGTTCATCTATAGCGGGCGCCCTCTCATCCTTAGAACTCTCACACTGACCACAACTCTTACACACACGCGCGCGCACACACACACACACCAGTCGGTTTTCCTATAGCATACGAGAAGAAAACATAATTTCGTTTATGTCGGTAAACGCAATCGTTTTGTATAAAATATACATTTATATTTCGATTGATATCGAGAAAATTATATAAAGTAGTCGTCATTGCCGCGTGGATAGCCGAAATATCACCAAAAAGACATTATATTGAAATCATTTCACGAATAAAAGGGTATTCTACAACATCGTCTCGGGTGTTGTATATTAGTATTATTTTTTTTATTTTTTGTTACCAGCGCCGTCGCGTGAAACCAATGCGCACGCCGAGGTCAATCGATTCGCAATGACTTCACTGCACCACACCGGCGATCGCGTCGTTTGCCCGTCATATCGCAAACGAAACAAACCTTTGAACGCACAGTGCGTGATTTAACATACTTAAAATTCAAAACCTACTACAGATAACAGACATTGTATATTATACCATCGTTCGAGTGGTAATATTTATACCAAACGGTCACACCCACCTTACAGTAACTAGTGACAATATTTGCTACATATACCTAAACTGTGCTCAGTGCACACCGTTTCTGGTGCTATACTATATATTACATGTTTGTCATGATAAAAACTAAGTAAAAATGTGACGATACCACATTACGATGTCATGTTTGTCCTACCGTAAAGCAGGGAGCTAAGGTAAGAGTCGAAAACATTTCCGGTTACTGCATTTAGGTTTTAAACAGACAACGCATTTTAATTATTTTGACATTCGTTTTACATGAGCATTATATTAATACGATTATAATACGCTGCCATAGTCAGAATGTAACTTAAGATTTGATCAAAAATCATTTAACATATAGCTACACGTTTGATCACTGATCCATAAAATTTGCGACATATTTAATCATTTCGTAACATGTTTCAAAATGTTATGCACGTATCAAAAAATTAGTTATTATTGTAGCCGGTATACAAAATCATATAATTAAAACAAAGTACAATTGATCACTTTTTTGTGTACCTAAAAATTAAATATTTTTTTTTACTAGTTGGTACTTTATTATTATAAATACTAATTATTATTTTATACACTGCATTAAACCTAAATAAAACTCTTTATTTAAAACCAAAAACTCAAAAACGCTTATTTTAAATATAAAAAAAAAACGTAATAAACGCAATAGGTGCTGTATAATATTATATGGACGACGAATGCCTTTATTCGGGTTTGTAAGTCTTTTTTCTGTTCTCTAAATTAACGTGGTGGATTCGGATTTTGATTATTTGAAGAACAGCCACAGAATACGCGTTTTAGATTTCAATTGGTTTTCCTTTTATTTACCTCGTCGCATCAGTGGGAATTACGCGGAATGGAACAATGTTCAACATAATAAACGCCGGTACTGCCAAACGACATAAATTTCACTGTTGGACCGGTGACGAGGGGTTAAAGTTTGGAGGGATATATAACCATCAGGGCCGTCTAGAAACAGATTTGTTTTTATTACCCCGGTTTGTTGGTAGAGGGAGATGACGACGACGGGATCCGCACACGAGAGGATTTATTAAGCTAAAAATCCAATGACGTCCCCTTCGCCACGCGCGTTACGGTATACGAGAAAACGGTTTATTAAACGTTTGTTTTAACAGAGTCAACCATAGTAATAATAATAATTACCACAACCCGAGAGCACAGAACATTATGTGCACTAAACGAAAAAAAATAAAACTTGGAAATATACGACTTGTATGCGCTAAAAATATACAAACAGATATCAGATTTAACACAAAATTGTACAGTGTTTTTTTTTTTCATTAATTTAATGTTTTTAACACACTTACTTGACAACAAATTTAAAACAATAAAATAATGTAACGTATCTAATGTGACTTAACTCCAAATTTACGACTGTTAGTATATTATTATGTATATTAAAACGCCGACAATATTGAAAATGAACGATAAACGAAATTTTTGTGTTTAAAAATAAATAATCCGAATTAATGAATAATTATTTATCAATAAAAAATAAAAATATATATTATGACATTTATTTATAGCCAAAAAATATTGTTTTTAGATCGTTTTTTTTAGTAAGGGCAATTTCTTATAACGGATATTTGTATTACATAAATATATACTATATATAGATACTATATTATACCGTACGTATGCAATATTAAAACAATATATTTTAAACTATTGAAACCCACCTGACATATTATACATTATTCTAAATTACCAAAGTATTATGTTCGTAAAATTTAAAATTTAATATTCACGGAATGTATACAAATTGTATATCACAAAACATGTTTATCGACAGATTGCAAGTCATCGAGTCCAATCGATCATCGAGTTAATCTATTATATATTCTGCAATATAGATTGACATTCGAAAATAAAAATAAAATTCTGTATTCATTTATATTTGATTGCCGAAAAATGGTACAATGTTGAACTTTCCGTTCAAAAATCAATATCTGTGTACCTATTAGTACATTATGAAAAATACTCGGTGAAATTGTGTTCTGCTTTACGACGAGATTGACACGTTATTCGCGTGTCGGTTATAATTTGCTGTCGGCTGCTTAGTGAGGGAAAATCGATATTATACGCTACTGTATAAACAAGGTAGGTATGTATTGTATTATATTATGCTTACAAACATCCCGTGCGCGTTTAGGACCGTTGAAAGTACCCACGTATACTATATGCTCATTATTCAAGGCTCGGATTTTCTATAATTTATAAATAATTATTACTACCTGAAAAAACTAGCGGTGCAATACCATGCCACGCGTTTTAAGATTTCGTAGACTTAGTGCTACACATTGTAATAAATAATAATAGCTATGTTACGTTAAAAATGCATACTCTTTATTTAATGTATTTTTATTCATTACTATTTTCTATTTAATTCGAATAAAAATATATTCGAGTTAAAACACTTAAAACTCGCGACATCTGACATGCCTAGTTAAAAATAAATAGATAATAATTACTATCATGTCTTTTTAATTTAGCTAATTACTATGGCATATTACAAGATGTTTTTTGCTTGTAAGCTAAGACACTCGTTATATCAGTCAATTGTTCGTATAAGTTTAACAAAAATAAAATGTTACGTTGAATTAGGTAGGTAATTTATATTATACTTAAATAAAACTGTTTAAAAATAATATAATTTTTTTTTTGAATTTTATTGTTTACTTGTTTTAATAGAAAATAATTTACTTTGGGACATTCTGAAAATTAAAATATATCTTTTAGTGTTAGATTGGATTGTTTTTTCATGTAAGAGTATGACAATTAAAGCAATTAAAGCAATTTGAAAATTTAAAATTTTGAGATTATAAATCGAGTTTTATTTTGTTATAGATGTTATTACAATAGAACATATTATAATATTTTAATGTTTTCAGAGTGCTTAGAAAAAAAACCATGACATATTTTTCACATTATACTAAATTTGTTTTACTTAATATACAATCAACATTAAATTCGTATATAAATATTGTAGAATCCTAATGTTGATAAGCACGAGTTGAAATAAAAAGATTTGGTGCAGAAATATTTTCTATAAACGTTTGTAGCCTTGTAGGTATACAACACCGTTCCGCTGTGCTTTACCTTATATTATTAAGTACTGTTGCCATCGTAATAGCCTCGTGCGATTATGTAATATCATATTATAATAATAACACAGTAGTTAAATTAATATAGTATCATCTTAGTTAAGGTAGTTAGGTACCTACATATTATCAACATGTTGTATAAAATGTAGTCATCGTAACGCATTTAAAGACAACGTTAGGGGGCCGTAGAGATGGTAAAAAGACCGCACAACGTACCTATAAGTACTATATATGCCGCTGTAGTGGAGGGTGGTCCGCGTGTAGGCATAATGTAATAGAAAACGGTGCTAAAGAATAAAATTTGAATCACAAGACCACATAAATTAGGCACGACAAGTAGACTAGGGACATGGAAACCGAAAACGCTGCGCGGCGGGCCGTCAGAGGGTAACAACAACATCTGCTCTATGTCCACCTCGCCGTGTAATATAATTAAATTTCCCGTATAATATTATTGCTCGTTGTTATTATTATTTCTTCCATTCGGCGTTATTAATACGTCATATACAAATAATGTTTTAATTATACACGGGGCTCAGAGTTTAGGCGTTATTTATTGTTGTTATTACATATACGGTGGTGCGAAGCGCAACACATATACGAAACACTATATAGCATATAATAGGTATATTTTGTATTAACCTCCTAATGACGTCGAAGACTGGTCGGTTATTCTATTGTTCCACGCGCGCTTAAAGAAAACCCACGTTCATGGGTACCTTACTGCGGGGTGGTCCGTGAAGGGCGGCCGCGGGACGTCAGAAGGGCGGTTTTATTTCTCACCTAAACAATATTTATGTGTCCGCGTGCACTGTGTGTGTATGTGTGTTTGCATGCGTGTGGTATGTGTGTGTGTGTGTGTGTGTGTGTGTGTGTGTGTGTGTGTGTGTGCGTGCGGGAGCCCTCGATTTTCGAGTATTGTTGCAGACGATCGATCGATCGTTTGAAGATTTTTGTTTTCCTTGCACCCCTTTTATATTGTATAGTGCCTACACATTATACCAATGCTTATTATATACAATATTATAATACACGCATTATTTAGCGCCGGCCAAGTGTTCGAGTGTGATTCGCAGCAAAGCATTCATTTGCAATCTACCGTGAAGAATAACATGAAATTGTGCCCCTCTTATGGGGTTGTTGAACATTCGTAAGACGCATAAAATTAAACCCTGGAAAACGCCCGGTTGCCTACCCCTTTGTTAGGATTTACCCACAATTAGATAATTTAGACAATCAAGTAGCATATAATATATATATGATGAATGATGAATCGATTCGCGATCGTGTTCAACGGGCAACCGCGCGAGGCCATGAATTAATAATTATAAATAATATCATTATTAATTGTACGGTATATATCTATATATAATAATATATATTTCGGTTATTATACGTATTGTAATTATTTTATTCGCTTCTTAAATATTTTAATGATGTTACCGTTATGTTCTGATACCTACACATAATTATGTTTGCGGTTGAAGTAGATATATACACGTGAATTATTTCGAAAAGCTAAACCGAACAAAATTATTATTGGTTATATAGTATATATTAGTTTTAAAGACCTCATTAATTTTCGTTCTAATTGTGTTAATTGTCGATGTTTAAAGTAGGTATATTTCAATTGTGTGTGAGTGTGTTAATGACAAAAATGGAAAATGTACGCATCAACCTCTTTATATATGTAAAACGTCATATAATATATTATAATGCGTACATGATTTTATTATTTATTTATTATTTACAACTATAGATTAGAAAAAAATATAATGATGTAATTAATTAATATTTTTTATCGTAAAAAAGCATATATTTAAAAAATGAAAATAATAAATGTATATTTTTTTGTTTTTATTGCTGGATTAATTATAGTTTAAATAATATTGTTTACCGGGACTTAATGTGACATTTTATGAAATTATTAATAATAGTAGAAGTTTAGGTTTATAAATACGAGTCGTTTAGGTAATTAAATAATTTATTCAACTGGGTAACACATCAAAAACTTTAAAGTATAAAAGCTAAACATCAATAATAGTTGTCGGTGGAATTTACAATTTTTATTTACCTAAGTAAAAAAAATCATTAGTAACGACTAACCGTAAAATTTACAATTTTAAATGCAACCCTTAAAATCAACTACCTATTATAATTGGTGTAATAAACAATCACTCAAGATAAATCTATTATTTGTTGTCGTATAATATTTTCATATATGGGTCTGCCATAAAGGTATACAATTTAGTTCCAAATCTAGAATTTTATTTAGGGATATGTTCCGAACGATATTCGATAATTGTTGAGTTCGATAAAACGATACAATACTGATATCGAAATTTCCTATTGTTTTCTTATTCATATATAATTTATTTAAATAAATATATTAAATAAGTAGGATGAAATGACTATTTTATACAACTGTATGTAAAAGCTGAGTAATACAATAAGTAGGCTTGCAGTTATTTTTTAAAAAAAAAACACCGACAAATTAATTAATGTGTAGCAAAAGTGTACCTTATATAGCTTTTATATGTTATTGATTGATTTAAATTTAATGAGTTTCACAAAATTCCGATAATAACGTTATTTATAATGTTTGTTGTATAAATATAAGTGGATGTCCACCTTATTTAAAATTTCCCCATAAACAAAATGATAAAAAAGTTATTTAAATAGTCTTAGGTAATCATTAAAAATTAGATTTAAAAAGTCAAAAAATCAGTAATAATGTTATCATGTACCCATCACTGTTTCTAAATTATTAATTGTCAATCATTGTCACACAATTACTCATCGTTAATGTTAAAAATTAGCTATACTATAATACCTACAAATGTAAAATGAGTATTTAAATAAATATATAATTATTGTCTGGTGTCAAATGGTCTTTGGAGGGTGTCAAACATACACTAGGTATATAGTAAATACCATAAAGTGATGTCTAACGGTTGGGTGATAAATTTCCTAGTTTTGAGGAGAGCTAATTATTGAATTGCTAGTTATAACTTTTTCACGGCATAGCAATCACACAAATGAAGGGAATTCAAACATTTTTCATGAGTCGTATTACTATTAATCAATATACAAAATACATATTATATTATATTTTTTATTTATTTTTTAATCCCAATTGAATGTAGCAATACACAATATTTACGAATTAAGAATTCTAGTGTGGTGGATAATTTTTTTTAGAGTAAATTTAATAATATGATATTATATACGTCCGACAAAAACTAATGCGTTGGTTCTGTTATTATTTTCATCTTTTATTTTTATTATTTCAGTCTTCAGATATATATAGGTGTCCCGCTGAGTTCCGACTATATGTAACACAGTCGACAATAATATAATTTAGGTACCTAAGTATCCTAGCTATAGGCCATAGGCTAAATCGAAATGTGCGACATACCGGTGCATGCCAATTATAATGTTTTGAATGGGAAAAAAATCCTTGAAACGTTACAATAAAAACCCATTAACACGACAGAGTCGGAGTGCCGTCTCGTGTGCATAATAATTTATACATTATATATAGCTACTGCAGTTATGACAGAATTAACGAGTTGGATATTAAATGATACAAAACCGGGACGGCGCTTGACAAAACCGATTTCCTATTTTTCGATGTAGCAGTAATATTGAGTCGACGATAAAATCGATTTATGATTTGGAAACCTTATAGTTCAACTTTTATAGCATAATGCACGGCGCGTAGATAAATATAAATTTATCTATTGGAACAGTTATGATTCTGGTTATGATATTATTATAACGCATCGCATCAAATGTGTTTGGTCATCGCGTACCTCAAAAATGTGACTAGATTTTCGTAAATTATAATTTCTCGTTCCGGACGATTAAAACAAACGATGTAATTTCCACGATATCGACCGTTATTGGCGGGTAAATATAAACAATGAATATTGGATTTGTCAACACGTATGTGGTCCCTATTACCTAATAAATATTGGAAAACCCCTTCGTTTTCTAAATCCAAAAACGAAACGAAACAATTTGAAAAATATATTGAACGTTGCACTTACCGGCTCCGGACGGGTCACCGTGCAGTTGATCGAACGTCTTGCTGGTCATCTGGAACAGAGCGTCCAGCGGTGACGAGTTGTCGTTGTTCTTGCCGGCCGCTTGCTGTTTCCTGGCCGCGGCCGCGGACGACAACGACGGGTTCGATTGGGTGCAACTCGCTATTTCCGGACTGGTGCAACACTCGCTTCCGTCCGTGCTGGACCGGCCGCTGGTGCACGTGGAAGTCTCGTAGTCTGCCGACTTTGGCCGGTGCTGGTGGTGATGCTGATGGTGATGGTGTTGCTGTTGCTGCTGCTGGTGCTGTAGGTGCTGTATGAACAGCGAGTGCGGGAACAGGGCACCGACGACAGGCTGTCTGTGAGCAGGCGGCGGAGGAGGCGGCGGCGGCGCGAACGAGCTGCAAGGTGGCTGGTACTCCTCGGCCCACGGTCTCACGATCTTGGCCGCGTCGTCGGCAGCCGTGGCCGACGGCGGTTTGCCGCCCGCCGACGACGGTTCGTGGCTGAGTATGTCGGCGATGCTGAACGATTTGACGCCGGCCACGGGCTGCGCGTCCTCGGCAACGGCCGAAGAGCCGGCGATGGTCCGGCCACCTTGTTGCGTGGCCGTCGTCGTCATCGTCATCATGTCGACGCGACCGGACGACGGACAGCCGTCGAGCAGCGGCGGCGGTGGTGGCGACGACAAGGACGGCTGGTGCTGCTGGTGCAGCCTGTGCGCCCGACGCTTTGGCGCGTAGCTCTTGCGGTCGCTTATGCCGTAGCTCACCTTGTCAATCTGCACGGTGCCCAACTTCTTCAGCGGTTCGAAGTAATCGGAACCGCCGCCCGACGACGACGTGTCGGACCCATGACCGCCGCCGTCGTCGTGCAACCGGGCGTAGCACTCGGCCGACGCCGGCGGCGACGGCCTGCCGACGCTTATGTCGTCCGTGTCGTCGGCCACCGGGCTACGGGGCGATCGGCACCTAGCGGCCGCGGCGTAACCGCTCAGGTCGGTCGGGTAACCGCCGTAGTAACAACTCTTGTTGTTGTTGTTGTTGGTGGTGGTGGTGCGCAACAACGCTATGGATTTCATGCTATCCGCGACTGGAGTCATCAACAGCACATGTCCCGAACGCGATCGGCACCGCGAGTACGTCCGATCTACGGAGAGCGCGAAACTGTAAAGGTATTATAATATATAGTCACACCCGCCGAATGGATTGACGTTATCGTGACGTACGTACACGGTTATATGATGTTAGACACGCAGCGACGACGCGCAACTCCGAACGACAATATTTATAATAATAATTATATAATATTATGTTAAACGAATCGAAAACACGAAACCGAATTGACGTGGACGTGAAACCGTATTATCTTTAGTGAGATAATATATTTCTTACAAAACAAATCTGTAAACGGCGGCGGCGGAGCGAGACGAGAACGTGTGTGTAAAACGCGGGCGGTGCGCACTGACGGCGAGTCCACTGAGTATTAATCCGTCAGCGGCGGCGGTCGGTCGTCGTGCTGCGGCGGCGGCGGCACCTCCGTCGTCGTCGTCGTCGTTTGTAGCGCGGGACGTCGTCGGGGGGAACGGCGGCTCCGGCTGTGGGACGGCGCGCGCCGGGCGGCGGCACCGGTGCCGCCGACCAATCGACGGGCTCCGCGCCGCCCATACGCCCGTCCGCACCGACGAACACTCCGCCGCCTCAACCCTTTAATTACGCCTCCTTTGTCGGCTCGGCGGACGGACACACACACACACACACAGACGCCGACATCGACACCGTCGGCGGCGGCGGTGGCCCTCTCCTCTTTTAAACACTAAATTATGTTTTCTTCATCGCCACCGCGCTCGTCTGTATATAATAATAATATGTACATCGCTATATCGCCGCCGCCGCGTTAACCATCACACGATACACCAGGCCGATTCATCTCGGACGTAATTTATTAGCGCGACACGGCTATATCGCCCTCCCCTCGACCGCCGCGTTCAACGGCCGTCGGTCCGATCGCTCTGGTCGTAGGTAGGTACACCGTGCGCGGCTATATAACTCGCGGCTCGACGCGCTCGCCCGTCGCGAGTTCTCTCTTTTCGTTTATAATAATAATAATATAATATAATATAATATAATAATATTCTCCCCGCGCACACGCGGCGGCGGCGTTATAATAATAATACCTAATCATTATTATTATTACACGCGCACGCGCATTCACGACGCGTTTCTGAATAATATTATATATCGTCTGTGTGTGTGTGTATGTATAATATATGTGTATATGTATATATATATATATACTGTAGTTGTAGCATTTATGTGTTCCTATCGTGACGCTAACTGGGTGGCCTAACGAGTATTAGTATTCGTCGTCGACGTCGTCCATGTATACGCGCATCGGCCCACCGACAAGGCTTGATTTTTATTATTATTTAGGTATACTCCGACGACGACGACGATGCCAAACGATTTTCGTATATATATATAGTTATATCTAATAACAATTTAGTGTATTTCCGTTGATACCTCTCGTGTACTGGCTAAAACTTGATTTTTCAAGACACGCGAAAAAAAGTTTAAAAATAAAAAAAAAAAACATTATAAATATATAATTTACAGAAACAAATATGTTTAAGTTAAAGTACCTATACATTTTAAAACTATCTAAATTAATCTTATTTCGACAAATATAATATAGCAAAAATTCAATATTGTAGTGGAAATATTGTATAAATTGTCAATGTTTAACCACATTGGAGCTATAGATTTTATATAAGTTAATGTTTTTTTTTTAGCAAAGCGTTTAGACATTTATATAAGGCATTACATATTATAAACGATTATTACAGTAGGTAACATATTATATTATAGGATGAGATTGTATTTTTTTTTTTTTCATTAATTTTACGATATGGTGATAGGTGATATCACGTATGAGATATTATCAAACGTATTAAAAAATTATCTAAGCTTATTATTATTTTTTTTTTTAGGCACCAAAACCCAAATATAGGGTGTTTTTCGTGCCTATGGATCCACCCGAGTATACTTAATCGTAAGTCATCGGCCATACGGGTTACATATATATATAGTTCGCTCTCGTCCCATCACGCCGTGACAGCCATTATAATATTATATCGATAATAATAACACGATTTTAAACATCTCTGCACTAGAACAGCGTAGTCACAGCAGCAGGCAGGGCTCATTAGAATCGTAATTTTGTACCTATTATACATTCTCTCCTCTTTATAATATTATATTCCGACGTCGCCGTTGTGGTGGCCTACAGCGGTTTTTATTTTACGCTTACCCGAAGCAGCGTATACCTACGTATAGTATATATAATATTATTTAATAGGTAATATAAAAATATAAATATATATTAATTTTAATACGATGATAATCTTGTACTATAATGGGTAGTTTATTATTATTATTATTATTATTATTATTTAATATTTATGCGGAACAACTACACTATATATTCTTTGAAGGAAAACTACAAAAATTAAAAAAGCAATCTCTCAAAAAGCACGAATGTTTTATTTCCGTTTTCTAACGCTTCTATATAATATTATGTGTTATATTACGATGATATTCGTTTAGAAGTAAGTACCTACGGCGACAGCCCACTGAGACACCGGGAAAATAATATTATATTATATGTGTATATGTAGGTAACTTCAATACTTGTAATAATTATTATTGCTGCTGAACGTGCGGGACAACATTGATTCGCATGAGTCGTCTATAGGTTCGCTTTTGGCTTTGTATATGTGGGTTGAAAATTGCATTGTTTTATTTGAGGTGAACTTTACTATGCTCAGTCTCGGGCAGCCTACTTTATTGTTTAATGTTTAATAATGGTTAATAATTTTAATAAAAGTTAAAAACAGAAAGATGTGAAACATTGAATTCCAAGTTTCAAAATGTCGGTCTTGGGTTAAAATGTTCATTAGCGATTGTAGTATTAAAATATAATTTTGAAAAAAAAATTCTGTATATTTTATTTACCTGCAAATGGTTCGAAGTCACATTCCGGAAAACATTTTAACTGATTATGTGGTAATTTTTCAAAAACAATAAATATTTCTCAAAACTTCAATAATTAAATTTACTTCAAAATATCACCATTTGATAATAATAGTGTTTTCAAACTTAAATTAAATAGAAAATCATTTTTTATGGTTATCACTTTATCAGTGAACATGTTCTTATTACGGAAAATCATCAATGCGCAGTATGATATAAAAACATATTTTGCTAATACTAAATACTTTTCGTATGTCGAATAATTTACAAATTACACCTACCTAAAATAATTATATTAGCTATTATACATACTATAATAGGCAAGTAATAATTTACAGTTTTAATAATTATGCCATTATGAACTGATTGTAGAGATTACAGATCGCAGTTGCACCTAAAGGTATTGTTATTGTATTATTATAATAAATACACAGTACAACTATATGTAATTATTGCTGTGCATAATATTTGTAACAATAACAAAAGATGTTAATACCTAATCGTTTCCGTGATATATTCGAAGATAAATTATAGAAAATAGTGAACGGGTCGTGACGTAAAAAAAACCATTTAATGTTGGGTTTATTTTTGGTAGTTGTATTTAAAATATAATAATATAAATATATATGATAAAATTATATACCTGCTACATGAATTCCAGAGCATCTTACTCAGAACCATGTTTGTTTTACATCATTCATTATATTTATTTTAAATTTGATTATTTAATATTTATAGACTCGTGATATTTTTTTTATGCAAATGTTTATTGCTTTACGACGTATATAATACGTAGTGTTATGTTCATAATTCACAATCAAATACATATTTAAGACTGTAAAAAAATTATTTCAAAAAAATCTGACCCATTGGTCATATCATCTAAAATTATTTGCTTCGTACAATAATACAACGATGCGCAACGGAAGGTTGACGGTCCGACAAGCACAAGCGACTTTCAATTTCCATAATAACATAGAACACAATATTATATACTTATCCAAAATAATCGTATGTTAAACACCATAGTGCGCCTAGTTGGTGCTTATCTGTGTAAATATCGTGTACCGACTACACTTAACATATACATGTAGTATATAAATAATGTATAGAATTGTTACGTAAAATTAATCCAAATAATCACTAGTTGAAGGGATGTAACTGCAATTGCACCGGTCCCGGGGTCAGGTGCAGTGCCAAAAACATAATATTTTATTTATAATAAATTGAATAATTACACAATTTGCTTTACATTAGTCGTATACAGTAAAAAATTATTACATAGCTTCAGGTATACTTAAAATTGTTTATTTTATGGGAATGGAATGCGTTGAGGTGGGCACCCTTATTTTCTTGCAATGATCTATAATATTTCGAGTGATATTATATTTTATTATTACGGAAATTGAATTAAATCAAAGATTTTATGAAGTATAAAATTACGTATATCTTATTGCTCAAATATTTTGAAAAATCGTTCAATCTATTCTTTCTGAATATTCGGACTGTCTTTGGCAAGTGTTAGAACGAAACACTAATTCAAACTCTCCCAAGAAAAATACCTAAATATACCACCAAATTAAGATTAACCTATTTATATGTATTCTTATTTCTTATCTTTATGTCAGCCACTATAAAGAAAACAGTTATTATTGTGGACAAGTCTTCCGGGCTTTGACTGAATATCAATAAAAAATATATAATTTAATATCTACGTTTTTTTTTTGGCTACACTATTATAGCTGTGGCCTGTATTATAACAAGCCTGTTTTTTTTTGCTATGGTTGACTCGTTCATTAATTTGGGGATAAACGTTGAAATAATATATATTTAGCATTAACCAAAATTTTTTTATGTTTTTCACATAATTCAAAATATATGATCCAATATGTCTTTCCTAGATTATTTTAATTTTTTTCTGATCACTATAGAGATTTGTAATAAGATTAATTCATAGAGTTCAAAGCGTACCTTTACATTTTCCCCGACGTTATTTAAAAATAATACATAAAAACAAGAAAACTCGTTTATCATCACAGGCTTCAAACAATGGAATATAAAATATTATGTAGGTACCTATAATGCAACACGTATAATTTTAATTAATATTTAACATATTGCTATATTGGTATACTATTCTAATGTGCATAAACGTTTCTAATCGAAACTAGATAATGGTAATTGGTAACTGATAACAAATACAACTTAAGTCCTAAGTCGGTATAAAATTAATATTTATAAAAATATAAGTAAGTATTGTGAATAACGTTCATACAAAGCATGTGAAGATGTAGTTTAGTAGAGGAATAATTTAACATTTTTACTTGCTATCTGAACACTGACTACCTAATTCGACTCGACTCCATGCACACCTATACAATAATTCTTCTCTTTATAGTGTCCACTACTGTCCAGGCTATAAAGATGTTTTTAAAACAAGAATGTCCTTTTTCGTCCATTGATTAGAGTACAATAAACGATACACAATAATTATTAAGCCCCGGCCAGGCAATAGGTATTAGTATATTTAGTAATTTCATTTAAAATTGATTTAAAAATGTAAAATAAAATAGTATTATTAATATATAAATTTTATAATAAGTAATATATAGGTTTCTAATTTTGTTTTATTTAACTATTCAAGCATCTTTAAGGTGCAGTAGATGAAGCTGTTAATTATTTTATTCTTATTATATCTATATTAAAAACTAATAATAAGTAATATAATAATATTTTAATGTAATAAATTAAATATACAATCGTTTAAATCCTATATTATAGATACAATAAGTATTAAGTATGAGTGTATAGCTATAACATATAATATATAGATTATCGGTAGTATATTATATCTAGTATATTTATACTGCATTATATAAATTATATGTACTCTATTTATAGTGAAGTCCCTTTATCCTGAAATTCTCATCGTAATGTTACAAGGGTAAATTATGTTTTAGCTTATATATATATATTATATACGTAGCAATTATAAATAAATGACGGTTATATGGATTAAGGGATATATTAATTACCGTTAATGGAAGATAATAACATTACTAACTTAGTCCGATAATTCATCACGTTTAAATTATTTCGATTACCTATATGTATTATTATATTATATTATATATACTTACACATTATTTTATGCAGCAAACGGTTAGGGTGAATGGGCAACCAAACAACGGACAAATGTCCATGCATGCCCGTGGATATATTATAATGCAGTTTTTCACCCCTTATGTGCTCAACATTTATTGCGAGAAGACAGATTTTGTTCAAAACAGGAAATTATAAGGCCCACGGGGAACACATTTTGCATCGTTGACGATCCCCTCGGTGCGGCTGCCGCATTAATTGTGGTTATTACCAACAGGAGGGTGTAGTCTATAATACGCCTCTATACGTATATATAGTTAATAAGTTATATATAATAGGTATATATACATTTTTTTTATATTGCCGTTGCGCAGTGCGCACATATGTATTATTTGCTTGTAGCCTGTAGGAGGTATGTATTCGAGTCGTGTAATTAATATGGCGAGTACCTCCTTTCTAGTATAAATATATATTATATTTATATATATATATATATATACATAATAATCGTCACATAAAACAACATATTATAATCTACAGAAATTCAAAGTTAAAAATACTGCAGAAATGAGACGATTGCCCTATGAAAATGTCCTTTATTATATAATCCTGCTGGCTATTGCAATCACACTTTATAGGCATATTATACACATATAATAAAGACAAATAAAGAAAATATAATTATAACTATATAAGAAGCAGTTGTTGTATTAGTGCATGGGCTCTTGTAAATTGCTTTAATTTTTAGGTAGTATGTATAGTATCCGCGATTTTAGATACGAATTTAAAGTAATGTATTAAAGTTCAATGGTAGGTATAGGTACATTTTTCAACCTGTAAATATATACTTCACCGCTAATGAATTAATGATAAGTACACTTAATAGGTACCAATATATTATAAAAAAAAAATCCAAATGTGTATGCACAAATATATAAAATAAATGATATATTTAATTAAATTTGACAACTACCTATAATATAGGTATATAGATAGAAAATATTATAGCATTATATATAAATTCTATAAAATCAAGAACATCACACATTTTACATTGATGCATATTATTAATATTATAATCTATACGATGGTAATAAATAAGAATCAAATATTTTACCAATAAAAATAATAAACTATAACAGAATTCAATTCAAGGCTCTGGAGGCCTTCTTATTCTATCTGGAAGAGTGTTGGATTGATACAAAAAAATTAGCTTCTGAAAAACAATGCCAATATAATCCCATTAATTATCCAAATTCCAAATTATAAACGACTAATTCTAAGTAATCTAATCATTATAATAATTATACATACTAGTATTAATCTGTGATGTGATAACTATGTGTTGTAGGTATCTTGTATAATAATATAATATGTTTATTAAAAAATAAAATATGAATAATAATATTTTTTTTCTTTAAGCGGCCCTGAACCTTTATATATATGTGTAAACTGATCAGCTAAATACAAAACGTTAACGTTAAATTGGACCACCCTGCAGGTCTATGACATTGAACACGTTATGTAATTGATTGTGTCCTTAAGCCGGAAAGAAATTACATATAGGTATGTCATTATAATCAAATTTAGTTTCAACTTGAAATTTAAAAATAAAAATAATTATTATAAAATCGGTCAAAAATAATATAGGTGTGATTATTACGTTTATTTTACAGACAAAATAAATGTCAGCAGTGGTCTTTATATAAAAAAAAATTATAATCGGGTGAATTTCCATAATCACTTTGGTGTATTGATCAAGATGGAGGTTGATGTACAAACTTTATTGCAAATAATTTACCAATATATGTATAAAACCTTTTACAATGTATAGTGTAAAGTAAACTACACTGCATATAATATGAATTTATATGATGTATTATATTGTTCATTCTATGAATGTTATCATTCATATCAATGTTAAATTTTATAAGGTTTCATTATACTTTGTAGTATATTTTGTTTTCAAATGAAAACAGTCAATCAAAAATAAAACGATAGACACTTCTGCACAGCTATAGAACCTATAACTAATTATTTATACATAGATAAGTATTTCATAATTTTTTGTTAATTATACCTATACTTATGTGTAATTGGAGGCGTAACCATCAAACTAATTATTTTCACATTTTTATAACATTAATATAATTATTCAACTTTGTATATCCCGCCTACTAAATTATAATAAGGTAGGTATATTAAAAAAATATTAAATATTTAAACCTACCTATACATAAATGTGCCGACAGTCTATTATGTAAAATTATTAATCATCATGTACATTAAAATAAAAATGAATAATTGTGATAGCAGTAGTATATATATTATATGATAGTATATTATTTTAATTATTAAGTATCTATAAATATTATATATAATATACGAGTATATATATATAAATTATAAAACATTTACCAATGTAGTGTGAAAAATATTTATTTTTTTCAATTGTTTACAACCATTATCGTATATAATAATATATTATAATATTATGTTTATTGTGGTATTGCTGCAGCGTAATATAATAACCATATAGTATTAATCTATAGTACGTATTAAAACATTAAAAATATTATGATACCTATAAAGGCTATAAAATATTTGTCGTAAGTGCTATAAATTTTCACATTACAATCGCAATTTTTATTAAAATTGCATGTTAATTTTTTTATTATTAATAATAAGGTATACCTACACATTAAACATAGTAATTAACATGGTTTTATAATACGTACTCATTATATAATAAAACATATATTTTTATTTTTAAATTAATTTGATTCACTGCAATTTTTATTGAACAAAATATTTTTATAGATAGTATAAGAACTACCTATATAATATTGCATGTTTAAAATTAGGTATAGGTATTATTAATAAATAATAAAATAATACAAACGACAGACTATAAGATATATTACTGCTAGAATTTCACATTTATACGTATTTCCTAGCTATTGTTTTTTTTTTAATTTTAAATAATTTTTTGATTTTGTCTTTTTTGAAGTATATGTGTCTACAACTGTCTGCGACTGTGATGTAGCTTCTATTTATATTGGTACCTATACCAAAACTCAAAAGAAAAAAAAACGAATAAACAGAAGAGGAAACGATGTTGGTGACACTCGGATACAATTAGTTAAAACTTAAAAGATGAACAATATTTTTAGAAAAATGAGAAAAAAGAAGACAAGTATAATAATAATTTATGTGCATGGGAAGCACATGTACTAACGTGACGAATGTTTAATGGGGCGATTTTCATTAGGTAAACCCGGGGCATATTATATTCAATAACTGTTTGCGGTAGGTACGCATCATATATATTATTATTATTATCCTCTACTAATTTCTGTTGTTGAAACATCCGTATGGTTAGTTTTCATTTTTTTTTTTGGTGTTCATGTTTGAATAAATGCGTTATAATATTGTAATGTAGCAATATAGGTGTAATAATACTTACACCATTATACCATATATACGATATACTGAATATTATTATTACAAATAGTGCTAAATTTGTAATGTGTACATTATTGTATATTCGTCGTTATTTAAAGAATAAATAGTTTTAAGTATAACACCTAACTATAATAAATAATACTTATTTTATAATAATTCATAAATAAATCACACGCAAATAAAAACAGTAGAAGGATAATATTTATTCTTGAAATAATTACATTTTTTGGTTTTGAATATTATAAGGTTAAATGAAATAAAACGTTTCCAAGTTATGACGATAAACGTTTCTTCATCGATTTCAGATAATTTACGCCTTTACGGTCAAAATACATATACCTACTATTATACAGTATAAATATAAGATTTCACAAAGTAAGACGTTACACTCGTCGTTAGTGGCGACTGGCAGTTCGGTTGAATAACGACTGTAATATTATAGTCGATGCAGAGCATGCACTACCAGATTATCTATAAAACCACACTATACCATAATATTATATTATAAAATAGCCTTCGGTATATTATATTAATAATAAATTAATAACCATTTAATCGTGCATAAAACCTACGCAGTTTTCGTAATGGCCCATTAAATCGGTTAATCAATTATTTCGCACAAGTACTGTACGCAATGCCAATGCGTAAGTACCATCGAGCGACATACACCACAACACACACACACACACTGTACATAGGTACTATATGCTTATAAATTATAAATTATATTATAATACTAATACACCTGCACTCTTGTATTGGCGGGCGGAACGTAATTTGAAATTTCGGCATAGTTTTAATGTGCCTATTTTTATACTCTATATTATGCATCATTATATATATATATGTGTGTGTGTGCTGCGGAAGACCGGTTCCGCGGGTTTTTTTTTAATACGTTTTAATGCGCGTAAACCTACCTGTACATAATGTTATATTATCATTATTATATTGTGTATTATTTTATTATACCCACCATATTATAATACGACGGCGACCGACGACGACGACGACGACGACGGCGGCGATGACGACGATCTGGTGGCAATTATAATAATAATTACACACGATGATGTAGGTACACGTAACGTAACTATCGCGCATAATTACGACGGACGGACGTGATGGTTAATAATGCGCACGCGTACAATTATTAATCGGAAAATGATCAAACGCCGCCGTCCGGTCAAACAGAGTCAATTTGTTTCGTCTCGTATCATAGCCCAACGTCCTTGCTGCACCGCCGTCGACGCGCGGTAATAATATTATAATATTCTATTGACGGATGTACATATATACATATATATATATAGAGAGAGAGAGAGTACAAGGAACGTTTGAAATGTTGTGCTACGGAAATTTTATCGATAAATCGAGTAGTACAGAATAATGTCGACAATATTCAATAATATACGTTACTCGCTGCAATTGCTATAATCATTGTACGGTTGCTTGTACGGCATTATAGATTGGTCTGTTATAAATATTATAACAAACGTATTACTGTGTTCTCGAATTGCATGCGTTTTAAATTGTCAAAATTCATCAATAGGCTTAAACCTTCAACTGTGATATTATATTATATACCTACCTGGTTAGACTGCAGGTACGTAATGCATTTTAATTAATTATAATTACCTATATTGTTTCCAAAAAATGTATTGAAACCCTATTTAATAATTATTATTTATACACGATTAGTGTTTTATTCTAATATTTTTTAAGTTAATTAATTATTAGTCGCCAACATAATATGAGAAAAAACTTTCATTTAGAACTAATTTGAGTAGGACATATCACCATTATCACCACTATTACCGTATAATAAATATTATTAATAAGCTTAAATTAGGTCTTTATTAATCCAATAAAACAATCAATTTTTATTTTAGATTTTATTTCAAATGTAAAATTGAAAAATATTTAATGCACCATAAATCAAAAAGTGTATAAAATAATACATTATTATTAATATTAAAATTGTCTAGCCATGATAATATATGACGTGAAATTTAATGGTTATACAAATAATTATGCACGAATGCAATTTACTCGCGTATAAATAATTTAAACGAAAAAAGAAATGAGTTTTTTTTATAATAATTAATATAATTTATAATTTATTTGTTTTATGAAGGTAATTTTCAGTTTTTACACATAATTCTATTAGATCATCATCCCATTCAACAATTTAATAAGATTATACTTTAAAGTAAATGGAAAATTCAAGGCAGGGATGTAAATATAGTTTACCAGTGGCCATAAATAATTATAATATGAAAATTCAAAATAGCATAAACAAAAAAATAATATAGTTTGGTTAGTTGCCCACCGCCAAATTTATATTATATTACTAAAATAATTTAAAGGAAGTTTTAAATTTACTATTGTCACATTGCATTTAATGTGGTTTTACGTCAAATCAACGTAAATAGGACCATTAATATCCAAACTTTATAACGTCAAATGTATATTTAACTAACACAAATGTGACGTGTATTTTAATATCTAAAAAATAACATCGTAATAACTGTACTATTAATTAATAATTATAAATAACATCAAAACATGTGAAGGTATATTTTACAGTACCCACCTATTTTTCTATTACTAGACGGCGTTACATGTGGTCATTTAACATAAATATGTGATAAAATAATTAATAATATTATACTTATAAATTACTAAGAACAAATAATATATTATATAAAAGTAAAAACCGTAGACAAGTGCACTTCAACATGTTGAATTGTTGAATATAAAATAGACTATCGATTTGTATATTTCGCTAATAATAAATTATATGGTGTATACCTACATATTATAAATACTTAAGCAACTTATCAAACTTTTGCCAAGCAGATATATAATCAACGATCTTATACCAAAAATAAAATAAATGCATTATTCGTACATATTGTCAATTAGCACGTCATGTTTTTATATTTTATAGTTACATATAATAAAATAAATAAATAAATAAAAAAAATAACAAATAAGACAATTTAGTTTTGATTTAACTATACATTTTACTATTTTAGGTATATCAGATGTTGTGCTATGTATATAGTTTAAAGTTATTATAACTGTTATATAAAAAAAAGTATATTTAAATTTAAGATCATTAAAAATAATCAATATTTATCTAAAGTTGAACAATTTTTTTTTAAATCAAAAACATTAAAAAATATTCATTTATTTGTATAATATATTTTAAATATTATATTAAACAAATTATTTCATTATCATTAAATTTAAATATATTAAAATCACAATATTTTAATATGACACATTTATTATTAACGTAATAATTAATGTATAAAATTTTAATCACACAAAATTACTATTTTCATGTAATATTTTACCGATATTATCGTAATATACAGTGAAACCTTCCCCAATGTCTAATGGACATCTTCCAATAATAGTGGACGTTTTTTTTTGGAACGAGCAGATTTTCACTACTTTTCAAAAGGAAATCTTCAGGTAAGCGAACATATATTTAAATATGAAAAAACGCGTTTATCGCTTAGGTTTAACGATAAAAAACTCGTATCATCTATGCATTCCTTTTTAAATATTTATTTGTATTATTAAAATTATTATATCATTAAAACATTAAATAATAATTTCACTGTATTGGTATAGTGTATAATATGAATTATTATAATTTTTTATTTGAAGTATTGGATATTATATATTTAATAATCATCAATGTCTATATCTATTTATTTCATTGTATGTTTTCTATAATTCTTTGTTACTACCCACAAACCCACTTGTAAAGGATAATATTATTGACACAGTTTTTCCTTTTTTTTTTTTTAAATTCTTATCTGTAGATAATTTTCATAATAAATATAATAAAGGCGTAAAACGAATTAAGTGATCATTATTTTCATAAATAATGATCACTTACTTATTTCTTTCTATACTTTGTTCACACAAAGTAAGACAAATGAAGATTAAAAATTGTTAAAAAATAAACTATAATAGATAATAATAAGAATGGAAAACTAAATAGACAAAAAACTAATACGTCTGCTCGGCGTATACTGCAGTCTATATATGCCATCATAATAAATAGCGTATTTAAAAAAGTTGTATTATATTTGGTAATTTTAGTGATAAATATAGGATTTTTGCTGCTTTGCACAGATTATTAAACATGTAAAATACTTTCGTTAAATAATGTATGGTTTTATCGATTATAAATCGAAAAACATAATTTAAAAAATAAATACATTACGAATATACAAAAAATAATCAACGCCAATCACCACGCTGTAGTTTCTGAAAACAGATTTATAAATAAATTCTAATAAAATAATTTGTGGATAATAACTGGTATAAAACGTCTGCAGTTACATATAAACTATATAAATTGTAGTATGTAGGTATACGATTTTTTGAATGTAAGTTATTTATACTATAGATATGTTTATAGATAAATGCCTATTATTTACAACTATTTAATTTTACATTTTGTTTTTAAATAAAATAATTTAACAATATAATATTAAAATATTAAAATATGCGGGTTGAACCAACGTTTTTATATTCATATTTATCATGCGTATAATTATTGCTATCGATTTTTCGGGAATTTTAAATGAAACGCCACAGTAATAAACATTATATTATTATGAACACGCAAGTAAACAATATTAGGTAGGTACAATGAACAAATACCAAAATTATACTTTTTATTAACATAAAATGCATATTTGAATAAAGTAAAACATTTTTGGTAAATATTGTTTAAATAAAACTTAAGCCACATGGCAAGTCTTCTACTCTAATAATTCGTATACATATAATAATCTACATAAATAACGGAAAGGCATTTCTACGTTTTTTTTTTTTTGTATTTTATTGTATTTTGCTATGAATTGTAGACAAATTAAAATATATGCAGAAAGACGATTATCTATACAATTTATTGTTGTTCTTCATTCATATCCATTTATTAAACCACCTATACAAATCATTGGCTAGTACTGCGGTAATGGTATAAATAATTGTCATTGTCGGGATGACGTGATTAGGATTATGATATAGGAATCAGGAATACCTACTATTATAAATATTATATATTCAATTCATCACGGTAACTCGAGTGATGATGGAAATGTAGGAAAACCGGCTTGATATTAATTATTGCGGATTATAATATATAGACTCGATTTAACGAAAGCCAACGACAAGGTTTTCGTATTCCTACAAATGATACGTTTTACATATTTTTATAGAGGACACACACATACGATAATAATATAATATCAGTTACGTCACGTCGACACGTACTACATGTACAGTATTATAATAATATTCTCATTTATGAGCACATACATTATTATTATATCTTACAATACCTTTAATACGTACCACAACAAAAACAACGCACATGATGCGAATTTCATCATTATCATTCTATTCGTTCTCTTGTATTAACATAATAATATTGAATAGTATAGGTACTATGATATTATAATGTAGGTATATATATCGTATAATATTATATATTTATAACAAATACGAGCGCGTACCTATATACTCCATAATATATTATATTATATTGGGTACTATTATTATAATCGTTATGGAAGTGGATAACGGGGTGGTGAAGGTGATGGCAGTTGTTTGGTAAAAAATTAGAAAAAACTAACCACATAACCGCGTTCCAAGTCGTGCAGATCGCGCACGTGTGTGTGTGTGTGTGGTGTGCGGTGTGCGGCGGGCGCTATGGACCCAACGGTGGTCGTGATGGAACACGCTCCTCCTATGGCTGAGTGCCATTGGGTTTCTCTCGGTAACAACCGGACGACCACGCCTGTCTAAATGGGCAAAAAAAAAATGTATACACAATAACAGTATAAAGAACAAATACTTAATTTAAAAAATATCCGCACAAACACACACACACACACTCGGAATATGCGCGATGACAAGGTATATATTTACCATATACTATATATATACGCGTATTATACTGCTGCAGCAATATAGGACATGGGTAGTTATTATAACAAACAATAATGTTACAACACATACATATATACATTATAATAAAAACTCAACCCCTGTCCGAACGGTAGGTATATATATATACATTTATGTGGTATATGGTTTTATGCGCTCGTAAATAAAAGGGTTATTATGTTATTTAAATACGCGACGACGACGACGGGGTGCAGTGTATGCATTGTAATATTGTTTTATTACGTGTGTGCACGCTTGACGTATAATTTATTGCGCATGGACGCAATCTGCCATGTACGCACACATAAACGATATCGTGTAATTTGTATATATTATTGTTGCGTACACTTGCAGAGTAAGTACTGACGTTGTAAGTATATTATTCAGCATAACCGATATACCTTACCACGTGTACACCTACAAAATACGTACTTTATATTAGCCTTTTTTTTTTTTTTTTCAAAAAATATAACTCGCTATTTTTTTGTCTTTTTTTATACCCACGCCATATTATAGTAGGGACTATGAATAATATATAAAGTAATAAATACACAAGAAAAAACCTGCAGATTGCATGCAAAAAGTTAAAATGTGCCGTGTTCTATTGGAAGCCCTTAATACCCGGACAACAGAGCACAGAATCTGATATTTTTCCTCGACAACACAAAACTAAATAAATTATTATAACTCGTGTAATTCGATGCAATTCAAATGTATAATGACCAATGGTTCCGGCTGTCGAGGCTAAATAATTAAATTAAAAATGATTTTATAAGATGTGACAAAAAATTTAAATATTTTGATTATTCAAACACATGTGTTTAAGACTGACAATGATGATTGACGGATAAAAATATATAAAACAATATACCTACATATCAAAATAATATATATTTTATTACTATAAGACGTAAGCATGAACATTTACTGAATGTACCAGAATAACATTTACCAGACTTTAAAATGAAATAGGTATATTGTAATATTACTATAATTATAAACTATAATAGGCAATAATGATTATTAATTGATTTAAAAATATTGATAACTATATACTTACATGCATGGGTGGCACACTGGCACCTATATAATACGCATGTCGTATACATTAAAAT
This sequence comes from Rhopalosiphum padi, assembly GCF_020882245.1. Lineage (NCBI taxonomy): Eukaryota > Metazoa > Arthropoda > Insecta > Hemiptera > Aphididae > Rhopalosiphum > Rhopalosiphum padi. The sequence goes on from NC_083598.1 coordinate 74,412,898, forward strand.
ATAATCGGTGGATAATAATCTTGCGTTTGACATAACCTAATCAATCCATTAATGTTAATGTAGGTATTGGAGGTATAGTTATTATAAATGTTTTATGATTTTTGCGCTAATGATTTTGATACCTATAACACTTATAACACTAAATATTTTGTAAAAAAATATGTTCATATAATTGGTCAACTTGTCAGAACTCAGAAGTGCACTTAGATTTTAAAGTCCAATTATAATTTATTACTGAAAACTTGAAATTATTACAATATTTATGGACATTATAGACTTTCTAAGTAGTTTTCAAATTACTAAGGTTATTAATGTACAAAGCCGAAACGACTAAATAGTATATTATATTTATTGTATAATATAGGTACACAGTATGACTAATAATTATTAAAAATTTGGTCTTATAATTAGATTAATTAGTGCCAAGCGGGTACATTATACTTAATGTATTGTGTTTGTATTTACCTCTATTTTTTATATTTAAATACAAAATGTACACTATATACTTATATAGTTACTATAAGTCTAATAGATTTTAATGAATTTACCTAATATGTACACAATAGATATTAAACTATAATTAATATGAAAGTGACCCACAAAGAAAATAAATAAATTCTAAATAATTTTTAATATATAGTATTTAAATTTAAAATCATCATTATTTATTTATGTTCAGATCACAAAAATTGTTTCCAAAATTATTTATTTGGCAAAATAAAATTAGATTTAGGATGATAAAACTGGTTTTATACGTACAATATAAGTATAATCTAAAATGTTAGATATGAAATGAATATCTCGAAATAAAGTTATGTTTATTAAGAATACGATTTTATTATTAGATATTATTATAGAAGGATCTTTATACTTATTTATTGTAAACTATTTCACTGGTATGGAATAAAGATGCTCGTGGCGAACGTCGTTGGTGGTACATGTGGCCTCCCCTGCTTAAATACATGTTATTGTAGATGATATAAATTATAAACTATTGCTCTCTCGTATATATTATACACTATCAATATTTTAGAGACGAATGGAATGTAAAATAAATAATGTCTGCACATAATATATCATTATTATACCTACATCTGAATATTATATGTTGCCTCAATTATTCACAAACGTATTAAAATTTGCTACCGGTGTTTTTCTGACCATATAATAGTCGCATAGTTTAATACATGTTTAAATAACTCGTGTAATAAAATATATGTTTATGTGTTGAATTAATTTTGTAAAATATGATTTTTTTTCTCTAGTTCCGTGTAAATAAATAACACTATAAAACTCCATTTTTTTTGTTGAAAATTATTAAGAATTAAAAAAAAAGTACATTTCATTTTAATCAGATCATAAAATATAATAAACGAAAAAGTCAAAATACTATTTTTTTTTAAACTTTAATTATATGGACTATACTATGTCTAAATATAACGTATTATATCGTATATATAGGTACCTACGCATCAATGGATTAAATTATTATGTAGGTATAGTTACTATATAATAGATATTATTCTAACCGCACCTTTCCGCCATTTAAAGTTACACCCCAAAAGTGTTACCCCGGATATTGAAATTGTGTCTTGTGTGCCCATACACACAATTATATAAGGACGGATAGAGCACGTTTGGGGAGGACCGCCATCGTTGATATAGTTATTATTTTTTGACAATAATGACTTTGTGATGGCGTAGTGCAATATAATTTATATATATCTACGAGTATATGTACATTGTATATACTATACACATGCATAGCCTATATAGATATAAAATATGATATACACAAAATACAATAGTTATAACATGATGTGTAAATAGCATGGGAGTTTCTGAAAAAGGAAATTGTATGCACTTATTACCTGTAATATTAATGCATCGTTCGTTTTATAAAATATATATATATTATAGACCGGGAAATGTTCATTATAAATATATAATTGCTAAATTTAAGTCATAGGTAATATATTTGTATGCATGTGCAAACTTAAATATGTGCCTACATGCATTGCCCATTGCATGTATAACACTTTACGGATAGTCGACCAATCGAAGTTTAGAACTAGAGAAAATCGCAGACAATAAGAAATTATTGTGTATCATGTTGGGACCATATTATTAAAGTAATTTTAATGAATATTCTATAATTTTATATTCCCAAATTACCACACTATAGATAATTAACAGGGTTAATACGCTATGTGTACAGAATGCAGATCCATAATATATTATATCGTAACAGGTTGTAGAACAATACAATAATTTTACTAGTACATCGTATTTATCTCGGCGCGAGGAATAAAATTACCGAGTACCTACCTATATAATATTATTATTATGAGTAAAATAAAGGTAAACATGCCAAATTTGTCTTGTTTATAGAAGATCGTTTATAGATGGTACAATTATATATTTGACATAGTACTATTCGTATATAGGACATAGGTGTATGTTCATTATAATAGTATATATGTTACCACCAGTGTTAAACACGCGAGTATAAAGATTGTTTCGTAATTGCATGTATAAAAAAATACTAAATTGTAATGATTACATATTTAACATTCCATTATCGCCTAAATTAGTAGTTTAATTTATTTAGATTACCTATTTAATAACAGCAGATAAACGCATTACATTATGTGAGATTGTGAGAATATTAAGTTTTTAATTCATGCAAAAACTCACTGTGTTAATTAAATTAAAACAAACTATAATATAACTATAATAATATACTATACATTTTAAGTAAGTACATGTATAAACATCGCTTTAAATTGACTTATTTTTTGTTAAAACTGTAATTAAACTAATTTATTTATTTATAATACTAGAGAACTTAAAATATATTTACTTTGTCTCTAATAGTGAAATTGGTTTTATAATGTAATAATGATATATATATATATATATATTTCATTAATGTGTCTGATGCTATCACATTTCAGCCAGTAAAAATGTTTAAATCTACAAGTTACAAGCATGAGTGTGATTTTTAATAGAAAAATCAATGTACACATAGTAGCAAATTATGATTATATTAGATTATGATAAAATCGATTTTGTTTTTATATTTGTACGATAGATTTAAAAATTAAAAATTTTAGATAAATGGAACTTTTAAAAAATATTTGTACTAACATTTTTTAGAAATTTTTTTAATTTTCGAAATATTTTGTCTCATTTTAAGCTATTTATATATATTTTAAATTTTCTAATATTTTTAGTTTATTTTTTATTTAAATATGTCAGTAAAAAACTGTTTTCTTAATAAAAATGAATCAAATATTTAAAATTCAAGTTACCTTTTAAGTTTTTTTATCACAAGAATTAAATTATTGAAAATATATTCATAGTTTGAAGTTCGTCATAATTCATCAAAAACACAAAACTTATTTGAAAATTATTTTGTAGTTAAAAAATGTATTACTTTTTTTTATTTTAAAACCTAATAAGGGGCCAATGCTAATATTTGAACATTATTAATTTAACACTCCTTATTGCCTTACTACCTAACCTTTTTGGAACTGAATTAAAAATAAATTTAGCATATTAAATTCTTATTATTTTTTTTTATGATCGCTTTGCTCAATTTTGTTCAAAATTAATATTTAAACATAAAATAACAATTTATTATCCTTAAAAATGTCTTGTTATTTTTTTTATTTAAAAGATTCTAACTAGATATTTAAAACATTTCTATATAATTTTCTAAAAACAATGACAGTTTCAAATATATTTAAAACTAATTATTGTATATTTATTTTAAAATTTTAGAATTTTTTTTCTTTGCTTATAAATTTATTGTGTTTACAATATTTTCAAATGGGCAACATTTTTTTATAATATATAGAAATTTGAAATTGTAATTTTAATAAAAATGGAATTTAAACAAAAAATCACTATAACTCCTATAATAATATTAGCTCTTTAGCTGTAATTCAAATAAATTAATTGTAAGAATTTAATAAAATACTTGTCATTATCGGCTATTTCACTTTTCGGTCCAACTAAAACATCAATTTGTATTGTATTTTATGCATGTAGAAAAGTTTTTAAAATATAAGTTATACATAATTGATATATCATACAGACAAATAATAAGGATAATGAATAATATAATTGTTTGCAATAATTATTTAATTAATACCTTTTACAGTTTTTTTGCATAGTAGGTATTATGTAATAATAAATTATTAAACATAATATAGAATATTATTAGAAATATAATAATTCATATTAATGCATATTATCATTAAGGCACTTATGTGTATTTTTTATAATACGATTAAGCATCAGACAATTTAATCAATCAGTGATATTCCATCATGATTATAGAAGATGACTAACAATACATACAATAATTACGTGCATATTCCTAAATATGGTAGTTAACATCACAATACAAAACGACAACCAACGATCAAATAATTAATGACAAAAATTATACATCTATATCTTATGCATTATAATTTAATACTTTTCTATATATATATATATATATATATATATGTGTGTGTGTGTATATATGTATGTATAACATACACTAAGTATTGAACTTTTACTTCAGCCAATTGGCAATTAGTCAAAAAATGAATTTGCTAAAAAGGGAAGTATACGACTTTGGCCGAAAAGGGAATCGGCCGAAAAAAAGAGGATCCAATTTAAAGTCTTAAAGTGTCTCTTTAGTCGTAATGTATATCGTTATTTTCTGTTCAGAACAGTATTTTCATACTATTTAAATGGCGTTCTATTATACATAGATATTAACTTTAAATTATAATAATTAAAAAACAATAATATTTTTTAATAGTATTATATATAATGTAATGTTTGAAAAAGTTAGTTTAATCTACTGTAAATTGTAATACTAAATACTAATATATTATAATATAAATAAATTATCAAATATCCTCAAACTATTAACTGGTTAAATTTTTCATTCGTTCAAATTTTCATCGTTAAGTGTATTTTTATTAAATGTATATGATTTATGATAAACTGATTGATTCATAGTTTGTTAACGTTTTGGATTTCGTCAAGACGATTTGTTACTGAAAAGAGCCTTGAAAATATAGTCAAATAGCACATTCAAAAAACATATCCACTACCCAGTTCTAATTACGTATGCTGCGGCACGAAATGAAAGTAATTTTTAATAGTTTTTCCTCTTATCCGTGTTTTATATAATAACAATAAAATGTCATTGTGAAAAGTCACGGTAATTAGTCAAGTACGAAATGTCACGTTCGGTTCCACATTAGGTTTCTCGTATAAATAAGTAATAGCTCTGAGATATATAAAGTACGCATATATCTATATAATGTCCAAACCAATATAGCACGACGTTGTAATTTAAATTGCACAAATCGGGCACGGTCAGTGTGAATTTGTACGTCTGAAAATAATTCAAAACGCTATTTTCTTTCTAATTGAATTGTTCCACCTTGTTTTTTCAAAACATTCCTATGAGGAATCACGCCTTTCGAAAACAATATATTATATGTTGTGTAGATAAAAAAAAAAATTAATAATTTATCCACGTGCACGCCTGTAGATCGTTGCAAAAATCTCAACTCCTGTTTACTGCAGCCGGAGTGGTTTGAATAAAAAAATTAATCGATCGTTTCGATTTCATTGTGAAAATAAAAGAGGGTGGTCATTTTGCATTGTACTATATATAAAAGATGAATGAGTGTCGTTATTAATATGATTCGTAACCTGCACCAGAGTCCTGTAAGGCTGTAAAACCTATGTACACGCTACCCCCGCGCGGAGTCCATTAAACGTCGATTCGATCGGATCCGCGTAAAATCGGTTACAATTTTCCTTTTCAACAGTTCCTTTCTCCCCCTCGTGATTTTCACGGTGACCTATATGTGCGTGCGCATATACGAGGTAATAACATAGAAATAATAATAAAAAAAGCCCATATAATGGTTGCTCTCGTGCCATGGACAATAACGAAATAGCCTATGTATATACGTACGTATGTATGGCGAATCGTTTGTATTAAAAATAACTTTAACACTAATGTGATTTCGAATTTTTTGGCACGCCAAAGCGTCCCAAAAGAGATTTATATACAATTCAAAAGAATAGCGCGCAGATGGTGTTTATTAAGTCGTCATGCAATTGAGTCTAAAGATATTAAGGTATATAGCGCCTCTAAGACCAATTGATACACGGCGATAATGTGTTTTTAACATAAAAGGAATCTTATACAAAACCAAAAGAAATAAAAATATAAATAAATTGTTGTATAGTAATAAAAAATCCATTTTCCGTTAAATTTAAAAAGAAAAACATTAAAATGTATTTTATGAGCTAAACCACGTATTCAAACTCAGTCGGCTAGATTCTATTATATATTTTTAATAAAAATGTGCAGCATTATAATTTTTAATTTAATTGTCATGATTCATAATAATTATTAATAAGAAAAATTATAATAGTATTGTATTCCAGGTATGTATTTATATTATTTGTGGGTTGAATAAAATATATTTTGTATCCCTTAAAGTTAGGCTTAAATATTCGATATTAATAGTTTTACAATAGTATACAACAAGTAAAATTAAAATAAATAATTTAAAAAACATTCAGATGAGTTGCTATTTATTGATAAGTACACCGTAATAAGGACAATTGCAGTATTTTAGTTTATCAAAAAATGGATAAAGACTGTACAAGAAAATGTTTACGGTGTTTTTTGAGTGCAATTGAAATAAAATAGGATATCTTTAAAACAAAAAATGAAGTTGAGTTTAATATTAAAAAATTATTTTTAAAATGCTTTTAGATAAAACAAAAACAGAAATATATGCTAGTTACTTCTATTTTTTGTATTGATATTCATAATAAACCTCAAGGTATTCCATTTCTAATTAAATGCTTAAAAAAATATGGCCTTAAATAGTAGATAATAAACAATTGATATCCAATTTCCGCTTTAATAACACAGAAACGATCGAGTATACTGAGTTTAAGCCAAGGCGTATAAGGTCATTTAACACCGATTGAAATATTATATATATAGATAATAGGTGTACCTACATTAATATTATTATAATTCACGATTCTTGTATTTAGTTTTTAGGACATTTTATAAAAATATGACGAAGAACAATAAATACTTTTTATGGCTATACTATACTGTATTTGACTCGTATAATTTGAAGGTAGTCAATTACTAAATAATTTTCAAAAAGTAAAATATTATATATTTTATGCGTGATGCATATTATACGACTATAATATCTGTAAGATAAAATATGTAATTATGTAATAAGCATATAGAAAAACATAGGTAGCTGTTTGTAGTCAACGTTATCTAATATCTGAAAATTGGGTTAGGGTATGATGCACTGCAGTGGGTCATCAAGAAACACAAGTGTCATGTGGCTCGACATAATTGTATGTTATTATTTGTGAAAATAATAACTTGTATTCTTCAATCTTCCGTACTTTAATACTATACACTTTGGTAATTATTATTGAGTTTTGAGTATCTATACTTTATAAACAGTGAAGAATATAATGACTATTAATGAGTACTTATTTCTGTTGCTTTGCTATTTTTGCGTCTAAAAATGATGTGTTTTTAATATTTTTTTATGATTTATATTAATCATTTTTTTATTATTTCTTGAAAATAAATAAAATTAAAATATTGTTTAAAATTTTAAATATTACAATTTACTTACAAAAAATGTAGTTTTTTTTATGAAAGATAAGGTTTTTAAAAATAAATGTACGTATTTATTAACTATAATATTTAAATTTAGAAATTATTTTGTATTAATAATTTCCTTGCAATTATTATAGAACTACATCATGTTTCATAGATAATTCCAATGTATAGAATAAAAAAGTGGCTAAATATCACTTCGTCGTGTACGTCTACTAGAACTGTATTATAATATTAATATATTATTATATTACATACTTACATAGGTATTCATTAATGTAATAGTAATAATAATGACAATAACAATACACACCAGTACTTGAATGGTTTTATTAAGATGTGGTGTTAATAGTAAAATCCAGGTAAGCTATATGATGATGCATTGATGCCGCAGTGTAATATTATTATTAGCCGTATGCCCGTGTAGGTACCTACATAACAAATAATAATATCATAGATAATGATATGGATACACGTTATTATAACCATATAAAATATGAAACGCGAAAAAAATACATCACATTGTTACGAAAGAAGCTCAGTGAAAAAAGATCTGCGGCGTGTTATAATAACGATAATATTAAAGTATTTTAGCCCTCGACTATATTATAGTAGGTATCCGATGTTACAGATGAAGGGGGCAATAATGCATTGTGTTCGGTGTATATTAACTTTGCATTAAATGGCGGCTGCGATACAGCCAGAAACGGCAGCCAGCGAGGCAGCAGCGACTATATTATTACTATTATATACAACAGCGGAGCAGATGTGTACCGATTCGGCAAGGTCTCTTTTAATCCGATTCGAAATTGAATTGTCACCTAATTTGGGGTGACGGTTTTATTGAGTAGGTACGAGTCGTTTATAATATACACAGTAAATCTGTACCAGTGCAGTGTGTGTGTGTGTGTGTGTGTGTGTGTGTGTGCACATGCTGAGTGACGGCGGCCGACCGCGCGTGATGACTGTGCGCATTCGTCGGCGACGATGATGATGATGTTGTGTTCGATATAATATACCTATATGATATATACACCTACTATATAGATATATTACATTAAAACGTGTGTGCGTGAATTACAATAATATATAAGTATAAATAATATTCCGTCCTTACATTGATACCGCTTTTATTGGGCCAATTTGTTACGATTTGGATTTTTTTCAAAAGACCCTTCGAACAGCGCCCATTGTGTACGACAATCGTCACCCGCCGACGACGGTCGTGTTTCGACTTCATAAAAATACGCTACCAATCCTTTTGAAAACACATTGCGAAAAACGCCTTAGCCCTGGGTGGCCACGACGCCACCAGTGGGTCTCACGTTGATCGTATATATAAACATCTAACAACATAATAATATAATCGAACCTTTTAAATGACCGTAAATCATGCATATGGCGTTAATCGAGATTCACGTCGATAATTTATGGATCTAAATAAAATTGTATTAATAAACATTATCTATACTCGTACACCGTGTATTCAGGTGTACTTATTTGGTGCAAAAACAATTGATGATTTACTAAACGTGCTATAATTATTATTTATTACTGATTTTTGAGAATAGATATTTCGGATTAAACGAATTTACAATACTTAAAAATAGGTGATTATTAAGTATTTACCAAGCAAAAAACTCCTTGAAAATGATTTATTATTACTAGTTGTTAAACAGGACGCCACACCTGCAAGACGTGTTGTCTCCGCGTTTTACAGCCGTATAATAGTAAATTTGCGTTAAATATAACCAATTTTGTGTTGTTATCATTAACATTATAGAGTGGATTAACCTATTCTAAAATGTTATGATAAAAATATATCGTTGATTTTAGTGATGTTTACATTTTTAGCAAGTTATGAGCATTTTAAAATAGTTTTATTTTGCATTTTTTTGACTGACATAAAAATTAAAATATCAATGAAAGTCTACGAAATAGCAAGATTTATAGTTTTCAGTTGTATCATAGGTTAAATTATTCTGATATTAAAGTTAACAATACAAAATTAGTTGTTCTGAACGCAAATTTATAAGACGAAGGCAACCTAAGTTGGTGTAGCACTGTAGCATCCTATTTACCATATTTTCTTAAATTTGCTTAGTAGAAACCTCAAATAGTATGCCTATATACCTGCGTTAGATAAATTATAGTAAGTTAAAAGCTTAAAAGTAACCAAGATAGGCTACACAAAATCAATAAGTTAATGTTGTTAAAAATAATGCTAAAGTTTTTATTTATTATTAGTTATGAACTTATAACCATGTCATAACGATAGTAATAAATATGAAAAATATTAAAATACTATATCCAATATACGTGTGTATACGTTATATATCTAACGTTCTAGCTTTTCGTGTTAATATAATATGTAATAATATATATAGGTACCTATACCTACTAGGTTATAAAAATAAGTTGATTCCACAGTTACACATTTTATGTAACAATGTACCTATCAACTGAAGTCAGTTTGATTAGATTGATTAGTTTTTTTTTTATCCACTTAAAATATGTCATGTCTAGGCTGAAGGTTAAATTGTGTTTTTGAAAAAATTAAGTTTTTTTATTCAAGGATAGTCTTTGAATTGTAAATATTCTTAACCACTGTTTTACAATAAAACGTGACATGATTTTATATTATAAAAAAATAAGATTAATAACAATCATAATATCTAACAAAATTACTGACCACGAAATCGTTAAATTGAGTAGGTATGTCCTTAACATAACGTTGTGTATCAAACAGAAAATTTAGAAATTTAGAACAACGTATAATGCAACTTTTTAACAATAACCCTAATTTTATATCTGCGTAATAATAGTATATATTAGTATAACTTATAATTAAATTTTAAAAATATTTTTTTTTCTTTAGTTGTATATAATTTATAAATTAAATAAATTTATGAATTACTGTATGGAAACATTCTTAGTCCATCTTTATGGACGTCAACTAATTTAATTTAAGCATTTTGTAGCCAGGAAAAGTATAATAAATAATAGTGAAATTGCATGATTTGATACACTGATTTATGACATTTTTCTTTGAATTTAAAAATGTTTTTATTTCAAACCGTTTTGGGATTTTTACATCAAGTGTAAGTGATGATTTCAGTAATGGGTATACGGGACGATGTATACATTTGAGTATTTGACTTAACTAACAATGCGAAATGAAATTGTTTGTTTGATGAGTGATGTAATGGTCAACACCGTCACCGAACGCAACGAAATGTCATGTGCACACGCTTGTTTAGTGATATAATAATAAATTATTTATGTAAAAAAATAAATAAATATAATATAGGTAGGTACTATGGGTAATATTAAGAAAACATGTAGCGCCGTGCAGGTTATGCAACCGGGTGGGCCGATTTGTCTCGCGCGCCGCGGTGGTCCTCACATTGTGCCTAATCATCCACCATTATTATTGTTATTATTCGTATTATTATTGATGTACGCTGCCACATATAATAATACATATAAATATATATATATAATAATACCCGTGTATGTATATTGTATGCACGTGTGTGTGTGTGTGTGTGGGTACTCACCATCAGCACTGTGACGTTGCTGCCCCATGGTCATCTCCGGGCTCTATGTAATCATAGCCGTCCGCCAGTCGCCTATATATATTCTTCACGCTTCCACGCGTCATGTCTACAAACTAAATTGGTTTATCGACGCTGTTTACTTACAAAAAAAAAAAAAAGTAAAAAAGGTAACATAACGCGGTATATAATACATTAGAAGTACCTCTGATATCTGTGTATATATATAGTTCATTTATAATATGTACATGTAATATGCATATTGGTAGGTAAACACAGAGAACATGACAATGACAGTATACTAACACTGCAACTAACACAACCGATACAGTGTTTCTACGGGTAATTAATAATTTATTGTATTGTCGTTTTCGTATTTGTTAGAACAGATTTGCGTTTTCTACGACTTACAAGGACGATGGCGACAAAACATCTCCATTGTGCCATGACTTACTGATCATTTTCAGAGCAACAACCACATCACGACCACGGTTGTATATTTAAGGAGTTACGTTTTGCAATTTATATACACTGTGTTCTATACACAAAAAAGTTAGAACTAATAATTATTATTGTTTTTAAAAAGGACGACGAGAATTTAAAATAATTAACAAAAATAATAGTCTGTGGCCTGTGTCTTTGTGGCATTTAAAAAGAAGAAGAGTACTTATAGTTATAAATAGGGCTCGGATTTATATGTAAATACATATTATTACTGTGACCTGAAAATTAATTTAAGTGAGTGATAAATTCGTTTCAAGGGATTTCCAATGAAATTAACTATATTTTACCATGATTACATGTTTTTACATATTTTTCAATAATTCCATTTTTTCCTACATCTTTTGACAATTTGTTCATTTACGATTTTTTTAATAATTATTAATTATGTACGATTGTATTTTTCAATACAAACAATTTCCCAAATTTCCAAAAGTACAACATACGAGTAGTAACAAAATAATACCAATTATTGAACTCAATCTACGGTAGATATAACTTACTCCTTCAGACGTAGTCAAAATGCAATACAGTCCAATAACATCAGTGGAAGCCGAAAGATCATTTAGTCAGTATAAGGCAATTTTACGACCAAATCGAAGATCTTTTGAATTTCAAAATGGCTGTTATCATAAATTGTAATCAAGATAATTAAAATTTTTATTTTTTTTTTAGCTTTTTTATTTTTATTTTATAATTTTTAACACCTTTTTTAAAAATAATTTTACTATTTAAAGTATAATTTGTTTCATTAGAAACTCATATGGATATATTATATAATTAAATATTAATAAATAAATCATATTAGTAAAATACATATTTTGATTTTTTTAGCACATATTTATGTACATATTTTGCTAACATAAATACATATTTTGGTTTCATAAATACATATAAATCCGAGCCCTAGTTATAAATAAGAAATATTATATTTATCTGGGTATACCATTGGACGAGTTTGTCTTTCAAACAACATCCAATTTGCGTCCATGTCTGATGACTAGAAGTAAATAATGTTTACGGTTAATCCATATGAATACCTGCAGCTATACCAGACTAACATGCTGAAAAATCGAAGTTATCTGATCAAGGACGCTATATCATATCACCGCCATTTTGTTTCTATAGACATTGTCCTGTTCTACCTGTTTATGTTTTTTATAAGAAAATAATTATTAAAACTTACGTTGATGCTACAAATAAATGAATAAATGTCCTTCCTAGTTAATTTTGACGATAAAAACTTGGTAAAAAATAATTGGAAGGACAAAATTCTTTAATCGTCAGACGTTTAATTTTCCTACCTTTTTTTTTTTTTTTTGTAATAATGATGTCATTAAACAATTTACATTGTGTTCAAATGATCAATTTAGTAGAAGATCAATTGACTATTGAAGTTAGCATTGGCACTAATTACATTGGTTTTAAATAACTTATTTTTATTTATAAAACTATTTTTGTAAGAAATAACACAAAAAAAAATTAAGATATTGGTAAAATATAACATTAGTGATGGTGTAAATAAAAAAAACGTGTAGGTAATGATATTTATAATATTAAATTATATAATTATATGCAGTTATAAAAACAATTTCGTTAAAAATGATTGACAAATTATAATAATATGTTATTTTAAACTATTAAACAAATAACGTCAATAACGATATAACCGACGAAAAATCAATAATATTATGAGTTTGACGGAAAAATATATAGCACGTGGATGTTTACAAGCCGGGTGAAAAATTAAACTCCAATAATAAAAAAAAATGATTCCTGCTTATATTTTACTCCACTAAATATTACAGTCGATTTTGAAACACTACGTAGTTTATTAACTTATCATTGCTTTTATAAATGAAAAATATCCAAACTTTCAAGTATAAAAGGTACTTTTTACCTGTTTTTTTTTTTTATATATATACTTGAAAAAAATTGAAAAAGGGACAACGTACGGCGAATATAATATGTCGATTTCATTAGACGTACGACATTTAAGTATTTTAGAATTTGTTACAAATTATATAATCAAGAAATTATGTGATGTGAATGTATCATAAATCATAATATTATATTAGCTAAATATAACACATTTTGCTGTAGACATTTTTTTCAGATGATATAAATACTTTGTATTGATCTAAATTATTTTTGATAGAGCAGATATTCTTGAGATTTTTTAGAAATATTTTTATATATTGTATTTTGGTTAATATATTTTATCATAATATCTAATTCATCTAAATATAATTTTATTAAATACAAATTATATTAATAACTTTGATTTTTTTTTCTATCCATCAAGCAAATTGAAAAAATTCTAAGTAATAATTTATACTATTTATACTATTTATAATCTGTATTAATATTTAACACTTATGTATAAGTGAAATCAATTTAATATGTAATCAAATATAAGATTAATGTTAATATTATTCGGTATTCCTACTTTGTATTGTCTATCATACATACCATATTGTTGAATTAGTTGTAAGACTTTTATAAATTTTATTTAATGTGACTGTATTATTTACCCATAAAAGGCGTTATCCCTTCTTATTGTAAATTCTTTGCAATAAATCATTATCATCATCTCTAAAACAACGTTCTGAATTAAATGGGAACATTAATCTTATTATAATATTACACTTATGAATAATTCATAATCATTATGATATTTAAATAATCGACCCAATAATTTATAAAAATAAAACATTAATGTTTATACATTTATTGTAGTAATAATTGTACGGCTTCACCGCTGCTACAATCGATTGTTTGTGTACTTATATATACCATAATATCACATAATGATAATGCCCAGTATTGAAGTGTAATGCATTATTATTCTTATTATTGGTTGGCACAATTTTAAATCTTTGTAATTGTGGTGATTTGTCGATTATGTAGATTATAACCGTGTATTATTATTATTGTTTTTGATAAAAAAAAAAAAGCACACGTGACTTATAATTTAATTTTAATTTTAATACTATAAATTATAATAGAGACTCTCTCTATACATGATTCCAGCTAGCTTGCTGATTTATTGCAGACCTATTTTTTCTCTTCTCGTGCGTTTCATTGTTATAAATGTGAATTTTAAAAGCATTATTAACATAGCCATAACATATAAATAAAATATGGTTTAGTATAGGTAATATAAAATAAGATTATATATGAGTTTTGTGATGCCGACCAATATATATTTTGACCTCCTATAGGTATGCGCTTATTTTGACATGATATTTTTTTTCTTTTCCACAATAATATCACGTAGGTACATAATAACAGGTTCCGTTCGGTGTAAGCTAGTACCGTATACTACTTCCCCTGAATAGCATGTTAAAGCTCAATCGCGCCCTCGACACAGACCTCAACGTGCGCGGGACAGCAATATAGTGGTGGTGTCTAAATTATATATGTGTATATATGATTTACGAGTAATATAACTTACAGGTAATACTACGTACCTACTGTTTGTAGTGTAATATTTATATTATGTAGTAGATGCATGGCCATGGCGGTACCAATCGCAATCGAACCATTTTATTGCCATAACTTTTCAACGACGTATCATTTATAATGTTATTGATGCACGATAAAAACGTTGTTTAAAAGGCTCTTATTATTATATCGTGTGTATAGGTATTGATATATTAATTTTATATTATTGCGTACAATATTATAACGTGTGACAATATACTTGTGTATATATATATAATATATTATATGTATTGAATATTACGCTGTTTTCAGAGAATCGTGTTTGATGGTTGACCTACAAGAACGTTTGTACATATTAACACGCATGTCTATATGGGTTTTGAAACGCAAGGAAACCCGTCTTTTGACTTTTAATAATATGTTTAAACACGTACATAAAGCACAATATTATTTCAGAAAATCAGTATTGGCTCCGTTACGAGTATAAAGTCGTTTCACAAACTTTAAATTAAATTGTATTATGAAATTATAATTTTATAACATAGGTACATAAGAAATCATTTAAAAATTTTGGACGGATTGCAATATAAATTACTATTATGCATTAGCTTAACATATAATCAGAGCCGTTAGTTTCGCTTGCAAAATATTCTCATATTTAAAAATTATTATCATTTAAACACCTTTAAAATGTGAATAATTTATTATAAACAATTGGGTTTTCACAAATTAAAACAAGTGTACATACATATATAATGCAAAATAATTAGCAATTTTTATTAAATTTAAAATGATTTAGGTGAAGAAATTTGGAAGATAAATTAATATAATTAATATTATTAAGCCACATAGTAAATTAACTATACATTTAAACATAATACAATATAATGTAATATTGTGATTAAAGTACCTACTTATAAATAATGATAATATATTTGAGAAATATATAAGGGAGATCGAAATGAAAAAAAATTACCACAAAAATAATTTATTTTACTATTAATAATACTGCAATGGCTTAGAATAATTCTAACATTGAATTTGAAAATATCATTATATGTATAAAATGAGTATAATACACGGAAAAATTTTGTATTCTCATTAATAATATTTTTAAACTATAATAAACCAATAAATGTCATTATTCATATACCTACCTTAAATATGAAATTTAATCCAAATTTTAACTTAAATATCTATAAAAAAAATATGCTTATATACCTACATTTTTTGATTTTTTTTTTTTTTAGTATAAACTATTTATGAGGAATTTATCATGTTTATATATATATTATGTATTACATTTTTATATTTTATAAATTTTCAATTGAATATGATTTCCAAATTTTCATGATTTTTTGGAATTTTGTCAACATTTGAACTTCAAATACTTATAAAATTAAATTATACATATATATTTTAAATATTTTTACATATGTGGAAGAAAAACTTATGTGGAATGTTGTATGCTATTTTCAAGTAAATATATGTTAATTTACTTTAAAAAAAAAATAAAAACTAAAAAAATTATTGGAAAATTTCAAATGTCCATCTTTCGAGGAGAATACACATATTTATATCAATATCTACGTAATATATCGTTACGTTATAATATTCAAGTTAGCAGTAAACACAATACTACATCTAGGACTCATACCTACATCTATGTATAGGTACCACTATATATTGTACCTACTGGTATGAGTATATAATATATATACTATATTATAATCCATCACCCGAGAATTACAGTTTAATTCATTCATGTACGAATAAAATTACAAAAACAAAAGCTATCGCGTCAAACCCACACACGTTGCTAAATAAGATTATTTCTCGTGAACCCCATAAAATTGATTATTGTATTTTTAATTATCTCCGGTATGAATCTCCGCGTGTTAGGCGGTCGGTAGCTGTCAATAATAATTATAATTATAGTCAAATGAAAATAATGAAAACACGATATGACAGCAAAAAAGAAAAAAAAAATCGAGAAAAAACAATGTAAGGTAATTAATTCATCATAAGAATAGTCTGGGCAGCAGCATTACCGCCATCACTACTGCCACGTAGGTATATTATAATATTATTATTATTATAGTAGAGCGAAGGTCTGATCGATCGCGTCGCAACCTGCTGGCGAATTAAGTCATCATCATCGTGCTTACACACACACACACACAAACGCGTCTTACAGACTGACAGATGTAGGTATATAAATTTTGGTCGCTGCCGGGTTAAAAAACTGATTTGATCTCTCGATGCGTGTGGTATTATACTTCTTAATTTGGTCATTACGGACGTCATTATGTTGCGTAATGGCAAATGAAATGATAATGTCGAATTTGATTGTGTTCGCCAAAATGCCAGCCCGGCACATCACAATATGGGGCCCCCGACGTGACATGATGTGTGTGTCTGCAGGACCCTACGGACATACGCAAATAGGCAATGGTAAGAATAATAATAAGAATAACGAACGAACGTTATTCGAAACAAAACAATATACGCATTAATAATTTTTTTAATTGTGTTGTATATAATATGCATTAATTAATAAAACGTTGATGGCCGCAATCGGGGTACGTGTGTGGTATGTACTGCGATAGTAATACTAGTAATACTACACTAATTAATATACATACGTATTCACCCAGTGGCGTACACCAAATTTTCATTGGGTGGGGGTTATACTATGATATTTAAAACATTTTCACGTTTTAATAGTTTTTTGTTGTAAATAATTAAATATAATTATTAGAAATTTGATCATTTTTTCTCCAAATTAACCAATTTTGACTTAAAAAGTAATTTTAATGTAGCAAGAAATGGATCACTCCGTAACTATATAGAATGATTCACTAAGCATGCTCACTCTCATCCTTTCATTTAATATTGAATCAATTCATATTCTGATTTCTGAAATTTTGAATTATACTTAAAGACCATATTTTCAAGTTCGTGAGAAATTTTGTACTATTTAAGGAGTGTTGTGTAATATTACAATAATATTTTATTTCAAAATAAGATAATTATTTTCTACTATAAATTATTATTTAGCGAATATTTATTCTGAACATTTAGACATATTAAAATCAAAATTCAAACGAGTAGGTTTGGAGTTATTAAAATCAGTATACAATGAAATAAGGAAAATAAGTCATTCATGATGTAAAGGGTTTGAAAGATAAGGGACTACACATAGTGATTTTAAAATTGTAGAAATCAATATTATTTATTTTTAATTTATGAAAATGGTTATTAAATCTTTTTTAAAAAAAATCATTATTATTAAGGACTATTATTCTTAATACAAACATTTCAATAGCTGAGAAATTATACTCACTTGAATTTTATGAAGTATAGGTATATCATCATTTTCAATAAAATTAACTACTTAATTTACAGCAAAGAAAGGGTGTTCTTATTTGAAAAACTGAAGTTTGTAACGCCATAGTTCAATAAGAAGTACGAAAATCCCACAAATTTGGAAATATTGTTTTCAAATATATTTAAAAATTTCCAAATCCAAATCAGAATTTGGATATGTTTGTTATTAAATGAAAAAATGAAGGTGGTGAGCATGCTTGGAGAATCACTCTGTATATAGTATATTTACACACTCAACCCACACTTTAAAAATAGAACTTAACATATTTTGGAAACGTAAAATAGTCTTTCTCGAGTGCGAACATGACGTCTAACACTAACCCCAACAACGATAACAACAGCAACAATAGTAATATTAATCATAATGATAAAATAAGCGACACGTATGTTACAAATTACAAATTTTATACTCTATACATATATATGAAACTTAGTGTCGTATATCGTGTAATTGTGTGTGTGCAGTAGGTAGTCGTATTACTCGTATTATATTATTATTATTATTATTATATTATGTACTACCACCAGCGAAGGCGGCGTGCTAGGCGTGACCCGCGGCGGTCGTGTTGATTACACCGCGTCCTATAGCGCAGTGTGTGAACACTGGTGCGCGTGCGCAAGTCGTATACTCACGTTTAAACACGTACACCACACGGACACATACACACACTGACACTAATTACACGTGGGCCACACACACGCAAACACGTCGCGCGCGAGCCTTTTGAAAAGTTATTCGCCGACCCTATACGGAGAGGAAAATATTCGACGCTTGTGTGTTTTTGGTATACATCATCATGCACCGAGTTCCAACGTAATTCCGAATGATAAATATAATGACTTAATATGATCATGTACTTACAGCACAGGGTACGTTATATTACTACACATTTCTCATGCTGCATTGATATATATTTTAATTTTGTGTGATATTGTAAGACCTGCCACAACGCATGAAATAGTTTGATATACCTAAATATTAAAATATTTTATACCCTAAAGCGCATCTTGTCGAGATCGTTTACTAGGTAAATACATAATAACAATATACGTTATATTGTATAATAATATTAGCCATTAGGCATGAAAATCGATAGGCCTCTCAATTACTCCGATCGGACAATACGGCGAGCATTTAACATTTTATTATAAAAAATACTAAATAACAGCGGATTCAGCCTTATATTATGAAGACATGTGTTACGAATGTTTACGAAGTACCGCACTTGTGTTGGCTTATAAGTCTTGTTTCGCATAGTGGTCGTAATGTATTTTTATTTTTACTATTTTTGTTTGTATACAAAAAAATATTATATTAAAGTAAGTATGTAAATTCTGTACCTAAATACGTGAATATAGAGAACATATTTTATAAACTAAAATTGCGATGGGTTTACTATAATACCAAGTTGCCGTCACATTTATACCGGACGATCATCCATTTTTAATGTAAGATATTGATTATCTATTTCAAAAACCATCAACGTTATTAAAAATATTTTTTCACACGATTTTAAATCATTAAGAACTGTATACATTTTCTAAAAAAATGTTTTTCGTTTTCTTTTGTATTGTTATAGTTTTTTTAAATTTTATATTATCTTTAATGTCAACATGCATTTTTAATTCTTTAATCCAAAGCAAAGTATATTTTAGATTGTTTAAATTGTGTATGTGTGATGTATTAAATTTGAATTTTGGATGAGTAATTTATGTGCTATGAGTACTAATAAAAGTTGTATATTCCCATAAGTCATAACTAATAAAATACTTATTGATTTTCATAGATCGAAATATTTCGAACAATATTTTGCTTTAAAATATGAAATTAAAAATGTCTATTGTTATTCAAAAGAATAACAACTTAAAAAATGAAAATAATAAAATACAGTAAGAACTATAATTTTTTTTCTTCCAAAAATGTTGTTTTGTAATGACTTAAGATTATGTAAAAAAATTATTTTGAAAAATATTAGCGATTTCTGAAGTAATGGGTATTACGCCCGGTTACACGGGTTACGGTTTGTAAAATAACCCTAAATTATCCAAATGGATCACTCCGTATGTTATACATTTTATACGAAAAGAATATAAAACATAAATAGCATATAAAACCACCGGCTGAGCGCAGAGCCGAGATCAATCATCGTCGGGCGAACACAATGCGGAATTATAAGTTATAACATCATCGTTGCCGCTATATTATATTAACACATAGTGATATATATATTATTATTATATGTGCTACACCGCGACCGCGGCTGGTTGATTGAAACGTTATTAAACGCCGCCGCCTAACACACACACAATCGCCACGCACGCACACATCGAGTGATGTATTTGTATATGTTATTGTTATTATATACGCTTTTTGTGTTTATTGTTCAAGTGGCCCAGGCGGGCGACCGAAGCACCCCGAAACACGTATAATATAATGGTATTATACCGTTCTAAATGTAATTTTTTTTCTATCTGTGCTATAGCTAGTTACTAGTTACACCAAAAGCGACCGAATATTATATAATATCACACTTATATTATTTATTATGCGGCCATCGGAATGGACCGACACGCAAACGCTATATCTTGCACGCATACCTATATATTGTATAATTGTTGACTTAGTTGGTAAGCAAGCGATAGCGTTTTCCAATCAATATAATAATATACTTGAAGTTATCGCTATCGAGATCTTATTCGGTGTTCAGTGAGTCCGTACGGTAACTTGATGTATCACTGTATCAGGATAAGGACATTCAGAGTTTGAGTGCTGTATAGTCGGAGACGGATGAGTAGTAGGTTCGTCTGAAAAATCCAATATACCCAATGTTTATTTCCTATACCATACTATATCGTTCAATTGATTCAACCACGGTGTCTTTTCAATTCTTAGGAGTCTGGAGGGTATTCAAATATCCGAATACATTGTTTATAAGGAGTGAAAGATTGATTTTTCAATACTACCAATGCGGAATGCAAATTTAATTTCATGGTCATTAGCTACAGAACACGTATGTACGGATTTTATTATAGCTAATACTGTTTATATATTCGATACAAGTAATATCAACACTCTTTTGATTTAATCTAAAACAATTAGATAATATTTATGCAAATTGAATAAAATAAAATGTTTTTTATGTCACAAGAATAAAGCTAATTATAACTTAATATTACATATATTTTTTTTTAATACAATATACTATAACATCGCTAATTATTATTGAATATGCGGTTTGTATAATGCTGCATAGTGAGTATAGCGTTGAATAAAACAGGAAAACATTCAGTCATTCTATTATCAAAGAGTTGGTACATCGTATAATATGTAGACTTACAATATTTATACCACTTCTGTAAAAATATATTAACTCATAAGCAATTAATAAACATCACATCATATTATGAAATCGAACATAAAATAAAATAATATCGGGAATTCAACATTGACCGTTTTTAAGGAGTTCAATATAGGCAATTTTTTAAATATGTGCGTGCGTGTCGAGTAAACGTATGCATTGTGAGTGATTATTAGTGTGTGTGACTGACGACTGTAGTGTAAAATTAATAGCTAAGCGCTTCCGCACGAGCAAGTATCACAAATGTAATTTTTTTTTTTTATCTTAATTAACTATAAATTTGTTGACAATTGTAACTAATGTAGTTATTCGATTTGAGAACGCATTTCATTTGTCATAAAGTGTACTTAGAAATCGATTTTCTTATATTTTTAAATTAATTTTATTAGTTCAATATTCATAATAATTATAGTCTATACAAACTGCAATATATACTTTTGTAAAATGTGTGTTTGCATTACCCAAAAACAAATGATAAACGCGGAAACTGTTTTTTTTTTCACTCAAATCGTCGATGTATGAAATTATGCAGACATATTACATGGTATAATAATATAATATTGTATTTTAGTTATTATTTGAAATTATAAGACGTATCATTTCTTGATAAAATTCATATTTAGGTACATAATATTATTTAATAATAAAAAGTTAAGTGATATAATATAGCATTAATGGTATACCTATATTATGTACTACACTATACATTATAATATACGTTCGTGATATTATTATGCCTACGGCCATTACTTAAATCGAATATTTTGTTTTTATGCAATGCGACGTTTTAATCAAGGCCGTAGAACGCGAAATAATAATAATAATTTAAAAAAATGAAAAATATTTGGGTAATACGAAAAACCGAAAACCATTTCGTTTAAATCGTTTAACCACCATCGTTAAGGTGTTTGTTGGTTGATCGTATACAGTTAGTCATACTTAGCCATTATTACTTATTAGTTAAATAACAGGGTGCCATTTACTACACTTAAACGCACAGTAGAATATTATTGTCATAGCGAGTGACCATGATGTGACGTGAACTTGCAGTGAGTAATATCATCATTACTATAAAATATAATAAAAAGTATTGAAAATAAAATAACAAAATTATTGTATAAAATATATTCATTAAAAAAGCTCAACCATATACGATTATTTCTTATATTACTACACAATATAATATATTATAATTTGTACGGACCTGTGCATAGAACATATTAAATACGACTATTATACGAGTAATGAAATAACTTGATAGAACGAATAATTACCACACAAATTCACCATATAGACAATAAATTTACCGACTTGTCTATCAGTAAGTCATTTTAAATATATGCTCGACCGTCTGCTTTATTGTGTTATAAAAGAGTAATAATAATTTAATGTAAGTATTGCGATTTTAATAGAAGTGCATAAATATCATATATGGCACACAGTGCAGCATATTATATAGTACTGCGCACGGGACAGATGAGCACTTATATAAAATAATATAATATGATTCTTTGACAACTTCGTTTCCAAAATGCAAAATAATAACGATAATAATAATAAGTAGTAAACATAAAACTGTCTTTGTAAACAGCTATCGTCATTCGTAATGACACGCCTACTCTATTGTTTCAAGGGCTTTCCGACTACTCGTGCATGTATATATATAGGTATATTTTGTTGTATATCATATTGCACTATTGCAATATTACCTATATATTATGCGTATATAATGTGTGCAGGATTATAAAACCTTGATTTATTTGTGATACGTTATTAAATTATTGTCAAACGTTTATTAATACATATAATGTATATACTTGCTTAATAGATTTAACTCGGGAGGCGTGCGCGTATCAGTAAAATCTGTTTTTGAGTTATATGACAATGTGTCGTACTTAAACTTTATTATTATTGTTGTGTTCACGACGCGCAAGATAGATGGTTCAATAAATCGCAAGTAGTTAAAAACAAAGTCTATATTAATTTTTATGTACTAAACAACGTAGGTCAAGCACTCATAATTTTTTTATTATTCACCAATACATTATACTTTAATGTTTAATATGTTTTGATGCATTCGTAATTATTATTGTCGGAAATCACACGAAGAAAATTATTAACAAAGCCCAGTGTTTTTACAATAATTTGTTGTTGGCAAATCTATTTATATTCCATACGCAGATACACTGACAAATGTATTGTCTATTGATCAATGAATATTGAACAATGCATTATGACTGATACTAAAATTTATAAATAAAAAATTACCATACAGGAACACCCAAAGAAGTTGTGACTAGTACTTAATCAATATTTTTAGACACTCATTACTCATTAGTTATATTTATATAGTTATACATTTATAACTATAATATTATTATTATTTATTTATTTTGAATTTTTAATATAAAATAGGTAAGTACATTTATAATTTTATAAATTACAACTATATCGTTGAAAATGTATATTAATAGTTGTCATTATACGCTAATTATTTATTTTTAAGTAATCGATATTTTCCAACTAATAATATGGAAAACGAGTAACGAATATATTTATGAATAAATATTATTAAAATTTATAAATTAATCTTAAGTTATGGAGTATAATAAATGGATGGTTTCTCTGTTCACGTTACCTGCAGACGATACCAATGACAAACTCCTAAATACTAATTGTAAAAAAATAATTTTCAGATTGTACTTTTACAAATAAAAAAACCAAAACTTTTTTCTTGTATTTATATACCATTAACTAATATATAGAAATGGACACGTTTTAACACTGAGTGTATCTTGATTATATTCAGCCGCTAGTTATAAATTGGTATAATGTATATAACATAAATATGTTATTTTTAAAGACTTTCACGAAAACAAATTACACGCATCACCTACACTCAAAAACACACACTGTGTGCAGAAGGCAGAGCACGCGTGTATGTGTTAGTGTGTGTGTGCGTGTGTGTGTATGTGTGAATGTTTGTGTGTCAATTGCTTTTCGTGTAAATTACAAACGCGGCGACGGACGTGTATTTTTTTTAAATTTTTTTTTCTTTATGGACCAGATAAATTGTTATAACTATACGGCAGTTGGCCACCGACGGTGTCCCCGCTGAGCCGAGTGTGCACACCCCTTTCGAGCCGCTCCCGGCCGTCCCTGGATCTGCCGCCGCATCGCGCGCGCGTTCGTTTTGATTGCTCTCTCTCCGTATATATACCTACCTGACAGCTCTATAACCGTGTAGCGGGGGAGGAAACGAAACGTGTAAATAATACGTATAACAACAACAACAATAATAATATACAAACGCGAGTATATTATTATTATTATTCCGACACCGGAAACCTATACAGTACGCGCCCCTGGAGTCCGTATAATTTGATATCTTTATTCGTATATACCCACTCGACTGTGATGCCTACCTGCAGCGTTCGACACGTCATGATTATCGCTTTAATTGTTACTGCCCGTAATAACAATATTATAATAATTTATATTATATTGCACCGCCGAAGTATAATAATAATATAATATAACATTATATTATGTTTACGGACCCGGGAGTATATAAAGTCGGCGGCGCGGGGGTCCACGTCTGGCGGAGGGTTTTCCGCCGCCTTCGCAGAGTCATCAATTAATCATTTCGGTACATCTCCGCGTGTACCGGGCTCGTCATTGCGCGTTTATTTATTTTTGGCCACGCGCTCAACGTCATCGTATACCTAATATCGTTCTTTGCTGCAGGCATATAATATACCTAATATTGCTGCGCGTGACAACGTCTATAGCTTTGCCACTGATCGAGCGCATAACCTGCACAGAGTTATTGAAAAAAGAATTTATTCGATGCGAATATAGTAAACTGTATATATATATATAGTAAGTCTGTAACTTATGTGCGAGTATACTCCAGTACTCCACGAAGTAACGATATGCGGTTTGATGGCTGGCGCTCAATCTCGACTACCTACACTTTATTTTCATTTCGTGTTGGTGCTGCGGTGGCGTTTGAATACAAAGATAATGATGAGCGGGTTAAAACGAAAATTTCTTATATGATTATATGCAACTGAATCGAGCTAAGAAGCCCAATCGACTAGTTGCGGAAATAGCTAATATAATAAATAATATACCTAATATAACATAAAACAATGTGTAATAGCCATTAGGAGACAAGAGTAATCGTGAATTTATTTTAAATATAGCTTGATAAGCAAGCGTGGATCCAAAAATATGAAGTTAGTATGAGTTGGGCTAATTTTTATTTACAGAAAGACAAAAAATATAATATATATTTCTGATCATAATTTCTATATTATATGCTTATTGATTGCAGATAACATTTGAAACTACGATTTTTCGATTTTTACTCGTCCTGATTAAATTTTATAGCAATATATCAGCAATAATTATATTTACATTTTAAATTCAAGACGTATTAAATATTCATTAGCTACATACAACAAATATAAAACGCCCAATAAAGGGTAGTCTAAAGCCACTTAGCCCTCTTCCCTTGGATCCGCGCCTGTTTACGATAAGTATACTTGATATATAATCAGATCTTTCTATATTTAACATTATAATGACGTGGATATTTTCAAATGTATATTCAAATATTTTGGTTTGTCACACACGACGAATGGAAATTTTTTTCGTCCTCAAAGAACCGTACGTGTTCTTAACAATTATCTGCGCTTCTTTGGATTTATATTCGCATTTACAATTTATTTTTTAAATGCTGTACCGTGTGTCTAATTTGTGCGTTTCAATCTTCGTTCAAACGCGTTATGCTTATATACGCGCGATACATACGACGTATGTGATACTGTAATAATAGACAGCTGGCGGGCGACAGTATTCAAGACATCACCGCCGCTGCAATTTGGAAACCGAGGTTTTTGATGGATTATTGCAGACTGGCACACATAATTGACGGAACCAAACTGCGTTATAATACACCACACGTTTACAAGCTATTTCGTTTTTGCAAAATACCTAACATCACAATGCCATATCAACCTTCAAACGTCCACTGAGATAATATATGTATGATCTCGTGTGCTGTGTAGAGACGATTTATTTCAATCAATTGAGTAGTATATTATAATTGTTCAATATTTTTGAGGGTTCAATAACTTTATTAGATATTTTAAATTCAGAAATGGCTTCTATATTAATATGTCGATATTGTCAGAGATGCTGGGGTTCAATAAGTTTCACGGTCGTATACACTACTATATTATGTACTGCCGTAAATTATTACCTTGGATACAAGTGCCGCGAGATTTAGAATCAATTATTATAATATATACCTATATATAATTTAATATTCTGGCGATTTAAATAACCACCAACAAAATTATTTATAGACAAAACAATGACGAATCTTTTTTATATGGACAGCAGTGGGTATTATTTGTTATTATTATTTTGTCTATATCCGACAGTTTTTACGAATTTTGACATTTTGGGGCAGAAAAATTAAAATATAATATATATATATAGTATATGCATAATGCATATCTACAAGAACACTACGTACACACACAAATATATAATTCTCGAAATAGCTCGCAAAGCGTTTTGGTCCTAAACGAACCGTTATAATGAGATGCGTGGGGCTATGGTCTCGAGTGTAAAACAGCCGACAGCCACACGTAAAGCAGCCCGTGTGTATTCAGTGCAGGCACACAAGGCCCTGTGCCAACTCGTTTTCCTTTATATTTTCTTGTTAGTTTTTGGTTAAACGAGTCCATTAGTAAACGTCAACGGTGCGCACATCAAATGCTTGGGAGAAAGAAACAGGGAACTCGTCAAGCAATTTGAAAAACCGCTGCCGAGTGCCAGTGATAAATTGCATTTTAAATTTTCTTAGCTTCTTGGAACTTGGTCCAAAAAAAAAATCGTTATCGTTCATGTCTTTTATAAATCATTATTCTTTTAATTAAAAAGTAAACACATGTTGATTATTACATATAACTACACTGTGACATCTGTATACCTACGCACTGATTTAATTTAAATCGCCGTTATGACTGGGTAATTTAAAACTAGAATGAAAAGCATACAAAGCTTAACTATATCTTATTATAATATTACTTTATTTTTTCTTCAATAACAACGGAAATCATATCTTAAAGAATATACCCACGCAGATTGATTCTTTTTTAAACTATTTAGTATATTTTGGAAATGAGATAATATATTATATTATACTATGTAATATGTAGGTATAATAGTATTATGTATATTATTTACTTTAATGTGATTTTTATAAAATACAATATTCTATAGGTTTTTTTTTCATTCTGTAATACGCAGAATATCATATATATTATGCAAATATGTAATATGATGTTTAGTGATTATTTTATAGATGTTAAGTCTTTTTAATTCTGAGTAGAAAATCTTTTATTACGTATCCGTTGCAGTAGCATATACAAGCATTCACTAATTGAAAAATTATCAGATATTTATAACTTTGCTTTATTATCTTTCCATAAAGTTCATGAGTAATATCGTATACAATAATATTATATACACGTCCCGTATAATACGTGAAAATATAAAATGTATTATTTCAATTTAAATTCGTAAATTAATCAAAAATAATGATAATACAATATTAATATTCTTATTTTATAAATCACTATAGCCTATAATGTTTTATTATAATTTTTGAGTGTAGAAAGAAATAATAGTTATAACTATAGTATACCATTTTATGCACTTTAATGCGTTGATATAGCTCAAAATTGTACACATATATGTATACATTAGGCAAAGAATCACGTTCTTTCTGACTTGTTCTAACTTAAATAGTAAATAGATATATTAATATTATATTATATTATATTTTTGGTTTTTTTTTATCGCTGAACAGACATACTATGTACAATAATTAAGTAGGTACTATAAAATACGAATAATTAAGGTGGCGAGATTCATTAATACAGATCAGGTGATAAACTAATGCATGGTTATAATAATATATTATATATTTATACTTCGTCAAGTGTAGTTTAATGAGAATTGTATACGTTGGATACTGACAAAGCGGTGTGCACAATGCCCGGGCATTTCTCACCATGACCGATTTTCCCACTTGGCCCTTATAACGCGCAGACATATTATTTTATAATATACATTGTACAAACTACCAAATTACAGAAGTTTTTTTCCGGTATAGTTATCTTTAACGATCCGGATATCTAATTAAGTGATTTTAATAGTCAACACATCCTTTGAAGTTATGAATAAATGTACAAGAATAACAAAGACTTAACAACAACTTGGACGGTATCCCGAAATTTAGAATTGCTGAACCGTATACGGTTTTCCGTAGTATCACACGTATACCTATGTATAAGAAATCATAAAAGGTAATGTAATTATAAATTGTACAGTGTATTTATTAACAGTATATATTTACTATATTATCTGCATAACCAATTATTTGTTTTTATAACTTAAAATAATAATAATCACGAGGAAAATGTGTATAGTCACATATATTCGTATGAATCTAACACAAAATTATTTTTTATTTTATAAGTGTTCCGAAAGTGTTAAAGATCAGCCATATCATATAAATTGTACCGTGAAAAACAAGTATAACTTAATTTTGCTAAATCATCCAAAATCAAGTCGTTAATAATTAGTAAATATAATAGATAAATAATTATTTTTTACAATTTTGAAATTGTATTTTTGTAATAACTATCTATAAAAAAAATATATTGAAAGTAAGATACTAACTAGTAGAATTGTCGGGTTTTCTTGTAAAAAATATGTTGAGAGAATTATATGAACATTGAACAATCAATGTAATATTTTACGACAAATATTATGTGTATTTGTCAAAAGCGTATTTCTTACTTCGTTTTATTAATACATAAAGATACATGTAGAATATATATTATATAAATAATAGATATTGAATGTAAATTATTTAAATAATAGTTTGTACTAGTAAATCAGTAACAATAATTATTGGGGGAGATGAAGGGCTATAATACCAATGATAACCTCCATGATATTAACCAATATCATAAAGAGCTTAAAAATACATTGGACTGTTTTCATATATGACCATTGTAACTATAATTTATAGGTAGAATATTGAATACATATTACAATTTCAATTTAATTTACCAATATTGTTTACATTTTCATAAATGTATTAGTTTTACCATCACGTACATTTAAATATATAAAATTATGAGTAAATAAAACGAGCATCGTACGATGATAAGGATGGGAAAGACCTGCGGAAGAGAACACATTTTTTGTATGTTTTTCAATTTATAATCATGGTCGGCGTAAAAAAAAAAAATAAAAAAATTATAAAACACATTTTATAATTACACATAATTACATTAGTGCCGCCTAATTTATACATATAATATAAATGTATGTGTATATTATGTATATATAGTCTGCAGAGTATAATCATAATATTATCATCTACACCAGTAGTTCTCAAAGCGTGTGCACTGTGCTATCATTACCTGCTCCCGTTTCCGTTTAATATTATCTGCAGGTCCAAAAATAATTCGTAAACCTAAAATACATATTTTATAATTTGTTATAAATATTATAAATTATAGTAATAGGTGCTTATTTCTTGTGTCAAGTAATGTTCTGTCTGTATTTGGAAAGGGTGCTATGAAAAAAACCTTCGTTCAAAAAGGTTGTATTTAACGACAATGTTTGGGAATAAACACTGGTATATTATACTCTACACACACGTCGACCATATAATATATTGGCATATTGCCTCCTCTGCCCGGATGTGTTGCCATCTAAATAGCTAGACAGTAACGCTGTTCCATCAAAGTTCCAGAAACAGGAGTACAATTATTATACCACGTGTGTGTACGTCTTCACAAAATCTCGAACATATATAATATACATACTCCTTATAATAACATAATATTATTAAAGCTGTCATCAACAATGAATCTTCACTAGGAACAATACAATACGTCTTAGCTCATACTGTATTATCATACATAATATGTGATCTGAGGCAGGTCTGTAAATTAGTAATGAGCCTATGGGTCCCTAGCTAAAACTTAAATTTGACCGGAGACTTCTTTTATTGTATTCTCGTAGAAGTTTCTAGCATTATTCGCGAGGGAAGATACGTTAAAAATCTGTTAAAACAGGAAAATTAAAAAAAAACTCATTACCCGCGTGTGTCTTCCGAGTTGTGATTGAGTGTCCACAGTTCAGTCGTCCAGTCGAACACAAATAATAACACGTTAATATCAAGCCGTAGGTTAGATTCTCCAACCACCTATTGATGAGAACCACTTAAATCAGTGTTTTACATATTAGACTAGCTATGTAAACTGTATATTATGATCAGCATTTGGGCGCGTACTATTAGGGCCGTTTTAATCATTAAAATATTATTATCCACAGTCAGGACTATTATAGTAAACAATAAATGCCTGTCACAAGTCACAACCGATCGCTCTGTGTGCGCTGTATATAAACGCGCGCGCATATCAGTATCGTCGCGATGCGTATCCTACAGATCATATACGAAACGGTGTTCGAACTCGTATAGCCGTTCACGTTTTGTTGTTATAAAATATAATAAATCGTCACCGCTACGTATTGTGCCGCAGCGTATTTTTTACACGGCCGACCTGACGTGAGTGATGGCGCCGCCAATGTTATAATATTAGTATATTATTATTATGGTACACCGCACGTGTGCTCGCGGCGTGTGTGTCTGAGATACCGCCGCCGCCGCCGCCGCCACCGCCGCGACAGTTTATCCGGCAGCGAGTGATCCGTGTCGGCGCGGCTCCCGTCTCCGCCGCCGACGCTTTCGACAAACGGTCCCGGACGACACATAAATCTGCGACGGCAGACGCGACGCGGTCGTCGTATTATAATCATTTTTTTCTCCCCGACATGCAAACGTAATAGGTAACACACTCAACAGTGTGATCTGCCGGCAAAATCGCAGTAACAGTCAAAAGATGTGCTTAAATCTAATAGAAAATTTTAATAGAAATTCTTTTTTTTTTTTCTTTTTTTGTTAACGGTTGACATGATCATCACCGCCATTCCACTAACAGACACATATTTTCTATAATTCAAGAGACTTTATTAATTTGGTATGGGGGCATCACCAGTACTCAGATTCACAAAGTTTTCTCTGGCAGCCAGCAGGTGAATAAATGTTTGTATATTAAGGTGAGAGAACTGAATGTTTACCACTGAAGGCTATGTACGAAAGCTGATCCGATTTAAACCCCCAATTATATCATAACTGCTACAGGCAAACATTTTTGTTTAAAATATTTAGCAAGGTAACAAGGTATACAGCAAGGTCACATAATTATCGAGTTGGTGATTTAGTCGTTTTTCGGTAAATTGCTTTCAGTCGATAGATCACACTGTTGACTGTTATATCAATATTATGAGATATATCATATATAATAATAATGTATGGGTATAGGTAGCGTATTATATACTCGTTTAGTTGTTTTCTAGCTATTAAATTACACGATGCAGACTCAAGTGAAATATGTTAATTGAAGGAATGCTGTTTGTTCACGAAAAAAATTCCAATCGAATATATTTCAAACATGACATCCATTTTTTTATTCCTATTTTTTACGAAGAGCCGTCCTCTTTGACCGAACGTCAATCGTTTTTGTAGGTGGCTCAAATTAGAATCGTGTTTTTCAAATGAAAAATATATAATTTGTTATCTTATCAATATTTGACTTTCGATAATGGTACCTATCAGTTGCGACAGATTGGATGATATCGGTTAGGTTACGTGCTATAAATAAATAATGATCAATACATCAGACTCTGTTGCCGCTTGAGTGATTGACGGTAGTTTTGGCACGGACCAATGGTGTATTTTATAATATAATTACTTGATAGTTACGTGTACAAAAATACCTCGAACTATTTAGTACATTTACATACTTTATATTCAAGTTCTGTTTCAAAAACTATTCCAAAAGAGATAATAACGTCAATTTGTTTCAATCACTAACGGCTTTTACCACCAAACGCGTCATGTACGATGATAACCATATGGTTATTATACAATTAAATAATCTTTAATATTAATTATAATATTATGATACTGTTGTACTGTCTATATTACATATATTTACATTGGCAACCAATCGAAGTTATATATTATTAAGATATCTTATACTTTATAATATTATTTACAAATAAAAAGTTGACATTTATTAATTGTTATATTATATAAATTGTATGTACTTTTATAACATTAAATATATATTAATTATGCAGGCACGTACCTACAAAAAACTGTGTATAATCGGGAAAAAAAATAAGAAATTACAGTCAATGTAGTCAATTTTGGACGGTCTTTTTTGGTACATTTTTCCATTTACCTATACCAATATTTTAACTCATATGTTAAAAGTTTCATAAAGTGGTAAAAAGCACTAAATCTTGCAAATCTTTTAAATCGTTATTATTATTCAAAAACTTTGGAGTAAGTGTAATTTACACTAGTATTGTAATTTGGATATTATGAGGTGGTGATTAGAAAATCTATCTTTTAGTTGATAAATTAAATGGTCCAAAAATCAAAAATATGCATCTTTTATAATATTGTTCAGGAGAATCAGCTGGGACATATCACGTATAGTTTAAAGATGTACAGTTTTTGTTACTTTAATAATTCCTTTAATCGTTGAAGCTTTTGAATAAGAAAATATTTTTTAAATTCTTCATCGGTATTATCTCGAATTTATTTGAATATTTAACAAACATCCACATTCCGTTCATAGCAGTATGATAAATTGATAAATCTACACGACAACGCATCAACGTTTTGTATTGTAATCGACAATGGTAAAGTTAAAGAGACAAATTTCTCAATCACCTGGAAGGCTATTATAAAAATTGAGTTACTCATAGAATTTAAAATTTAAAAAAACAGTTCATGATGCATCTAAATTTGAACACACCTCTATTTTTTAATAGCATAATACAAATTCATTTTCAGGGGAGGGGCTTTTAACCCCCCCCCCATCATGTATATCTGCCTGGGTGTTATTAACCTACCTATAAAATACCTAAGTATATAAAACCAACTGTACTAAATATACCTATTATTATACCATTTATACCTATATTATAATTTATAATAATATAATCGTATTCGTACACGATAAACCTATAACAAAAAATCACGCGTTTATGCATATGATATTATGATATTGATATACATAATATTAATTAATATACTTATTATTGTAAATTTACGCAGATCCATCTTATAGGTACACCTATATCATATTATGTACAACGTTTATAATGTAAGTGTTCATATACATTATATTCGATGACGAAGCGGGCCGGCGGCAGAGTCTGCAGTGATTTATCGTGTTGGAAAAAAAAACCGAACGAACGAAAAACACGAGTTTTGCTCGTCGTGAATTATAACAAAGACCCGAACGCATACATACCTATAGTATAATACACAGACCACTGCTTATACCTATATTATATATTCTACATATAACCTATACTGTACCTATATACACGTGTATACACGGCAAAACTTAAGAGGAAATCGGACCGTGCACAATATTATTAGGAGTTTAGGTCCGTAATAGTATAGGTACCTAATATATAATAATAATATATACACATGCAGGTACGGCGCATTTTTCCACGGATGTCATTATATAATAGCGTATATTATATAGTTATGTATTATATATAATATTATGTATATTGTATATAGATACCTAGACTATATACGAACAAGCGCGAGCGCGCGCGCGAGCGGTCAGAGGTGTCACCTGAGTGCGGGACCTCTCCACCGATGCTAATGACCAGAGTCCCGGTCGGTCCGTTTGATGTTTAGGCGAGGAACACCCAACGAGAGCACGCGGCGTACATTATTATTATTATTATATATATATACACCTATATAATAATATGTATAGGTGCCTATACTCTCGTTTGCTAGTGCCGCCGCCGCAGCATCCGTCGTCCTGTTGTAAATGAGTGTGCCTAGCTATATAGTGTACCTATACACATATAATATAACGCGCATATATTTATCATATCTATGTGGATAATATCTTCAGGGGTACTCAAATTATACCACAGATATATTAACAACAAAATAACAACAATAACCATATAGGTAAGTGTACGCATATTATACGAACTGCAATATTCTAAATAATACATAATTTTTTTTATAATATTGTATATTTAATAAACGATACCTATTGGCTATTGCACAATCAAAACTGTTTGTACGTACGTTTTAAATACATGCATTTTAATGACGAAAATGGAATGTCATACCTATCGGTATGATATCCATGGTTGATCTTGTTCATAACATGGTGGATAAAAAAGATAATACATAATCTGCAGTATACCGCATAAATGCTGAACATCAACTATACTGCACGCAGGCCACCCCCGCCAATATTGTTATACAAATGTATAAACTACATATTAATTATACCTATTAATTAAGTATACCGTATTCAATTGGTATTGCAGACGATTATTGTTTATTGTTCTATTTTCATAAATTGTCCGATTAAACGTCATATTATTATGTCATGTATTAACGCCGATAGGCAAATATTGCATTTTGATTTTTACTTATATAATTTTTTATTGCGTGTTGCGGTATAGGCGCGTTGCTAAAACGACATTTATAGGCTCATTTTTTAATCCGGTTTATTGATCATCCTTAGATAGGCTATATCTGATATTTCTAGATAAATGATGTATCTATTATATAATATTATACATGAGCCTAGGTTAAGTTAGGTGTCATGATCACGCAATAATTTCTTTTAATTTATAGATTTAGCCACCACTTTTAATCCGATGACTGGCCGGATAAGAAAAAAAAATACGATATTTAGGATGTCAGTATTTAATGGAGAATCTCCTCCCATTTAGAAATCTTTGGATGCAACATGCAACACTTACAACAATGAATGATTTACATTTCAAAGCGCGTGGGCGACTTAATTTGATCGAAATCGTGATCATAAAACAATTCTTTACTCAAATGATTGTGTATTATTATTATTGAATGAATAACTACAATGAATTATAATGTTTCGCGATAACCCCGAAAGATCTTATCGTCTCAATAAGTGTTTTTTGGTTATAATTTGATTTATGGAAATAATTTCGTTTAATTTCAATAAATCACTGACATATTATAGATGGAACAAAAGTTAGTGTATGAACACTATGAACTATCTATTGAATATGTTCCGATACTTTTATATATAAACATTTTGATTATTTTAAATATTATCAATACAGTTTTCTGACCTAAAAATGTTCTGATTTGTTACTTTTTTGCAAATAAAAAATTGATAATTTAATTTTGTTAAAATCTCAAAAATGTATAAATTATTTTATTTAAAAATATATACTTCTATTTTTTTTTATCAAAAATTGGAAAATTGAATATAAGTTTCTTTTTAAGTTTTTCAATTTATGCAAAATAAAATCCTATAACTGAAAGCTAAATTAATTTTTTATGGGTATTTAAATTCAAATTGTTATAACAATTTTTGATATTTTGTTGAATTTAAAAAATAATAATAACAATAGATACTTAATATTTTTAATAAATGTTTATATTATCATTTGAATTATATGATAAAATTTTGAAATCCTTTTAAGCTATTTTTAGACATGAGGATTTTTCAATTTTTTTTGTATATATAACTTATAAAGTCTATAAAGTCTATAAAAAAATAATTGCCGGGTCAATATTTTTGAAAATATAATTCTAGAATCCACATAAATTGTTCATATATGTATATATAAATATTATAAAATTCATAGGCACAATTTTTTTGAATGCGTTTGAATTTTAAAATTTAAAAAAAATTAAAACTATTTAACCATAATTATTATATTATAAAAACAATTATTTTTATTAATATTTTAAGTTTTAATTTAGACAAAATTGCTTATTTTAAATGATAAATAATAATATTAATATTAAATATGATTTTCTTACAATTAAAAAAATTATCCTTGGAACTTAAAATGTTTACGTATGTTATATTATTATGAATTTTACTAAACGCAATAATATTTTTAATTATTTTAAAATATTATCTATATAAATGTATTTTTACTGTTTTACAGTATATATTTACAGAAAGATAAAATTAAATTTAGAATTATATAATAAGCTTATATATAATAATATGGTATAATATAATAATATTAAATACTAATAATAAAATAAATATAATATTTTTGGAAAATATTTTAATAACTATACTAAAAAATATATGAAATTTACCTGGCGATGACAGCCCGTTTCCGCTCAGAATCGTTTATCGTGATATATTATCATTTAATTCAAATGTAACACATCCAAAATAACTCATTTGACACCTAATGTAAAGCAGAGAACTTGTAGGATACATAAAGTTATACATTAAAAGGAAGGAATAATTTTATTCTTGAAATTATTTCTTTGGATCAATATTGATTAGATGAATTGAAATTAAAACTATTAAATATTATCAACTTATCACATAACTATGCAAACACTTTAAATAATATTTGTTGTGCATTCAATTTTAACACGATAAATCTACATAAACAATGTATGTTTATTAGTTTGAATGCCATAATATATCAGTATGGATTTACTTTTATAGCTACCAACCTACAAAACCAATATTAACAGCACTAAAAATATAATAATAGGCAAATAAGTGGAATATATGTTTTTTTATAATATTTTATAATTAACATATTAAATTAGAGCTTATATAAAATTATATTAATTATATATAAGCATTTTCCAAACAACATACAACTTCCAAATTATTTTGACTCTTTTTGAGTTATTTATAAACATTTGAAATTATTGTATACTTTTTTCAATGTATAAAACCATATAGTTTTTTTCACAAATCGAAAGGCTTGTAAATTTAATACAAGTTTTCTCGTATATACTTATATGATATATATTACAATTGTTTAAAAAATTAATATTCATTATTTATTTATTTTTTAACATTCGAAGCATAATTTTTATGTTATTCGTCAACATTACGAAAATGTGTACATTATTTTGTATAGTTAAAATTGCAACACGTTTTTAATTTATGTCGTTCATTGATTGTACTGATTTGGTATAGTTGGTACTATCTATACCTAAACTGAACATATTATTTTATACTCACAGGTATGATGTTTAGTAATCAGTGATGACTAATGAGTTATGAATTTAATATTTTTATCCTGTTTAGTATTTTGGAATAGTATATTTAACGACAATACCGATGATACAATTTTTTCTTATATTAATCAAGTGTTCAGCTTACATAATAATATTAAAAACAAACCACAACAGCATTTTATTATAATAGGACTTACAATGCCTGGTATTGTGTATAATATGAGTTATCTTTTCGGTATTGGTCAATCCGGTCTTAGATATATCACGTGACGTACGTTATCACGTCTTGTCAGAGACTTGTGTACATGGTTGGGTTACCACTCCAATTAGATTATTGAAACAATGTCTTTAATTATAAAATTTACTAAAATATTACATGAATATATTTTGAAGATAATTAAATTGAAAATTTTGTAAAAGTTTGTAGAATCTACGCAAAGTGCCAAGGTCGTTATCTAATCGATTTATAGTGTTATGAATGTTATGATGTTGCAAAGGACGTTCAAAAGCACTACAACTGAATTTTTCTTTTCTTCAAATTGTCTTTATTTTCTATAAGTTTACTTTACATTAAATTATATTTTAAAACTATACCATTTCTATGACTCTACTTGATCAAATAAAAATGTTTATATAGATAGATAATTATAAAACCAAAACCCATCTACCTATACCTATAACAGCTGTCACTCTGTTAGAAAATATATGTGCTAACACGTTAAAAATTTTAGCTTTCCTGTTGTAATGTTCGGTGACTATTAGTAGAACGCCCACAATATATACCAATCTTTAATCTGAACCATCACAATATTATACTTCAAATTTAATGAAGTGACATTGGAATTTGAAATGCGCGCAGTTAAGCGTCTACTCCATGACTCTGTTTGCGATACCATTATAATACGGTCAATCATCATCTGCCATCCACGTACCACGGTCCTTACTCTGTATTCTTTAGGTTTGCCTGTGATCGTAGTTATCATAATGGTATCCTTAGTGTACACTAGATTAATTAATAATTAATAATTCAAAAACTATTCGTTTGGATTTTGATTTTGACACGTTCACATTTTCAGAAAAATATTCGCTAAATAATTTATAGTTGGAAAGGAACACTTCTCACTTGAGAAATAAATGTTTGCATCTCCACACGACAGTAAGTACAAATAAATATTTAGTATTTAAGAGTGTGGCGTTCAATAATGTTTAAAGTTTTGAACAAGTGCATTATTAGGGACAAAAAAAGAGTTGAGTACGTTTGGTGAACCAATCTGTGCCTATTGGTATTAGCCATTAGGTATCTATGCATTATTGTGTATTAATACAAGCACATTTGAGTGGAAATTCAATTTTTTTTTATTTAAAACACTGTGCACTGTTTATAATACAAAATTATACTGTAG
Source organism: Rhopalosiphum padi (assembly GCF_020882245.1). Lineage (NCBI taxonomy): Eukaryota > Metazoa > Arthropoda > Insecta > Hemiptera > Aphididae > Rhopalosiphum > Rhopalosiphum padi. The sequence continues at coordinate 74,452,485 of NC_083598.1, forward strand.
TACAACTGTATAGTGATATACTCTGACAGTCTTTGTCAAAACATTAATTTTTGTTTTCAAATTGTGTAAAAATAACGTATTATTTTAACATTAATGTATGGTGTGCGACATCTACCGCTCTATAAACTAATATTATAGTGTAGCGTCATGTTTACGCGGGCGTAACGCAATATGGCGGACAATCATTGAGAGTGCATTCACATTTGTGTATATAATTCCGTACAGGTGGCGCTAGTTTTATATTGTACGAGGGAATTGAGTAAAAAATAAAATTGTATACAATATTACATAGTATTTATTTCACTTTCGTACAACGATATTTTACCATTGACTAAAATACTGAATATCCAATGGGACAAGTATTGAATTTTATTTTTTATTATAGTTAAGTTGTTTCTTTTACGGTATAGTGGTAGTGATTGATGTATTGGTACTTCACATTTTATTTATTATATTTGTTAGCACCACATAGATATTGAAAAATAATATTTTCTTTGTTGTAGTATATGTACAGTACATGTACCTTGTTAGTATTTGATATTATAAACACCTATTATAGTTAAATTTGTAAAAAAAGGAATTTTAGTACTTATCTAACATAAAATACGTATTGCATATTGTGTTGTGAATTATTATAAACAGTATACACTAGATATACATAGGTACATATAATTTTATTTATGTAAAAAATATCTAATAATTATTGTATTGGTACTATTTAATTATGATCTCGAAGTGTTTATATTGGTAATAGGTATAATCAATTTAACGAGGAGTAAGATAATAATATTAAAATATATTTCAAATTTCAATATCTAGTCTCGTATAGGTATAATTACACTATCATACATGGAATATATAGGTAGATATGTAATAAATTATAATTACGAAACTAAATTTTAACTTTACAATATCACATATATGTAATACTATAAATTATTATATTTAACTATAGTTATGTATTACCTTGATGTAATTATTATTCATGTCAATTTATCTAATTTAATATTAATTTTTACGAGTATAATATATTATAGTATACTACCATATGTATTTATTAATAATGACTATATTATATTATATTATATTACGCATTGACCATTATCATAATAATGGTTGATTATAAATAGTATAGATAATAAAATCTGAAATAACATGCACTTTACCGTAAAGGTTTAGCTAGTAATTATTAGTATTAAACGTATAATTACGTTGCATGCCGCAATAATGCACTTATTTTGACGTAAAGAATATAAAATAATCTTTTTGTTTGGATTTTTTACACATATTAATCTTTTATGGTAGATTCTTAATACAGAATACAGATTTTTACTATAGAATACAATAGTTTAAGTTTTTTTTATATAATCTCAATTGTTTAATGTGTTATAACGTTTCTCTTTTATTTGTACATACTAATTGAAATCGGTTTGAAGTATAAATGTGCAGGCAAAACAAGTATATAATTAAATAATTTTTTACTATAAATCTCAATTTTGTTTGATAAATTGTAATTTATAGTAATATAGTATAACTATATAAGTGTGTAACCCATTTAATGTCAAACCAGTTAAAGTCACGATTAAATAGTAATATAACGTTCACCGTGGCTATTATTTTTGATTACTTAAAGTTAATATTTAGTATATTATATTATTATGATTACCTAAATATTATGTACGATAAATTAGTCTAGATTTTTGATTTGTTAGTATATGTTAGTATATGCATAGTAAATATAGCTAGTATAAAATTGTGTTTTCCTTCTGGTAGTACGTTCTCTCCTTCCAGATTTTGTTTGTAATGCGTTTCAGATATAAACTAAGTTGGAAGGGGGAGCTATCAATTTTAGACTTATTTATTAGATGCACAAGTGACATATTTGTACGATGTCATTATATGTTAGTATAACACGTATATACTGAAATTCTTAATATAACCAACCACATATTATTAGAAGAATATAATATATGCCTAGGCCCAGGTAAATTTATCTTAAATCTGTGTAACAATAGTTAAATATAATATGTCTAAAATACATAAAATAAATAAACAAAACGATATTATACAGGTACTAAAATAATTTATATTTATATTATAATATAATATATAATATATAATATTTATTATTTATGTAAAATATTAAAATATAAACTTTATCCTCAGAATTGTTACTATTTAGTTATTATAAATGTTATTATTAGAACATTTAGGGTTAACTGTTAATGTAAAATAATTTCTTTCAGCATAATATATTCGAGTTGTAAATGTAAGTACAGATAGTCTACATAAAATAAATACAATAAATAATAAATCGAATACTATAATAATGAAATATTAAATGTGTTTAATTAGACTTTTAAAGATAATATATTGAGTTTATTTGATTGGTAAGATTTTTTTTCAAACATTCTATAAATTGTTTTCAAACAAATAATTATAATTGGAAATACTTGAGTTAAGTTGTATTGTTAAGAAATTTTAAATATAACTTTATCTTAGCAAATTTAAAAAAATATGTATTTATAATAAAATTTTAATCTATATTTCTCTATGTAGTTTTACAATTTTTATTTAAATATAAAGTTTATTTAATATCATATATCTATAGTTTAAATTTAAAATCAGTATATAGTTCCTTAATATAGATTATAGACGATAATATATTTTCTATATTCATTAACTAGTAATCTAGTATATAAGTAAAGCTATTCAATAAATAGCATTCTCAAAAATATTTAGTTTATTTATAATAGTTATGCGTTGAGTAATTAATTTTATCTTTTAAAACAAACTTATTTTTTCAATAGAATAAGAAGTAATTAATATTAAAGTTGCAAGGACATAACAATTATTGTGTAAGAGGATTTTTAATTTTTTGTTAAAATATAATATAGTATAATATATTAAATTATTCTTATACCTGTAAAATGAATTCAATAAAAAAACATAAGTGTAGTCAATAATGTAAAAAAGAGTTATTTTAATTATATTAAATTAGTTTTAAATTAAGGTGTATTTTTAAAGAGGTTTAATTATAATTTAATCATTTTTTAAAATTATATAAACTTTATAAAGTCCAATTATTATGTTGTTTTTCGTTAATAAGTGGTAAAATTAATCCTGACATCAATATAGAAACGAGTAAATAAAATAGATTTACAATGTAATCACACTTCTGAGCTAAGTTTTCTACAATTCACTATACGACTAATATTAACTGTCACATCCAATATCTGTACAGTGTACATACGACACAAATATATATACAAGTATATATTATATAAATGTGGTCGTGTTTATGTCAATACAAAGTATCTAAAAGCGTATTAAAGACAAATATTTTTTCAATTTAATTTGTCAAAGTTTACTATGTGAGACCATAATATAAATTATACGTTATATATACCTAGCATATATAAAAATGATAAAATGTATTATACATTTTAAGAAATCAACTATGACTAATAAAAAAAAAAAAAATGTAAATTGAATTAATTTGTTGTTATTTATTTTCCAGAAATATTAAAAATAAATAGTTATTATATTAAAGAACTATAATATAATATAATACAATTTTAGTAATTATATAGTGTCGACAGTGTCGTTTAATCATAATAAGTAATGATGTATACCATTTGATTAATAAAAACTTTAACACTACCTGTTTTCCAAAATAACTTATTCTATAAAAAATTAGATGTTTCTGAATTGTTTTATTGCAATTAATCATAGTTTTTATTTAAAATATCAATATAGTTTTGAGATTAATTTCGTAAGTTGTATGATTCATTTATAACGAATCTTACTTTTTGAGACTTTGAGTACAAGTAAAAGTATTTCAATATTTGCTTGAAAGTGGTAAATAATATATGGTGACGATGAAAAGATTTAAATTTATAAATATCCAATTACTTATGTTAGATAAGAAGTATGATTATTCACAATAGGCATGTTTATAGGTAAAATCATATTCTTGTGGAATAATCTATGGGTGCATACTAATTGCTTCCCGAACTTAAAATAATTTTTTTATGAATGGTCTTCCGACGCACGACGTACCCAAACTTTTATCGTAAACGATAAGGGTCTAGTACTAGTTGTCCCTTAATGGACTGGTAATAAATGTATACAAATGTACAGTGGTATCAAATATTTTCAAACATCGTGTATCAACATAAGCTTGTAATTTTGAAGTCAGAGGATTCAATTTTTCCTCCTCATTTATAGGCAAAAAAAAGTTCATGTATTCAGCGTACAACCAATGCATGTGAATTTTTCCATAACAAATTTAATATCTATTTTGAGTCTCCACATAGCATATTAATATAGGTACATAAATTTAGCAGCTTTAAAACTAATTCAGACCGAGACTGTAATCTTAATACAAAGTTCTAATAAGCCTAAACTACATGCATAATTACAAATTAGAAACAAAATAATTTAATTTATATTAATATTTAATTATATATAGATAACAAATATAATAGAGTAATAGAAATTATTATGTTACTGTAAACTTAATTTATTTAATTATAATTATAATAATTTAGTAAAGTTTATGAACCACTACTAACACTACTTAATTGTATACAAAGGCAACTAATGTATAAAAATTCTTGGGAGGCAACTCGTTAATAATTATGAACTACCTGGTCATCTGAGGCAATTCGTGTATATTAACTATTTTATTGCTAGGCAATTCGTATATTTCATTTATATTACAACTAATATGTACCATAATTTACGACTTAAAGTGTCTTTGCTTACATACATATCATATATTTTATGAAGGATGATGTTTGTGAGTTATAATGGAATTGATTTTGTTTCAATAAACACAATTATTTTTATTTATTTTTATAATACATATAATATACAAATATATCCTTCTTTATAGAAATTATTAAATATACGAGTAAACGGAAAATTTAGCAATAAATTACAATAAACTTTTAAAATAAATGTATTTGTTTTATTTTGCTTATATTTCAGTAAAACGATTTAATATGAAAAAATAATAATGGTTATTATTATTCATCTTGAATAAATTTAAGTACATACCTTTTAATATTTACCATTTCTATATAAACCATAAATATTGTTTTATATATTTTAATATCATATGAAAATAAATAAATAAAAAGCTATAATTTCATCTTATATGTATATATTTTACTTATGTTTCAGACATTGTTCTTTTATTCATTAATAAAATTACCGTAGTTTATAAACGCTTTTAAAAATGCTCGCATATATCAGTAACGATACGAGTTATTATACTATTGTTTTCTTTGTTTACTACGGGTAAATATAGGGGTATGTGCGTATGGGTAAAAATTGGTAGTATGTGGCTAAATGAATACACACAAAAAAAGGGAACGCATAAATATGTGTTTAAAAACATTATAATATTTTATACCCGCGTGTGTATGTATTGGAGTTTTGAGTTTGCTCGAATCATAAATCTTGATTATCAAATGTTAATGAGAGGGCGCTAGAGAGGTGTTGGGTGGTGACTGCGGAGACTAATCGCATATAAAATGAAGGGCGCTACGCTACCGGTGTTGAACAATGTGTCATGGTGGAGGCAAAAACACAATTAACCGGTCGTTGCGTGGAAATTCGAGGGCCAATTACGTTGTGCATGTGTGTATGTATATATTGTATAGTGTATAGTGACTGCGGGAGAAATCGTGTCGATGGGGTGGTGATGGTGGTAGAGGAGGTGAAGACGAGGAAAGAGTGAGAGATTGCGGGGCGAGGAGCAGGATAAAAGTTATTAGTATTAATAAGGGTATGAAAAAAGCCATATAGAGCGGAGAGGAAAAAAATGAAAAAACTTATGAACAGTGAAAAAAATAAAATTTCAACGCCAAACGATGAAAATCGTATGAAAAAAGTAATACCTACTGTTATTGTTATTATGCACAGACATTATGGACCACTATGGACAGAATATTTTATGTACGTATTTAGCAATCGAGTGAAAACTATTGTTTTTGTTTAAGTTATTATTCCATAAAAGATTTATTCGCTATTTTTTAAATAATTAACTAATATTTTTGTATAATTGGTTCACAAAATACGTAAAAATAGATTAACTAGTTGATGGAACAGAAGAATATAACCACTAGGCTACTCCATGTGTACCTATAACTCAATTTAGAGATTATCAGAGAATATTCATAAATTGTATACAATATATGGTATGTATAATTGTCAGAGTTTTAAAGTAGCACAAAACGGCATTGGATAGTGAGTACCGTGATTATTTTTTTAACGTCCCGGTACAGTATTTTCTGGCATAACAATAATTAATACATAATATTATAAAATGAGTAAGTTATTTATTATTAATTTGTCAAACCAAAACATTTTTCTCGCTTCGCTTGAAAACTAACTTGCTTTATTAAATAACTATATTCTATTTAGCATAATAAATACATAAATAATATATTATTTAGTACTTTTTTACGAACAATAGTTTTTTTAATACCTTAACATAAACTATTCATTTTAGGTTAAAATCTCAGAAAAAAAATGTGAACTATTATTTTATAGTATGTTACAAATAGCTAACCTCACAGTGCCAATAATTTTAATAACTATTTTTTATTAAGCTAAAAAAATATATAATTACACAACTAAAATTATATAATGTTGACTGTTGGGCATAATTACATTTTAAATGGAGGAACAATTCAGCATAGTAGAAGGTGAGGCATAACCGTACTACTAACTTCTAAGAATTGTATAACTTACTATATATTAAGAGACTGGAATTGGACTGCGTAGTTATATGACAAAAAATATTGTTAGTTTCAATAATATTTATATGCATTTAAAAAAATCATAACATGAACTTAAAAAAAATCTAATTTTCGAAAGTACTTAAAAGTATGGGGTTAATCTATAAGTGGGGTAAACCATATTAGTCTTAGGGTAAAACTGTATAATGATTTTATGATGTAAAATAATAATAATATAATCGGTAATACATATTATTATAGGTACTCTTATTAAAAATTAATTAATTACATTAATTGTTATTTCCCCTTTTATAAAATTATCATGTTGTCAATGAAGGTATTTTGAATTTGTTTGAACAAAATAAAATAATAACCTAATACACATAATAGGTATTACTTTATCTATATTTAAAAAAAAACATTTTTTAAGATAACTAACATAATATGTTTAAGTTTATATTATACGAATAAATAACAAAAGAATCATTAATAAAACAAAAAGTAACAAAACAATAATCATAAGCATAACTATAACGTTATAATTACGAACCATCTTGGATAAAAATTGATCAAGTAAATTATAGCACGTACGGCATACGGTTTCGCCCCAAAATAGGTGGCTTTATGTTATTACTAATAGTAAAAATTATAAACAATATTCTTCCTAATTAGGAATTATATAAATTACCCAACTATTTTTTGTATTTGATTTAAGTCAAATAAGAGAAAGAGGAACTGATGCTATTTTTGCAAATTTATAATTTTACAAAAATATTAAAAAATGAAATACAATCACATTAACTGTTAACTAAATGTTAATACATAATTAATAACCATTAAGTGGGACTACGGATTTTTAAAATGTAAAGTGTTTCATTTAATTTATGATAATATAGCTAGACGAATTAAGCTAAATTAATGAAAACAAAAAAAAACAAAATCATTACACGTTAATAACGTGTAAATTTATCTGAATATTAAACAAACACCCTAATGGAGACCATACTTCTCTGTATCAATCGATGGTGTCGTACAACCAATATTATTAATTTCACTTTTGATTTCAAATACAACGGCAAGTATACATTTATTATGTGGAAAATAATACTTGGATGCTACTAATGGACTGGTCCGTAAATATAAATGATAAAACATAAAGAGTGGTATTATAAAACGTCATTACTGTTAAAATATATTTCGTGTTTGTGTGATTGTTTTAACAAAACGCTTAATATTCTGTATGTATATATGTATATGTGTGTGTAAACGGCGTCTGCCGGGTCATGGAAGCAGCTGTTGCTGTCTGCAACGACATTTTGTACAACGTCGAGACAAATTAATGGGGCCTATTTCTTTTCCGTATTTTATTTTTTCGTTTTTATTTTATATACGTCTTAACAAAAAAAAAAAAAATAATAATATAAAAGGAAACAACGGAAACTGGTTCCGATAACAGAGTTGTTAAATGGAGATATAGTCTAACTGTCTTGCCCGAGAACGGCAAAACGTTCAATACAATTACGTGTGTTAATATAAGATACGGATATGGTTTTTTTTATAATATTGCTCTTAAGGTCTTAAGTTAGGTCACACTGTCGTTTTTTTATTTATATTAAATTAATCAAAGATATATCTGTATCTATACTGCTCCTTACCCTTACCCTACCACATCCCACCCTCTATATGAATGTATGAAACTATTATGTGGTTCGGTGGTTGACCGATTGGATAGGTTTAAAATATAATATTATTTGTTTGGTTGTTTGGTAGTTTGGTACCAACGATTGCAAGGCTGTATATAGTGTGCGTGTGTTTATGTGTGGGTTCACGACCCGTGCTTAAGCACATAGTTTGGAAATAGTATTATTTATTAGTTGTATAAATTACTTGACTAATCGTATTTCATTATAAAAAATTATGTACAGTCTTTTAAATATTAATCATATAATATTATACTATACATTTTATGAATTTACTTTTTGAATAGATTGAAAAATATGTAATCAAAATAAACTTATAAATAAAATTCTAAGTATAATTGTTAAATAAATAACAATTTAATATCTGGTAAGTTTTTTAGTTAAATAATATAAGTAATAAGTAATTAGTATTATGTCTATAATATTATTATTTTAAATATAAATAGATGTTTTAGGTATAAGTTTATTAATCGTGTCTCATACATAATATTATATAATATAATATATTTACTTTAACATTTTTAAATTTACATTTTAATTAAAATTTAAGCACTAAACTAATATTATAATAAAGTAATAATTATATGAAAAAATCTCTAATAACTCGTTTCATGTTTGTCTCTGAATTTTAAATTTTAATTAGTATACTATTATTATAAACAAAACTTTAATTATTTATTTATGTAATATGTTTTTGTTATCACTTATCAGTAATCAATTTATCATTAAATTATAATTATTACATATTCCTATTAGTAAAAAAACTTTATTTTTTATAACTTTCAAAATTTAATTGAGATTTTTAATTTAAACGTGTTTATAACGTTGTATATTACAATACTGTTCATAGAGTATATGAGTATACCCATCTAAATGCATGTATTTTAAGTTTAATAATTTATAGCGTATATAAAATTATACGTTTGCCTACATATTTTTTTACGTAACATGATGTGTCGGGATAAAACAATTTAGTTTGTTTTATGTCTAGACTCTATTGATAGGTAATTCACCAATATTACATCCGATTTATTTCTGGTTTGTAATTTCTTGAGGTTTTTTTTCGGCAATATCACAGGTACATTAATGTACAACTGTTGGCTGTCTGAAATGCTGTGACACTAGCTGTATACACATAGACATGTTATAGTGCACCGCACCGACGCGAGTAGGTACCTCTAATCCTGTCGTGTATTTTCGTCGTAATTTGAAAAAAAAAAACGAAATATACGTGGGTCCGACCGACAATAGATTGCTGTGATGAAGGGGTACCTCCGCCAGTACGCGCTGTACACTATAATACGTATACGATAATATTATAACCGCAAACGATAATGATAGGTTTTAGCGCACGGAATCGTTAGTGTTTTTTTTTCAGTCCAAGAGTATATTACTCAAAGCACGGTATGACACGATATCCAATATCGTTATAATACGCCGTCCATAATCAAATGGATTATATCGTGTATTTCATTTCGATGAATTTCCTCTGCATATTTAAATATAATAATATTATAATGACGCTATATTATTATATTATTTTCTTTTATCTCCAAAGTAAACTAGCAAACAACTCGTTAAAATTCTATCCGCGAATTATTATGTATACATTATTATATTGTGTTTTTCGCGTACCATAGAAATAAAATCATTATCATATTATTATAGGTACAACGGGTAATATCATTAAGACAAGTATAGAAATAGTAATAAATAATAATTATCATTTATTATATGTTCACTATTGGGTTTTGTACTTGATTTGTTGGGATTTCCACAGATGTCTTGATTGTAAAATTTGATTGCTTATATTATTACGAAATAAAGATTAAGCTAAAGAGAGTAAATTAATTAAGTTTTAGTGCTGATAGATGAATATTACATTTACCTATTGCTAAAAGGGTAAATATTACCAATAATCACGCACGTTCAAGTTGTATTACTCATTCATAGCCCATCAGTTCCCTTTTCAATTGTAAATCCTGTAACTTCCGCCACTTGTTATTTAATTCTCCACTTCTCTCTTTCTTCAATATACTCAATTTGTATGAATGTTATCTATCCTATTTAGTTAATATCCTCCTATAACTAAAACCATTTTAAATATTATGTTTTATATATACACTTGAAATTTTATAATTTATGTTCACTATACTGAATGATGGTTAAAATGTAATAATTTTTGATAATATTTTATGAAAAAAGTTAGAACTTAAAAAAAAAAAATTTAACCCAACTGCGTATAATAAAACCATTTCTTTAGTCATATTATAATACACTGCGTTAATTGTTTACTTTTATACTAATAATTTAGTATTTAAAGTTAAAACTCATCATCTCGTGAACTTTTAATCTAATACACATTTACCTAGATTTTATTAACATAAATTAACGTTAAAAAACATTTTACACTTGATTTTGTTACACCAGAATCATATATATATATACACTATGTATGTGTGATTGTTTTATTTTACTCTTGGGAATATACTCCACTCACACTGTGTGATCACAATTGTATCACATTGTTAATATTAAATAATATATATGTTCGTATAACAGTGAATAAAATATTACTACTAGTGCTTGCTCCCAGTTTTTTAATTATATTTTTGACAACGACCTAACTGGTGGTTTTATCCGTATTTTATTAGAATATTCAAATAAATCTGAAGGTTTAATTTTTTGAGCAAATATTAACGTTCATATGACTGTTATTATATTTTAAAATAGAATGTATATATATAAATTATGATTATTTATAGATATTAGATACCTATTATATTTTTATAATAATTTTAGCGTAGAGATTAAAATTGCTTTGACTTTTAGTTTTAAACGTTTAGTTTCAATTTATTTTTAACATATAAATGTAAAAAATATGTTAAACTTTAATTATTGATTAGAATCAGAATTATTATTTACTGTTTTTTTAGAATAGGTACCTATTTTTTTATATAATATATTATCATAATTTGAATTAATCGAAGCGAGTTATAAATTATTAATTTTTATTCAACATTGGGTCTATGCCCTATGGCATAGTTATATACTTATATAGCCAATATTCATGTAATTATTTTTAAGTTTTAAAAATAATTTAACAAATAAAACATAAAGTCCAAGTACGGATATTATACTAACGTAGTAATAAATATTTCAGTGATATTAAAATGAAGCACATGCAATAATTTATATTTTAAACAATTTAATACATTTTTTTTTAGGTTAACTAAAAACAATTCTATTATATATTTCATATTTGAGTAAATTAACGTCGTAATTACGTTTATGGTAGGTTAAACAAACCTTCGCCTTTACGTAAGAATTGTAAAATAATTAAACTTTATAAAAATGTTAATTTTATATTGAATAAAAGGTTCTATTAGATTAAAAATTAAGTGAGGAAACTTTTAGGAAATTAAAATCAAAATTATATTTTTATAATAAATTAACGTTTCTCAACTTTATAACTTGACATGGATTTATGTCTTAGAAATGATTGGTATCATTCAAAATATCATTGATATTAAATAAGTCTCTCTGACTACATTTCTATAGTATATTATTATAATTTATATAATACAAACTCAGTATAATACATTAATGAAAATCATAAAATTACCAACTGTATTTTAGGATAGTTTATTAAATAATAAAAATCAACTGTTATTATTCTGCTAGCTATCTATTAAATATAGTAAAAATAGCCCTAATCATGTTTCAATTTATATTTTTAGTTTTAAGTTTTTTAAACATAAAATAAAATATAAATATCAAATTTCTTTGATAAAAATAAATTTAAAAAAAATTTGTTTTTAAAATTAGATTATGTGAATATGTTATACTAAACTGATGAAATTGGTGATTTCGTATAATAATTTGTCTAATTCCCTGATTACGAGAAATTAGTAATTGTGATTAGTCCAACAACATGACGGTATTGCCAAAATTTGGTCGTTAATTTAATAATTTGACAATGTAGTTCTATATACGTAAGGCATAGATTTAATATTTTTAAATAAAAATAAATATATACGAGTACATCATGATATAAACGTTTCACATCGCAAAATCATTATTTTGAAATTTAAATATACATATATAATTTAATTAAAAGAAAAATATACAGAGTGCTTAAACGTACCAATCAGGAAATCAAAAGTTAAACTTTTTAAGTTATTTTTTTTGATTAATGTTGATAAAATTTTTTTTATTTTTAAGTGGTAAAACTTAAAAATATAATAAATAAGGTTTCTTATAAGTTTTTATTTTGGTATAGTTAACTAAGTATTTTGAAAATATATTGCTACAATTTTTTTATGTTTTTAAAGTTTTAATGTTGGTAAAATTCAATAAAATCACAGTTATTAGTTGAATGTACATACAATTATAGCATATTATGCTTTACATCCTTGCGTAAATTATTATTTTCTACACACCGTTATATTTTCAAAATATTTTGTCTATTTTTAAGCCACTTAAATAAGTTATACTAATAAGAACCTATTATTCACACGTATATCATTCCTAATTCATTATGGAACGTCAATATTTACTAAAAAAATAAAGTTAAGTACAATAGTATTCATTTAATTTAATGACCCACTATCTACCACAGTTTTATAATTGTGTCTCGATGTACTTTCTGTGAGACTGTAAATTTAAAATATTTTTTACTTAAATTTCTCCTACTAATTTGATTTTAGACTCATAGCCAGGCCCCATATGCAGGTGGTTAAAAAACAGAATTGTAGAAGAACAATTAGAAAAAAAATTCAATATTATAATATTATAAAATATTATCAAGGGTATTCTAGAGGAAGGGACAATAATTGGGTTTACGGGCTTAAATCGGAATTATTACACTACATAATAACAATTTCATACAATGTCGATGGCGCGAAACGCTGCGTTGTTAGTTTTACTAATTCAGTAACATATATGCATAATATTATTTATAATATTTTCATTTATATATATATTAATAATTTATTACTTTAACCGTGTATCTTATGTCTTTAAGATTATTAAAATTATAAATCATTGAAAAACTTTTTCAAGATAGGAGCTTAATCGTTTTTTTTATTTTACACACTTTTAAAAAAACCATATTGAAAATTATTTTGTAAATAAAACTATTATGATACTTTAATGGTACTTTATCACCGCCCGAATTTTTCGTTCACAGTGATCCAAAAAAATTGATACTTAACGTAAAAATCTAAAAAAATGAATCTTACCTGTTGTAAAATTATTTAATTAGAAATATTAATTTATTACCAAGTCATAAATCACACATATAGTTTCTATTATATTATAATATTATGTTTATGTGTATATTATGTTTATTAAGAACAGCAGTATATTTATATTTTAACACGTAGTTATTAAGTTATAAAACTTAAAAGTAAATGCAATTATAATTGGAACTGTAAAAGATTAATTTTACATATATATTGAATATTTTTTTAATGTATTTTAATATTTAGATACTGAGTTGAACGATATATATTTGTTTTACAATCTATGTTTTTTAGTAAAAAAAAATATTCAATTTTAATTGAGGTTTTAGTATAAATTTGAATCTTGTTTATAGTTTTAGGGCGTCAAAAAGTCATCTGCAATTTTTTTTTATTGCAATAAAAAAATTTATGGCTATAGATTCTTTATAAGTAATATTATTATTATCAAATATTTATATTATCATTTTTTAGAAATTGTAACTTTCAAAATATTATTGTCCATTTTGTTTCAACATTTATAAGTTAATTTTTAATTAATGATAATATTTGTATTTATAAATAGTTTCAACATTTATAAGTTAATTTTTAATTAATGATAATATTTGTATTTATAAATAAAAAGCTTGAAAATCACAGTTGATATTCTTAAAGCAATATATGTATCAAAATATTCAAAATTAAAGTCACGCAGTTTTTTTTTCTTATTCGTATTTTAAGTAATTACTATACATTATTACAAAATTGAATATCTATATTAAAAATAATGATTTTTGCTACCTATGCTAATATAATTATAAAATTTAAATGAATTAGAAACTGTATTATTTTTAAATTTAATATTAGCATAGGTTGTTGATTATCAAACTATTATTATAAGTAACTATTAAATTATTACTTGCACTATAAAACGAATGCAAATATTATTTAATAAATAAAAATAAAATGGCTATTATTAGTTAAAATAGGCAATTTAAATAAACTTTATTTCATGTTAAAAATTAATCTTTATTCACCAAGAAAACGTATATTTTAATGTGTATGAGTAATGAGTATAGACAATCTAGATATCGCAGTTATATTATGTAGATGTAACTATTATGGAATATACAGGTTATACAATTATATTAATATACAATTTACATATTATATTGTATTATACGATATGCCAGTATATTAAATAGTTTTTTTTTTCAAAGTATTAAGATGTATACCGTCATTATATATTAAGATATTGAATAAACCAATAAAATATAATAATGTTTTTCATATTAAAGATCAATTATAAATGCTATAAGGTAATAGTTCTGCAAAATGTTAGTCCGTTTTTAAGTAAATAATCTTTACATTACGATTAATTGCACTAATTTGAGATTTATATATTGTTGAATTTTTGTATTATAGTACATAAATATTTATGTGAGCTATCCATATAATAATTGTAATTTACAAATGTGTATGCAATTGTATTTACTGTGTATGTCATTACATCGTTCGCGTGTACAAGTGGATATATTTGAACAAATGTTGTACATGTACAGTAGGTTTACAATATAAACTACACAACATATACATTTAGTATAAAACAAGAAACACGCTTTATGCTCAATTTGTTATATTACATCCATCGTGAACTATACCATTATAAATGAAGTAATGGCTTTTTTCTACACAAAAGTTCCTTTGGAAAAAACATAAAGCTACATTGAATATCATAAATTATTACATTGGTAATAATACTTTGTAATATTTCAGTTCTATTACCTACCTATATATAAACGGCATTATGTAATTTCACAATTTTAATGTTAACTATAAAGATTTTTATCATTATTTTGCTTTATAATATATTTTAGCTAACATTAATAATTCAATTGAAAGGATTATGTATTTAATATATAACTACAATTTTTATAAGACATTTGTCCTGATTCAAGCTTAAATTCATAAAAAAAACTTCCTAGTCTCCTAGAATAATATTATGTTTACTTAAAACGCAGGCACGTATACAAAAAAAAATTTGGGGGGGGGGTTACAAAATTTAGCAATACAAAATGTGCCGCAACATAATAAAACAATTTTTTTCTTCATTACTCGAAAATATTTCAGGGGGTTTGAATCCCCCCTCCTGTATACGTGCCTGCTAAAACGCGTATTTCTAAAATATATATATTACAATATAATGTAACTATTTTTTTAAATTTTTATTTATTTATAATTATGTTGCCAAGGCAATTATAAAATATTGAAAAATTATTTTAAAATATTTTAAATATAAGGGAGAGAAAATATTTATATTGGTTTTTATTCGTAAAAAATAAGAGTAAAATAGGTCTATATAATTAATGATACCTACCAGTATTTTCAAAACATCCAAAACCATTATAATATACTATATATCTAAATATCTTACGCGTACTCTTATAATTTTACTCTTTATGTAGGAATTTAAAAGAGATAATTTAAATAATTTATCATTTTCATCATTTATACACATTTATTAAACACTTATTACTTCAGTTCTTCACACTATGTAGATTTGTATCATATTTACATTACGACTAAAAATAATTATCATAAGCTGATTATAATAATAAAATATACTTTTTATATATGCATGCATTTTTGAGTTTGGTTTTAATCAAATTACACAAAACAATTAAACATTTAACAAAACGCATTGCATAAATAACGAACAACGGATAGAAATTTATCTAAAAACGTAAATGTTGAATGTGTTGCAAAATATGAAATACTTCTATGCGACGAACTTGTATTCGGTTGTCGTTTATATAATATTATATTATTATACCTAGAGTGTTCACACAGTGAATACATAAACATACACACACACACACACACACCCGTCTAAATTTATTTTATTTGGCTAGTGTATCCTTGTTGGGCATCATAAAATATTGAAAATGCTCGCTCTCATGATATCGGTGTAAAATGGGCATTGTATTCCTAACCAGAGGTTCATAACGCTAAAAGCATAAGACAATGAAGATATTGCCTGCGATAAATTCACAATCCGCTATATATTCCGAGCACGTAATCCGGGAACAAAAGAAATTACCGTTTTATTATCAAAAGTGGCTACGTAAATGTTTGATGAACATTGATGTGATTGGTGGCCGAACCCGTGTTTAAAATCTAAATTCGGGTTCAATATAGTAAACGCATCTTCGTGCAGTATATCGTACATTTTAATCAAATGTCTATATTAATATTACTACAGAATACAGTTCGTTTCGTACGATTGGCTTGAAAAACAATTCTCAAAACTATACCTGATACTTAATAATAATTGGTATTATTGATTAATAAAAATTCGTATACTCATTCGAGTTGATATATACGTTTTTAAATACCGATGTGTGTATAATACGACCATATATTATATATTTTTTTCCACCGCGCTCTAAAAATTAATATTTATATACTATATATAAAATAAATATATATATAAATAAATCGTTAACGGCTACATTGCACCGCATATTAATATGAGGTAGTGGTGCCAGCGGTGGAGTTGTATCTATAAATTTATAATGATCACTAGACATTGTCATTATACGTTGAACCGTAGTTTTAATAACTGGTGGTATGTGCTATTCCATAATCGCGGTAACCGTAATTTTCATATTACACACAATATAATAACAACCGACCGTGGTCTTCGTAGTTGGTCGTCTGCACTCTATAAGAACCCTAAACTATTTATTATTATATATATATATAGATAGTAGGTACATCGTATAATATGTGTATATGAATACAAT
The DNA here is from genome assembly GCF_020882245.1 of Rhopalosiphum padi. NCBI lineage: Eukaryota > Metazoa > Arthropoda > Insecta > Hemiptera > Aphididae > Rhopalosiphum > Rhopalosiphum padi. The sequence goes on from NC_083598.1 coordinate 74,469,965, forward strand.
ATACATATAAATATAGAGGGTCGAGGGTACATACTCGCGTGATTGTCGTGTAATGGAACCACAGATACGGGGAAATAATATTATGTCGTTTTGAACCAATAGGTATAAAATGCTTCTACCTCGTCGTTAAGTCGTTAAACGCCCAAAATCCACGACGATAAACGTTAATAAATGGTACTAGCATTTCCCATGGACCCGAGTGGCGGCGGCTGTAATCGATGTTAAGTTTTTGATTATATACCGGCAGTACGCACGTAATTTTATCCCTTTTTTGTTTTTGTTTTGAGGGGGTGGATGGGAACGATGGACAATTTTCGACGGTCCAAATTGCATAGTGACATTGTACAGCATAGAATCGATTTAGACAATACGGTTTAATTGCTAGTAGTAGTGGTAAACTGGTGACTGGGAGGTGCAGGAGTGTAGGATACATAAAAATAAATGAAAACAAAAATAACACTTATAACAACGAAAAACGTACTTGAACCCAAACAGATAGAAACTATAATAATATGTACATGTATTTGACAGAAATAATAGTCGGTTGAAACGTATCAACGTCGTTGTGTAAGGCAATAATAATGATAGCCATCAAAAACAATGTTTCATGATAGTTGGAGTTATATGCGGTTTGTGGTTTCAAACGGAACATTATTTTCCAGATATTATTAGCTATGTATTTTTGGAAGTTTTTTTTTTGGGTACATTGCTTGGAATGTGTTTTTTAATAAATTAGAATCCATTCACGAATTCTTTTTAAAATACATAGAGCCGGTATTCTATGCTAGGGTTTCAATATCAGTTGAAATAGGCATTATAATAATGGTTTCTTATATAACCTTCCGGCAATTTAATCAATATTATTTGGTTTTGTAATACTAAATTTATTAGAAATTATTTTATAGATAATATATAAACAATATTTTCAACATTCAATTCTTTCGTAACGAATTTTATTTTGCTAATTTGTATGTTTTTATGAGTAATATCTAATTATATAGACAGATTCAATAAAAACAAATTATCTTATTAAATTTGTGTATACATATATATAAATTATATTTATTTATTTGTTTATTACAAAATTGCAAGTTATTATATTATAATCTTTGCAATATTATCGTTCGCAGCTATATGATGCAAAATCATTATTTTTTTATATAACCTTATGATTTATAATAATAATTTTATTGACATAGATAAGTACTTAAGGTTCTCTATTGAACTAATTTCATTTCAAAATTTTGAATTTATTGTGACAATTAAGAATTTATTATAATTCCAATAATAATAGTATATTTATGCTACTAATAATTTATTTATGAGTGTTGGTAGTCACCACACGAGTTCTGTAGTCAATAAATATAGTACAATAAAATAAAATGAAAATAGTTTTATTAATGTCCTACAAGTACAAATCTTGAATCATTCAAAGGTCAACTTCGAATGAATAGTTTGTCTAGGTTATTACAATTTTACTTCACCTTGACAGCCAATAAGGTCACGATTTATACAGTGTTCAGTGTCAGTTTTTAATCAAAATAATCATGAAAATTGTATCTAATTTATTACAATAGCAATTTATGTTTTCGATTAAATTATTTAAAGTTACATATAAAATATATATTTATATATAATATAATATGCACGACTACAAAATATAAATCATTGTTATGTGAATTCCGATTGGTACTAGAAGGACTTATGGTTGAGGTAGATGGTGAAATAAGTCCGCATCCGTATAAAATATAATGATATATTTTTATCTATAATATTGTTAATGTTTGACAATAATACACTTTTTTGTGTTGTAGAATTAGGTACCTAGTAATTGTTATACTTTTTCACTTAGATTACAGATTTTTTTCTTAAAATAAATCTATATAATTTTTTTATTATCTAATCTTCTTCATAACTTATTAATGTACTCTTTGCCGTATTAGGTGCATTGTATTGTAATAATTGTTATGCTCTACAGCAGTTGTTGGTTTTCACACATAACTATCTATGCTGTCATTTAAAAATACTTCAGTATTTAATATTATATTATATTACTGATCTATTGACTATAACATTAACATAAGTAATTATAATGCTAGGTGTAGGTATAATATGTTAACAAAAAAATATCACAGTTGCTTTTTCTGTTGATTTTTATAATACATTTTATAGGGAAGTACACAATTGAGCGTATCGTCTTTATCAGCATCCGACCAGAAGTATCTTTTTATGCGTACCATTAAATGCATGTTGCTCAATATCAATTTTACTTTCGTAAAACGTTGTAAAATATCCATATACGATACGTGTACAAAAAATAACCATTTAATATTTTATCTGTATATTGGTTGAGAATAATTTTCAATTATTGTAAATTTCCATACACAATAATCGTGCATAATTTCTATACTATTAGTTTATTTTGTATGTTTGTATTTCATATAATATTTAGAGTTATTTTCTAAATAATTTGTTTTTCAATTTAATTGTTTTTTTTTTTTTTTTATGAAAAAAGAAAAAATAATTTATGTAATAACATTTGAACGAGGGAGTTATATGTTAGATGTGTTTGGTATTACAATTTATAATAATAACGGCGATATTATTCGTCTATTTTGGAACATATTGGCGAGCATTATCATTCTTTAGATTCAACAGTCAGTATAATAGAAAATTTATAAAATAAGTTTTACCTGCAAATCGCAAAAGTAAAGCTATAAATAATATATTATAACAAATAAGGCAATTTCGAGTCACCTTTATTTTTGTACTCAACGCTATTTTAAGGGTCAAAATTATGTTCCTTGTTGTGCTGACAACGCACTCAATTGTACACCCAAAAATGTAAAACGAACGTACAGTAACCGTACAACAGACTTTATTATGGAAATCTAAAATAATTTCACAAACGTACATAGATTTATATCGATTCTGAGTTGCACGTCCGCGCCGCTAATAGTAATAATAGGTATATTATGGGTTTGTATCATAAATATATACTTATACCTTAACATAAACGTGATATATATATATGAATAATTTTTATTTTGAATGTTATAGAACAGTTACGAGAACCGTCTATAATCAAATTTCCGTAAGTCTGAATAGCATGTACCTACTTTAAATGTATTATAGTATATATATTATGGGTAGGTTTAATATACGATTACCTACGTATATTTTATTATTTATTCCTGTATAATTATCCCTGTACGTAATGTGTGGCCAATCATAGAATAGTAATATTTCCATCAATTATTTTTTTTCTTTGATAATGAAAATAAAAAAAAAATGAACTGACCAACAGGGAAAGACAACCATGCGGCCGGGGGTCAAGTTTCGCGTGTTTAATATGAGCACGAAATTATATATGTATACAATATTATAATATGTCTGTGTGAGCTTATAACTACCCCTAATGGAGTGGAAATAATTTTTATTTTCAATATATTTGGCAGTCGGCAGCCAGTATGTCACTCGTATACATATGCATATTAAGGTAAAATAAAAATGTATTATTTATTGTTTTAAGTGATAAATATTTTACTATTACGTAATAATTTAAGTAATTAATTTAAATAAATATAGGTATTATTGTGAATACTATACTAATATACTAAAATGCTATAATAAACTCAATATTGATTAGTGATCAAACTATTCTGTGTTTTAAAAGTATAGTGTCAGCGCGTTGTAACACGAGTAACCTATAGAAATTTTGAGTTCAGCAGGATTTATTCTGTATTGTTAGTTTTATATTGTAGACTGATTAGACTGAATTTAGTTATTATCAATCTTAAAGGCAACTATATTATTAAACGCCAAGGGTTTTGATTGGTAATTTAATTTTAGATTGATGGAAGAGAATAGAGCATTATTGTAAACAGACATACGGGGTAAATCATCTGGTTAAGCCACTTATTATTATTTCATTGTTGAAAATATTATGTAAGCGTACTATTTCTGATTGTTTTATTGTCGTTTTCTACACCAGATAGGCTTAGGTAATGGGTTCGTTATTTCATTTTGAAAATCAGTATATCTACAGAAAAGAAAAGAACAAGGTTTTCACTAAAACATCTTGAAAACTCTTATCGAAAAATTACTCAAACTTTGTCGGATAAATCTTATTTTTTAAAACCCGAATTGTAACAGTAATGAGATGACATTTACAAGGCTTAAAAATTAATACAATTACTCAAAACTTTATTCGCTGTAAAACTTTATTGTCTGAGATGCAACTTTTTACGTTCATTTGTATAATACTGGTTAAAAAATAAAATAAAAGAAGTAAGTAAGTACATAAACTATTTTTTATTATTTTGTCGGTGATTCTTTCTGAAAATACAATAATTATTAAAGACCCGTGTCTGCAGACATCTAAACAAATCTAAAATAAGAATGTAATTTAATGTTTTTATACATTGTATAAAAATAAGTTACAACTTTTAGTTTTGATCAATAAAATGTAATGTTTTGTGTATAATTATAATGTTTTATTGTTTATAATATTATGTAAATGTTTTAAATATTTTATAATTTTACTCAAGAATTATTATTAAACGATTCAGTCTATGATATGTGCATGTAATTAATTTACTATTGTATAAACGATTCAACAGATAGGCATCATATGCATATAGATATATTACGAATGAATAGTGTTTTTTGTGGTTTTAAATATATTTGAAGTTTGCAAAAACATTTTCGATTCAAAGTACAGGACAAATTGTATAGTAAAATTGCAAAGTACATAATACCATTGACGTGCATCGTTAAAGTACAACATTAAGATTGTGCACTTACGACGCAAATTTAAGACAATGTAAATAATACTTAGAATAAAAAAGGCGTCAGCGTATGGGGTTTTGAGACTGCAACCGTCACTGAGGCAATCTGCGCTTTGTAAAACACTGCAGCAAACGGCTGTATATAATATAAATATGTATGTATATTATATGCTTATACACAGTCATATATACACAAGTATACGTATGTATAATAATATAAAGTATAAGTGTATATACGAACTGCTCGTATTGTTTAAGGGGTGTGGGTTATAAGCGGGAGGACACGGCCCGAGGGGTCCAACGAAATGCAATTCATTTTGGCATTTACAAACTGATCCAAAACAGCAGCACATCGATGTAATATGTTTATATAGTGTGTACGCATTATACATATTATATAAATATATATTTATGTATACTACAGTGGCAACCCGCCGCACCGAATTGGCTTCGGTATGAGCGTACCATAATATAGCGGCATCACTTCGTATAATATTATATATATAGTATTATAGTCATGTATACATCGGCGGTGATGGTGGTGGTGGTGGTGGTGGTAACAAATCTAAAACAATTGACTTACCGTGTCCCCGGGACTTTTAAATTCAATAAGTCTAATTTTATTTGCAACAGAAACGCCGAGGGACGCGGTGGGGGCGCCCGCAAAATGAACAGTCCGGTTTATTTTTTTATCACTTTCGACGATTGCCGAGCGTTTTATGTCTGCCCCGGTCCGCCGCACCACAGTCCCCGCATTGCCACTGTTTTTTTTATATATATTTATTTTTTATTTCGTATTTTACTTTATTCCATTCGGTTCCCGGCCGATCCCTAACATTTGAGCGGGTCCCCCGGGGACCACAACGCCCCGTGCGCGCAAACAATACCCGAAAATTACACTGGGATTCGTTTTATTTGGTTTTTTTTTCATCCGGATAGACTTTTAAATAATTCGGTATGCACTTTAGAGGTCGGTTCACGGTGTGAAACGGTGACAGCTTTATGGGTTCATTCGATACTCGTGTGCAGGCGGAAAAAAAATCCGGTTAAATGGCCACTATTCGAGATTTAATTCCGTCGGGTTTGACCAAACGCCTCCTCCTGATATACAGGTACACTATATGCTTTATAGATGTATTATAGGAACGAAATGGTGATGAAAAAAGGTTATATAATATATAATATGTAAATAATTTTATAAAAGAGGAAAAGTAATTTGTTCCGTTGTAACATAGCCCGCGTTTTTAATATTTAACGAAATATTAACGGCTATGATGAATAAAACATTTATAATGACTATTAGCTTTTTAACCTGTTGTCTGTTCATTGTAAGTACGCCGTAATACAATTAAACAATTAAGTATTGAATTAGTTTTTAGAATTCAAATATTTTATTAAAATCTTTGGGAAAAAAATATTTTATATGTCACGTAATTTAATTGTACTTATAGGATAATAAATAATTTAATTTTTAATTTCTATATTTATTTACTTTATTTTAAAAATATGTATCGTGTTTATATTTTGAAGTGTATAATTATACTACGAAAATATAGTAGCCGTAAGAAAAGGATTTTCGAACAACTGATAAGGATTAACTTACAAACATTATGTTATGCGTGAATTAAAATAAAAAATGTATTACATTTTAAATTTCTTTAAATAATAGTACAAAATATTTAGAAAATAGTGTGAAAATTTAGGTTTTAAAAACTATTTTTTTTCTGTTTATTTTAATAACTAGTATAATTATATTTTAAACTTTTTAACTCTTCTAAAATACAAATATATTTAATTTTCTACTAAATACCGTTCTTAAAATCAAAAATTGAAAAATGTTTACTGCTTTTTAAATCGTGGACAAATAGACTCATTTAACGAATAAATACAAAAACCCGTACTCATTATAAAATTAATTCATTCATTGTTCCGCTCAGAATCAATAATAGTTTAAATAGCATTTATTATTATTAAAATATATTTTTTTAATAAAAACCGCTTTACTTTTATGTAAGTATATTATTAGTTTTATTCACGTTATTGTTCATTAAAAAAAAAAATACTTTAATCCTTAAAAATATCTATAAAGTTAGTAAAACTAATATTATACTCAAATTGATCTGTTTTTGTATAGACTAATATTATTTTTGTGTTTTGTAAATATTCGTGTTAAGGTGTTCATTTAAATTACTAAATATTAATAATAATTATTATTACTAAGGAATGTTGAAATGATTATAAACATGTCTTACAACTCGTACGTATTAAATAACAACACGATCTGTATTTTTTATTATCAAAGTAGCATCTACAATCCTATGGGTAACCAATATAGTTGATAATAATAATCTAAGCTTAGAAATATAAATATAAATATAATTTAATATTTAATTTTAATATAACTAGTAACTACCTACGTAATATTGTTTCTAACTAAATTTTCTTATATATTAATGTTATTATGACATTATATACCCTGTCATTAAATTAATGTTTGTATGCTTTTTGGAGACTAAGTATCGATTATATCGTACTATTTTTTTTTCAAATTTAGTATTTTTTTCAATAAACTATTAATATATCTTATTTTATAACATATGTTTATGTTTGAATAACTAAAATGAAAATAGAAAGTTAAATATTCTAACAGTTATTAATTGTAATTTTGGTTCTTAAATTTGTGAAAAACTTAAATATTATCATGTTTAATTGATGACATTATAAAATCATTATTAGATCAATTAAATGTTATTTTTTTAATTTAACCTAAAAGTATAGTTTATTTTTAATTTTTATAAATAGTTTTACATTTTAATTATATGTATTAAATAACTGTTAATTGCAGTGCATATAAAACTGTATTATATATTTTTTTTATTTTTTATTTAAATTAGTCGTTGTTGTAAAGAATAATATTTAAAAATATGTTATGAGCGTAAATCATAATATTTAACAGTTATTTCCACTTAGAAATGAGCACAATGAAAAAAATTCATCATATATCTGTCTCAAATACTATAACATAATATTAGTTATTTTATATATATAATCATCTAGAATTCATCATCACAACGTATATTCCCAACATTTAGATCATATAAACACAAAGTAATTTATAAGACCGGAACCCTGCGTCTAATTGTTCTGTTCGCATCCAGCAATCTACAACACCCACTGTATAATATGTAATTATTGCTAGATGAACGTTATCGCAATAATATACGTGCCTTGCATAGTTCCTAGACAATTATTATTACCTTTCTGGATAACATTATGATGATGCACTATTAGGCATGTATAAAAAATAATACCTATAATACAGTGGAACATGATATTTACAACATTTAACAAAAAAAAAACTAATTTAGATTCTTTGAAACTCATTTTCTTATATTTTTCGTGTATTATATTGTATTCGAATATATGTGTTCTATATATTATTACAATATATTGTTAGAAGAATAATAATAGCATGTAGATACGTCACAGAGATCTTGGAACCTGCTTCATAGTATAATTATAAACAGGCAATACCTAATAGGTTTTGTTATATTATGATATTATTTATTATATTTTATAAAATTAATTAAGCTTCGTAATTTTATTTTTACGTAATTTTAAAGGTATATTATTAACGTATATATATATATTATACTTTAGGTCTTTGAACGTGTATAATTGTAGTGTTTTTAAACTGACTGTTGAGCAATTAATTAATTAATATAAATATATAAACTACACAGAGCAACTAATAGACGGAATGAAGGTCGACAGAAGATTATCTTCTAATCAGTCACCTTGCGGGAGTTGTATTTTAACCACGTCGAATGTCACTAGTCTCCGGGTGTAAATATACAACTAGGTATATTAAAAGCAAACATCTGCTTATTTCTAAAACGCGTGATGCATTTCATCTTTAGATTCCCTTAGTATATAGACTGATCACCACAATAACTGCAGTAAAAAACATCTTGCCGCAGTTAATTTAATTACAACAATAAAATAACCAGGATCGATATAAACTCATAACTCAATTACATCGTATTTCATTAATGCATCTATTATAATTAAATACATATATAATAATAAAATACCTTACTAGTTATTAGTATCTGTAATTTTGATACAATTTTAAACATTTGACTCCTCACGTCTAGTTAAATATATTTAATCTCCCTTTGTATTCTAGAATAACATAAATATTCTAAATACATCAAGTGTGTCTAAATTTATAGAACAATGTGTATCAATGGAAATTGATAAATAGAAAAATAATATTTATATATTTTAGGTATACTAATGTTATTTGTCTACCACACTTAGTTCTATAGTTTTAGTTTGGAGTAAAAGGTCTAAATTCGATAAAACTGCGTCTATCTATAAAATCGGAAAGGAAAGAAAAATCAAATTGAATGCTTATACAATAACCAGGTTAGCGCTGGGATGCTTTCCACGATTTTCAAAGCGGTGCTTCGAGGGGGATATTGTTTGAGCTTATATTCTCTTGGTGCATCGAATCCCTCGACGATTACTGTGACGAATAAATACGAAACAAAACATCCTGAATTGATTTGACATTTAGATAGGTTTCAATAATATACAACACTTTAACCATTTGAAAGATTTAAATGCCAGTGTGTTACGTAATGTTTAAAATTTAAATTACTATGATTGCTATACGAATTACCACCGCGTTAACTACATGCATAATTTAACGTCGTTTTCGAGTTAAAGAATTTGTTCAGTACGTTATGGAAACCATGTGTGTTATATCCTCATGGGGTTAGACAATCTGTATGGGTCATGTTATGTGTGTGTATAAATAATAACTTCTCTTTTATCATTGTTAAAATTCGCACGCTTTTCCCCGTGACCAAAACCACCCTCGAAATAACAAAAGTTACCCTTACAGCCCCGCAGTGAATACAATATGTAACTACACAATTGATTATTCTTCGTTTTCCCTCCCTTATTTTATTAACCGAATCGCGCTACAACAGACTCGAATAACTGACGTATCGTGTACTACTTAAACTAATAACGCGATGTTTTCTTTTTATCGATCTTAAAACTCCATGGAAATGTTTTTATTATAGTTATTTATTTATTATCTAGTATTATGGAGAGGGGAAGTGTTTGTGGTACTTGATATAATTTTAAATTTATAATTTGTTTGTGCATATATTAGCATATCCATATACATATAGCAATATATTGTAATGCATATACCTATATCGAGGTAACTTATAAGTAATTGAGGCCTAAGGTATTAATGTTTTCGATCACCTGTATACACTATTGGTAATGTTATATAAAATGTTATCAATACCTGCAATATATTTTCATATATTAATTTATTACTAGTGGTGCATATCGATGGTATAAGTTTATAGCGTTCAATTTGATCAAATGTGTAAGGAAATAATTTATTCGAAGTTCACAATTTTGGTTTTACTGAATATCGAATTATTTTTTGTGTTTAACGCATAAAGTCTAGAAATAATAGGTAGTGTATACGTGTATAATGACATGGCGTGCTCATAAAACATTTAGTTTGTATACATGGAACGCATTTTCTATAAGGTTTTGAAATGAAGGAAAATTAATTTCGTATATAATATTATATTTGAATATACAGATGTATATTATACTACTTATCCAAATCGTTTTTATGTATATACTGTTTTAAGTACATGTTGCAGCTATGTATATAACCTGCTACTAATATCTTAGCCTAAATATACCTTCTACACTTTCATTGACCTTTTAGAAAACAGTTATTCTGTTCATATTCTTACTGCAATTATAATTATTATTTTCATAAATATATATTTCAGGTATTGATATTATATTTATGAGTTTATTATCAATATAATATAGGTATTATAGTATAGCTTATTATACACAACTAAACCTGCGGTTTACCAAACGTTTTTCTCCTCAATTGTCCATTGAAATTATTTGATTTTCTCTTTTTTATAAACGTTTTATGAACAATGAATCATTTAAAACTACTATATTGCACACACATACACACAAAGTATAACAATAATAAAACGCCAAGCAGCCAAACGAACTCAGTTATAATAATTCATGATGTACAGGTGTATTATATTGTATGCTATTGGTGCGCGTAAACGCACGTTTTTAATCAACTGTGAAGATTTGGGTTTCGGGTATATGCTGCGGCACGTTAACCGCAAGCACCAATATTTAAGTACGTAGGATATACTGAAACATGTTTATTTATATCTGTGTAATATATAGCTGGTGTATCTATGCAAAATCATTGAAAAGCTCTGCTAGGTCGTAATATTATGTGCTCTGCCATACGTCATATTATATATTATATACACATGATATAGGTAGGTACTATATATTATCCGAACTTTATATTTATACTTTGAATTGCCAGGCTACTACTGGCCTACCAGTATATCTATGCCGTTATATAGTGATTTAACATTGAGGCCAAAGACTTTATAATATATTTTATATAGGTAGACTATTATGTAATATTCAACGCATAGTTATAAAGAAAATGTGTACCAAATAGTATTTCTTGTATAATACATAATATATAAATTATTAAGATTTCAAAAATATACCTAATATTATAGTTAGATACCATGTATCAAAATTTTGCAACCCATTATGATTGTTTTTTTATTCCAATCGAGCATATTAAATTACAATAATAATTATTGAATAATAAGTAGGAACGATATAGGTACCAAATACAGTAGACAGAGACGTAGCTATAGTAGAACGGTATATAGTTATTATCTATATTATAACATATGATACAGGTACGACCTATCTAAATTATGCAAGCCTGCGAGGCCTAATCAAAATCGATTTTGTCCATTGTTCCGTGACAACCATATAGGTTATATTATAGTATAATATTTCAAGATGAAGCTAAAAACTCGAAAATCGTCTGTAAATGATCATTACGTTACGGTCGGGTCGCATTTAGCCGCCGATCGAGCGTTTCTAAACTCGAGAGTCAATGTCACGGGTTGTCGAACACAATATCATCACGTAATTATATGCGACAAAAACGTTATAATATATACGTTTGATACTTATACGATATATGTACAACCGTATTATATATGTAGGCAGGTACATTATCACAAACACAATGCGCTCCGCAACCGTCGACAGTCAATTAAATGCTACACACAAGCGCAATGTACACGCTGGTAATATAATATTATAAATTATAATTCGGCCCTTTAATCTTCCGAGCCGGTGACGATAATTTAATGTAGGCATCTATGTATGTATATTCTCCCGCGATAAACTACTATAGTGTGCATCTCACGCTGATGGTTTAAATCGTCGCCGTCTCGTCATCACGACTATTATATTATAATACCGCACACTATCGGCTGGTCGGAGGTAAATGATATGCGTGTGTAATATTATTATATAGCCGACCACAAGCCTATATAATTATGGATCATTTCACGCATTCCTCGCGTGTTTTAATCGTATATATCAAAATAATATATACGAAATACTTATGGGTATGTATGTATAAATGTATCTATATATAATAATTTGTATCATGCATTAAATATATTATCATACAATTACTATTATTTCTATTAAGTCATACGTTATGTGAGTGGAAAAATAATATATGTTATAATATCATCACGTGAGATCATACGAATTCAAGTTTTTATATACAATATGATTATCGGCGTAACTGGGAGGCTTAACTCAGTCTCCATAAACGACTTTAACCCCTCATGGGTAAAACGCGAATCTTCGCTAAAAAAATAAAACTGCCAAAAATGCAATGTTTAAAATAAGTAATAACTAATAATTATATTATATTGCGGATGGACCAGATAATTTATGAGAAAAATCAAAATATACATCAGGTCGATTATGATCCAAAATAGATTCAGTGATCTAGTAATAAATGTACCTACCTAAATAGAAAGAGAATATATAGGCTTATAATATCGTCGTCAATCGTGTTTTATAAATATTTGCATGTAAACATATTGTTGTATGCAATTAAAAAAATATGTATCAGGTAAGTAGGTATTATACTTATTTTATACTTACATTTTTATTTTTAATTACGAGCGGGCGACGCTCTTTTACCGTTGGTTTATCCACAACTCAATTGATTATACAAAACTCGCCACGACTATACTAAAGTTTGAATATAACTGCATATTATTATATTATAAAAATAAATATTGTCTGTGATGCGACGAGCACGCGAGTCTGTTCGCTGAAATATTGATATGATATGAATAAGTATATGATATCGAACGAAAAATGTTTACTTAGGTATGACAAGGGAAATTATTCTCGTTTAGATAACCAACACGTAGATATACCGCATAATATGATATGTTCAATAATATTTAGATACCTAAATACTCGAACCCAATCTATGTAGGTAATATAGTTACCAACAAATTTACACGACCGAAGTGACGGTGGAAACTGGTTTCGGGCTTGCCGTGGTTGGTAGCCGTGCGTTAACATGGCGTCCGGTTCGTACCCCTTTCACCCGCAATGAATTATACTAGACCGCAACGAGTGAATTATAATACGTAATTTTGTGTATATTATACTATACACACATCTAATATTATTAAAACAAGTACGCGGTGTTCAAAGTTGCGGTGGTGGACCGATAAAGCTAAAAAAAAAAATCAAAAAAATCGACGTTATTATAGAAGAAAAGGAAAAATTCGCCATCGTACCCGTACGAAACATACGAAACCATTGGTAGGTATACAATAAAATAATAAATTAATATATTTACCAAAATATGTTCCGTCAAGTTCTGACCATAATATAATAATGATATGTTTTATAGTTATGTCCGTTTGTGGTACTCTCTTCTAAAAAATATATTAAGAATATTATGGATATGTTACATATTACATATTATACCAAAGTAATACGTGTGATATCGAAGTTTATTTTTCCGTTCTAAAAACGACTACATCCATAATATGTATAGCCATTATCTAGGTATACACAATATAATCCGTGTATTTTTGAAAACATAATAATGTTATAATAATATAATTATCATTATTATCTTTATTATTATTATTATTTATTATTCATTATTTAGATTTCAACAATAAATGAGTAAATCATAATATTATCGTAGACATACCTATCGATAGTTATTATTAAATTTTTTATTTTTAGGTTTATAATTGACGCGAATTTCAACTTTTAAAATAAATATTTTACAACTTATTTAAATTAAATTTTGAAAAGGATTGTTAAAAATTAATTGAAGTAAATTAAAGGTAAGTATAAATTTAATAATATATATTTTACGGTCATAAATATAGACGTTCTATTCGTCTTATAAACAAAAGTTATGTGGTTAAGTTATTAATGAAGAACATAATGGTATACTTTTTATAAAACAACTTTAAAAGTTAAAATGATGCTCATTTTTCTTTGAGTGATATAAAATGCATTAAAGGGCTTTAGGAGATTGAAAAAAAAGCATAAAAGTTCTCCGTTTGTTTTTTTTTTTACATTTTAATTTAAAACGAGACAAAGAATAAAAGAGGAAAACGACGTTTAAAATGTTTAAATGGGGTATAAAATTGCAGATTGCTATTACCTACCTAAAAGGTATACATCAACGGTGAATGTTTATAACGGTCGTAAATTATTACAATATTATTATAGCGTTCACATTAACCTATATATATATTTAGGTGTAAATGACAATGTCATGTTTTTATTTTTTATGACATTTTAAAACTTAATATCTGTAGAAAAATGCACAAAATCACCGCTTGACATTTTGTTCATATATATAAATACAGTAATATAATATTTGTGATATAGGTTTATCTATATACATATATATATATTGTATTACATTTCAAACGGGTGGATATTTATATTGCTTAGTAATAATATATAATAATATCAATATGATAATTTATAATAACAATAAGCATACCAATATTATAGTATATATATAGTATAATATAGTAGGTGTACACTAAGAATATCTAAATGTATACGTGCGTGTATACATTAAATTATAGTTTAGATAATGTATATTCCATTGGTGGGCTTAAAATCATAAAATTTCAGTATACGAACGTCTTACTTGGATATCGCAAAAGTAGATATAATGGAATATCTAATTGTCTAACGATACCATGGGGCAATTGCAAATTTCACGTCAAACTTTCTCACTGCTCATGCTTAACCCTATTAATAAGTAAACAGTCCACGAATAATTTATGCTCATCTAAAATAATGTAATTGAACGAGTAAAGTGAGTGCCGCACATAACAACTGCAGCGGCAAGACATTATAATATTCCCCCTATCACTGTTTTCTCGTCGTAGCAGAGTATATAATTATTGAAAGGATCTTTTCTTTACAAACTTGGCACTTCCGTAATTGTTTTCAAAGTAATACATACACAAATCTCATTTGTGAATACAGTAGTATCTGCTTAAAGTCTTCCAAACTTGTAAGTTATACTTGTAGTACCTACTGCGTAAGTGTATAAATAAAATATTTTCCATACCTATTACGGCATATGTTTTTAAGAATGTCAATATGTTATTTTTTCATATAATATGAAAAGCAATCAGCAGGTTTTTTATATATTATATACGCAGTAAATAATGTATATCACGTGTCAATACTTCATTGTGTTGATTTCTATATTTTATGTAGAAAATAAAAACATGATAATTTTTTATTTACTTCTATTAAATAAAAAATTATCATGTTTTATTTTCTACATAAATATAGAAATCAACACAATGAAGTATTGACACGTGATATACATTATTTACTGCGTATATAATATATAAAAAACCTGCTGATTGGCTTTCATATTATATGAAAAAAATAACATATTGACATTCTTAAAAACTATTATGCCGTAATAGGTATGGAAAATATTTTATTTATACACTTACGCAGTAGGTACTACAAGTATTAACTTACAAGTTTTGGAAGACTTTAAGCAGATACTACTGTATTCACAAATGAGATTTGTGTATGTATTACTTTGAAAACAATTACGGAAGTGCCAAGTTTGTAAAGAAAAGATCCTTTCAATAATTTATATACTCTGCTACGACGAGAAAACAGTGATAGGGGGAATATTATATGTCTTGCCGTTTTTGTATATACTTTATACAAATGTTCGTATAATAAATATACCCTACCTATTTAAATATGAAGTACCTATGAACATATTATATAATGTGACAATTAATTTCATCTATGTTACAGATACATTATGATAATAGTAATTAGTAACTACTCATTTAATAATAATAATAAAATTATTATGGGAAGGTTGAATATTGCATTTTTAAATGTCGATAAAAAAAAAATGTACCAGTAATTAAATTGTTAACCCTTGGGTTTAAATCAAAGAATGATTCGAGGTCTTTATTTATGTCTAAATTGAATCAGTTTTGGTGGAGTCTCTGGCATTCAGTTAGAATGTATTTTTGTTTCAATTTTTTTTAGTGCATATTGTGCTATTATAACTATTTTATAAAATCATTTTTTACTATGTTAAAGATAGATGCCTAACTGAAGTTAATAGTATACATGAATAGCAATATGATTAGTGATATCGCTTATACATAGTAATCATTGCGGCAATAGTATGAATAACAATATTACAATATATTTAAAAGATTTTTTTATTTTATCTATAAGTATAAACATATAAGAAAAAATAAAAATAATAATTTTACAGATAGGTTAATTTTTACACACATCTTGACCAACATAAAATTGTTTTAAAATTATTAAACAATAGCTATGCACAAAATCATTTTGGATTGATTTATTTATTCATCTCAGTATCAAATTTTTTAATTTAAATTTTATAAGTTACCTCAATAAAATTATTATTATAAATTGGTTGTTCTTAATACATAATAAAAAATATGCAGTAAAAAACTACCAATCAATCATATCATTAATATTTTATTAAAATTGTTTTTTTTTTTTTTACAAACAAAAGTTTGAACAATACCTATACATTTTATAAATGAAATACGTTTATAATATATTTTACCTAAATGAGCTCTCTTTTTATGTTTATTTTAGGTATACTTAAGTATACAAGCAAGTATTAATGTATTATACACCATGTATGAATACAGTATTTTATATTGTAAGTGTTTTTACTTTTAAAATCGAATTATACATAGCTAAACCTATAGGGTTTTTTCATTTATTTAAATGTTATTTTACAATTATTAGTTTTGACAGTTAGGATATAATGTTAAAAATATATTGGAAGTTATAATTATTTACCAAAATAAGAAAAATAACGAATTTACAAATAAGTGTTTATAGATAAAAACTTAAAAATAACACTACTACCCATCTACGCTGTAATAATATAACGGGTTTTCACTTAAAACGTCGAATCCATCAAGATTGTACCTCTCTCAGCCCATCACATAAAATATATCATTGTATATTTTAATGTATTATATATTATTAATATCCATCGGGACGAGTGCACGCGAATTATAATTGAGATGTTTTTAACTCACTCATGACGATTGGATCATGATAACATACCTATGACCTATATATATATATAAATAGTTATATATAGTTATACAATATAATTTAATAATATCATATAATATTTATAAAAATAATGCATATTATTGATGTTTCGTGGGACTAAATTACTATTAGCCAATACGGCATAATATATTTCCCTATAATACATAAAATAATATTATATTATTGGTACTCCCTTCTAAAATGTCCAAGTGTTGTTCCGAGCTGTGCGCTGCACTGGTGGCGTCGCGGCGATGTTTAATTCCCTAGACAGTCTGTTGATAAGGGTGGAAAATGATTCGAGGTTCCCCGCGCTAAACTTTATAGCCGTTTAGCCATTAACCGAGTACGACGCTAAGACTGCGTATACATTATGTATGATACCACCGTACTAAACACCACGCTTTTCATGTGCTGCGCTATATATTACCTATAATATGTATATTGCTTATATTATAATAGTTATTTTAAGTAAGTAATATAATTATTATTCGTGGTAGTGGTGTACATATTATAATATTATATACCAAAACATACGATATAAGCCCGCTTTGACGTAATTTGATATATATATATAAATATTAAATGCATCATAATATTATACACGTATAAAATATGTAGGAGTTTAATAGTGATACCGTTATATACTTTATTAAGTTGATCATCAGCTCAATAAATACCGACGCATATATAAAAAGGTATATCTCGTGCATACCTGATATCACAACGATAATGAACACGTTTTGAATTTAGTTTTGGTATTTTTATTTTCTGAGAAAGATATTTTTTTTTATCATATAAAAACATTATTTCCGTATGGAATGTTAAGTAATGTCTAACGTCATTATAATATCAGATCATACAAACAACTATAACATCACTACGGTTTATTATTACGGCGGAGACATTATCGTCCACTGTGGCATTGTGAAATGACGACAGTATAATTATGTGTATAATTAAAACATTTTATACATTAATTTGCTCTCTATTTATTTTATGAATGTCATATAGTATATTGTACCCATAGTCATCATACAAAATATTGTATTGCTATATAGGATTTTATGCTTCGAATGACACACTAAAACTGTATTTCCTATTCGGCATATTATTGTACTTGTATATTATGTTCTATGACTCTTGTGTATTATTAAAAGAAAAAAACTAAAGATTCTGGCGATAAGATTTTGTTTGACCCTATTAAATTAAAAATGATACACACACACATACACACGCCCGCGTGCGCGCACACACAACCATTCCACGAATACATGTTATTTTATCGTGTTTTATATTTTAATGTTGATGACAAACTAATTTGTTAAATATATTTAAAACAAGAACGGTCGTGACAATAGCTAAAATATATTATAAGTACCTAATAATAGTATTGACCGTAATGGATAAAACAAGACAAACATAACTTATAATGTAGTATAGTAAATAAATATATTATCAAAGTTCTCAAAATGTCAATCGTTTATGAACTTTAAATAACAAAATTACTAATATTTATTTATTTTTGTATCTATTGTTGAATAAATCAATTAATTTATACATAGTGACTTTTTGTTTAGTATAGTATATTATATTGTAGCGTGCTGAAGTAGGCTATATTTAGAAATTGCGTAAAAACCAAAATGGGTGGATAGGTTTGGAATAATGGATTTAATATGATAAATAAGTTTTTAATAATAATATTGAATATTGATTATTCTATTAAGTGATAAAAAAAATGTAAATTAAAAGCTAAGGATCAGGTCTGAAAATTTAGATCAGAACGCTGCAGTAATATCTATACACTATCGTTGATAAATGAAAATAATTTAAAAAAACAATTTATAGGTTTTTAATTGATAATAACGCTAATAATGTATATTAATAAACAAAAAAATACTAACTAGTAACTGACAATATTTAAATAATTAAATGTATGAAATTTATTAATATGTAGATTGGTATGTAGATAATAACTTATTCTCATGTTATATAAAATAATTAATTATGGTATCTTAAGTTAGATTAATATGAGATGAATTATAATCTGTAATTTAATTTTATGATAACACGCTGCAGGTTATATATAATGACGAAGCTGTATTATATATTTACATATTACGAATATATTAACAATATTTGTATTCAAATTATTTGATTTTACATAAATCATGGATTATACTATTGTTGTTGTCTTTATGCGTTATATAGATGTATTTATTATATGACGTGTTCTTAACTAATATAATAATGTTAATGTAAAATGTACATGTACAATTAAATAAATTAAGTTTTAATAGACATAATTAGGTATCATATATCTTGTTGTATAATATGTATTATTTTGTCATGGTTGTAACACTCGGAATGCCTATTTTGGTAAATTAGATGAGGTATAGTTAACATTTTAAAACAAGACAAATATTATATTAAAAAAGTTGAAATAAAATAAAATATTTCTAGGTTTTTTAAGTTGTAACCAATGATTCAATAATTGTTTATAATATTAAACTATGAATATATTGGACGGGAATATAATATATATAATTTAATTAGTTTTAAATAATAACAAAAAATTCATTTTCCAGTCAATTGGACGTAATTTAAATATGTTTTTATGGTACCTAATTATTACAATTTACAAGATATCCACTTTTAGTTTCCTGTTATCAGATGGTTTTTAGAGAGATATAGGATATAGTATCATATATACGTACATATACTTATATCAATGTGTGGAGTGTAGATTAAAAAAAAATATTTATGCAAGTTTAAACACAATAATTTTTTCAACCATTTTTTGTATATATTCGTATTATATTTTTTATTTGTGAAATTAACGGATTATTGATACCTATATGTGTATGATACACTCTTTTAAATAAGTACCTAAACAATACATTTTTATAACAAATATAGTTGTTCAAATAATATTTCTTTAGTATATTGGCTTTATAATTCAATTTAATAAATAATTATGGTTATCTTAACAGAGGAGTTCAGAAAATTAATTTTCATAATTTTAATTTTAGGTACATATTTGTATATTTTTTGATCTACATTTTAAATAATAAAATATGCTTCAAAATTGTTGTTATCGACTAAAGTAACATCAACTTGAAAATAATGTATCATAATAATTTCGAATATATTAATAAAGTTAATTTTAGTATTTATTATATTATAGAATGTGATACATACAATAAATAAAACATCATAGGTTAACATTTTCAATTCATGTGATCATTAGATTTAGTTTTTATATTACTGCGATGTTTTACATAAATTACCTAATTGTTTACACATTAATTTAATTATTTTTAATACATTGGCATTAAATTCCATTGTAATTTGATCGAACAAAACGCATTGCAGTAGAATTTTAAGATTTTATTCACTGGTCACAGTCGTTAAACACTATAATTGAATTGTTATGTTGGAGTTACAGGATGATAACAATTCTGCGATGCCAAAACTAAAAATAAAACTTAAACAACAAAAAAAAAACCACGTATAATAAAATGGTAGCCGCTTCGATGGACATTATTTCTCGAACGTTCTCGTCACGGGGTGTTCACAGTATTGCACGTGTCTGCAGTAATATATACGCGAGTTTGTATACGAATGAATAATAACGATACTAAAAAAAAAAAAAAAAAAATCAAATTATAATTATAATTTAGATATGCTAAATTTCCTACTGTCATCGTGAACGCACACGTTTTATTGCTTTAGTTGTATAGTATTCAGTTATTGCACTGGTAATTATATTAAGGCCTGGATTTGGGACTACCACTACCGCCACAGGTAATTTGTTATACGCGGTACATTATGCCCAAAACGGTGTCACCTCGATATAAATAATTAACCAAAAATCGTATGAAAATCTCACCCCATTGATTTACGTTGTTAGCGTGTGAACATTTACATATTATACGAAATTTATCTTTTTCGTGTTCATATAATACACGACGAAAGTACGACAAAGAAGGTGTTAAAAAAGGATACAGGGGAAAAACGGTAGTAGTTCATTTTTTTCGATTTTTATTTTATGGTTTAGTTCGATAGCAGATTAGGAGTAATATTGGCTGTTGAAATCGATTCAGTGAAAAAGTCATTTTGCAGTCCATAGTTATTAAAAGGAAAATATTAGGTATACTGGCAAAGAAAGATTGTAGTCCATGCTTTTTTTGCACCCCTGAAAAAATTATAGAAATAGACTACTATCGCGTTCATCCTATACCCTTCGTTTATAAGTTTACTTGCTATAATTCAAGAATTTAAATAATGCTCATATGAAAATTTATTTTGTGCATTTAAGGAAAAAAACATAAAAATAACTTAATTTACTCGTATGCAAATCTAAACTTTCAACATAAATTATGATTTCGTTTTGAAACCAAGTACTGATCAATCTCGTTATGAATACTATGTACATAGGTATATATAGTAGGGTAATCATTTATAGAAGTGTAATTATCTTTTATCTCGAACTATATATTTATTTTAAACACATTAAAATGTTCAATGGAATTATAAAATTTTTTAACTAATATGATTTTAAAATAAAAATAATTTCGACGATATAATATATAAAATTAAATCATATAATGACCAAATAAATTAAAATTATATGAATAAGAGCGCGTAATTTAAAACTTGATTTTCTCTGATCATCCATGTTCAATAAGAAAATTGTATTTAGTCAATTCTTATAATAATCAATAATGTCTGCAGTTATTTCTCTGCATATTACCATGATACACATCCTGATAAACTAGATCACAGACCACTAAATATATACCACTGTTCGTCACACGTACGTTGTCTTTCTATAGTTTACAGTATCTATGCCTTGTTAAATGAACCGAGGAGACCTTACCTGCACCAACGAGTGTACAGAATATCTGCGATGTAATCGATCATATCAAATGTATACTAGTAAAATTATCTATACTAATAAATATTTATCATGACAAATTTTACAAATAGAATTAGAATTTCAAATTTCAATAATAAATGTTCATAATAAAATACTATTTGCACACAAGCGGTACTTCTGAAAATACTAAAATGTTACCATTTACTGATTATAATTCATAATTACCTTTAAAAAAATTTGCTCCGATGTCGTCTCTTTGTAAACCCCTCTTTCAGTCTAGTTTTCAAATTTCAATCGTACATAACATTCTATATTACCTATATATAACCTAGATTATCTTAATATGTTAATCTTGCATCTTGATATTGATTATTACTCTTTTTTTCACATCTTTAATTCTTTTAAAGTAAACAAGTCACTTTATATTCATATAATATATGAAAACATTTTCAAATAAAATATGCTTATGTGAACATTGTGAACGTTCTATAATATTTTTATATAAATGTTTTATTCTTATGGTGTAAGTATTTTTGGCTTTTGATGTTTAACGATGCATTACTTAATATATATATATGGTTATGTAAATGTAGTATGTACAAAATAATTTTGTTAAAAACATTAAAACAACCGTAATTTTCTACTTTTTGGAAAGTTTTGTTTTCCCTTGGTTACCTACATTTAAAATGTAATCTGAAAACAAAACATGAAAATTACAAAATGAGTATGGTAGGTTCACATAATATGAAATGGCTGCATAAGAAGGCGATTATATTGTATTCAATGTGAAAAATATTAATATTAAAGTCACGTACCTATGTGTACAGCATTCAAATTCTAATAAGTAATAACGTTTCTATAAGAGAATTTATTGCATTGCATTGTATTTAATATTATTATATTATTATGTAACTTCGACAATTTTATCAAAGATTCTTATAATACTAAATAATTTGTTAATAGTATTCTAAATAGGTAATGCAAGTTTCTATAATGCATTTTAGTTTATCCCGACAATACTTGTAAAAATGACTGCTATTTAATTAATTAGATTATTATATAGTTAAGGCCTGTTAATATTGATCTTTCTATTATATAAATCTTGAATATTTTAAGAAAAAAAATATTGTGTTATTTAGTTATATTTTTATATTCTCATACCACATATAATTAAAACTGATATATAAAAATCAATAAGTTACCTTACCAATAAGATAGGTACATGACCACTACTTACATATTTTTATCGCTATGTAATAGGTATAATTAATTTTTCCCAGCTTCACAATCACCCCCCTTCGTGCACTAATGAGTACCTATATGCTTTATATATCACTATCTATAATAATTAAATGTAAACATTATATTATTTGGACTTAAGAACTTGAAATGAATAAATTAATATATTAAATTAATTAATCCACAACAAAAAATGTTAATTTTAATTCTTGAATTCTGTACTTACCTGTCTATACATATGGAAATTAATTGTATATTATCAACGAGTGAAAATGTCGTTTTTTTCCAACAGAAATCGATTGTTAATCATAATAATATAATATTAATGAATCTGCTAAAATTTGTAACGGTCAGATAAAATGGTCTGCATGGTTATTAGGTCATAACACAATTAATGTTAAGAAAATGTATAACTACACTAATCACGAATGTTATTAAATATATGCTGTATAATAATAATTGAACAAACCATACATTTACTGCACTGTGCAGTGCGTTATTCAATATTCTGCAACTAGAAACAATTACTTATTATATTACTAAAAATTAACCGTATACGATATAATATATATAAGTAATTATTAGGTATAATAATATAGTAATATAATAATAATATAATATAATAATAATAGATACTCATTATAATATAATAATATAGTGTTAATTATAATCTGACATGAAATCGGATAAAAAACTAGTTAGTTTTCTAAGGAAAAAAAAACGAATCTCACAACAAAAAAATGTTCATACACAATTGTTGTTGTGAACGACACTGCGGCGATGATATAATACATTGTTTTGTCCTTGTTCGGTGAGTTACATCACGTGGTGGTTTTTAGACGTCTAATTTAAAAAAAAATGCCGTCATAAAAACATTAGTTACCTACATTATGGAAAAAATATAATATATAGGTTTAGCGGTAAAATTAACGATGGACAATCTTTATGATTTTGTCTTGTAATGATTAACGAAAATAATATGGTGGTAGACATATTAAATAATATGTATTTGCGACTCTGTCCAATTTATTCATGTATCAACATAATATCAGGTACCTGGTACCTATAAAATAATATCTAGAACTTAAATTTCTGGGTATTTGTTATATAAATAGTAGGGTTGACGCAAGTTAAAAAAATCGTAAACTCTCATTATCTGTGAAAATTATCATCGTTTTTGAAAATATGTTGTTTTACTTCATATCATTTGTATTCATTAAAACGCCATACTAATTAAAAAAAATAATTATTTTAATCATATTTTTTTAACATAAATATTTAATATCACCTACAATTATACACATTTATATATTATATTATTTTATGTAATTCTATGAAGTTATGTAATTAGTAATTAATTATTTAAGAAATATAATTATTGGTATATTATCGGTATAATATTTTAATAGAAATTAATAAAAGTTTATAGCTAACGTTGTTATATATATTATATCATTTAATTTATGGGTTAAAACACAATTACATGACAATATTAATTATGTATATAGAAATATGAATATAGAACAATTTTATATCTATAGTATATACGTATACTTCACTAAGTTCACTACATATAATAATAAATTGCATATGAAAATCTAATAAGGATAGTTTAAAAATATATAAGGAATATAAAAAATAAAAGAATAATTTAAAATCAAACTTAGTAAAATGTAACACTAGTTATTTAACTGTAATTGTTCAAAATCAAAAAAGATATTATAATTGAGAAAGGAATATTAATGCAGACTTAAATTGTTCACAAATATTTATATGATCATTATATTTTACTATTTAGTCGTCTTATTTTTACAATTTTTGGACTACAGACTTGTAGCCTTGTAGTATGTAATATTTAACCTAGTAATCAAGAACTATTATTACACACCGAATTTCTTTACAAGACTTAGTTATTTAACTTGAAGTTAAACAATATTTATAAATTATTATTAACTACTATTATTTTTTAATAATCGTATATTATTTTAGCCTTTTTAAACCTACTGAGGATTATATACTACATTATCCCCAGTAATTAGATATAAATAATGCGTACTATACTAATCGTTTAAAATTGTATATATAGGACATTCATTTGTATTTATATTAGCTTTATATTTTTTATGAAAATCGGCTTCTTAAAAACAAATAGTAAAAAGTAGTCAACATTTAAATACATTTATTTGTTAGATGAAAAATTATGATCTAGTAATCACTCTAATAACTTAAATCACGTAACTTATTAAAAGGTTTCAATATATTTATAACAATATGGTGCTGTAAATAAAATGAAACAATATAATATAGTATTAGATATTGAATGTACAATAATTATTTGTATAATTATTAAAACAGAACATTTAAATATCGCCATTAGCGTAATTCCTGTTTTTTGATTAAATTTGTTTACATGCAATAAAACATACTGTTATATTTATTGCTAAAAAGGTTTAACGTTTATCAGACACATATATTATATTATATGGGTACATTACCAATACAATAGTTATTACATTTACTAGGTGTGATTGTATTATAGTTATTCTGATTTGTTGTAACATGTAAAGTACTTTGTTATATACTTACAAAATTATAATGTTCAGTGAAAACATAACAGATTAAATTCGAAGTATTTAAATTGAGGTATATTACATTATATTAAATTGATATAGTTTGATTGAAAATTTTAATTAGAATTATTTAAGTGTAGGCGATTATCATTATCCAAGTTTTTCCAAATAAATACAATTTTTTTTTATATTATTTAAATAAACGTAACCACGTAGTTTCAACTTTTATTGGGTCAGACAAAGTGTGCCCAGATGGTGTGAGATAAGAGGTTATATTCTATCCTCTCATTGTATTTTTTTTTGTAACTTAAATCACTATAAATGTTTTGAGTTGTTTTAAGTAGTTATTTAAAGTAATATAGTATACTAAATTAGTTAAAATTCCTTCTTCCGAAATATAAAAATTATATAAAGTGACCACAAATACGTTATTACAGATCTATTCTAGTTAAAATTAAGATTTCCAACGTTTTTTTATGTAAAACATGTAAACCATGCATAGCCTTTATGAGTTATACGCTTAATTTTTAAATTTATTCGACAATCCTATTCTCTTATACACAGTTCGCTATAATGCATGAATATTACTTGAAAGATAATTGTCTTTTTTTCCTTAAAAATTCCTTGGAATGCCACTGCATTGGAAAGAATTTTATTACTCACAAGGGGTGTTTGAAAATTCCAAGAACTTAACATTTTTAAATATTTGAATTTTTATAAAAACCTATCGATATAATGGTATGCATAATATAACGATACGATTATATTATGAATTCAATTTTTAGATTCTAAGTTGTGCAATGAATTTATCTATTTTATAATGATTTGTATTATTATTATTTTATTTTTATCGTTTCCGTCACAATATTTTTTGATCACTAAAAATGCTTAGGTTTTAAATTTTGTGGGTGGTTTCTGGTTTCAAAGTGGATCTAGTTAATATTTAATACTGAGGGTTCAAAAGTAACACTCCATTTAAGTGTTGAATACTTCATTGAAGTATTTTTCAAAATAAACGGGGAAAAAAAATATTAAGGAACGTGAACTTTGACAAATATATTTATCAACTATATACATAAGATTGTCAATGCAATATACGCACGAATTAAAATTATAATAAATACTAATTTCAAATTCACGATATTGTGATTTCGTACAATAATGCTAAACTAAATTTACTAAAAATCACTTGTACTTATGCCAACTTGTATATCAAGTAGCAATGAATAATGATATGATAAAATACACCTGTGTTATAATTTTTATAGCTTATAATTTGTTTTAAAATCGATGTCAATAATAATTAATGTAGTACCTATTCAAAACAGTAAAACTATTATTATTTTACCTATTACACCTATATACTACACATATATGTAATATATAATCGTGACACTTAAAAATAAATTGTTACCTTGACTGCCCCGTGCCTATTTTTTGTAGTACTATAATTTTTAAAAAGTATAAATATATAGTTAATGAAACTATATTTTGAAAAAATACGAGATTCACGGTCTTAATGCAGTTGTTATGGAAAAATATAACATTTCACAATATTGAAAAATTGTTCTAACTTAAAACACTAACCACAGGTCTCAGGGTAAATTATATTTCTTATTTCGGGTGTATATGTATAAATAAATATATATAATATATAGGTTATTGAGGGAACTATAATTTGTAATGTAAAATATTCGATATTAAATTAATACAAAAAAAAGTAGGTACAATTATTAAATGTATATAAAAAATAATTCAACATGATTCACATAATGACTCAACAGTTTATTCAAGGTAAATATAATTAATGGTAATATGATACATGAACACGATACATTATTGCATATATTTTATAGCATCGACGTATAATTTACATTTTAATCACATCGATAACTGACCTGTATACGATAGACACGAATATGACTATGTATAACTATTACACTATATAAATATATAATGCATATATTTATCCGACCATATACATATAACCTATTCCTAGGTTTACATACATGATATATAAATATGTATAAATATTCAGTGTACATAATATATAATATGTTATAATATTATACCACATAGTGTTATTATTTTGTATTTGATTAAACCTGAATTAAGTGCCATTGAATGGTATGCGCACTATCCTATAATATACATTATGTAAAACGTATTATACTCCATCGTATATAATTTATATCAATGTTTGATATATTCTAATGTCATTAAATTTTTGTTGCTTCCTTTTTTATTTAAAAAATATATTATTGATATTATATTCATTGTCTATAGTATTTAATATTTATACGTCTTATTTTTAGGTTTACCACTGACATCAATGGTCGCAGGTAGGTTGGTAGGTTTTTGATAAAGTTGTGCATATGTGTGTCCCACAGTAGTTATATACACTCAAAAATTAATATTATCGAGGATCAGATATTAACATTTGTAAATTTCATATTCTTATAAAAGATCAACAAACATAAACAACACACTTAGTTTTATAAGAGATACCAATTTATACGATATCATTTAACAAAAACCTAAATATTTCTTTTTATTTATCGTTTTTTTTTTCTTTATTAATTCATGATTGTTACTCATTTTATATCTACACTACAAAAAAAAACTGTATACCTATAATGTACTAATCAGTTTGTAATACTCTAATTGCGGCCAATGGCTTATGCAGTTAAGACATTGTTCTTTATAATAAAAAAAATAATAAAAAGATCAAAATATAAATAGTAGAGTATAATAAAGTAAGATAGATATTATTGATTCACAAGAAATAAACTTACAATTTCATATAATGTGAAAAAATAATTTTATATTAATGTTTATCAATCATAATAATAATAATTTATTGTTTACCATTCTAGTGGTTTTTTAATCTATTTTTAATAAATCTTGTAATGCTCTTTTAATCGACTTTTTATTTGATTATATTAATAATATTGCGTTATTTTAGTTACAACAAATATCTCGTTTTCTTACGTTCTTAATTCTCAATCCAATAACTAACCAGTGTAATCATTATACCTGCATCATTTGTCTACAAACTTTAGTAACATATCAGACATTCAAACCTAGTTTAATCGGTCCTCTTCTACTAAAACTATGCAAGTTAATATTTTTAGTGGACTAACCAATATTTTATATCTGCACCACTACTGAACTATATTATAATATCAATAATAACAATTTGTAAAAATATAAACCTAATATTTGCAACACATAAAGTAATAAATGAAAGTCTGCAAAAAGTATTTTTATATTTTCCATCGTTACTTTTTTGATTAATAAAAATATTAATTTTAGTGTGAATATCTCCGTATTAGTAAAAAATAAAAATAGCATTATTACGATCGATAATATTATCGATATTTTTCTTCTCAGTATAATATCGTTTTAAGTCTATTATGATTGCATCCTGCAACATACCTATAGTTGTATTATTTTAAATACATATAATATTATTTACCATGTAATATACGAACGGCGTAGCCATCATAGCTGTAAACCTATTTATAGCCGCCGGTCAGAAGTTTGTGGTGGGTCTTTATTTGGATACTATAATAATACATAACTACATAAGTATCTGTGTATAAATAGCTATAGGTACACAATATATAAGTACATATATCATGTATGTAAAATATATGTATCTACTCGTAGTTACTATTATATAATATGAGATCACAGACTGCAAAGATAATACATTTTAACACGTTTATGTTTATACTTATATAGTTATATTTATGTGTAAATGATACCTATAATAAAATATGATTATAATGACTGTAATGGCTCTACATTTTTCGCGCGCGTTACTCCCGTTAACCGATTTTAACCGTGGTTGCAATTGATCGTTCGGTCGGGCATCGTCCCGTTAACATGGTTATGAATTTATAGTTTATAATTTATTCATTTATATTATTATTATTTATTACTACGATGACGTATTGACGTTAATGTTGCGTACATTTTCTGTTGACCCGATCCCTCAGTGATTACTGATTAGTGATTACTTATAATTATACAGCAAGTATCATTTATTTAAATTACATCTCCTTGAATTAATATGATTTCCTAGTAGTTATCTGCACGTAACGCTACCATATTCACCACAGATCACGATATTAAATTAATTGAATATCTGCTATAAAAAAAAAAAAAGTATAAAGACGATTCACAGAAAACATTTAGTTAAGCCGGTGCGTGTCTACATTACCTTAATCCCCACAAAATCAACGAATAAATTGAAAATTGAACTCATAGTTTGTAAGTAGATATGTATTGAATTTATAATTTTATACAGTGCATATTTGATACACATTATACGTATGAGTATGAATGTATGAATTTATCTTAATAAGAAAAAGTTCAATGTTCTGGACTTTGGTATGTACACTGACCACTGTATTATATTAGCATATTATTATTTAGTTATTATAGTATGTATATTATATATATGTCCATTGTCTATATACCTAGAACTTTATCTAATATAATAAAACGTGAAGGAGTTCGTTCGTTGTCCTCCGGAGCGCTGCCGGTACTTTAGCGGAGAGCCAATCACAAAATTCCGACCTTATCGCCTTTTCGCTGTTATTATCGCCGACGGCTTCACCCGTCGCCGCCGTCGCCCGTGCCGACGGCCGCGCGACTCCCGAAGCCCGCTCTTATCACCGCCGTCCGGTATCGTGCTCCCGCGATATTTTAATGCCTATCATTTTTTTTTTTTCCGAAAATTTCGACTTTTGAGTAGCCGTTCGTGCGGTCTCGACGTGTTTTTCGCGTCTTCGGTGTGCTCTCTTTTTACGCGTTTGTTTTCTCCGGGTCGCGATCGCGTTGACCGATCTCCCGAATACGATTTCACGGCCTTTGAGTTATTTTTTTGAATAATAAATCATGTTTTATACATATTACGCTAAATGTGATTAAAAAAATTACGATGTCTCGGCGGACGTCGTGGGCGAAGAAATAAAAAAACGCGTTTAGAGTCGAATCGTACGGATTTCGTGGGTAAAACGGTGCTAGACGCCCGATTCGTCGCGGCTCGGAAACGGCTCAAGTGCTCGAGATTCGACGTCGGTTTTCAACTCGAACTGTAGTCGATAGGTTTAGGCGTTAGGATAGGATACAGGATTAGGCAGGTGTGACGAGAACGAATCCCGCTCCGGCGGTATTTCCGGCGGCGCTTTGATTCACACGGCCGCCCACATTTTTTGCACTTTTTTTCGATTTTTTTTATTACGCGATTTTATATCTTAAAATTTCGACATTTTTTTTTTTTCCGTCGTAGATCGTTGAATTATTATGACTTAATAATAAATAACCTCATTATATCGGTTTTACGTACGATTTTATTTTACGCGTGTGCTCATTGCCGTCGTCGAAAGTCCAGTGATCTGTCGATAGCGGTGTACTGATATGACGGAAGGTTTATTCGTCGGTAAATTTCCTACGACTTTATTATATATCACACGTATTTCGTTTTTTGTACGTTATAGTTAAGTCTGTTATACATACATAATAATAAAATATTTAAAAACACGTCACGTTTAACGATATTAATAGGTTTAACTATATACATATAATTTGATATACGTCCACGATATATAAGTGGGAAATCGTATAAATATATTTGTGCGTGTGTTTGTGTATGTACTATGAAAAAAAATGTGAGTAGGTATCAAATATAATTAAAATTATTAAAAAAAAAAGAATCGAATACATTACAATAATAGTAAAATAATTTATCATAATAATTGTACGTCGACTATGTTCTGGTGGACTTAAACGTTACAAACGTGATATGTTATAAGTGTATTATATGTGTAAAACTCATACTCTCCTCATCTGTACACAAATTGTTGTTACACCAATTATGTAATATAATAAACATAAAATAATTAAATTAATTATATTTCTAATGTTTTATAAAATATATATACCTAATAAAATACATGCAATTTTATGTAATATTTAATTTTTTTAACACAATACATTGCAAATTTAATCACGTGTATTATATTTAATAATAATATATTATAATATTAATAAGTGTATTGGCTGATGTTAGTATTTAATATTAAATTTTTAAATACACATTAGGTATATGTTGTAATGGTCACGATCAGATTGCCTACATAGGTGGCTTTATTATACATAAACTGATTTACACCAGTGATGACTGATAACTAGACATTAAAAAGTCAACATCATCATAACTTAAAAAACTTTTACTTTGCACGATTATTTTTTTTATTTTTAAAACACAAATACGATAAATGTGTGGTTATCCATTTGTAAAGTTTGTGTTATTGTGAATTACTCATCAATTAATACCATTGTCGTAGCGTTGTACACTCAATATTCAATACATATAATTTTCACCCGTGCGTCGACAAACCTAGCTGGTTTGATTTTCCTTAAAGCTTTTTGAAAGTTGAGTTCATACAACGTTTTGATTTCACTTATTGCGCCGACGGGGTCCGCGATCCGACGCAGTCGGATTGCCTACCTGGTAGGCATAGTAGTTGCATATAAATTTATTTTCACGAGTGATTACTGATTATTCAACGCTCAAAAGACGACATTCGACTATAACATTTTTTTCCTGCTTTCGACGCCAGGAGGTCAGACAATCCGCCGTAGGCGGATTCCGCGGCCGGTTATCGATTTACACCGGTAGAGGGCTGATAGCTAGACACTCAAAAGTCTACGTCTCAATCTCGACTTTCAAAAACTTTTCACATTCGAAAGAATACCGCCAAACAATCGACGACTTATCATCATCCCGATAGAAGACTCGCAGTATTACTAATCAGTGGTACCAACACCGCGGACTTATTACCGCCAAATCTTTCTTTTTTTTGAAAACTTTCCGCTTTCAAGCTCTTCCATCCGTCCTAGGGTATTCACTTACAGCGAGTTTCACTCAAAGCGAGGCACACTCACAGCGAGGCACACTCACAGCGAGGCACACTCACAGCGATGCACACTCACAGCGAGGCACACTCACACCGAGGCACACTCACACCGAGGCACACTCACACCGAGGCACACTCACACCGAGGCACACGGGCAGCTAGTTTTATAATAAAATGTGTTTATTTTCCTGCACAATTACCTCTATAAATGTATTTATAATATGTTTTGTTATTATTTTATAAAGTTTCCAAATGTCTGAGTTATATTATTATGATTTTTAAATTTGTTTATCATATTAGGAATAAGTTAAAAAATAAATTAAACAATTTATGGTTATAGTTCGGTAAACAGTTGTGTACAGGAAATTCTCAAGAAATCAAATATATTATTAGGTATATCATTTGAGTCTTATTAAATACATTAGTATGTATTTATGTCGTATGTTCTAGTTCTTAAAGAAATATGAAGTTAAAATAATACGACTTATAGTAATGATATAATAAGTATACTTTTATTAATATAGTAGCTTGCTCATCGTTTAAAATCGTTAACTTTGATTTTAACTTAATCATTAAATAATGAGAATGTTTAAG
Organism: Rhopalosiphum padi; assembly: GCF_020882245.1. Lineage (NCBI taxonomy): Eukaryota > Metazoa > Arthropoda > Insecta > Hemiptera > Aphididae > Rhopalosiphum > Rhopalosiphum padi. The sequence continues at coordinate 74,503,557 of NC_083598.1, forward strand.
TTTGAAATTAAATAACATAGATATTTATTCCATTATAACTATATAATATGTAATGCGAAAAATTGAACAGTAGATAGTTATCAATTGTGGTTTAAGAATATAATATGTTCACTAAATTATTACGATGGTTAATAAATGGAATTTATAGTTGTGTTTTCAAGGATAAAATAGGTTTTATTACGTTCAATTATTATTTATTATTATATTATTACACGAAATCGGTAAATGTATGATATTTATCCACATAAAGTTTGAATTTTCTTATTTAATATTTTAAAATTACCATTTAATATAATTATAGTATTAAAATGCTTTCTATATTTTATCGATATTTCCAAATGACAAAAATAAAATACATAAATTATAAGACATATTTATTTTTATCAAATGATTTGCTTAAAGATTAACATTGGTAAAAGTATTTTACTGCACACCTATTATTGTTCCATAATAATGATTATACAATCAATATGATTTCTCTATAGGAGTATAAAGTTTCTAATAAAATTTGCCTAGTATTAATTTTTCGATAACATTATATAGTTAAAGCGTAGTATATACTAATTTGCTATAACGTACTTTTAACTTGTAATATATACATATATATATATCAATATTTTCCATGTAAAAGATTAATTTAATATCTATACTTTCATACATAAAGGTATCAATTTTTTCTAAATAACTCTAAAATCAAAATTGTAAGTCTCTTTTTTATAATATGCTCATCTAAAATTGGAATAATAGCCCATTATATAATGGGTATGCATAATCAGTAATACTTAGAATCGTTTTTCGAACGCAATTTTTTCTCAATGTAGCATTATTATATTGCTATAAAATATATAAAATAATAATAGTTTTACGACCCTGGCTTACACAAAGATGAGTACTCAACATATTATATTAGGTATGGACGTCATATCCTATGATGGTAGGTATTTCATTTTACGGTGATTATGATGTATATGCACTGTACCGTATCTTGTACTCGTATTTATTTTTTTGTTAACATTATATTATTTTTTAATAAATGATACAACAATATATTTACTAGAAATTTATTTTTTATGTTTATACATTAATACGTATAAGCTGGAATGACTGCAGATGTAATTTAATACCTCCAACTAATAATCCTACTCGCGTTTCTTTAAGCATATATATATTATATTTATATAACATATAAATACATAATATACGAATATGTTAGTAGGCTAACATTTTGCTGGGTATCACTGTGCTAATCGTCTCCGCTAATTTAAGCTTTAAATACTTATAACTCTTAAACTAATTGTCCAAATTTTGATGATTATGTATCGAAGTACTCCAAGAAATATTTTGCTTTAAAATATAAAATTACATTTCTATGCTGCAATTCAAAAAGTAAGTAATTTAAATATTTATAAAGTTTTTTTATTGAGAATTATATATATCTTTTTTTAAATGTTGTTTTATTTTGACTAGAAATTATTTAAGAAAAATATTTTCAAAAATGTTAATATATTTTTATATAATGAGTAGTTCATGTGAAAAAAATCATCTGGTTTTATATTTATATACTGTACCTATCTACTATTATTAATGCTTAAACTGCGCGTTAATATTATTATTCGTATATTAGTAAAATGCCTGACTTGTGTCTATATAAATAAAATTTACTTACTATACAATATATATATAATATATGGCGATAGTCAAGTGTGTTGTGGTTTGTGCAAGGTGCTTATTTCCTTCTAATATTAAATAATTATGTGTAGTAATTATTAGTGTATATTATACTGTCTGTACTACTGCAGCAATACTGATTATAATAAAAACGCAATTTAAATACAAATCTGCTGGCTCGTTAACATTCTGTAACCAACTGTAATGTCTTTGAAATATTATATCTATATTATATACCTATTACCTATGCATAGCTTCTATATTATTCACATAATACATAACACAAAATACAATACAATATAGGAGTTCTATACTGTGGAAGTATGAACCATATATTTGATCTATTTTATGATTACTTCTATGTATAATATAATTATACATTATTATCTATAATTTAATAAATTTCATAACAATTAATAACTAGTATAATTCAAAACTTCATGGTTTTATGTCTTTGAATATAATAATGCGTTTAAAAATAATGTAATATACAAATTAAAGATACACATAAATATGTGTGTGTATAATTTAAATATATAGATCGTTTATAAAAATATATTACTAATCAAATTAAAATTAAAAAACAATACAATTTTATGATTCATATATAGGTAGGTGTAATATGAAAGATTAACAATAAACATGTTGTTAGTTTAAAATAACAACTTTTGTTTTAATTTTTATAAGTAAAATTTTAAATAATTATTTTTTTTCACATAAAAAAAATACTGGTTTATATTCAATAATAAAATAATATAGATATAATAATAAAATAATATGATAATTCATAAATATAGTTAGTAAATAACTTATAAAGTTATAACTTTAATAATAATAGTTTTGATTGTATCGTGGTGTTTAAAAGAAAAAAAATAATCTATTTTTTTATAAATATATTTAATTTTTAACTACCATTATTTTAATAAATGATTATTTTTAACGAAATAATTAGTTACAATATATTTTAATTTGTCAATATTTACTTTGGTAAATTTTGGGGTTTCCGGTTTTTCGATATTTTGACTGTCAATATTTTAATCTTTCAGCGTTTTGACCGGCTTCTGAATTAAATGCCTACCTAATACCTACATATATATTTATGTATAAAATACTTAACTATACTTAACTATTTATTATTGATGTATTGCACTATAGTTTATATCGGTTACATATTCATAGTTTTTTTTTTTTTTTTTTAGATGAGGATAAATTATTTTATTTTTAAAATTGTATGATACTATATAATAGTATGCATACCTATCTATTATTTACTTGTATAAATAATATTAAACCAAACATTCGACTACAATTTAATTATATAAAATATATAATGTATGGTCAAGAATCACGATGATGGTCTATGTATGGAAAAAACAAAAAAGAAATACATTTGAAGGTGGGTATCAGATTTTTACCCAGAAAATTACTTTTCATTTCCCATTGCATATAGGTCTACACATTCATTCAGATATTACAATCACACGATACGGTAAAAACAGAAAAAAATATTCTATCCTCTATATAATATATGTATATATATATATATATATATATATAGAGAGAGAGAGGTATATATATCAGACTATACATGGCTGTTGTAATATTATAAAAATAAATTGCTTTTATACCAACGTTAAATTATTTTTTTTTATACGATATACCTGTATACAATACATATATATAACATGTATAGCGGTGTATACTTAAAATAAATGGAAATTTCGCAGTTAAACGTTATTATATTTAAGAACAATGTTAATTCGGATTAAACCTTTTCGATTTGTACTTAATATTTTTACGGCATGCGGTACCCATAAAACCATCGTTTTACCAACCATCTGACGTACAATATATTATACATGTACCTACCTATAACATATATAATTTTATATCATTGCCTATGGGGAGTAGATGGAGATTCAATTACAGAACAAATGCGCTGTTCATAAACGGTTAAGTTAGTATAATTATTGGTAGAGTTCTCTGTTTTTGATAAAATAACAGTTGGCTTTAACCTTGGGATATAATGTGTAATATTAAACTATTATATAGATATATGATATGACAAACGTTAAAAAACCATTATTCGTCTAAGAAGTTATAATGTAGGGCCGGATACGTAATTGGTTTTTCAAATGATATGTACGAGCTCGTATACGGCAACCCTCTTAGTCTTTATATTATTATAGACGGACTGGTAATAAACATTATATAGGCACTTCTTATATTATGTATCTAGTAATAATAAAAGTTTTTTATTAACTACGTTTATCATCTTTGGGTTTATTTACAACTCGTGCGCGTAACCCACCGCTATAACTTTATATGAAATCGTAGTCTTGAGCGTATAATATTTTGACTATTATAGCAGTATTATTATTATACGCATAAAATATATCTGCAAGTTCCTTCGGAGTACCTGTGTATTTTTTTATTTTTAATAGACATGCGAGAATGTGTAAAACTGCAATATTTCCATCGGCTCGAGTATAAATTGTTTTTATTAAACACGCAGAATATTATATAATAATATATGTATACAATATATCATATACTATATATTATGTGAGTATGTGTAATGTGCATATTATGTATTTCACATAATATTCTATATTGTTTGTATTTATATAAAATGTCAGTTATTTTACATAATATAAAATAATACACGCGCCGTTTGATAAATGTATTCAACAGATTTTTGTTGATAATTAAAATTGTGTTTTGTATGAGTAATAAATATTTTTGACATATTATTTTCACTTTAAAACTTGATTTATAAAAAAAAATGTGTAATAGATTAAAATTTGGACATTTATTTAGTTTACAATAAGAAATAATAAAATATAAATCATATTATTGTATAAACCAAATACCTATACCTACTTTGATAAAGATTCTTTAAAGGAAAATATATATTCATATTTGTCAAAATCTAATCAAATGGAATAACGTAACTTTCAATAACGAATATAAATTTGGTAAACTGAAAAATATAGATTATATGTAGAGATAATAAACTGCACTTATTAAGTGCTAAATACGTACAGGCATAAGACTTAATACGTATCTAATAGTAAGATATAATATAATATATTATATATGTAAATATATCTACATGTTCTATATAATCGTGTCAACCAATCAATATACCTTCTGAAAAAAAGTTATTTTATACGGTACTGTTGTAGTGTATATACGATGTCATATTGTTTATAAAAAAAAAATAGTTTCATATAAACTAATATTAAAAGTTAAAATGTAGTCTATATAACTAAAATACAAACAATTGTTTATAATGTATATATTGTTATATACCTGCAGGTGTTCAATAAATTTGGAAACTTAATATTATTGCATATTTTAATACCTACTATTTTAATAATGAAGCAATAATAATATATATCACTGATGTGCTGTATAATATTTATAATGTAAAACATTTAATAATATCATTAATTATTTCATAATCTATATTATTGTTTATCAGTACCTATACCAATTGGGTCTATAATAATATTATCGTTACTATAAACTTATTATTGATCACTGTATAATATTCTATAGTCTGATATTGATTGCGTTAATCTCAACCTTACAGCCCAGCCACATGTATTATATTTATTTGATTTTTCTTCTAAATCTTTGAAATAATTTATTTCTTGCACTCAAGCACATCGATCGACGATCCAATGTCCATCCAATTTTTTTCATATTACCTTTCGTTTTATCTGATGCGCAATTTTCACGCAGCTATATCTTACGCTTACGCCTTGCAGTGCATATACCTATATTATATATATATATATATGTTCAACGATACACAATATAGTCTAAGAATTTGTTTAATTATATCGGATAATAGAGTTCGAAAAAATTGAAAACACTCATCCATACGCTACCTCCTCGCTACCTATATACTTTTCATTTAAATATTAGCTACACATTATACTATATTTTAAACGCGCTATAGGTATATCTACAGCTGTAATGGGTTTTGGATACATCAAAAGCGGCAATGCGATCATAATAATTACAATACTTATAAATAAGCGTAAAAATCAGTGGTGCAGGTGATGCGGTGGAAGGGTAGGCTACAAGAGTATGCGGTACCGAGCATCATCGCATATTATATTGTTATGTACCGCCATCACTATATTATGCTGCTACGCGGCTGCACCCGTGGGTGGACAGCAGTACGCGCGGCTCGTATTAATTTTTTTCGGCCGTGCCGAAGTGGCGGCGGTGGCCGCGCGCTTAAGTGTACGGACACGGCCACTCGCCATAAATGTGAGCACACGTATTACAGTGTTACGAACGGGCGGTGAAGCGAGTCTATTCGTATAAGGCCGCGGGCAAGAGTGCGGAGGAATACGCGAGGGGATCGCGCCCGACGCGTTGTTAAATGGGTTTTAATATCGTCGTCGTCGACGTCGGCCGCCCCACCGCCACCGAGTCCCCTCCGTCGCTCGCTCCATCGACGACGGGTACTGATTTCCCGCGCGCGCGGCCCGTCCACCAATCGGAACGCGGCCGAGGCGGTTCCCGGCGGACGCCCATCTCGACGGGCGGCGGTGACGGTGGTCGGCGCTACCGCCGCCGTCGACGTCGTGCGCCGCCTGCCACTCGCAGTCCGTCGCGCACTCAGTGTCCAACCGCACCGCAACGCATCGTCGCACGCACACGCAAGCGCCCTCGACGAACTATTATTTTATAATATTATTACTACTATTATTATTATTATTATTATAATTGTTATCGGTGTACGTTCGTCCGGACGCGGAACGTATAACGTAAATAAGACGCGATAATATTGTTATCGTCGACTTCGGTGTGAAGATTTCCGTCATTACTTCTGCACCTCGACTGCGGATTCGATGAGACGAAACGTAACCGCTACAGTCGTCGCCGCGGTTCCCGAAATGTACCGATCGCGTTGTTAACACCACTTGCACATTGACAACGACCAGATCGCGTAAATCGTACTGGTGGCCAAGCACCGTAGTACCTCATCTATATATATATATAATATAATCGGATTCATACGATCGCGACTATAATATCGTGAAATATTCTTCGTCGTGATTTAGTGCTGAAGTTAATTTTCTCGCGCGGCTAACGGTAGTCTAAACGAAAATCGTCGTCGCGTCGTCAATAAAATGGTCGACGAGACCAAGTGCAGTTCGGTCGAGGACGGCACGACCACAGACGAGGATCGGGACGTCCGCGTCGATTCCGGCGGATCGGACGAGGAGCTGTGCATGGACGAAGAGGACGAGGACGACGTGTCGTCGCCAACCTCGGCGGCGCCCGGTGCCCTGACGTTCGGCATATCCCGTCTGTTAGCCGGCGGCGGCGGTGGACGCGGCGCGGACGATTTGGCGTCCAAGCGTTCGGCGTCCTGTACCGGTATGGCCGCGGCCGCCGTATCCGGTCCGGCGGAGGCGCTCGCTTCGCTGTACGCGGCCGGACATCACCACGCCGCTGTGTTCGGGCTTCACCACCACCTGCACCAACAACAGCACATGGCCGCTGCCGCGGCCGCTGCTCACCAAGCGGCTGCTGCAGCCGCCGCTGTGGCCAACAAGCCAGCCGACGACAAGACGTACCTACAGTATTCGGGAGCAGCGGGCGTTATCAAAGTACCAGCACACCGGCCGCACCCGTCTAACGGTAGCAGCGGCGGTGGCGCGCCTGGCCCAATGCAGTCCCCCTGGGCCGCGGCCGCAGCCATCGACCCGGTTTCGTTTATGCAGCGTAACGCTTTCCTGTTCGCCGCTGATAAGAACCGACTGGCAGCGGGTACGTAATTTTTCTTACATATTTCTCATGTCGTATATTTATTATATAGAAACATACTAAATATTAGGTACTATTATACCTAAAGATAATAATATAATATACTGCAGTATACCAATTACCCAAATATAGTTTAATTATAATATAACATATTAATATGAAAGTGTATAGTCACGGTAGTTAGAGTAAAGTTGTTAAGTAGCTATAATAGTTTCATCATCCTATAGTACCCTTAATTTAAAATGACTACTACTATATACTAGTTTATATTAAAGCGGCTAATTTTAAACTGATAAATCACAAAATTACAACTATATAGAGTTGCGTATTATCTGTGTGATTCGTGTTAATGTTTTCGGAACGGTAGATTGATGTTAGCCTAACACAACGAATCAATAAAATAACTGATTTAAAACCATACATTTAGGTATATTATATCGTTAATGCTACAAAATTAAAGCCTAATCCTAACATACCAGAGTTTTATTAATTATATAATAATATGTTCATAAATATTATATATAATATAGGTACTATATGTATTCATATAAAGACAATAAGGTTGATATATTATTATATTAATTATTTAAATATTCTTTCTATTTTAATTTTTAACTCGAGAACTAGTGATTTTTTTCGGCAGTATGTATAGGTATTAGGTATAGGTACATCGCAGCTAGATCAATTAATACTATGTTTATTACGACAACTTTTATATAAGTATACATAGGTATAATTACACCGCTTTCACGACGCATGTACCTATGTTTTATAATAGACTATAGGATACGCTTTATATATGTATTTCAATGTTCTTTTTTTAATTTTATATGATAAATCTACTTTCTCCGACTCGCTGTATACCTAATAATAATTAATAAACGAAAAAAATCAAACGATCTTGGAGCTTTGTATACATCTATATATATAATACATAACTGCGTATTAAAGTGTTTGTATAATACTATATTATATCAGTGTACATATTTATGTAGTAGTAGAATATGTTATGCATAAATGTTTAAACATTTTTTAAATAATCCTTGTTAAAAACATTATAATTGCAACACTACAAAACTCTTTTATAAGTACATATACACAATACACATGCATAATATATTATATTATAGGTATATATGGATACCTATATACACATTATATTGCACAGTACACATTTATGCGTGCATACGCGTGCTCTCATTACTCGTTCTCAACACGTTTCTGTGTTATACACGAGAGTATAACGAGCGTAGCAAAAACATCTCGTTTTGACTTAATTAATTTACATGCTGTTAATCATTTTTTATACTTTGCGTGCGCACGATCATATTGTGGTCTGAATCTAATTAGAGCCGGCCAGTCAGCATATTATTTTTCATAATTGTTTTGTATGGGCCGACAGAGTGGAGCGTATTTTTAATATGCCTATATGTAATAAAGATGTATTATATAATGTACATAGAATATAAAATTGTACGAATATTTGTATAGAAGCATTTAAAGTATTATGATAATGACTACTGGTCGAAGATCGATTAACTTTGTATTATAACATAATATTATATATACCTACTAGATATATGTATGATATGTATCTATAGTATCTACTATAAGTAAAAAAATCTTGTTTTTTTTTTTATTTAAATCAAATAGTAATGTAATATATATTAATTCTAAATTCTATATAAATATACTGCAGTTTTTATATTTATCATGCAACGTGTTATCAATTAATAGGTATAAGTGGTATAACATATAAAACAGTAAAACGCAAGGGCGCTCACCCTGGAGTAGGTATTCATATTTATGTACGTATATAGGTTTATAGTAGGTATATATATATATATATATAATTACGATTTCCTTAGCGCAATTTATCGCTATATATTTCAAAACGATAAAAAACACAAGTTTCTTCCCATTTTCCGTTCTTTGTACATAATCCAATCAGAGTAATGGCCGTGTACTTAGTTTTGAAGCCATGACTAATTGTTCTAGACGCGAGTTCTATAAAACGCAATTTTCTTTTAATGATCGCAGTAACGGTTTAGTTAAATATTAACAACTTATTAGAACTTCATCACTGTTGTTATATTAATTTCCTTTATTCACACATATTATTTAATTAGGTAGTGTTGATTATATGAAAAAAATAGTCCACTAGCTGCCTTCGTAAAACCTGAAAGTTATTATATTAATTATTAGCGAGTTTTAATAGTTTCAAGCTTTGACTTTTTTTTTTAAATTTTTAAGTGGAGAGGGTAATGATTAAACCTTTATCCGATTATAACGTATAAGTAATTTAATTTCAGGCATATTTCCAAAACGAAATATTGTTTTATGTTTAAAAACGCTTGGCTGTTTATTTGGTATACATCATTTACATATTTTATGTACTTTTTAAACTTTGTACCGATGTATATCGTACTATTCATGTATAATTAAATCATATTTGAATATACACGTATATTTTTATCTTAATTAAATTTATACTATTTTGAGTATTTATCCTATTACTGCAGCAGTCATTCTACATCTCTTGTCATTACACTAGCTGCAGGCGCCAGTTACAGCTGCGGTGCAGTAGCGATACCAGCTTAATGTAACACAATTTTTTGTTGCCGTAACTAGCCTAAATTTAACACATAGCGTGTTTACGTCTGACACCTGTATATACAATATAATACATATTATAGTAAAAAACACAATTTCATCACATATACTTAAATATACATATTAAACATAATACATTTAAAAGTATAATTTTGGATCAAGAGTATGAGTTGAATGTTAAATGATAATATATTACATATGTATGTATATATATATATATATATATATATATATATAATATTATGTTTTCGAATATCTAGCAACAGTATACTATAGGTAAAGTAATACTTATTGAAATTATATTATTATTTAACATTAGTGTTACTTTCGTTGGCATATTATGATGTATAATATATACGTATATATGTATGTATAAAACACGTTTTAAGCATTCAGCAGTGCCGCTAAGTCATTTACGCTAAAAACCTGCCACGTATAATTATTATCATATACGACTGTAGTAATACTATCTTCTATTTGTAAATAATAATATGTAGGTTTAAAACGTTCGTTTTTAGTTGTTTATATAATTCGCTATAAGTGGTTTAGTTAATTAACGTAAATTGTGAGTTTAGAATAGCTTCGTGAACCACGCAGTGCCAATATTTTCTTTGGTGACTATCACATTGACAACTAATAGGTTATTATTTATACTTTATTATATTGGATTCATGTATTTAATTTTAAAGGAAAATCTAGAAATATATTTTTTTTATTTTGACATATTTATTTATTATTTATATAATATATATTGAAAATCATTATTAAGTATTGATTTCTGTCCAAATATGAGAATGCGAGTTACTAATAAGTATTTATAGCATAATTTTGTATCTTGGTATGTACTTTATATATAAAAAAATCGTTTTATATAACAAATATATATAATTTTTTAAAACTGGCTCAAAAAACGCTTCGAGGATGATTGCGTGTTTCACTACCGAATTACTCGACAAACGGAATTCCTTTTAACATCAGTAAATGTATAAACATATTATACATATTTTACATATATAGTCTATACATTTCAAATATAATTACAAGGTAATATCTATCACTAACAAACAGGCCAACAAATATAAAATACGATGTATAATATATAATATGTAATATGTACTAAATAGATACACTCACTACGTATAAGTATACATATAATATAGGTATAATGTATATATATTAATATATTATATTAGGTAGTGTATACTGTATATACTTAAATTTTTAACAACACTACAATATTTTATGAAAAAAAAATTATCAAATCAAACAAATATTATAGGTATACCAAACCTAACCAACTACATAATATATATAAATATGATATGTTGAAATCACATTACGTTCGTTTCAAAGAATTCAATAAATCTTATTCATTTTCATAGGTATACATAATGGCATAATATTAGGTAAATATTTATGTACATGTTATAAATTCGTAGTCTACAGGCTACAGGAAAACGATATACCATATTACCGACTATATAATATACTATAAATTCATTATTTATCGAAAAGCAGAGAGGGAAAATTAACAAAATTAACCATTCATTAACAATTTAATTAAAGTACTTAATAAAACAAACGGCAGGTATTTTTTATCGTTATTTTTAAACATTCATTATATGTGTTTTATCCATTTTGGTTTCGTGTTTATGGTAATCAGCAGTGACTCATATTTAAAAGTATGCGTTGCGTAAAATATCTTAAAACAAACTGGCCACTGAAATATTATAATATGAAATATACATCTAAATGTAGGTATAGATTTACATTTAAATGTCTATATATTATAATATTTACCGTTATTGATAATGCGCTTGCGGGCGCTGCAGTAGTTCACTATAGTTCCTATATTATAATTAAATAATATATATTATAATAAGTAATATATTATAATATTATAGCAATCATTTAAAGTCATCGATTAGTGTGAATATAAATGAGTTTAAATTTAACATTTATTGTCGCGTTGTCACGTCGACAATAATTAACACCATACATGGTTTACTATGTAATTTGGTACAGTTGTTTATTATTTTTTTTCTTCCTTTCCAACACGTATAATTTATGCCGATACGACGGCATTTATATACACATTTCATCGTATATTCTTAATTCGTATAATCGTGTATAACTTTACTAATATGTGCGTGCATCGGCTGTACCTTTTTAATGAAACAAAATGCAAATTAAAACGTATTTCGCCTGCGTCCAACGAACTGTCTATAGAATCTCGCTGTTATTATTTCACCTGTTCGACGGAGGACGACATTATAACAATCTTATGATCAAAATAAGGCGCTGCGAGTCCGCCGTTAGTTTGCACGTTTCTAAATATTCCGATTCACACACACGCACGCACGTACGTGAAAAACGCATACAATATTATATTAATCGATTATACATGCATACGTGAAGAAATATAAAAATAAAACAGCTGCGAAAATATAGAAAACCCAATTATTTTGCGCCCAAGTAAAGACTGCAAACAATAATCGTTTATACATTACCTATACTAGAAGTCCATCCGAATATATATAAAATAAAATGTAATTGTTTTGAAAAGTTACTATTTTATACTTTCCTAAACAGTTTATACACGAATACCTATACGATAAATATCAAGTATAAATACAAGATCTATTTGTACTAAAAATATTTAAATAAGTAAATTAATGTGGGATACCACCCATACAATTTGTAATGCTGCACCATTTAAAAATAAAAAGAACCCATTTAACATTTCTATAATTAATAATATATTTACATATACTTAAAAGATAAATTGCCAAATCAAAATATTTCCCCAAAGTTAAAAGAGAAAAAAACACAGGCAATATAAAATATAAAATCTGCTCTTAAAGATACCTATCTTAAATATTTCCAAAAAGAAAATTTCAATTAAAAATCAATATTTTTATGAAAATGATAGTCTTTGTTATTTTAAGAATTATTTTGTATGTTTATTTGTGTATATAATAAAAAGTGGGTATGTGTATCATATGTGATAGCTAAACATTTTCTATAAAACGTGTTAAGAATACTCAAACAGGTGCATTCGCATTGACCAACTTTGCGGTGAGCTTGGTGTATAACTTCATGTGTGTATTTGTAGTCTATAATACATATATACACACCATATGCATAATATTATAGTCTCCTTTATACTATAGGCAAAGAACCCAGCTATCTATATCTATACATACAATATACATGTACATGTACCTACAGTATAAACCTGTCCAGTTTCCCATTCGTATCGTATCCATCAACTTCGGTTCACCAAAGTATAACCGTTTATAACCGTTGTTTACGACGTTTAAAAAATAATATTTCAGTATTATGTGTGCTTTTTTATAAATATACATGAAGGGACTTGGGGTATTTTATTTTATTTTTTATTTTATCGACGTTTTATACGCACCCGCGAATCCGAGAAGTGTGACTTTGAGCGCAACCACGCGGTGCCGCAGCAGTAGCATTTATAATTTATATATATCGTCGTTTCCTCCCCATCCCTTTCTCATACAAATATATATATATATAAGTGTATAAAGTATATACATAATAAATATTTAACGTATCCAAAACACGTATAAAATCAAAAATATATACCTTTTCCGAACGGCAATTTAAACGTTGTGGTTTTAAACGATCTGCTGCAGAATGTGGAATATAATATACACTTATATACGTCATGCAGAAATCGCAATAAACGTATAGATCATAATATTATATTATTATGTATAGCAAATATATTCCGTTCGATAAATATAGACGTGGTTTATTCAACGTATTTATATGGATATAGCTATACATCTTTTGAAACCATTTTCGTATTTTATACTATAAACATAACGTCAAAGTCCGTTAATAAGTTAAGCAACCATTTTGTAATTTAGTAATCATATATAATAAATAAATACCTACTGTTTATTTCAAGATAAAAATTCAATTAGTTTTTGTAATTTTAGTGTATTTTGGGATTTTATTGCACCTATAATATTATAACAGTAGGTATAATATTCACAATCAAAAAAATCCACAGTTGAATAATTAAAAAATTATAAACGAACAAATATTTTATTAAAATACATCATATTAATTATGTAGATACAAATTTGAACTACCTATTATAATAAGTGCACAGTAAGTACAGACGAAGAGCGAACAATGACTATAAAACTATTTATAGAAGATAAAATAAATACTCATTTATGAAGGGAGCGGTTGTGGTGGAAATGAAATTGTATTAATTATAAGACAAAAACTATATTATTATGTAATGTAATGATTTTAACTTGATTTTCTGTATATTAAAATAATTAATACTAAAATGATAAATGTTATCAAAGAATATAATTTTAGTTTAAAATATCATTTTACTTTATTTAGTTGACTCTTTATTGCAGGACCTCCAATGGCGTCGCGAATGATCTCGTACCCATATTTTTCAGTTAGGTTATAGTTACTCATATATTTTATTAAGTATAATTATATCTGGATATGATATCGAAATAATATGTATAATGAAAAATACGATATTATTGCATCGTATAGTACTGTATAATAAGATGTAACTAAATATATATCGACTATATAGTATATCTGTGAACTAACTACGCGTGATCTAAATACGACTATATAACTAATATACATTATATCGCGATGCACGTATTGTTATTATAATTTATATATTTTATATTATGAAAAATATAAAAACAATTTTCTATGATAAAAATACACGCTTTCAGGCATCACTGTTGAAATAAATTTTATTTGACTTTTGATTTATCTATACCCACACGTTTTAAACATATTTCATCTGTGGTTTTCTCGGAAATCACTGCCAAGATTTCTTTTAAGTTGATGGATGGGGCATAAACTGCTGTTCGAATACTATATATTATATATATATATATACCGTACGTGAGTTTATTGATGTGAAAAAAATAAAAGCAACGTGTTATCGGCGCAAAATATTATGAACCCTGCTGCACACTCGTAGTACTCACCCGTTAATTCTCGTAGAGATGTTTTTTTCCTTTCTTTTTTTTATCGAACGTTTTTAAAATTTTTGAGAGTTAGTAAAACATACACTGTATTATACTTTTACTTATATATTATTATAATATTTCATAATAATGATTTTGGGCGTTCTGTTGTCTGTAGGTACTTATAATAATATTGGGTACAGTTTTATTTACGCAAGTCTAACCACGATATCTGTTCAATTTGAATTTATATTATAGTGAAATAACAACGATAATGATTATTTTATTCAAATTTAATTTCAATGAATGAAATTAAAAAAAAAATCAATACAAATATATTAAAGTATAATTGATTTTCCACGAGTTATAGGTAAATACCATTATGACACGAATACTTTATTGTACAACTAGTGATATTCGAAAACGTGTACAAAATATTTTGATATTTTTCATTTCAATAATTTCATAATAAAATGGCCGTGAACTACAGTATCGATGTGCCTATAATAGGTATATGTATATACCTCTAATACAATGTCTGTATACCTTGCGTTTGTCGGTATATGCA
The DNA here is from genome assembly GCF_020882245.1 of Rhopalosiphum padi. Classification (NCBI taxonomy): domain Eukaryota; kingdom Metazoa; phylum Arthropoda; class Insecta; order Hemiptera; family Aphididae; genus Rhopalosiphum; species Rhopalosiphum padi. The sequence goes on from NC_083598.1 coordinate 74,519,196, forward strand.
TGTTACACCTTATGTGCACCTATGGAACCATATAGAATGCAAAATGTGTTATTACGTCACGAAATTATTATTATGATATCATTATAGTCGTAATATAAACTCAAAATATATACGTTTCGTAAAAATATGACGAGAAAACAACAAGCACGTTTAAAATTGTATAGAAAACGTGCCATAATAATTTTATTCAAGGATAATATTGTATATTTATAATAAATAATAATATTATACCTAGTTATATATAAGTATATTATTATAATAGGCATATACTTCATTACATCTCTCGGTATTATTATCTATAATATTTATTATATATGTATTTATATATACTTACATACCTAGATGCATTTTTTATTTTAATTTGTTAAAATTATTTTGTCTATAGATTCAAAATAACATTTAACCATGGAAAATGTTTGAATTTATACGATAATGTAAAAACATTTTAACATTTTAATTTCTGTATTAAAATTTAAAATTGAATTATAACATTCGTCAGAAAGAGTAGAGGTATAGAATATATATATTTAATATACGAAAAAATGTTTATTATAATATTATACAAAAAAAACATAATAAGAAAATACGAATGTTTCTAAATATTTTCATGGAAATATATTAAAATAATATAGGATATACCTACCTTAAAAATATTATATATATTATACTTAGTAGTGAGTATATGTAGTTATGAATTTATGATAGTATAATATACAAATTGTAATTATACTGTATAATTTAGTATAAATAGTAATATACTGTATGTTTTCAGTCCGAAGGTTGTAAAAAGGGTTAATTACTTGATCCCGGAGAATTACTTAAGCTCCTAAAAAGTATTTAATGATTTTTTCAAACGAGAGCAAAGGCTAGAAATATTTTATTAAATACGTAACCTAATTAAAACCTACCGATGTAAAATCGTTCCCGCTCACCATCCATGAAACCACCCTAATATAATCAATTTCATTCTCAACGCTAAGGAAATGCTTAATATAATTAAGAATAATGATACTATTAATCAATTTATATTAATCAATATTCATCTATTTACGTTATTTAGTTCATATTATATTCATATATTTTCAAATAACTTTTAGGGTAAGATTATTTTTTTTTTAAATCTCATTAACGTGAAAAAAATTACTAAAACCCAAGCATGGGTTAGTATAATAATAATATTTCTAATTAAATTGGTTTTTCGTTGTCATTAATGCTGTCATTTTATTTAATTTTCTCTAAGGAAGCAAAATATAATTGAATAATAAATAATATTATATTTTATAATCAAGGATTAATTGTAATGATTTATCATTGATCTCAAATTGAATGCAATGCCATACCTACCCCTAGAGAGTATATGCATAACTATAATTTCTATTTTTTTATTATTATTATTATTTTATATTTTACTTATTGACATAAGCTTTATAAATAAATTTAAAACCACTTAGTAAATTCAAAATATCGTAAACATTATGGCATTGTAAAAAAGTAATTAATAAGTGCTGTATCGAAATGATTGAAAAACTAAGTTAATTTATGTGATGTACTGATGAAATATTATTCTTATTTTTTTCTTTTTAACTGTTTTTAATCGATTTAAGATGTTTATACAACTATAGTAAAATTATTTAAAGTGCATATTATTATTGATATTTTTACATATTTACCCTTAAACATGATTACCATTGATAGGTGGCAATTATTATTTATTCTCGTACTATATAGTTATACGTACGTTTTAATGCATTAAATATTTTTAAAAATCAAAATATAACCAATTATGTACTTATATTTTACAATAATATCGTTTGAACTATTTTCAAACGTATTCGATTATCTTTTGACGAAATCATACATTTCGTAGTTTGTATATCACATTTAAAAGTTTTCTATTTCACAATATGAAAAATCGCACGAAAAAGAACTATAACATTACAAATGACAATTAACTACCTACTTATAATATGTATATTATACATTTATGTAAAACGTTGATGGTTGATGGAGAATCTTTAATTACCTATAGATACCTTTAGTTATAATGTATACATTTAATTAACGCGTTTGTGAAACAATATTAAATTATTTTTAGTAAATATCGACCATGCGGCATAACACCATATTTACACGTTCGTTGTATAGTTGTATGAGAACTTTTCCCGTGTTTTACTTTACAACATTCTCAACAAAATGTGCTGTTTCGGGTCGTGGCCTTTTAAAACCATAAGTGGGTTCAACCTAATCATCATACCTATTGTAATAAATAATTACGAAGCGATATACCTACATATCATTTATTTCAAAAGGGTAACCAAATAATACATTTTTTTATATTATGTGTATTATATATTTATTTTTTATTTTTTTTTTAACAAAATTACATAATACCCTGTATAATGGTCATTAAAATAAATTTTCATATTATATTAAATTTTGTTGAGGAGATTAACGGCAATGATGAATTTGATGGTGGTGGAGATAAAGTATGAGTTCTAATTGAATGACTCGACCTGTGATTCCGGAAGTTTAGAATTTTCTCTCTCCTGGGTATATTCCATTAAAATATTAATGTAGATGTTGATATTAACCTCTTAGAAAGTACATTTTTTTGAGGGAAGGATCTTGTTTTGCCATTAAGTAGTTGTGTAATGTTTTTGTGTGTAAAATTCTGAATCATGTATTGTAATAACAAATGTTAATACAATAATACATGTATAATATTCTATATAAATGTCACGGGAGCGTATAGTATAGCAGTGATTAACGGTCCGTGTTGGTTATTTCTTGAAATGAGATTTGAATAATATAATATTAGCTATGTAAATATGTAATAACTAAGACGGTGCATAAAAAGTATTTTAAAACCAAACAAAAACACATAGAGGAAAATTCACACTCTCGTTCTACGGAGCCATGCGACAGTACAGTGGCTGCAGGTTGTACGGGAAAGGGGAGGGTAATACATATACATATTATAATATAGTGCGGGCAACTCATTTCTACAGTTTGATGTGGTAGTAGTATGGCTGTGGCAGCAGCGGGACCTGTTATAAAATGAAAGTTTTTGGCGTTGTCGTCGTCGTTATAAATGCGAAACGCTTTATCGAATATTGTGCACGCAAAGAAGAACGTGAGCTGTTAGAGGGAGTGTTCCGTAGTCCATCACCTTGCACCGCCCGGCCCTATAATCGCGCCCGACAAACGACTACGTCGAAATATAAGCAAAGTATTAAAACTGAAAAGTGATGGCCTTCGCGTACGGGCCCTCTTCTCTGTACTGTAGTAGTTATATTACATCTGGAGCAGCGGTGCAACATCTTTCCCCTCTATACCACACGAACACCGCACCGACACTTTTCCGACATCTCGACGAGATTAAGACGGATATGTCTTCTCCTTCACCCGAACTAAATAAGCCACCGCATAGTATGTCGGTTCGGCCGTGGGTAAATTTAACCTCCATATTTTCACTTAAGGCCGGGTTAAGTGTTCTATGTGCATATACGTGTATTATATACTTACGGTTATTATATTATATTATTCACAACTGGTCTTTAATTTAAACTGTATATACATACAACATACCTATGACGGTATGTATTTATAATATATTTGAATGGCCATATAACATGCATTATATTCTCGTACAATTTTAATTTTTATGTTATGTTAAAATTACATGCAACACAAGTTATACCTTTTCGAAATTTTTAATTAAAAAATTCAGAATATTATTGTTTTTGGATCGTAATAGTATTCAGATTATTGTTTCTTCGCCGTAATCCAATCAGCTATACCTATATTAATCGTCTGTTACAATAAACCATAATACAAGTTTATATCTATCTAACTATGTTTAATAGAAATTGCATTCAATAATATAATGTATTCTCTTACAATATTATTATTTAATTCAAAGTACAGTCTTCAATAGTATAACTAGTATAATTACTAGTACAAAAATTACGCTAACCACTGTACTTTTATACAGGCACTTAATATAACACCTGTAAATTATTATATCCAATTGTCTAGATTTCCAAAATGTACTATATATCTGAGAAAATGTGCTGAAGAATAATCTCGAAGAAAATATTTGAACAACGTTTAAAAAAATGAATAAAACTTCGAGCAAACATTATATTATGTATAAAAGCTCTGACCCTGCATATATATTTACCCTGGCAAAGATGGTTGATAATGCTAAAAATAAATATGTACACCGTATATATGTTATGATGCAAATACTATAATACATATGAGTAAAAAAAATACCAGAGCTGAGAAGATCTGCCTAAATCAGCTCGCCTTCTCCACCACTCACTGCTACATACAGAGCAAATGACAAACGTATATATATATATACTGCGCCGGTAGTTTTGGATATATTAATTTTTTACGTAGATATTGCGCATCCTGCAATTTTACCACACGGAGTCGTGGACGCGTATTATTTATATTTAATAGGGCACATGCTTGTAATATTATAAAAATAAAATTATTATATATATATACTGTATATACAAAGTATATACAGGTATACGTGGGTGAGCGAAAATTGGAAGGCTGTAGTGGGGGGGGTAGGAATTCATGATTTTCACATTGTGTATAGGGGTACAGTTTTTATTCACCCCCTCACTCCTGGGAGATGATAACTATATTTATATGGATACACGGGGCATATAAGATATAGTAAGTATGCACTGGGTGTAATATCGTGGTGGTGGTGTATATAAATTATTATACATAATATACAGTTTGAATTATAATATCGTTCCGCTACCGCCGCAACAACCGCCATCACAGCCGCTGCCGCCGTCGCCGTTGTTTATCGATCCCGCGCGCACAAAACATGGCCGGAAACTTTATGTAATAATATTATTATATTATTAAACTGCACGCGGTTATACGTATATTATATTGACGACACATACAAAAATGGCTTTATAAAATATAAATTATAATATAAGAACTCATTATATTATTAAGGTACGTATATTATATTATATACACCGCCGTCTTACACGGGCACTATATAATAATATGTTGTATGGCGATATTATAATATAAACGCTCTGCGATCCCTCCCCCCTCTACACACAACATCATACCACGACGATGTTGAAATTAGACGATTTATTTTTAAATTAATGTAATATTTTACTCGTGTTTTTTATTACAATTTTTTTATCCTCCTTTCTTTAAACTCGTGTAATGGCCGTCGTTAATCTGCGCCCCCTCCCCTACGTTCGGTGATAGGGTGCACGCGCGGATATACATGTATAATAATATAACCGAGCAATTACATTAAGGAGGGCTGCGGGAAATGCGAAAAACGTTTTTATTAAAACCGGTAAAAAAATAATACGAAACGTCTTAAAAATATGAAACGGTGTAATGACCAATTAAAATTAAGTAGGCGAGGTACCTACTTATATAATATATATGCGCATTTAATACCGCGCGGCAGATTATATTTTTTTTCTCTTACCCGCACGTGAAGGGCTTTTCACAGTAAACATTAAATGCTACTGTGTATAGTATTTATAGTAGTCCACAAATTATACTATTTAGACAGTTTCACGGATCGTAAATAAAATACATAGTATATAATACCTAAAATATATCTTATACAATAATAATAATAATAATACAAAAACTCTTGTCCACAAATACTATTACTGCCGCCAAGGTATTATTCACGGTCATATGTATTTATAATAATTAATAATAATAATAATAATAATATATAACAGCGGGTCGTATCATCATTTTACCATCCATCAGCGGATTTATTATGGTCGTGACGTAAAAGCGGTTTTGACGTCAAACGCTCGCGGGAAATTAATGATTTGCGAAAACCGACCGGAACTTGATCAATGGACTGGGCGAAACCAATATACGTCGAGTCGCACTGCTGCACAGTATATAGATAACACACGCTATATACACCACTGTAAAGGTATATAGTGTCAATTATTTTATATTTGATGTAAGAAAATCGTATTACGTTACCTATAATGAATTGTTCTGTTAAACATGTACAACATTTAAAACATCGCTCCGATACTCGAGCGCAGTCGTCCAAATGTTGTGTCTCAAAACTATTAATGCGATGTATACATTATAAAATCTGCGAATGACAAAAAACAATACTTAAAATTCGAACCATACTCTGCAGTATATATGCAGGTACACACAGCTGATATCTAATACACTATGTACCTACGTATGTTAAAAAATATAGTACGGGCGTATCTGTATACACTGTACCCAATACTAAGACTCATTAAATTTTTCGAATCGTTTAACAGGTATATTTACTATATAATTTAATGATCGTTTGATGTTACCGATGCCCAGCAGTGGTGTTGCTGCGTGCGTATTTACCTTCCGTGAGGCGTCTCCTTTATAGCTGTGTGTCTCTGCGCTATACAGGTAGTACATAGTACATCATATGTATACTTTTAACCGGTAGTCTATCTTTATATAATTTATTAGGCTTAATAATAATTGCAAGACTATACACAATCTTCGTCGTCGTATACACATATGCAATGTGCAGTAGTAGTAGCAATATATATATATATATATATTAAATAGGCTGGTATTACATCATAATGATATAGGGATGAATCGCGTGCGCACGCAATCACGAAGATTTTGTAGTTATATGGTGGATATTATACCAATAATAAATAATGTAATAGTAACAAAACACGTCTAAAAAAAATAAATCCTATATTATTTTTCGTGTCACCACGTGGTTGAATTATAACGTTTCCGGCTACCGTTAAGTATTATTTACCTATTATACCTATACAGGAGTTATAACATAGGTGTATCATATATATATATGTATATATATAAAGTAATATTATTACACGTGCGCAGTGGATGTAATATAGATGAATACCCTGAGCACACACACGTCATATAAATAGGTACCTAGTTCAACGCGTATTGAGATTATTCATTTTGTGGCGCCAAACATAATTTTTTTTTACTCTTCTATCCCAAAATTATCGAAATAATTATACAGAAATTGTATATCATCATAAAACATACACACACACACACATTTATAGGGAATCAGGCTATATACAGTACCTATATGCAACCACCACATAATAATTCGAAGGTAGAATATTATATTATTCTAATTATTTATAACCGATTGTCGTCGTCGTTTTCGTTAACTATACTTATCGTTTAATTAGACAAGCGCCGTATGACTAATAATTATAATAATATCCTCTCGCAGATACATATATTATATAAGTTACAAATCGTGAGTAATGAAATTATACGTGGCATAATATGCATTTGTATTGTGTTCAAGTTTATAACTAATGGAGGTAATTTATTTTTAAACACGAACCACTTATTATCTTAATATCTGGCAGGGTCAATTAGTGTCCTTTTTTCTTTCTTTTTTTTTTTTGAAAATAAATATTTTTATTTCATAGTCCAAATAGTTTATTATAACGTTAATTTATCTTTTAGATTTTCAAGGCAATGATATAAAACCATGAGCGTATACGTATGTAATATGTATAATACATATAACTTCGATTATTAATTTACAAAGCAATTTATAAAATATGATTCCAAACATATAGGCACCAATATCGGTTTGTTGCGTGATTACACGATATGTTAAAATAATCCGTCTGCAGTAAAATATGTATGTATGTGTTGTACTGTCTTATATTTTTTACGCTATAGTTTGAAATAATAAATAAATGACAATAACTTGCACGTACTAATTGTGAGATTAAACATAAAGAACCACAAAAAACCATATAAATATTCATATGGGTAAGTTATATCTATTTCATATAAGCATTTTAATATCTGGTATACTTATAAGTACTATACTCTATAATTTATTGATCGGTGTATATTATGTACGCGTGATCGTTATCGAAGTAATGAATAATTAATTTAAAAAAGGACCATTTACGGTGTAGACATCACTCATTCTATTATGCACATAATATTTTATTAATTTGGTATAATTTTTAAGACTATATAAAAGATAAGGTTTAATCTTTTATTTTTACCACGGTATTTTAAATTCTGCATTATAGGAACATTTTTTTTTATATTATATTGATAACAATAAAATATAATATACAACATTAAACAATTTATATACTTATATTAATAATGGCCAAATGAAAGTTTGATGATTAAGAAAGGTTGGACGTCGTATGGACTCTGAAACTATATCCAGCCAGTAAAGAACAAGAATAAAATTAAAATTAAAAAGAAAAATTTGTCATCAAACTTATAAAGTCCTGTTATTAACTGTTTCTGCATATTGATTGCTACTTTAAAATATTATAAAAGCGCCTTAAATATACTATATACGTAGTATATTATATATTTATATGTATAGTTAAATTTTAGTTATTTAATTTATATTATTTATAATGAATTTTGTACTTTTTAATTACTCATAAACTGCCATGAAAACAAAACACGTTTAGCATGACTACAATAGTAATGATTATTTTAGACATTATTTAAGCTTGTGTGTATGTGTACATTGTGAGTGTATTGTGTGTATAAGTATAGTTTTGTTTTCATTCGTTTGTTTCAGTTGTAATACGCTTTTAAATTTGTTTCCTCGTTTAATATGTAAATGTGATCAAGTAAATCAAAGAGGACGCACGCATTTAGGTATGGATTTTTTTTGCGATTGAAAACGAGTAAAAGTGTAAAGCGATAAAAAATATATACTTTGATGTCTGAGAATATATAGTAATATATTTATATATCGACAAGCCGCACGCTTCTACTGGTATATGCATGTGTGTATGTGTGTGTGTTTGCATTTCAAATTTATCTTATGTGTACCTACGTTATTATCCATTTATATTCACGTCAATCTATACTGTATATTTTCAATATATATATATATATATATATATACATGCTTACATGCTTAGAAAGCTATACATTTAACAGCAGAAGATATAAAAATAAAATAAAATCGAATCCACAACGTATAGTAATTAGAAGGTATACATAAAGGTTAAAGACAACTTAAAATACAAATAGAAAGACAATACTGTATTCCAATTATTTTTATATAGCTACAAAAAGTACCTATTAAATGTTGGTGTATAATTGATTTTATTACTATACTTAGTATATCCCTATATATTAATACTATTACTATATTTAAACATTTTATATTACTTAATTGTTTTTCGAATAAATAAATCACTAATAGTAATGAATAATGTATGTATCATATAACTTGTAAGAACTTTTGTTAGAGTACTTCTTAGTTATTTATATAGTTATTAAAGTTTACCAACTATTACCTACCATAATATTACAGACATTATTTAAAAATTCACGTCAATTCAAAAGTATTAAATAATACGACATACACTATATTTATTTTTAAAATTTATAAATCATTTTTGTATTGTGTTTAATTATTCTAGATTAAATTATTTCAAACGATATTATATTCATTCGTTTTTGTATACAATAGTGTTTTTTTCCGTTAACGTTATGCAATATTTTTCACCTCAAATCAGCTCAATAATTATAAATGCTATATACATTCAGTTTGCAATAATTTATGATATCTTGTGTAGCAGATCGGTTATTCTATTATATATAATAGCTTTATACAATGTATTTATAGTACGTGAATGAGAATAGTCGAGATTTTCGATTCGCGGTTTTCAAAGCAGACGTAACAGTTATATATATTTTATACGCGTATATAAATTAAGTGTGGCGGCGGTGGCGAATCCGTCGAATAACTTGATTCCAACGGACGAGGACGAACATTTAATTTTTCAAAGCCAATTAACAACGTTTTCGCGATGTTTTATTAAGGGGCACGGTGGGGAGATGCTTTCGGAGTTGTGTGTTTGGGCGAGGGAGAGAAGATGAGTGAGAAACAGCGAGCAGTGGGTAACTTGGTGCAGCAACAGCCGGATGTGTTTAATCCGTTTAGCTTCAGAATAATTAATCACCCGGTGCCCAGCCTCAGTCCCAGGAAAAGTCCTATTTATATATAATATATATTGTATACGACGCTCACGTAAGTCTTAACGCTCCCGCGCCACCACCGCTCGGTCTCCCCGACGAGTTTTGTTGCCCCGCCGGCCGGAAGTTAATTCGTTACCGGACGAATTTCCAAAACGATTTGACGGCCGCCACCACCTCACCCCCTCACGTATCACGCTGCTGCACCTTACCACTCACCTCCGGCTGAAGATCATCGGTTTTGCGGGACGTTGCACGTCACACCGCGTTTATATATCATTATTTAAAGCGCGAGTACTTGAAACGGAGAGAGAGAGAACGCTCGTTGTTATATATTATTTAATTCGATTAAGCTCTCGTCGCCGTTGCCATCGTCGTCGTCGTCGTTTCCGCAACATCTGAACGCTATTCTACGATACGTATATTATTATATACGACTTTGAGCAAATAAATAGGATGGAGACGATGAGGCGTGGGTATACTGGGTAGTACACGACGGTGGAGGAAGCGGTGTTGATGGAAAGACTTTTCGTTGGCCGCGTCGGATAAATTAACCGAAAACTTCGTCCTCTCCTGCGTGTTAAAATATTATATAATAATAATAATAATTAGTTGGTAATTTTAATGGGTTTCACCATGGCGCGCGCATAATATACGGCCGCGGATTTCCATTATTATAACGTCCGCCCGTCTTGCTCCCACGGAAGCTCGTCCTCTGTCGTCATCGTCTTTCTCGCGTATCCCTCTTTACACCCTATATCTCACCCCTATATATTTTGTATGACTTTTACGCCCCCTCGTACCACCGCCGTATAAATATTATAATATTGTACACAAATACCTCTGACGCCCGACCCTGTTTTTCGTTTCGTTTTGCAACATCGTTGTGGATGCCGTCACGCCGAAAACAATATTATAATAATATATAGCCATGCAGTTACAAAACCCATATCTTTATTTTCTATTCAAGCATTCGACGATATGAGTTTTATTATTTCGATTATACGAATCCGTCTAGACGCATATTATGCACATGTTGGTCAGTATAACAATATTATTATTAGTAGTATAATATTTTATTTACGCACGTGTCTGTAGGTAAGTGAACTCTTGAACGTCATTTTTTATGCTAAATAATTATGCGCGACCGGCAAAAGTGAACGTGTCTGCGGTTTATATTATAATAAGTAATAATATAATATTATCTAGGTATTATATATTACACGCGCGCAGAAGTTATTATCTACTCACCAAATACGTGTTTTATGCGTATATACATATATAAATAAAAATCGATATTATAGGTATCGTATATAATATTACCGTTTATTAGTGTCTTATAATTCTTTAATATATTAGTTTTAATAACATGTATAGTGTATAGGTAACACCGAACGGGGCCAGCAAACCATTTACATTTATTAAATTAAAATAATATTATTATGGCTTAGGTTTAATAATTATTAATTAATAATAAAACCACTAATCAATGATTATATTATATAATATTATACGTTGCTTATAATATGTATATACTTAAGTATATAATATACATATGGCAGCCTCAGTGCGTAGGCACTGTATAATAATGTCTCGGGTTAGCTTATTTGGACGTTATTTTTTCAATAAAAATATTTCCTTATAATTTATTATAAATTATATTTTTAATTTTATTGACTTTATACACATTTTTAAATATAAATATTCGTGGAAATTATGATTATATCATCTCTACTGTAGAAAACAAGTACCTATAATATTATTTCATTTCGAAATGTGTTTCATCAGAATATTAGATCGTTCAATAATCGTGTAGGTACCTCTGTTCAATTTTTCTGATAGATTTCAAATTATAATTTACTTACATTATATTATAGATACACCTATTATAAATATGCAATATGCGGCCGTTTGAGGTTAAGCCACGTCAAGGATAAATTTGTTCTTATTATTTAAGTGATTATTAGTTATTACAAATTGTATTTGATCTGTTATGATTAATTTCGTTTTTGATTTCTTCACACATGAACTTAATTAAAAACCTCGTGTCTTGTCTGAAATACGAGAATAAGACAGACATTCCCAGATACACCAAGTATAATGATATATAATATTGTGCATAGTATAAACCTATTATAGTATATATTATATATGTATATACATAATAAGGATAGAGTTCAGTTGTTTGGTCGATCTTAGCAAAATACTCTACTAGTCAAGGATTTCGATTGTACCTATAAACGTTGTAAGCATTATTTTATTAACACGGTGAGCACGATACAATCGAATAAAATATAATTTAATACGAATATGTACGTAATAGTACATACCTATCTATAAGTTTTCGTAATATTATATTCAATATTCAGCGCTCGCAGGATAATTTCAAAAAAACATCTATTAAATCAATATAATCAATATTATAATCAATATTCAATCTATATAATACGTACACACGTCGATACGGTGCATATACGTAGACATAAATGATAAATTACCACATAGAAATCTATGAGTTACATTATGCAGTTTATGAGAATACCCCACATATCTTATAATATAGACACGACTATATCACATATTATAACCACGGGAATACGAATACCTAAATAGTGCAGTGATGAAAAATGTTTAGCATAAATAATACTATGATAATATGATTTGCGTCTATACTATATTATTGTAGCCAGTAATTTTTCATACATTTCTTAGAAATAAATTTTAAACGCCTGTACATAATATGATTATGTTCATTGTTTATTTGATGTAATTTTAGTCGCCATAATGTCATATATTATCTACGTATAATATAACCATTGTCCATTTAATCGTCGCACTTTGATGCTTCCTTAACCGCGCCTTTATAACGTGTTAAAATAATTATTTCTTTATTACATTTTTAAATTTAAATATTTACATCGTATACTGCAGTATATAACTCGCGTACAAGCATGCAAAATAATGCACAACATTGTGTTATATTACACATTAATTTGTGGCTGTGCAATACCATTATCATTATTATATTATTTTATTACACCAAGCTGCGGTGATTATAAATAACATTATCGTGATGTGGATCTAGAAACAATGAGAATCGTGATTGCAGTGACCCTGCTCTTTCTCATCCCAACCCAAAAAAAATATATAGTATATAAACCTCGACCCGTTCGACCTTTTCCTGCAAGAGTTCCATTTCCATATCCCACGGACGGTTATACAGAGCGAGTGTTACTCCTGCGATGTACCTATTGTACCATACCCATATTATTGTGAAAAATCCTGTTCGCTTCCGTCGTCGTCGGTGTTTATAATTTATCTGCAATCTGCATACTGTACCTGTAATATATAGTACAATATTCTTCCTATACTTTCGCCAAGTTGCATTCATCACCAATACATTATATACTTACCTTGCTATTGTCTTATTTCACCGTAATATACCTATTGAAGAATATAATATTGATTTAGTTATATAGTAATAATGATGTTACTGCGAGAGCACTTATTGGAGTTGGTGTGCGAGTAGTGAGTGGAAATGAATAGAGAGGGGAGTTCGACGCCATTGTTTTTTTTCACGAATTTTGTTCGGCTGGAAGAGAAGGGGGACACGTACTTACACAATTTCATATGTACCATTACGCGCATAATATCATTAAAACATATTGTTTTATATTCGTGTATACAACCTGCAAGCCACAACAAAAATAAAAAAAAAAAATAAAAAAGGATGTGATGCATACAACACTATCAGTACATAAATATGAAATAGTATAGATACGAAGCTAGTTTTAGCAGTGGTTGCCCATTGGGGAAGACAATATTGTCACTGCGAATTGTTTATTCGGCCGTTGTCGCGAGCATAACGCTGCAGCACTGGAATAATACCCACGCATCTTATAACGTCAAAAGTTTGAGAAATTAGTACTTTTAGAACTTTTTTCAGATTTATTAAGTCAAGAAAGAAACTGATTTCTCTCTCTCTCTCTCGTTATCTCGTAATCTTCTGCACTGTTTTTTTCTATATCGGTCTATATTGTATATATATATTATATATATTACGGAATTATCGTGATCACACGACATCTGCAGCCGTCCTAATAAAAACGATATCGAATAATTGAAACCGCACCCTGCAGCAGTACGTTATATACGGCTATAAGCTTAATAAGTTAACTTAATGACGCCAACTCTGTAATATATTATTTATATATATGCACTGGTGTAATATATAATAATAAGTAAGTACATTGGTATTATAGTAGTATAAAGTAGTGGTTTCCGGTTACACGCATGCGTATACCTATAATAATGATACTGTATACAGGTACTCGTCACTCGCACACGGGTCGTGCGCACGCAGCTCGCAATCTCCGTGCGATTTTCAGCCACAGACACATCATGTTACGTTTTATTCTTCGTGTCACTGCTTTATTGGGTATCTACTATAAATTATTAAACCATATTTTAAATTATAAATACGTGCATACAATTAACAGGCATAATAATATAATCGTATGTTCAATTTTCCTCTAATAATTATTTTATTATTATACAAAATATATTCGTTGTCCACGATATATATTATATATATATTATTATGAATTAGGATATGTATTCGGCCTTCTAAACCTATAATACGCATAGTATATATTATATGTCAAGTTTATCTTATAGTATTGTTCATATTTTAATAATTATTGTTATTATTTTTAATGTCAGTATTATCTTGCAATAATGACTACCGGAAATGCATTAATAGTTAAACAACAGGTGACTTCAGTAAACAGCAGCTGAAAATATCTAGTTAACTATTATTTTCATAATTATTTAGTGAAAACAAAAAATGCATGGGAATACAAATTTGAATTACGCAAAAATATGAAAATGATTTTTATATTGGTCGTACACTCGTGGAAGACTAATATCTGTTTCTAACGAAAAGTTTCACGTATTGTATATAATAATATAGTGTCTATATATCATACCAATATACCTTATAAGGTAGTTTTGAATCCAAAGTTACGTTTATCTACTCGAAATAAAAAGTTTTCCCCCTTTATATTATTTTTTTTTTAATATTTCTCATATTATATTAACTAAAAATATTATTTGAAATTTTGTTTTCAAAACATTAATTTATTATATTGTTAATATATTTATCATCTATATTATATGTATAACCATTACTGATAGGAGTAATTATTAGCATATTTTTAAATTTGTTTTAAAACCTATATCATTTTTTTACCGAATTTTCACTTTATTTGTATCGTGTTTTTTCTTCAGTATACTTTATTTCAAAAAACTAAAAAGACAATCTGATACTCACAATAAAATCAGCAAATGTCTGTGATTTTATTTATAGACATTCAAAGTTTGGACAATCGATATAAATTCAAACGGGTCATCCGCTACACGAATACGTATAGATAAAATAAATCCTATATTGTCAAACTGAAGTGCTTATACCGTATATTAAGTTTATAATATATGATTAGTTTTTCAAAATCAGGGTTTCTGCTTTCTTACTCTAAAAAAATCAATTTTTACTGATTCACTGCTTGGTAAAAAAGCCGGAAGGCCAAACTATAATAATTTATATTTTATATAGACAAACTTGTGTTAAAAAAAGTTTTATTTGAAAGGACAAAAGAATAACTGTAGGTAGTTATATTACATCAATATGAAAATATAACAGTATATGTCACTGTCGAGATAATTGTCTTTATAAATATAGTTATTATAATAAGCGTATTTTGTACTTATTTTTCTATTATTATGGCCATCGCCTTTCACAAAAATTATTAACCATTGCCTAAAACTGGTATGATTATTTTTGGCCGGTATGTCACTAAAAATAGGAAGTCTTATTTAGTTCATACATTTATTAAAGTAAATAATAAATCTAAATAATATCAAAGAAATATTTCTCGTAAAATTCATTTTGACTTAAAAATTGGTTTAATTTTTCTAGTATATTTTATGACATTCAACTTTATTATTTAAAAAAATCAAAAATAAAAATGTAATTTGATTATTTTCTATACGATTTGTTATTGTAATAATATTAAAAAATCCAGATACTCCTTTATAACTAGAACGAGGAAGTTTTCGACATTGGATTATAATTAATATTATAATATTATATACCTTATTATTGTATAATAATAAGATATTATAGCCACTATATAAAGTGTATCAAATATATACCTATAATACAAGTCTATAATATACGAATATAATTGCAGCCACCTCCTTTGATAAAAACTTGTCCAACCGCACCACAACCACACCATCACTATACTGGCACCAACTTACCCCTCGGCCGAGTAGTTTGTCCGCCGGCATAATAATATTATAATGATATGTATAATGTGTGTACATGATATGTGTGTCGTGAGTCGCGACCGTCGACTTCGTCCTAGGCGGGGTCGGCGGAGTCCGCCCCTTGGGCACTCGCGTGGTACGTCAAAGCCGTTCGTAGTCGTACGATCGCGTTGCTCCGCCTCGCGTACCAACCGTTCGTGCGTTCGTGCACGCGACTGATTTTTTTTTCTTTAGAACCACACAACGGCTTGCCGTACGTTAAGTATTCTTAAAACATTATTATAAGTAGGTACCTACCGTTATATCCGTACGCACGGCGATTCTTTCAAGTCATAATCGGCAGTGGCGGCGCCAGATATTTTTTATTGGTGTGTGAGAGGAGGGGGGTGGGCGATACCGAACCAAATTTTTTTTGTGATGGGTCATTTATGTATGGGCGTAAGGTTACTTGATAACTCATTAATTTGTTTATACCATATTTTCAGGAAAGTATTGCTAAAAATGTTTCGGGTATATAATAGTATGCAGGTACTACCAAGTAATTTAGGTAATCCAAAAAATATAGGTATTATCACAAATTTACTGCAATAAAACTTCAAATTTCTTCAGTTTTCTTTGATTTGTAACAATACATACATTTTTATTTTTTTAATGCATGAGATTTTAGAAAATATGCAAAAAAATAATATTTAATTTGAATATAACACTCAAACTTAAAATAATATAACTTAAGTCTATAAAAGATCTTTAAATTAATTAATACTATTTTATATGTTAATAATTTAAATATTATATATAAATAATTTATTTGCTTACATATTTTTAATATTAAATCATAGTGGGGAGGGGGGGAAATGTAGGCGCAAAATCACTTGTTTTCTTTTTTTTTGGGGGGGGGGGAGGAGGCACTGGCCAACTCTTTATTTCGTGTAGTGCAGAAAAATGTACGATATTATCTATAACCCTGTTGGTAGTAGATATATATATATATATATAAATATATAATGTATAATATATTATATCCATGTGTATAAAATATAATGCTAATGGATATATACTCGTACATTATGTAGACATATATATATATATATCGTTAAATTCCACGTATATATTTTATATTATATAAAAATTTAACTGTTCTGTATATCAGCTATTTATAGGCAAACGTCTGCAGCAAGTGCGATAGATGTTTGTAGACTTCTAGTATATTATATTACGAGTAGGTAAATCACGCGAATAAAAAAAACACCTCTTCGCGTCTTAACTATATTATATCGCCACTGGTCAAAATAGTTTGTGTTTAAATACTTTATAATATACAATGTGCTCCGATGACGATCGCGCGTGGTAATGGACAAATATTATGTAGGATTTATTATATATGTGCTCTCGGCGGAGGATAGGGTTGTACCTACCCTACCCTATATAATCTCTCTTTCTCGCCCTTTCTCTCTCTATATATATATTTGTATATACATATATACATTTTTATACATCATATTTATAGTTAGATATAAATAGTAACGCGTATATATTATGGATATTATATGTAAGGAGGTCGCGTGCATAAAAACTAAATATAGTTTACGGTCTTGCACGCGAAGAGGGACCAAACGGCGAGTTATTTAAATACGACGGGTGCTCATAAAAACCGCAACCGATTCTCCCAATCTCGCGCAAACGTCGTGTATATATAATACACACGTGTATAGTATATTTATATATAGGTATACGCACGTATCACACTGTAACAGTATATATACTCAATGTAGTCTATATTATTAGGTATACACCGCATACACCATACATATTATATAAATATATTTATGTACCAGACGATATAGCCTATATACATACCACCCATATAATATGTATACATTATATAGGCACGTCGCACATATATTATTGTTGTTACGATTATTATACTCACATATATTTTATTCGACACTATTTTCGCTAAGTGGTGGTTAAGAGGGGATGTAATCCGATGTGCATAGTCTTCCATTTATGTATATATATATTATAGATACGCCAATATACCGTATATGATATGCGAAGAGTAAACTCTTTATATATGGTTTACTCTAACATTCGTGTGGTTAATACATATATGTATATAATATATGATACTATGACGTACACGCTGTTTTATAGTAATAACGACTCCCGTGGCTAGAATTGATATATTAAATAGCGTACATGTCCCCGTATGAATATAGTTCTTCTCTAACTCCGATGGACTTGT
Organism: Rhopalosiphum padi; assembly: GCF_020882245.1. Lineage (NCBI taxonomy): Eukaryota > Metazoa > Arthropoda > Insecta > Hemiptera > Aphididae > Rhopalosiphum > Rhopalosiphum padi. The sequence continues at coordinate 74,537,794 of NC_083598.1, forward strand.
AGAGTTGTAGTACCGTCAAAACAGAGGCAGCACTAATATATATACATACACGTATGTGCAAGTTAATTTATGTACTACACATTTATATAATATTTAAGAATTTCATAATATATTTATTGCATGACGATATTTATTTATTATTATTACTTCAATCTGTAGGGTTTGCTTCAGATTGCATATTATAGGCACCACGGTAAATCAAACATTTATATATACAGGTAGATATATGATATAGCTCATGCATATATTTTGCAACTGGGGAGAATGTTCCGGTGAGAACAGATTTTAAGTGACTTGGATTTCCTGTATGTAGAGTGTAGACCCCAGAAATGCATGTACACAATTTATAATTTTTTTTTAATATGAGTGTAGTATTATATCTATAAATATATAAGATTTTAAGAATGAAAAGAACTTTTTCGACGAAAAACATAGATTTTCAACGTTTTTTTTATCGTTTTCTGTCTTTATAGGTGATTCATCGAGTATGCTCATTGCTCACTAATCACTTCCATTTTTTCATTTAATTAATGGAATTTTTAATATTTTTAATTCTTGTATATTAAAATTCTTGAGATTACAATATACTATACTTAAGAAGTGATCGTAAAGATAAAAACTTTTATAAATTTTAAACTTACAACCCCTTTTTTTACTGTACATTTTTAAGTAAATTCATAAATTAATGTTTTTGAAAATGTTGACGGAATACCACCAATTCAAAATTCAAACGAGTGGTTTCTTAGTTATTAAATGTTTATACTAAGAATAATAGTTCTTAAAAATTGTTTCTAAGTAATTTCTAAGTTTCTATAGAAAAAGAAGGTTCTCATTTGAAAATAACCGTTTAAATCACCATAGAGCACACTTAATTAGAACGAGAATTTTGTCTTAAAGTATTTTTTAAAATTCTAAAAATAAGAATTTAGATAAATTCATTATTGAAATAGTGGGGGTGAGTATGCTTGGTGTATTACCTTTATATAATAGCATATTTTCGTATAAATTATAATCAGTGATTAGATGATATATTTTATTTTTGAAATTAATACGTAGTAAATATATTATAGTTAACTATAATTATTATTATTATTGCTTTCTATACATTATGTGTGTATACCGTATACACTAAATATTGTATAGTTCATACTTCATATTACTAGATAGGTAGGTTTAGTAATAAAATAATGGCTGCGTATTATATTCAAACTGGTTCCCAGTAGGCAGTACATTTAGCCATAGTGTATAAAGTTATTTCCGAGTTTGCATTTCCGACAGTCATATTATACATTAGGTATACTAAATCGTGACTCGTGAGAATTTATATAAGTATCTATTTTATATTCGTTATATTATCAAACTTGTTTGTTTCACATTTATTATATTGGTTATTACGTAAAGACATTTTTCATCGGGACTATTAACAATCATTATTATTTTTTGGCTAAACGTTTTTCTCGTAAAAATTTTATCGGTAATCAATAATATAAAAAAAAATTGATTGTCCAAAACATTATGAACATATTAATGTATATATATATATAATGTATTAATGACTAATAAGTTATAATCGTTTAAATTCGATTGGTATAATAATCGGTTTCTAATGCCATTGAAACTATATAATATATAAAGATAAGCACTATAAAAAAACCTGTTATACGACAACAAATAACAAAAATGTATAGATGTTTTATATATAAATATAAGTACCTACACTTATTATAATAATATAACACATAAAATATTACTGAATTTGTTTTATACTATATTATATAGCATTATCTTTCACTTATATACGTAATACTAATTAATTAAGAAAATAACCTTGGATAGCTGAACATTACATTTTATATATGAGCACATTTTTATGTTGTTGAAAAAAAATTTTATTTTATTATAGAGAATTATATATCTTAAATTAGTATATACAACATCAAAAGAGACATTGTTCAATTTAGGATCATTAATCGGTTTCTTTTTACTTTTATTATTATTATTATTATTATGGTCCATTAACTATTAAGATATTTTAAAAAAAATCAAATACAATATAAAGACGTGTATAATGGGTACATTTGAAAATAATTTTAAAAATAGTTATTTTTAAATGATCAATCAAGCATATGGAAACGGGTATAATTGATTGAACAAAAATAAATTTAATTTTTAACAGAAATAAATACATTATTTAATCGAGTGTTCTATAGCAAATTGAAATAATATTATGCAGCATAAAAATACCGTGTTTTGGTACCTATATGCTTAATAATAATGATGATGTACTCGTAAAACACGTTTGAAGTAAAACTTTTTCTCTTTTATATAATTACCAATATATTATGCGCTTACAATATTATACACCGATATATATACCTACCATATTTTTTGTTTTTCGGGACGTTTTATAAGCCGGATATACCCGGAAATCTCCACGGGATTGCAAAACCATCGTTTTAGTTTCTCCCCCATCGTGGTGTATACAAGCACGGTAAAGTTAAGTAATTTATCAAGTTTTGAACACAACTTAAATATAATGAATGAAAAAAATCGAAATTCTCGAAGAAAGAAATAAGCATTTTACGAGATTAAATGTCACACGAGCTTATAAAGTTCTACGATGACGGCGGATGTACGACGAGGATGCAGAAGGGCGTACGCGGGCAATACTAGGAAAACTAACTGCGATAATAATAATATATGCGCGTACCTCCCCTCGCAGTATCAATATATTATAGAATTATATGTGTATATTTACTGTCACATTTTAATATATTGTCTAAACGCGATTTAGACGATGGCTGTTGTTGTAATATGTGTTCGTTGGGCCGCTCAAAATATGGGCTGGTTTTGAGAGTTTGGTCGTATTTTTTTTTTATTATAGTGATAAAGTAGAACAATTATTATTGGTTGAAAATATAATTGATTCGAATTATTTAAACCGTACAGTAGCTATATATCTGTGATCAAACGTTAAAAATTCTATAACTCTGTAGATCAATATCTTGCCAATCTAGCGCTGTATTGCTGTATTATATGAATTATTATGAGTACATATAAGGTCTGTGGTTCTACAAAAATACTAATTGATATGCAGACAGATGCAAATATTATAGGTTATATATATATTATGGGTACCTAATACTATATAATTCTATTTACCGTATTATTCTCACGGCATAAAAATATTTTCTAACAAAAAATATTAATCAGTAATGCTGTCCGAACCCAATTTAATTCGTTTACGGTGGTATCGTATATCATCAGTGATCCCATTTGTGTGACAGGCACTGCAATAAGATTATATATTTTAAACATTATATTTGGGAAAGTGAAGTGATTGGTTTATGTACGTGAAACTATTCACACGGCATGAAAACATAATAGTACCTAAGTAATATTATATTATGTGAAATAATTACGGAGTTGACCTGCAATTTCATTTATAACTCATTCGTCCGTATAATCTAATTATTCAAACAATAGTTTGTATTCCATTATGCAGGTCTATTGTTGTAATGATTGCATTGCCACGTAGAGCTTTATTAGATAATATTAAATTATCCTGTAATTATTATTAATTTATTATGTTGTTAACATGTTATAGCTGGAATACTGTCTGTATATCGATTTGGATAATACATGATACACCTACACTGTTGTATAACTCTCTTTTATACTGTTTTATAAATTTTAATTATCTATGTTTCTGACAGTTAGATGTTTATATATTGTTTTATTTTTTATGAGACACCTTCTCTATGTGTTTTCCTATTATTTCAAAATTTTTGAATAATAAAGTATTAAAATGTTATTAATTGATCTCCGTTTAACATGTTCATAAATGTATGCATTTTAAAGTACAAAATACAATCATTATATACTATATTGTGGTATTGGAATGTTATTAATTCTTTTATAAATATGTAAATATGTTATTATTATATAAACGATTGAAATTTGATAAATGATTTTACTTTAAATTTAGGCTTTTAGACACTTTATCTCGTTTAATTCTCTATCTTCACAACATTTTGAAATAATGTCATTGCTTTAATAAATATTTAACACACATTATTTTGTTTATTTTTGGACATATATAGCCTCTAGTGTAATAATATAAAATAAACTAAAATAGAAACATGTTCAAATAATACGTATATAAAATGCTTATTTTATGTACTTTTGTATGTCATATAGGTTGTGCTGGCGGACTTTTGGGCACCCGACGCATAGGACATCCGTACCAGAATCGGACGCCACCCAAAAGGAAAAAGCCGCGTACGTCGTTTACTCGCAGTCAGATATCACAGCTCGAAGAGAAGTTCAACAAGCACAGATATCTGTCATCCGTCGATCGTGCGGCTCTAGCGAAAGCGCTTAAGATGACCGATGCACAGGTCAAAACTTGGTTCCAGAACAGACGCACCAAATGGAGGTAAAAAATCACATTTTATATTTTCTATGTTAATTATTGAGTAACATGCTATTATAATATCGTGATCGGTCTTAACAAACGTGTCTACTATATTTGGCTGATATTCACGTTTTACTGTGGTCACACCTATATTCACGCAGATTATTTTTGTGAATTGAAAAAAAACATATTATTTTGTATAGTTAGAACACTTAAATATTTATAATGTATTAAAATCTAAATGTCCTTATATTTTTAATATCATATAATATATTTAGAAGCAGAATATACTTTTCTATAAATATAATGTATCAATATAATATAATGGACAAATTATAAAATATAAATATATAATATAAGATGAATGATGTAGTGTATCACAACTTCAGTCTTTACGGACATAATATAATATATTAATATGCACTCTATAATACAGCTGATACTCGATATTAATATACTAACGCTTTTGGAAAACTTTTCTTCTATCAATTATAAAAATTAATATCATCCTCAATAACTATTAAGAAATTGATTTGATGGAAAATAGTAAATAATATGATTTTTTTTTCAAAACAATATGTATAATAACATTAATAACTATAATATGTTTGTAGCTTATAGTTATTATATCTATAGAGTATAAACGCATATAGTGATCAAATTAATTCAAACTACCTATCCCAAAATTTCAAAAATTATTTATACATTTTTAATAATTATTTTTTGTCATCGAAATGGAATGCTCTGTATAATATTATGTACATTGTGCATACCGTTTTTCGTACGGTTAAATGAGTATTATTAGTACAAAGCGACTCTCGTGAATTTTATTTTCCTTGTGTTAGGTAGTTTATAATGATGAAAATGAAACATAGAACGTTACCCTGTATACAAAAAATCAATATGAAATAATATATTACTATACGATATATGTATATATAGCTTACTTTGGTCAAATAATATACCTACATAAAATTAATTACTATACACTGTAACAATTTGACCAAAACAATATAACATATGTTTCAAATCGCGTGTCGTTTTTAGTATTTTTACAACAGTATACGCATGTGTAAAAAAAGAAAAAAAAATCATCAATAATAAATCGAATAATAATTCTCCGCGCCGGTTTATAATGCTAACGTATACAGCCATACAGTGCATTGACTTTGTATTACGTATAATTTTTAAATATTGGTGGGTATACATATCATAGAGTTATTCAAAACGATTCATTGAATTTCAAATGCTTATATCTTTTTAGTTTTTAGGTTTGGAGTAATTTATGATATATTAAAATATAAAAGAACAATATTTTAAACTTATGTAATGGTACCAAAAAAATGTTCTACGTGGCTCCCTTTGGTCACATGGATAATATCTAATCGAAAATTTATTCCATACATATTATAATCTGTTGTAATTGACTACGCTAATATTTTTTAGGTTGATAATAGTAGTCAATAAACAGTATTTAAAATATTGTATTTTCGAAATGTTATCCTCAAAATATTTAGTCACATAGCGTAAGATGAAGTGATCCAGGAAGCCAGTTGCAAAGCATTGGACGTTACATTTTGAATAACCCAGTATTATATTTTATGTTCGCCGGGAAAATATTTCGATGCCGTGAGATCAAAAGTAATTAAACGCCGACTATACCTATATAATACGTATAGGTATACGATATATAAAACAATAATTTGTCGTTCATTAATAACTCCATTATACACTTATAATAATAATATATAGGTCCATTACGGCTCGTAAAACGTACATATGTTATAAAATCGAGACGGCGGCGTCGAAAAGCGTACTTTTTATATTGTAATATATGTATTTATATAGATATGGACAACTTAAAAGTACACGTACGCTCTAGCGCGTATTACTCGCACTGATAAATACAAGACCAGTTTATCGTTTCCACGTCCACGCGCGTAAAATAATAATAATAATAATGACATTATGATGTGAATTCTCCCCCGTGCACTGTTTGCACTGTCAACGACCCTTTTTCGATATTATAATAAATAAATGCGTTCAATCGACAGTCCTCCTAACTATAATAGCATTATGTTACATAACACGCGTACAGTGCACGACATCATCGTATAAAAATAATAAACTATTATCGCGCCCGTCGTGTATACAATATTTTATAATATAACAACTATCGTTGCCGTGACGGTTGTGTGCACTCGGACAATGCACGATGACGGCGAAAACAAAAAAAATCGTTATTTTTTTACGCAATAAATTAGCTTTTAATTTTTTTTTTTAATGCGAGTTGAATGAGACACGATACGACAAAAAAATTTACATATGATATAATATCTATATCCTCGTTATAAAATATAGTTTTTCAATAACTAATTTAATATTATGTGCCGTTCGATTAATTTCAACGACGACAAAGAAATTAACTGTATAATAGTACCTATTACGTTCGGGTATAATATAGGAGTATAGTAATATTATGTATATATTATTATTGTGACAAATCGGTCGGCCTCGCGCCAAACAAAACGTTATAATATAATTCAGTCGGCGACAAACGCGATAAAAACGACGACGGGAGAGGTAAAACGAGAATGAAAAAAAAACAACCAAGTCCATTAGAAGCTTTTAAAATTCCTGTCACCTTTTCGGGCCACTATTAAGTGGTTTTAATATACCATTTCTACTTCTTCTTTCTTTCTTCTCTGTTTGTTTGGTGTTTTTTTTTTTTTTTAATTACACGTGTTATCCGAGCCGACGCGGTTAATGCATATTCCGTGTAATCGGTGGCGCCCCCAGTGGATAACACGGGCGAACCAGTTGCCCTGCGCTTGTGTTTATATACCTATAATATTATGCTGTATATGTACAATGTACATATTACTTATATTTTTTAGTTATATACTACCTACTAAAATAAATATATAATATACTTAGTACTTACGTACAGACGTACTCATGAACACGCGGTGTTTCAATATAACCGTAGGTATATAGGTATATAATATATACATTGGATTATATACCTATATATAAACTATATATTGTAGGACGCTGCTCGAGTAAATACTTATAATATATATGTATAATAATAGTATGGTGAATGTACATTTACCGCAGTTTTTACTACCGCCGCCGCCGCCGTACAAGAGTAAACAGACAAATGGACGTGTTTGTTTGTTTTGCCTCCCTCGAGTAAGCGCGCGCGCGCTCGCCCACCATTTCCACGATATTATACGGCAGTCGTCGTCGTTTTTTGTACTTGCAGTGTCGTAATAAAAAACTACCGCTCTGACGACGACGACGACTACAACAGTGGCGTATCGGCGCGAGGAAATCGACGAGGCCGTGTCTAACTTTTTCTTGTTTTCATTGATTGTGCGCGGATGGTGTTAAGTCTTCCACTGCTGCAGTATACGGAGAAACGGAGTTTTAAGGTTGTCGGACTAATGTAACGAAACGTGAGGTGATGTCCATTTGTCATTCGAAGAAATCGTTGATATTATAGGTACTGATGATGATCGACGATGATATTATACCATTGAAACATATTAAACTATTTAGATTTTGTTTACCTGCAAGTATTACAACTAGGCGATAGAGTAAAATTGATAGACCGTTTTACTTAATATGATTATTGTTTTCGGATAAAAATGATGAAATTATATTTAGATTACTACAAAAATATCAATTAATAACGGTTTTGTAAAAATTGTTTTCATTTTATTCTGTCTCATATAGTGGGTGAGTTGGTATGTGTGTATGGTCTTAGGGGGGTGTTTAAAGAGTTTTATCCAACGCAGAATTTAGAAAACTCTACAAACACGCCACTAATCTAAATATAATATTAATGTTATGTCATGAAAATCGTTTCGTCAGCTGCTATAGACTCCGTTGTTTGCAGATGTATCGGTTGTCGCCTATACTCGTAGATTGTAATCTTTTGCATCGTCAGCCATAAACGGATTATTTTTGGATTTCAAATCGTTGATTATTTTTTTGTCTTACGATTGATTTCGCGGGGAAAATAAATCTTATTAAATATTTGTCGCGCTCGTCTCTTTCGCCCATTCGAGCCATTCGGAACTGCACATTACAACCGCATATATTATATCATCGTCGTTATCCATTACACGACGCGACCGGTGTGCAACGGCTACAATATTATATTGTCCAGTGCCCGAGTACAAACAAACGTTATTCGTCGGAAAGGTAAACAATTATTATTAATAATTAATGATACGATGACCACCGTAATACCGTATACACAACACGCGCGTATACCTATATCATCCTACCTGTTGTACCCGTGTACACGGTGTATACTGCGATACGCGCGCAGTGGTGTCGGTCCGGGAGGAGTCGAACCTGTTTTTTTTTTCTCGGTATAAAGACGGAACTAAAAAAGGGCCGACAGTGGCGAGACGTGTGTGCGATAAGCGCGGACGGCGGCGCCACACGACGGGACGACGAAATCCAACGTAGCGCCACCGGACCTCTTCCTGCCGCGCCATCGCCGTATAGTAGTGCACTGGTGCGACGACGACGTTATTTTTTCTCGCTCACACCGTCCCATCTCGTCGCGTGGCACAGAGTGAGACCGCCGACGGATTAAAGACGCGTTGAAATTTAGGCATTCACCGCATACGCGCGTATACAGTATAATATTGTACTATGTCTAATGTAAATGTATAATAAAACGACGCGACACGACGCGTATACGCTATATATATGAGTATAATATATGTCCATATAATTTCCCGAAAACCCGACCACTGAGATTTTAACCAAATATAACACAATAATATTATAGTGTTATAAATAAAAGTGATGGATCAGTGGTCGTTTGTAATTCTAATAAATTGAGTGTGTTCAGCAATATAGATAATGATATGACGTAGGTTATTGACCTATTATAATCAGAAAACAATAATTATTGAAACATTTGAAACATTTGTAACGTATAACGTTGATTTAATTTTGGAGACGAGACTTCATTGCGCACAGACACCGTCATAATTTTTTTTTTATTTCGTAATAGTTTAAATTTAAACTTTTTTATTCATTTTAAAACAGAAATCACGACTATACGAGTACAATATTATAAGTAAGAGTAATTCGCTCAATAGTCCACTCAACCACGAAGCATATGTCGTTACAATATAGTAACCTTTGCAGAATTCTATATTGATTATTCCAATGATCACAGAATTATTCGCCAATCTTCCAAAAGACAACGTTTGATATTTGACGTGAATACATCACAAAAATATACCAATTGTATACATATACATATTACGTTTAATCATTTAAGATCTTATTGATAAACTCTATATTACGTATACGTACAATTTATACTATTATAATTGTTTACGACATATTATGTATTATATTATGTGTGCCGTTTGAAGTCCTATCTCATTATATGTAATCATACAACTAAGTGGGTACATTTCTTGTATCGTTTGGCGATTAATTTGCATTAACATATTATAATATTGATATGTACAATATAATAGACCAGTGGTTCTCAATTGGTGGTTTGCGGACCCCCAGGGGTCCTCTTATTGATGTTAGAGGATCCGTGGTTGTGTAGATATATTATCTTTAATCGTGTGTAATACTGAAGTGATATTTTTATTTTATTTTAGTAGAATTATTAAATTTGTAGTTGTTTGAAATTCCAGGTATTTTGAAAAGTTTTGAACTATCTCTATAAAAACTCGACTATTGCGAAAAAGGTTGACAATAAATTTATTATAAATGTATATAATTTTCATAATTAAACAAAATTGAAAAATAAGTATTTAAAATATTTAGAAATAAGCTAGGGGTCCCCGGCCTAATTTAAGTTTTAGGTATTGGTCCGTGAAATCATACTAAATGGGAACCACTGCAATAAACTTAACTGCGAGGTTAGAAATAATACTAATAACTAAAAATATAATAATATTTTATAAATTAAGGTATAATAGATTTCTATACAATCGTTACGATAATGACTTAATCTGACTGTAAAACGAAAGAATTCATATTAATAATTTGTTTACGCGTTTACTTATTTAATTAAATCGCTTGCACGTGTAAGAGGGATGATAGTTATTGCTGTTGCAACTACTAATAAGAATAATAATGCCTTCGGGGTTGTATTATAAAGTGTTTCTGAAAAGTACTTACCGTAATTATTACAGCCACGCGCGCTACCGCGGTATTTTAACACGTTAGACATGCTTTCATATATATATATATATATATATTATTATAATAATGATGCAGCTTTCACCGTGAAACTGCAAATTCTCTTAGACCTGAGTTAATAATAATATGTATAATCGCCGTCATCTGCAGGGCTAATAATAATATACAAAACTTGTATATATATAAAATGTATAGCATGTTAAATAATATATTAAACAATAATGCACGTATCGTTTGAAACTTTAACAGTATTTACTGAGGTAAAAGTTTATACGACAGAAAACGATCATGTGATAAAAGCGTATTTACATATAATTCACCTTTATAAACACGTGCTTACGTGATTACGACTTACAGGCAATGTATGAATTTTCGTAGGTATACAATATACAGGTATACATACATATTATGTAAATTGTACAATCCCCCATTTAAGCGATATATATATATATATATATATTATAGATGGGATTATGCCATTATGGTGTTTAATACTTTATTCATTGGGAAAATTATAAACGACTTAATCTCAATACTTTAAGTTGATGCATCATGTTAGAGATACAATGTATTATCATTCACAGAGAAATACATTTTTTTATTCGTATATTTTATAAATTTAAGATTTTCTATACATTTTAATTTCATCCTATTATTTTTAAATAAATCCCATGTCACTCGTTTTCAATCAACTTCTTGTGTACTATATTTAATTGCTATCATTTTTTTATCTATCACCATATGTATATTGTATTAGGCGCACAATAACAACCCATTATAGGTATCAATTCTTATAAATTCACAATATTGTTATTATTACAATATTATTGGTGTCTTAATTTTTATTTTATTTTTTATCATACAAACCTAATATAATTATGTTTGTTGTCCGTCAACCAGGATTTGATCATTGAGCACTTATTATCTTAAAATGTATTAACGTTTTTAAAAATATTTTTTTGCAACGAATTAATGTCACAATATTGGTACATACATATTCGGGTGCAGTATAATTATTATTGTGCAGTGGTGTTTGTATGAATGAACCCGGATTTCCGCGCGAGGTATACTTAATAACATGAAATGATCAACGTTCATTGCTACAGCGATGATAATAATATAATATATTATATTGTATACACTCAATCGTGTCATTTTGAAATGTGAGATTTGTGTATGAACGGACGTTTCCGTTCGTATACGTGTATATAATATACAAACATGCCGCCAACGCCTACGCTACGCCGGTCGTATAATATCAAAAGATATATTTTTTTTTATCTTTCCTCCGTTAAACACGGCGGTGTCTGTTGTTTAATAAAAAGAATGAGTAAATCGAATATTTACGGGATGTGCGAAAAACGTACCTACACGCAAACGTATATGGAAATGAAATCGTTCGTATTAACGTAAGAATACACCGCACGTAATATAGACGCGTATCGACTATCGAAGAGACGAGAGAGAGAGATACGAGCATGGATAGTTGTTCTTATATTTTATTACAAGTGTAGGATTTTAATTTATGTGTTTACTTATAAACTTCGTACGTTGTTCGGCTTCGATTGTATTTATAATATTATAATGGTTATAATTATAACAATATAATTTTGAATTTATTATATTTACAATTTTTCGTATTATCATTATTATATTATGCGAATTGTGCATGTTTGTCGGTATCTGATTTAATAGCTCAATATAATCACCGAATAGTCTGAAAAACAAATTCTAACCATACTTACCATATTATATACATGTATAGCGTATAGCCGTATAGGTATTAGTTACACGTTATTATTAAAAAAATAAATATAAAAAAAAAATAGCGTTGGATTACTCATACATGACTATATTACATTATAGCATACCTTAAATAATTAGCATATTTAAAATATAACATGAGTGACTGTTACACGACCAACATTTTTATTTAAATTGTTATTCGATCCGGTTAAATATATATAACGATATGTTATTGATTATTATGTATAATCATTATTGTCTTGCGGGCTTATCCCATCAGCCGTTAACGAAAATGAACTTTTAAAATTTATTAAAGCCTGATACATATTTTTGTCCATAGCTCTCCACACACCACTCCGACTTTCAATTCCATGACTTGGATAAGACTCCGTGCTTTCTAAAATATTATTATTTAATTATAAATAGCGATACTTTCTTTTAATTGTATACTTAATAAAAAAAATGTAAATAGTTACTATTTAATAGTAAGAACTATTCAAAGTTCAGAACAATTTTATAGTGGATTAAATATTATGATCTACATCAGGGACACTTACCTACACATAATTCGTGTTGTGAAAAGCTTAACAAATCGTTGACTATAAGTACTGAGCTTTATGCGTCATATATAAGACCGCGATACGATATCACTCATTCAAGAATCCAATAAACACTTAAATAAATTTAATAAAAGTATATATAAAAATAACTTCGGGTGCGGAAATCTTACACGCCGACGGGTCGCGGCCAAATGCGTTTAATATTTTATCGGACTCGAGGCGGCGGCTTGTCCTGCGCCGCGCGGACCGTTACAGAAATCCGCTTAAACTGCGTTTTAAAATCAGCTAAATTATTCAGACCGGCTTTTAAACTGTCAACTTTCGGCGCTCTCGCACACACACGATTATGCGCTCCCCTTTTTGTGCAAACACTATTATATATAATATATATATATATATGTATGTATATAGATATATAATATAATATGTACACGGCGCGTTATATGGCCAATAGTGCAGATAGCGATTTTCACGTCTGTCAGTTGTGTCATCAGTTTGTCGACGCAATGGCCAACATAGAAATATCGTACATTATGTATATAATAATATATACTCTATACAGAGTGGACCCAACCACTTTGCCATATACCGAAAATCACGATTTTCTATACATTTCGGAGCTGGTATATGGTTTTCGATTATTCATACATAGTGCACTTTACCGCAGCTTTATTATTATTTATGTAAAATAGATTTTATACCGATTTTTTATTCGTATAATAGTTACCTCTAGTTGTAAAAGTTTACTGCGTAGACAGTCTTTACTATATAATATACCGATATACCATATTTATTAATATAACTGCGTGTTTTATGTTATAATATTATTAATTGTACTTACCGGAAATCAGAATTCGTTCAATATGACGTGATAAAAATAAAAATTCTGTTCAGTAGGCGAACTTAGACATTGTCCAATTATTGAGTTGAGCCAAAATATATCTTATGTGGTATATATAGTGTAATATGGTGACTCTATAATATACATACTAATAATTTGTAATTTTTACACCGCAATTATACAAAATAATAATATAAATGTACATAGGTACAATGAGTATTTTCGATGAACGGTGTATATATTATGACGTGATTTTAATGTTGACTTTTTGTGGTTTTCGCAGACGTCACATGATGGAGGAACGGGAAGCTCAAAGGCAGATGGCCACGAAAATGATGCAGTCCATGATGGACGACCGAGACGGTGGCGTGCGTCTGGGCGCGCTGCAGGGCCTACAGGCCTGGTCTCCGGCAGCGATGTCACCCGGCGGCGGCGGACCCGGAGGCGTCGGTGGCTCCCCGGTGGCGCCCCAGCCGCCACCAGGACACTTTACCCTGTCACAGGCTCCGGTCGCTTCGCCCATGTGCTGAACGGGCCTTGGACTGCGTGCGGCGGTTTTGATTTTTCGTCGTCGTCGCGATCACGTGTACTCAGATTCCTAAGTCCTCGCGACACGCTCCGTACTAATATAATAATATATTAAATAAGATTGTCTTTTAATGAAATCTATACCTGTATATATATATATATATATATATTTATATATGGACTTTGTGGTGTGCGCTACTAATGCGCGTGTACCGATCAACGGTAGTACCGATATTGGGTTGAGTGATGAATACAAATATTTATATGTTAAATAATGTTTTACGTGCAAGCGTGTGATAGTAATTATTAGTCATTTTATCATAATATATATCTATTAATATATAATATATCGTGTACAGAGATTCGTATTTTCATGCCATTTTTTGTGATGATTATAATATATGCGTCGTATATTACACAAAAATATTATACGTGAGGTTCAGATCCGCGGGCGCAATATCTCATGAAATACAATGCATTTTTAGAAAAAAATCTGTTATGATTATCGTACAGAAATATATAAAATAGTTAGTTCTTCTGTTACGGGAAACCCAAAACAGATTTAAATAAAAAATAAATCATTCTGTTTTTAAAGATATCATAAAAAAAAGTCACTCATTAATACGTAAATTGCATACAGTCGTTGCGCGTCTAACGAAATGGTCATCTGCCCTTATACGAGTAATACATAGCTAAACCATGATGTACCTATAACTACATTTAATACACATATATACATAATAATCACAATATTATGGTTTAAGCAGAGCGCGGTGTATCCACGTGATTCAGTAAATGTATAGGTATATATTATAACATCGTGTCGATTAATTGTATTATTATTATTGTGTACTGTACGACACACACTTTATAGTCATCATTTATAGATATAATGTCGTATGATAACATGTATATATCGTTCTCTTTTCGTACGCACAATGCCCACGCCATTATACCTATTTGTGTATTTTTAATTTAAACACTATTAAAACTTTTAAAGCGTTAAATTATCATATTTTATCTCATATATATTTATTTTTTTTGACGTTTCTCACGTGTATATAAAATATACCTATTATTAGTAGTACCTATGTAGTAGTGGTAGTATTTATAACTTATGAATATACAAGTGGGTTTTGTAAGTTTAAAAATCTTCAATCAACTATATATTTTCGGCGAAATTGTTGGTGGTTGGTGTGGAAAAAAGCGTGATAGTTTACAAAATATGCACATTTCGGAAAATTAGGCACCATTATCGATTTTTCAAAAGTTTTGTATTAAAAACACGGCTCTTAAAGGAGGTTAAGCGACCAGCGCCAATCCCGAATATACATGTATCATTCAGACAGTTATTCCAAACAATTTCGAGGCACTCTGTACTACAAGAGATGAGCAAATAGTTATTTATTAATTAAGTATTCAAATCGTATGTTATTTAGTTAACATTTTATTCAAATAATGTCCTATACTCCGCCATGACAGACGCATGAGATAATAATGATAGTAAATGTAATAGTGTTATGTATGTTGGTGTACATGCGATCGAGAATTTTTCGATTCATATATTATCAAATATCGTTATAAAATAATTATTATTCTGTACAAGTAGCTGTATGAAATTAAAACATATTACACAAAAATGTACGTATCACTCATTATCACGATAATAAGGTACTTTATAATATACTATTTTGTATTTATAAATACGAAACAATATTATTATTTATATAAATTGTAAATTTTTATTTGTAATTTGTACGAGTGCAATGTTAGATATTATTATATATAGTTATATTATGTATAGCGAGTAAAAGAGGCATTACGCATATTATAAAGGTATATTACATGTTTCGTTTTATTTATTATATGAATTTCATTTTCGTTTTTAAGGCATTTCCTCACTGTAAATATAAATATAAATCATGTATATATAGATGATAAATACATACACTTGTATGTATAGATATAAGTTTAGATACGCAATAAATGGACGAAAAAAAAATCATCATTTCAATATTGTTATAACTATAATTACTCGTCATTTTCTATTGGACCAGATCATTGTATGTTTTTGTTTGAATAATAATAATAATATAAATTTAATTATATTATCGTATCATAGTAATAATAATATAGTATATATTATGTAATATCGCTTGATTATTATACATTAAGTACACAATATTATATACCTATACATACGTAGATATTAATGACTTGTAATAATAATCATCATCGATGAAACGCGAGTAAATTGTATTTTATGTATGCAGCCATATTAAAATATTATATTTGAAGTGGTGCAGTGTTTCGTTTTTCGTTTTAAAGTTATTAAGTAGGTATATATATTATAGATATTATAGCTTTAGTCATGTTTTATTATATTATTATAATTTATATACATTTAGGTATGTGCTGTATCTATACATTTCGAGCTGAATATGTCATTTTATTAGTATATTATGGTACTATTATTACATATTTATAATATTGTTGTAAATGTTACATAACTACTTTTTTTTATTTTATAAAAGACCGTCGCGCATATATATTGATTTATACATTTTTATCGTCTCGGAATACTATATATATTATATATATATCATATAACAATAATTGTGCTTAATAAACTATATATATACATATAATACATATGTATAATGTATATATTCATATATAACATTCAAAGTTTTTTTTTAGATATCACGCGGGTAAACTATATATAGTATGACAATATACAAATTAAAAGTTCAATATTACGAATACTTAAATTTCGTTTTATACTTTATTATTTACGATCATCAATATAAATTATATTAAGTGTATAACGCCAACATAAACAATCAGCAATAACTAATATGTTTGCAATTAACAAATTGATATATATCGATTAACAATCGAGGTAAAGATTATAATTTTATACATTCTACGAGATTAAAAATATTTCAATGGTCCGATTTTAAATAAATAAAGTCTCCAAACACAACTTTAGCTAAATTTTCGAACGAATTGGTGAGTTGTAGAGATAAAGTAAACAAGGCGAAGAGTGAAGTTAGTGTGTAGAGATTTTGTTTACATGCCAACTTCACTCTTCGCCTTGTCACTGACCTGAAGTCTCTTTAGCTGATATCCCTATATCCATCCTTTGATTCAGTATAGTAACTATAGGATTAACGTTTTACCGGCGTCTCACTTGAGCACCACATATAGGAAAAAAAAAGTCGACTTAAATGCATATCTCCAGTTACTTAAAAAATTAATATCTAATACACATACTAAACTTAACATCAAATTTCTCATTTACAAATGCTTGATTGAACCGATGCAGACTTATGGCCTCAAACTCTGGGGTAATTCAAACATTTTAAAAAAAAACCTACGCTCAATCACCAATACCCCTTCTTATATTTCCAATTCGCTCTTCAATAAGATCTAAAAATAAAACTATTCATGAAGGAACTAAAACTTAATATAAATTCATTTTTTAATAAACTTCTTTCTGACCACTAAAATCTTATTTAGCCACTCATGCAATACCTGCAAATCCTACACGACCTTTGAAAATAAATTGGTGTAGTGACCTTTTTAATTATAATAACCAACAGAAACGGCAGAAATAGAAAAACAAATTTAAAAAAAAATATATAAAGATATTATTCCTTCACATTTTTCATGATAATATATTTTTCCTATATCACATATTTTTATTGTGCTAGAACACAGATTGTATATTATTTTCTACTAAAAATGTAAAAAAAAAATTGAACACAGAATTAAAAATATATTTATTTTTATATTCTAACATAATAATAACCATCATATTAATGTTTTTATTGGTTTTAGAATATAAGTAAATGAAAAAAAAAAATAAAAATATTAACTACTACCTAATAATTATTGTCTATAGTATGTATAATATTACGATCCTGCCCTTATCGAAAATTGTAGCCGAACGTTAAAGTCTCTTTGATACACGACTATATTTTATTGGAATAGTTTTAAAACGAATACAATATAAAAAAAACATAACGATATAATTACTTAATATTGTAAGTTAACCCTGAACTACGTGTATTATAAGTTACAACGACATTAATTATAATCGTACAAAACGTTTATAATATAGTTTTTAATTATTGCGAGAGCCATGAGACCAGTTGCAGAACATAAAAAACAGGATGATTCTTTATAACACATTAGTATACTATAGGACAACTGAGCAGATACACTACTATACATAAATAAAATTAACAGAGTTATACCTTTTTAAAACTAGAATTGTTTTATATTATATTTATTATATTGTAAATACCCACATGACGCAACTTATTAACATATAATATTTATATATAATATAAAAGATCGAGTTAATAGCATAGTATATAAGTATAATATATACAAAAAATTCATCGAATATCAGCTCAGATATTCGTCGACGGACGAGACAAAAAATGAAAATAAAAAACGGTCCGATATCGTAGTTTAACGAATCGAATGATTTTCAGTTAGTCTTTAGGCGCAACGCTGATGGATCGATAAATCATCATCATCCGTCACGATAAATACAATATATAGTATAGGTAATACATATATTATGTAAATATATAGAAACCGTATACACGGTAGTAAGTGGGTACCTATATCGTAAATACATACTTAATATTATAATATACAATATTATATGGCGACTTAAACTTTAAAACGAGTATATTTGTTTTTACGGTTTTTTTTTTTTAAATTTTAATTCTTCGAAATTTTTTAATCCTCTGCTCGACAGGCGGGCAGCAAGGCATGGCGTCGCGATAATACGTCGTGACAACGACCACCATCGAGTGTTATTAATATTATAATATTATTTTATATTTAACACGGTATTTTCAACGACGAGGACGTTCGATTCGGTTTGAGTGAATAATAATAATACATTATCGTTGAACGATTACACGCACACGGGAGCTGAGCTGCAGCAGTCGTCTACAATACGAGTACGACGGATTTAGCCACCCGTCATATTAATATATAGTGTGCCAGAAGATTATCGTATTATAATAATATGCAGAGTGGTCGTTTACAGGGCGTTCAAATGTTTCGGACACGGATACATCGCCGTGACCAATATACGATTTACGTTTCGTGAAAACCGTTCGACGGAGAACACTCTGTATACTTGCTCGCTCCGTATCTATAATTATTCCGTATACCTATAGTCGTTCCTTATGTCAAATATTATATTATTATAAACAACGAGCAGCTATATATATATATAATAATATGGGTACGACGATGCCGCCGGTGTTACGCGCGGTTGGTGGACTCGGTTAATCACGGAGGTGGCGGAGGCTGTTATTGTTTCCTGACGATCCGACGTGCAACAGGTCTCCGGCGGAAAATAATTAATATCGAATAGTTTTATTATTCATAACTATAATGCCTATAACGAGGAGGTCCTCATGCGGAGCCGTACGCATTTGAAAATCAAACGTTTATATAACGCGTAATATACAATCATATTTTTATCGCTTAATATACCGGTGAATGACAAAAATTATTATTTATATTTATATATTATATACTTGTGACAACATTGTCTGCCATCGAAATAATAAGCGTTCACCAAAGCGTCTAGCCATTTTTAATAATATCTGAATATATTATAACCATTGACCGTAACGTATTATAATGCATAATATAATATGACCGGTCGAGACAGAAGTACTTTGGTGGTCGCGTGATGCAGTGGTGTATACCTATTGAGTATACATTTGCTGCACCAATACAATAGTATTATACTGTATCATACACACGCGCGCATAAAAGTGCCGTATGCATGTAAATATAGTGTACGATTATTATTATATACATACGACGATACAATGCCATCACATTATCACTAAATTATATTATTATTTATTATATAACAAGTGTGTTTATATAAACCGTATGTATGATATATACATTATACACTATTATAATAGAGGTAGCGGCGGCGAACAGAAAGAGATGAGAAACCAAAGAGTGGTAGCCGCGCGCGCCGACAGTTTTACGACGGCGTTGCGTGGCGTCTACGCCGTCATAAAATGATAAAATAAAAGTAGAGAAAATATAACACATACGTTTGGAGTAGGGGTGACGACGAATTAGAGATTGACCGGCAGTAAAGAAAAAAAAAAAATCATACAACCGTCTCACGGTGTGTGTGTGTGTGTGTGTGTGTATAGGTACTTACTTACGGATTACGACGTTTATATGATGGTATCAGAGTTCGAAGGGAATGAAATAAAAATAATCAGTGACCAGCGAAGTATCCGCGCGTGGTAGACGCGGTTATAACTATCCGATTCACTTAAAGTACAATTATTTACAATTTATCGTTTCGTCCAGTATTGGTTGTGTTGTTATTTGGTCGCATTATCTCGGTAGATATGTTTGGAACCGGGTTAGAGTTTAAGAAGTGTCAAAGTTTATAGATAAACGTTGAGCGAGTAAAACATTTTAAACATTTTATCAGTAGTAATAATAATTGATGACCATTTGACCGTCACTTTAACCGCACGACGACAAGTTTGACTAAATTTACAGTAACACCGTAATACCATCACATTATTATTGGAATTTTAAAAATATATCCATAGCGTTTAACCAATTAAAATACTTTAAAATTTTAACTTAACGCGTCAAATAATCGACGACAGTACGACACGAATACACGATGTGTAAAAACCTCTTTATTATTGTTAATACAACCAAATGTTGCATTAAAAATGTTGTGATGATTATATTTATTAAATAATAGATTATGATAATAATTATAACTATAAATAATTTTGTCTCTGTTTCTTTGTATCTTTGCTTCTGATAACGCTTTGTAATTTAAATGTATACCTATTTTGATTTGTTAATTATACAAAAGAACTCAGCCTGTTACGGGCTATATATATTAAAAAAAACACATAATAAATAAATAAATGCAAATACGGAATTTTTGCAGATTTGTTTATAGATTATACTGGTCTGTGTATATCCACTGTGGTATTTTCGTATATTTTACCATTCGTGATAACCAGTAAGTATGCATTTTTAAAATCTAAAACGAACTAAAATCGTTGGTACGTATGTGTGAATAAATACATAAATGTCAAATATAGTCTATTGTTAGTACACAATATTTCAAAATATGATTATGTTTAGTACCGGAGCAACAGCTGTCCATTGTTCAATAATAATATAATTGCATATAAAACACGAAAAGTCGATCACAAACCTGAGCCTTACGAAGAAAAAACAATTATATGCAAATCCTAATCCTCGTGCAGATACACAGTGTAGTATATAATGTATGTACTGCAGACGGGCCTTAATACAGATAACAATAATACGATATAGATTAGGCTATTTTTATACAAGTAATCCATAAAAACATAATTGTTGTGTTTTCTACTGCTCTAATGTGTTGTTGTTTTCGTTCATATATATATACTATACCAGCAATGCGATCAGCAGCTAAGATCGAACACGGTAGCTATTAAATCGTTCTACCACCCTATATATATATATATTTATAAATAACTGCCGCACCCGTTGTTTTCGTCTGATACGGTTTTTTACTCAAATTTAATATAATACGTTTTAATACTATAATGTATTTGTATTATTATTGTTATCTCCACGGAATTACGCCCCCGCGACAGCAACAGCAGCAGTGTACGATTAGTCGGAATACGAGACGCGTCGAACACTGATAATAATATTATATTATACGTTTATACACGGGTCACGTAAATTTATTAATATTATGGTGTCTCATATTGACCCTTTTGCGTTTATTGTACTATTCCATCGCGTGAAATATGATATAGGTACTTATTGGCTATTGATGACGATTTTCAAACTCCGAACGAATGTGCAGGTCTACATGATTTGTCACCAATCTATTTTTAGTTTTTAAAAATGTATTGACAACAACATCTACAATTTCAGATTTTTAATAACATTCCGACATTTCTGCAGTACTGCAATGGAGAATATTTATATTTTAAATCTTCGAAAATGTTTCCTATCCCAAACACCAATGCGACAGGTAGACGGTAGTTAGCATTAGAACGTAAAATAGTATGCTGGTTCGTGCTGGTGAATCCGATTTGTTCTCTTAATAATTTTTTTTTAATTTATATTTTTTGTATTATATGTTTATGGCACCGGACGCCGATCATCATTAGTACAGAAAAATATAGTACTTATTTAATAGTTATCAACACTAAAGCAGTCTTAGATCACAGTACCTATACTATCACAGTATTGCATAATATTTGACCTATTACACTGATTTATAAACAGTTTGTTAATAATTATTGTTAATGTCTAGATATAACTTATGTTTCAAAAAAAAAAAAAAATATATATATTATAAAAAATACATATTTTACAAATTTTAAACACAGTATTATATATATAAAGTAAATATATTATTCGATGTAATCCCAGATATTATTTTATTTAGGTGTATTTGGCTTTAACGAATGATGATTCAGTATTAATCACTTGACGCTTTAAAAGGACATTGGAAATGTCGCTAATTAAAAAACACAGCAAAATGATTTAAATCGTTTAACACAACCCAATAGGATCACAGCGAACAATCGAGTGACTGAAAATTCTATTAAAAACACGGTGTACATAGAATGGTTTTGCTTTGTATTTTTCAATTTTCTCACAAGACAAACGCAGAATAACAGGAAATCACTTTACAGGGAAACCCTATAATTACAATGTTATATATAATATATTTCATGTATATTATATAGTTATTCGTTCTGCTATATCTTCATTCTTTATTCGGTATTATAATAATGATTAATTATGAAATATAATTATATGATATTATATTATTATATGTACGAATAATCCCATGACCATTTTTTTACCTTTCTTAACTGTAATATCGACCATAATTGAATGAAAAATGTTTTACGATGAGTCAATGATCTAAACTATAATCGTGATTTTTAGATCAAAAACAGCTGAAAAATATATTATAAAAATTAATTATGATTACATACTCGTATTTTAGTCTTTCATCGATATTATTGCTAATCATGCTTTTCGAAATGAAATTTACCTGATAATGTTCTTTATTAATATAATCACTTTGTTTTATAATTGATAAAAACTTTTAACCATAAATGTATGCAAAAATAATTTATCCATATTATATTATAACAATTCACATTTCAAACGAAATAAATTGTTTATTCAATTACGTTAATTAACGTAATACGAGTAATCGTATACGGTAATATCGGTATAATGATATAATTTAATATGCGATTAATGATTATTATACTATTTTAATTTCGTTGAAATATCGTTTATCTTTTTATTCCAAAATTACCAAAAGTGTTAATTCATGTTTGCTCCCTAAGTGCCCTAAAATGTTTGTAAATTATTATGGGTATAGGTTCGTATTATTACAATAAAATACCATCACGTATTTCCATAATATGTTTTATCAAATGATACTTTAGTGACGTTATCTTGCCTATATATTATATCCATATTATCGTATACTTTAAAATTCATAAGGGTATATATTTTGTAATTGTATAAGAAAAAATGATAATTGTAATAATAAACGCGTGTTGAGCACGCGTAAAAAATACAGTTCATGATATAATAATGTATAATACCTATATTATAATATCATGATCATTCCAGTGGCGGCGCTTATGGGCGAACCTATTGTATAAATATGACTTTTTCACTTATAAAAGTGAGTTTTGAGGCCAGTCGCTGTTGTTGAGATATCAAATACGTTAATATTATTTAAAACGTCTATTTGTATGGATTTTAACATATTTTTCATAATTTGGTTTACTTTGCCGTTAAAACACCTATCGCTATGTATACCTACGAATGGCGATGACGACGAAGAAGACACTATAAAAAATTAAGGTTATCCAAACTTTCTGAGAGTTATTTCATAGTAATATCTGTGAAAATATAATATACAAAAGGATGTTTGAAATGTTTGAATTTAATAATGTTTACGTACTGTTAAGAAAAAATTATAAATAAATAATTGTTTAATAATTCATATAAAAACCAATGCAGCGTGCATATAATATTTTCGCTATAACAGTTATTACGATTTCTTTCTTCAATATCGCGATCACTGCGCAATGCTTAAATCGAATATAATCAAATAGTTGATTAAAATGTAATTAAACGCGCGTCTTTAATTCGATTATATATAAATATATAATAGTAATAATAATGACAGCGACGATCGCCACACGCGTTTCGTTGAAAGGAAATATCGGCAATATATTGATGTTCGGCTACATACACACACACACATACATAATATATTATATTATATACGTTTGATAATTGACTCTGTCACGATAGTTTAACACAACAGGCGTAACAGCTATATCGAGGGTGAGATGAATGTCCCACGAAACCTCGTGTACCGAGTTTATATACACTATATATATATTCCATACGATCGGGTAGAATTTGTGACGACCGATATATTATCTAACTCCGCTGTTGTATCGATTTTATACACAAAACCGAATTGTGCAAACCGACCGCAGCAGAAACTGCAATTAGAAGCATTACAGAAAACAGACCGACGACCGACGTATAATCGAATCAACGACTCGTCCAATTGCGCACATCGTATTATATATTTTAAGCTCTTCGAATTACGTCGTGGCTTTTATTTACTATTCCGACCATATTATTATATGCGTGCTATTGGAATGTCGTTTTGAATATACTCACTTTCTCTCTCTCTTTCTCTTCCTCTATTTCTCTCTGCCTATGTCTCTCTTTCTCTCTCCTTAGCAATTTTGTTTCAATATTATTTGATTGATTTGGAACATAGTTTGGAGAAAAACAAACAGTTAGATAATAATAGTAAGAACGTTTTAAAAATGTACGAGATAATACCAAGAACAAATGCCTCTCATATTATGCAGATTAAAAACGTGTTAAAAATATAAACAATACGCATAGTTGTATAAAGTTAAGCAACGATAAAGTAGGTATTTGAGATAAATATGATCAATATTCTACCTACTTTTTATTCCTTTAAATTAATAAAAAAAATAAATGTTAAATTTATTAAATTTTCAAACGCTAATTATATAATTATGAAATAATATAACTGCTGCTAAGGAAGTTATTGTATAAAATAAATAAATAATCATGTTGCGGCCAGTATATGCATGAACTATAAACCGTCATTGACTCAAATATAAGTCAAATGTTTATTTAAAAATGTGTAACTACGTAAAGAATTGTCATGTTGACACACCGATAACATCTCAATAATGCTTCAGATAGATGACCAATGACGATACACAAAATTGTACGAATTATAAAAAGATTGTAGATTATTTATTTCTACATGCAAAGCACTTATTAGTTATTACATAACAAATTACGTAAACAAATTGTATCTCTTTACTTCTTCAAAATAATAGACGGCGTAATATAATATAAGCTATTATACTGTCTGCCTTGTTAAATTTCATAATGGTTTCGATTGCTACAATGCATTCTTCTCCTTATAATATAATTAATGAAAGTTTTTTAGTTAAATATAAAAACCAGGAAAGTTAGGTTAAATACATTTTAACGTCACAGTATATTTCGAATGTCCTACAAATGAAAACAATTGTATACTATTTTAATGGCCGAAAAAGATCCATTAAAATAAGTCCCATGAAACGAAAGGCGATAAATGCCCCATCTTTAAATCTATTGCTCTTGGTTCATTAGATTGAATGACTCGATAAATACTCGTTAAAATTCGTAATTACGAATAAGATTCAATACAATTTTCGCATAACAATAATTTTCAATAAATTATCAAAAAATATAATACTTGAAATATATTTTTTATAACTGATATACCTTTCTAGTACTTACCTACCTATCTAAAAAAAGTAAAACTTTGAATCAATTAATAAACAAAGGATAAAATATAGGGTGACCATCACACACTTGGCGAATATTATATATAATAACGCTGTAATTAACAATAATAAAACTAAAATCGAACTATACTCGTCTCTCGAGTGTCGAGAGCAGCTTCCGACCCGGGTAAAGCAGGTAGCCCTTTCTCGACATTATAAGACCTTTTCCGAAACGGTTTCGAATAACTTCATTTTTTCAATTCGTATAGCTATATTTTTGTTATCAGGTTTTGAGAGTTTATAACACACGTAAGTTTCCGCAGATGTGCGTTGCCGAAAATCTCGCGTTGGAGCGTGGAAACTATTATATTACACACAGTACATACACACAGCCTACGAAAACAACACGACAATAATGGTTCAACGGCAGCGTAATACGGCAGTCGTAAACGTGTATGGGCTGTGGGGGATCGCGAATACCCTCCTGGCAATTATTCCATTATGTATGTATATATATTTGTAATATTACGCACAAACAATGTGACCCATATCGTCCGTCATATCTGCTGTTGCAGTATTCGAATATAATGCCAATAATAACGACAGCAGTAACAGTAATAATAAGTAATAACACGCGGTCCCATCGCCCCGTGTGTCCACCGGTGGTGGTGTGCAGTGAACAATCAAAACAACACATATTATATTATCGGTGCACGGACTTTTGAAACCCAATAGCCGTGCGAGTGTGCGACCCTTTCGACGACCAATATAAAAACATGACGCGAATGACGCGTTAAACTGTAATATACGCGCTTGTTGTTTTTATTATTATTATTATTATTTATATAACATCGTTGTCATGTGTTCCTGCGCTGCATAATGCATGACAATGGATCGGAAGTAATTGCATTTCCGTGTCGTTTGCAGCTCGACTGTGCATATAATAATTATTGTCGAGTTGATCAAAGTTTCATCTTTCCGTTTCCCGCGGCCATCCGTTGGTACCGTATTCTGTTGGTGCGCGCTTTTTAGTAGGCACACCAGATATCTGTTCGATTTCCGGCAAAATCGAAACGGCGTTAAAGTGTGATGATAATAACATCCGTACGTATATACTGTATAAGTATACGTATGGGGTACCGCTTAAATGCAATGTACGCATGTGATGGGAAACGAAAAGGTTTTCGGTGTCTTTTGAAAATATCAATTTAAAAAATAATAATAACACCGCCCACGTAATATCGAGTACTACCGAATTATATAATCCACTTTATACACTACACTCATTCATTGTGTACGCGCTGAATCGATTCGATTTCAGATCGGCGAGATTATACGATTTCGGTGTCGTTATATATATATATTTTTTAATACCACGCACTATATGTCCGTTCATGATCGTTATAAACGATAATTGGTATTGCGGGACCCGGTCGTTACAATTTATATTATATAGGTACATACACCGACTACCGGTATTTTGCCAAAAAAATATACCGCGTGCTACAGTCACCTTGTTCTGAAGTGGATCTCGTGTATACCTATGTAATAATAATTATTGTCACGATAGGACAGGAAGTCAATATAATATCGACAGACACAACATTTTATTGGGTAAATAGGTAGGTACTGCTATACATCCTTTAATCTTTGGAATTATTTTTTTTTATCTCTCCGTAATTATTGACACATATTATTTCTCGCCGAATTGGCAAGTGTAAAATAAAATATAACACGATATCCCGAGAATAACACAATGCACCGCGTATATTAAATGTGTTACATAAGATACAATTACACTATATAGGTACGTATACATTACATACATATACATACATATAAATAAATACGATGATGATATCTGCTATTGTTCGTCATGACGGGTTGTTATATAATAATATGTGATTTGATTACACTTTCGATTTCAGTCATCCGTTGCTGACATGTTCAGTATAAAATATGTTCTAACTATACACGGAATGATCCATTAAAATGAGGTAATTTAAGCAATTTAAAAAAACCTAAGCTATTAAAGTACTTTTTAAAACTTTCGGCAAAAATTCTTTAAAAAGCTCAAAATTAATAAAAAAAAAAAAAGATTTTTTTTCGGAATCTGTTGAAGATATATGAATTAATATGTTATTTTAATTTTTTCTATGAAAATTAAAAGTATTTAACATTAAAACTTTTAAAATTATAATATATAAGCCAAAGTATACGGTTTTTGTGGAAAACGCTAACGCATTACATGGAAACATAAAAAATCAAAAAAATCATCTTTCTTTAATAGAATCCTAAACTATTTCTTTTCAACAAAAAATAAAGGTGAGCAGGATTTAATCACTCATTCTACCCAAAAATAACTAAAACATGAAAATTAGTGTATAGGTAGCGATTAAAAGTTTTATAAAATCATTAAAATTTATATTATATTCGCAATAGCTGTTATTATCTGTATAATATATTTAAAGTGGTGGATGAATAACATTTATGTCGTCTAATCAGAAAATCAAAAAAATGTCATACTTATATATATATATACTGTCTATCATACAACTAGTGATATCCAAAACTTTTAGTGGTCGAAGAACAAATAAACAATACATGCTTACCATTCAAGTGGTCTTCACCGACATCGAAATGTTATGTTCTGCTGTCAGAGAAACAAGGAAAAAAACAAATTAAATACGCATACAAACATAGTATTAAACTATCAATGTTAATTATAAATAAAATATAATACATGAATGGAATAAAATATATATCTTTATTTATCATAGATATAATCTTTTGAATGGAATAAGTCAATTATTTTTATAAAGTATAATTTACTTTGCCTATGTATAGATAGAAGATATTACGTTACAAAGGTATAATAAAGACATTTTACAATTGTGGGTGGCCACTATTATAATAACTGTAACGGTGACTAGCTATACTTTAAAGCATATTTTAATGCATTTAAGTTTAAACGGTATTTTAATAGTCTTATTGAGAACCTGATGAGTTTTATAAAAAAAACCAAGTTATTTTACGTTATAGTTACATTCTAATTGAATATTTTATTTTCTGCTGTTTGCGGGTGGGTACAACATAATATAATATTATTAACATAATATTAATAATCTATACCGAATATGAAAAAACAACATGACGTTTAAAAATGAATAAAAATTTAAACTGCGTCACACTCATACATATTTATGTTATATTGTAGTTAAATTAATTATATATATTTCTTTCAATACGGTCCGCGTCACTAATAAACAATTACATTTTGCGTGAAAATAAGTCTGTAGCTTCTGAAAATGTTAAGATCCCTATGGGCGCGAACCGGCGAACATACGCAGCGGAGGGATAAACGGATCACTCTGTATATATAAATGTAAGTATAACTATACGACATTATACATATTATTATTATGTACCGGTTCCGAAACCACTTACCGGCCGCCGCTGCCGCCGCCGCTAATGTGTGGTGTAAGACAATAAAATTGATCATCAACGTAATGGCCGGCGTGCGCATTGTAAATATACACGTATATATATATATATAAATGTATACATAGTATAATATAACATGTATGCGATATATACCTGTAGTAGACGTTTAAACGATTTTACCGCGGCGTCAGCGTCGTGGGCAACAAAGTTTTATCGAATTTACCGAGGCGTTTGATTTTTTTTTATAATATATACATATTATAGATATATAATATATGTACAGAGTGATATTTTAACTTGGGACATCGTTTATTCAATAAATGCGCGTGTGCGTGCGTGCGTGCGTATATGTGTTTTTTGTATATCGGATAGATAAATATATATATATTAAACGGGTAGTTTAGTCGTACGTATATATTCTTTAATTTAGAGTGCTCACAAAAGTACATTTTTTTTTTTTTTTGTCAGACAACAAGAAAAAAAGGATTCCGAGTCAAGTTTAGGTTATTTCGTATAATATTTTGTATGAACGTATAGTATGTAACGTCGATACTCCTAACAGGTAAGGTAGTTTTAAGCATAATATTATATGATAGATGTCGATGTCGATCCGTAATGAATAAACTGTAGTAAAGTATTAAATTAAAAGTCAAAACTCGTTTTGATTTCGTCTACGCACCCTTGATGCCGAGACTCATCGCTATAGACACGCAACAATATAATAACATTATATCATAGCACGGACGTGTACGCGCATCATACGGTTAATATAGTATCAAATGTGTGCCGATCGTGTAATTATTTTATACATACAAATAAATGTATATATATATATACGTTTTGTGGCTTTCCATAACACTGTGTAGTCGGTACTTACTTAATATAATACTACAACGCAACAACGCAGGTAATATTACTATTATTATTATTACTATTACGTACTGTGGTATCGAGACGCACCGGGTATAATAAGGCGTGTTTGTTTATAATACATACCTGTATATATATTATTTATTTATACCGCACGCACGTTTTGAATAGGTTGTGGATTTCGCGTCTTGTGAGGTTGTTTTTTACACATCAAGTCGGAGATTTTGGCCTTTAATCAATGAATGGGGATGACGACTGCACACACGCAGTATACCTTAATACGATAGGTGGGAAAGGAACTACCCGTCGTACGACGTTCGGTTTCATTCATGTGCGATTGTTACGCCGATGTTGTAGTAACCGCGGTTTACTATATTATACGTTTTAATAATATATACCTACGTCACTATCGCACGGCACGTTTTAAGTATATAAAAAAATTGCATTATTGTTGTTTATTTTGCGCAGACCTATAATATTACTACGTTCTTACTACGATACGCGCTTTCTACAGGGTACTCTATTTGACCGTCTTCGTTGATTTCCAAAGTCAATTTTCGTATTTTTAAAATTTATTCTTATAGTTAGATAAATTAATATCAGCATAACTTCACTACTAGAGTAATAGATATACTATACTTTTATTTACATGATAAAGTATTATTTTTACTACATTGATATTTATTGTTTAACGTTCTTTTAAATTTCTTAAATGCGATTCTCACTTTGTACTAGTTTGTACTCAAAAATAAAATATTTGTGTATAGGTACATAATATTGAATAAATAGTTTTGTTTTAATTTGTATTAATATTTGTTTAAAGTTTGTATTGTGTGAGAAATTTTTAAAAAAGTTCCCCGTAAAATTTTTAACTAACGAAACAAACTATTTATGCAGTGTTCTATATTTTACATAAACATTTATACAAACAAGTATTGAGCTTCTATAGGATATGAAATAAAAATAATCTAAAAACCATTACTTATATTATTGTATGTTTAGAACCGATAAAAAATAAAAAAATGTCTTATTTTTTAAAGGAATATTATAAAAACATATAAACTATCTTAACCCTTTCGCTTCCATTGTCCCAGTACAAGGACGTATTATTCTAAGTGCTGTTGATAATCATATTTACGTTTATTTGTATCACTTGCAATTAAAAAAAAAAATTTTTTTTTATACACGTTTACAAATTTAATTTGGAACTAATGTAACAAATTCAGTAGATCACCCTGTACATAAATATAATACATAAAAATGTGTTTACGAAGCGCAAAGACCTGACGAGGGCCACACCTGACGACGTCATTGACTAAGCCGGCCGGACCATACTATTAATAGTAATTACCTTACCTTTTTTGCTATTTTGATGGACGATATATAAATTAAATGCCTCCAACTACGAATAACTCGTATATAAAGTGAACATCGTCCGCTCTATATGCCACTCGCGAGTAAATTTTTAATATTCACTTATGAGTTATAATTCATATGAGTATAAATGAATTATATATATAAATTAATACATAGCCAAATAGATAGTATATGAATATTAGGATACATAACAACTAAATAAAAATGTTTTCATTTATAATGCTAATATATATATTATGCATATACCTATACATATATTTAATATCCTTTAGAATATAAATAATTCTCTTATAATTTATGACAAAATTAAAAATGTATACCATGTAACGTATTTTATTTCAATTTATTATCATAATATAATCCAAGATATTTAATACTTTCAAATTTTTCCAATATATAACAGTTACAGTTGGTACTATCACAAGGCAATGAATGTACAATGTATATGTTGTTTATAATCGTGAATATTGTAATTATTATTTTATATTCTGAGGGGGTCTGTATTTAGTTTTATTTAGGTTTAATGTACTTACTTGTTTATCCAAAGGAAGTAACTGCGAGATCAAAAATAAAATGAAAACTTAATTTAATTCACCGCCAAAGAAAATAATTTAAAAATATAAACATATTGTCTTCGGCCAGTCAGATAAAATTCGTATACACGGACTGCCATCATTTGATGACTCCTGATTATATAGCTCGTGGTATACGGAATACGCCCTCAATAATATTACAAGTTGGTTATAATCGTTTGTTTTCCAATTTCTTCCCGCCATATATAATATTATATCATCGCGCTTTTAGCGGCTCTCGAACTGCAGGATAATGTTTTATATATGTATATATATATATGTGTGTGTGTGTGTGTGTGTGTGTGTGTGTGTAATGTGTGTATAAAAAGCAGGAGTCAGTGGCGTCGGTGATCGTCCTGGGAATAAGTTTTAGTTAATGAAAATATAAGTGGATAAAGATTTAATCGAGGCACATGTCCCCCGTCGTTTCGTCTCTCCATATCACTCTCTCTCACTCTCCGATCGGTCCATCCGCGTGTCTCTGCAGTCTGTCTCTTTATATAGCCGTTTATAATGGGATTACCCACCCTCACCCACTCGGCAGTTGATTGTCACGACTGTCGTCCGAGGGGTTTAAAACACACACACACACTGTTTCTCGGGAGTGCGCGTCTCTAGGGCGGTCCGGAGCGCGTGCTGCACTGCTGTTGCTACTGCGACCGCGGCCAATTTACGTTCTCGTTTTGTTCGTAGTTAACCCTTCTATTTTTTCCCTCGATCGGCTTATTGTACGCGCACACTTACTCGGGCGTGAACACTGCGCCAATAAATAATGTTATTGTAATAATATATGATGTATCATTTGACACAGCAGTGTAGGTAGGTATAGGTGCAGTGCAGTTATATAATATACTTGTGTCCCGAATCGATGAGATCGGGTAACTCCTCGCAGCGTCCGAACTCGTCAGTTTCGGACGCATTGTTGTTGAATCTGCGATCTCTATCACTTTACACGTATTCTATGTGTGCAACTTGACCTTCAATTATTTACTCAGCCAAATTACGCCAAACGATTTTTGTTTTTGTTTTCAACATTATAATTTACAGTAAGACAGGATATTAAATTGAGTTAATAGATAGATGTATACATTTATTACACTTATACTCTATTTCGTTTTGTTTTTTTTTTAGTAAATAATAATAATAATAATAATAAATCTAAATAAAAAAAAATAATGGTAAAATGAAACAAAAAGTAATTTAAAATAATTGTTGAAAAAAGTAACTTTGTAAATTATGAATATAATCTGTTTTTTTTTATAACAATAATAATGTTTATTATAATACACTATAATGAATCAGACAAAATTATATTAATTTTTATAAGTGTTTAGCTGAGATTATAACAATAATTAATTAAAAACTATTTATTGTTAATTAATAGAAGAAGTATTCGTTTAATATGAATTATATTTTCTATTTTATTTTCATTAATAAACTGATTTATAATTGTATATTATGTAACATAAAAATGTAATCTAGTACAATATATTAATATGTTATTTTAATATCAATGTTAATATTATTTACACCAATTTATGTTATTGTTAATTTAAATAATACAACGCTTTATGCTCTAATAATATAATACGTACATAAAACGTTGTTTTAATGACACACTGTATATTAAAGCATAAGAAGCTGTCATTTTGTTGGTACAGCATAAAAAAAACACGGCGTTATGATGACAACAATAATATCATTATAATATACGTATAGTCGTTTAAGTCTATGTATTTTATTATATACTATAGATCAGACTAGGATCGAGTCGTCATTAGGTATTGTATTATTATTGTATATTATGATATTATGAAAACGAAAGACAATTTACTCTGTGCGTAACCATTAGAATAATATATACCTGCCTATTATAGCTGTATAATATTATAACATAGGTACCTTATACGTGCGTAGAACACGGGCGTACATCCAATTTCCTCGTTTCCGGTCCCCGTGTGTAATAGGTATAAACCGCAATGATATTATACACCTATATAATATAAAATAATGATAATACGAGAAATGAACATCCCAAATTGGCGGTTTTCCCTCCTCGAGCCTGTTATTTCGTGTTAATGACTGGCGACAAAGATCGGTCATATTATATTATTATATGTCTTTACGCGTCTTTTTCCTTTATCGGAATGACTATATTATACGGAGTAATCCGTTTAAATTCGTTCGCATTCATTTTAAATTTCCGTATTTTTAAATGAAAAAAGGGGAAAGTAGATGGCCGCTTTGCTAATAGTAGGAGTCAAGTGTATCTCATCAATAAATAGGCGGTAGGCACTGTAATACATTACATCAAATAGGTGTGTTAAATTTGGATTCAATGATAAATAATTGTTAATAATGAAAAAAGATTCGTAGCAAAGACGGTCCCAATTTTTAGTAACCAAAATTTCTCAAAATTTATTTTTTTAATATAATATTTAGATTTTAAGAAATATTAGAAATTTTTCGTTTTCATATTTCCCGATCATTTTAAAAAGAACAAATAATTAAAACTACAATTATAAAACTCAATGCACGTTCTCGCTCTCTAAAAATACTAATATCAAAAAATAAATTCACTACCCGAAATAATAACAAATTAATAATATATAAAACATCCTTAAATCTATTACGGATGTATGGGATTCAACTCTGAAGCTCGGCTAAATAACGTCCTGAAACAATAATACAATCATTCCAAAATATCACACTTCCGCAGATTATAAATTCTCAACCCTGTGTCTTCACCATGACCTAAGGATTAAAACAATTGAGGAAAAAACAGTGGTTTTCTAGAAACATTTTTTTTCTAGATTAAAAAACCAAGTTAATCCATTAATAAAAGGATTATACATTCCTGCACTCCCAGAAAATCTTCACTACAGACTTAAACGGAAGTGGTGTAAAGATCTTCTTTCCTAATTAATTAAATTAAATTAACTCAAAGCTAAGTGTCCTCTAATGGGTAATTTCTTAACCATGCAAACAAATTGTTTATTGTTCTCATCTCACATATACTGGTTGTGCTAAATTATATAGATTCTGTAATCCTGCCAGTATTACAATACATAATAATATATGTCCTGCTAAATATATTAACCGTGACGCATCGCCATTGATAATTATACTAATACGCCTGTGGTCGAATATACTATATTCAATGTAGGTATACATAATATGTAATATATATAATATAATATAAATGTATATACGGTTATAACATATATAGATTCCTGAGAGACATTCACGCAGGAAGGTGTGCGGGCCAGTTGAAAAAGTACGACACTTTTTAACTGAAAATTCGATTAGCAGCTTAATTTTTAAGTATACCTATACTATACATTGTATAGCAAACATTATTATATCTGTACAATATAACTGTTAAATTTACAATGCCACCGCGTCTGGTCGTATATTACCCGCCGAAGAAATAAGCAGGCCTTGTTTCGGGGTGATTCGTAATGTTCTGCGCGATCGTGTCGTGGAGGAGCCGGTAGGGAGATTATATCGAAATAAACCACGTTTCGAAAGTCTTAATAGTTAATATATAATAGGTATACTAAATTATGATACTCGTTATTATATATAATAATATTATTTGTACACCAGGTGTGGCAGAAATGCAGAATGCTTCTTTTTAAAATCATTTTTGTGGAATCAAATTTGCGGTATATTATATTATATAATGGACTAGCAAATCGGGAAACAATAATGGTACCCGTTACGGTTTTAAACGGAAGCCAAGTAAACCATGTTCATAAAAGGTATTCGTACATAGGGAATTCTACATTTTATAGCACATATGTGTAAGTCAAATGCATAAGTAAAATAAAACAAATTATTTTTATGACAAGTATTGAAATTTAAAATATCAAATCTTGTAGAAAATAATTTAAGTACAAACAATAGTTAGTATGATTGAGAATAGATAACTAGTAATTATCAAATTTCCGATAAAAGTTTTAAAGTTTAATTTCAGATAAATACAGCTCCGATCAAAGTCGTTTCTATTACTTACTGTAGGTACCCTATATGGTTCATATGATGATATGACCGTTTCCACAAAATTGTACCTTTCCCTTGTCCACCAATATCCGTTTCAACAAAATATGATAATGACCACATTTTCACCAAAACAATTGTATACTACGCTTAAATTAAAAATTATAACACAGCAATAATTTTATTTAACATACTAATGCTGGGTCGCATGCAAAATGTGGGGCCATTAACTCACTATTGATTTAATAAATGTAAAGGTATTATATGATATATACAACATAGGTTAAAAAATGTTAAATTTTATTTTAAAAAAAAGAAAGATATATTATGATATACCTTATAGCTATGTATATTGTACACATGTAATAGGGTTGTATGGGCGGCCAGACGATCATTCATAAACAATCATATATTATTTAAACATTTGTACAGATATATAAATAACATAATTATATTACATTATATCATATTCTATTGTATGTAACATACTCGTAAAATAATGAAGAACACTTTGCTAAACACATTAAATAATACATTTCTTATGAGATATAAAATTTAGAACAATTAAAATTTAAATGTATAAATAGTGTGGTTTTAGTATACCAGCAGTATCGATACTACTCGTATTTATTTATTCAGTGATGAACCTATAAGTCTTTATCATAATCAATTTATAGGTTATAAGTGGTGTTATGAATTTTGGATTGAAATACATTAAATGAAAAAAAAAAAAGTTATTTTAAGACAATTTGGAGGTTTTACCAAAAATTAGTTATGTAAAACCAAAAAAAAAAAAAAAATGGTAATTGCAGTTAATTAAAATATTTCTGCATTAGTACTTTAAGATGCAAAATAATAATGCAAGAACTTTAAATTTGAATTATATTTTTGCAAAAAACTATCGAGTTCATCAATTATTGTAGAAGCCGAATAACGCGGAAAACATTATATCTGGCACCGTTGCCGACCGACAAACGACACACACACACACAAATAGTCGCGCACCGGTTGATAACATTTTGTATTATTATTTGTATCGTCGTGAAAATATTATTATTATGCAGATTGCGCATCGGTTATCTATAACTATTTTTTATCTTGGACATAAAACTTGATTTAAATAAAATGTAATTATATGCTTACCAAATTGTACTAAAGTGTTTGGTCAAAAAACTACATTTAATATTGGCTTACATATTTCTTAAATGTATAAAAAGGTTAGATTGAGATTGCTTTTAATTTTATATTTACCTATCTCATATTATTCCCTTATTGCCTATCTACTTAATTTATTTTCTATATTAGCCTTTTGTTATTAGATTCTTGGACCTCCATTTTATGTCTCTATTACATTATTTTTTTAGTTTAATTACTTCTCTTTATACTGTTATTTAATGACATTTTTATTTGTTAATTATCATTGGTTATTAAATATTTCTGTATACCTGAGGATGCAAAGTAACAATGGGGGAGGGGTCGGGGTTCAAACCACCCCAAAATAATTTTGAGAAACAAGGAAAAAATTGTTTTATTTTGTAGCAGCTTAATTTGTATTGCTATATTTTGTAACCCCCCCCCCCCCCATCAACCACACAGATTTTTTTTTGTATATCTGTCTGAAAAGTAATAATGCAAGAACTTTATTATATCTGACTTCTTTTTTGCAAAATCTATCTAGTACATCAGTTTTATTTGATCTCATTTTTTTTCTTTTTGACAAATAAACGAAAAAAGTCGTTCACGATCGTGTAATAATTAAACGCTTTCAAATGTCACTCGATTGAACGCGGTCAATGCTTGTTCACATAAATTAAAACGCGTTCTTTCAAACTCTGACTAAAACAAATTATTATCCATCTACGATTCGACGACTTTAACATCTGCAGATACATTTATAAAAGTAATTATATTTAAATATAAAATGATATTGTTAAATGAGAAAAAAAATATAATATAAGTAATCAATCATATTTTTATATTAAAAAAAAAAAAATCAAAATATTCACTTTTTTAATAATTTGATAAACAATTATTTAACAAGATAGAAGGTAGTATACATATTTAATCTTAAAATTATATAATTTAAAACATAATCATTATATTTTTTTTTTTTGCTAACAAAATATCATAGGTACTCTTCAAAACAGTCTATTTTTGTAAATGGCACTTTATGATAAAAAGTAAATAAAGTGTATATATAACTGCGAAATTTCTTATGTCCAACTAGTATTCTATCATAAGGAGTAATTTTATAAAATAGTTCATTTTGAAAAATGTATTAAAATTAAAGAAGGAAAATTCGTAAAAAATTAATAAAACTTGACTTGCGATTCTTCCAATCATTTTAATTCTGATTTTTTTATGTATAAAGTTTAACTCGATTCTTATGTATGTATCAGAAAAAAAGTAATGTGTTTTCTAAACGAGTTAATTTTTGGAAAAATTTTCCTCGATTTATTTTTCAATAAAAATTAAAAAAAAAATTAAATACGAGCAACCAATTCAACTTTTGATGAATAGTATTTCAGTTATAAAAATATTTATATGAAGATTAATTAACCAAGAATTTAGTTATTATGAATTGTATTTACCTATGACAAAATGAAGGTTTTGCAGTGTTTCTTTCGGGTATTCAATGTCACTGCTGCATAATATATGCATAAACACGGTTGAAAAAAGTCATTAAAGCGGCTAATATATATTATACAAGAATATCGTGCGGCTTAAAACTGTGATAAAAATAAAAAAAGGTCATGATCAAGTTAATACATAATATA
The DNA here is from genome assembly GCF_020882245.1 of Rhopalosiphum padi. Lineage (NCBI taxonomy): Eukaryota > Metazoa > Arthropoda > Insecta > Hemiptera > Aphididae > Rhopalosiphum > Rhopalosiphum padi. Next base: position 74,577,050 of record NC_083598.1, read on the forward strand.
ATATACAATTGCAATTTTTTTATTTTTAAAGAACACTCACGGATAAAATATATTATTAGTTTGAGGTAGGTGGGTACGGAGACGATTGACAATTAGCATCTACCTGCGTGTTCGGGTAATCATTGCAATCATAATCCGATGGGTTCTGTGTATTTGTATCGATGCACATATAACACTGAAATCTGCAGACACATTGGTTGGATCCCGAACAGTCTGATTCGCAATCACTTAAATAATGGTACATTGAGCTACCATCGTCATCGTTATCACACTTTAGACACATAAACGTGGACGTGTCTGTAGGATCAATCACGCATGGATTTTTATCTGAAGTGAAGCAAGTTGATTTTACACATTCCGCACACGACGTGTAAGGATCTTCAAACAACGCCAAGGTGACAGACTTGAAATAGAAGAAATTCAACAGTACCGTGAAAACGTACAAATAGATGACAACGTGTGACAAAAGAAACATATTGTTTTTCGGATACCTTAAAGTGTTGAATATTAAAGTAAAACTGTTATTATTTCGAAATCTAAAGCGTACTCCGGGGTCGATCCGGACTGACTCCAGTCACTCGAGGTTGATTTCGTGATATACGTATTTTAGTATCACTAGAAATAGATATTAGCACGCTGTATAATACGTAACGAACGATGTTATTATAATAATTATAATTGGCATGTACGATGATGATTGACGAATTGACACTGAAATATAAATCTGTAAATATTTCGTATTTTTATCGAAACTCCTGCGGTGTATGCGAACGTGGCTTGATTTAATTGGTCGGATCTACTTGTAATAGGGTTGTGTGAACGGCTGAACGACCATGCATAAACAATCACATATTTGAACACCCATTAAACACTTGTACTGACATATAAATAATATAATTTTATTATATTATAATATTGTATATAATATTCTAACGAATGTCACATAATACCATTTTCAAACTACAGAACACTTTTCTAATCATATTTTATAATAAATAATTTATGATATATACAATTTGAACAAATCCAAATTTAAATGTATAAATGGTGTGATTTTAGTATACCAGCAGTATTGATACTACTCGTATTTATTTATTCAGTGATAAACCTATAAGTCTTTATCATAATCAATTTATAGGTTATAAGTGGTGTTATGAATTTTGGATTGAAATACATTAAATGAAAAAAAAAAAGTTATTTTAAGACAATTTAGAGGTTTTACCAAAAATTAGTTATGTAAAACCAAAAAAAAAAAAAAATGGTAATTGCAGTTAATTAAAATATTTCTGCATTAGTACCTTAAGATGCAAAATAATAATGCAAGAACTTTAAATCTGAATTATATTATTGCAAAAAACTATCGAGTTCATCAATTATTGTAGAGGCCGAATAACGCGGAAACCATTATAGCCGCCGCCGTTGCCGGCCGACCATTCACACACACATACAAATAGTCGCGTACCGGTTGTTATTATTTTTATATGTATTTCTGTATTATTATTTGTATCGTCGTGAACTATATAATATATTACTATTATCCAGATTGCGCATTGGTGCGTTATCTGCCTCCGCTATCTGTCCGGTGCGCGAAATAGTAAGGTCGACCGTTCTTCTTGTACAATTACGTTGTCACGGTAGAACCGGTGCGCGCATCAATATATTATAGGTGTTTTAAAGTTTTATTTACTCTAATAGTAAAAGTTATTTTATATTATTATTGTGTTTGTGAGTCTTAAGTGCTAATAACTAAAGTACACGTGAATCACCTCTAATTTTTTTAATTCATAGGCCCTAATCGCCACCTTTTATTTTATATTGTGAGTGTGCAAATCGCCACTATTTTAGTTCGTGGGCGCGAATCGCCGTAATTTTTCTATATTTTCTATAAAAGAACTAATCGCTTATTTACTTATTTATTTATTTTAATATACAGCGGGTATCCTTTGAGGATTTACCCATTGTAATATCTCTTAAAATAATGGAGATATTATCATAATTCTGGGTTTTTTAATAAGATTTACAGGGACAACGGACAAGAACTACCTACAAATATTTCATGTTTTAATTAATTTTAATGTTTTGGTGATCATTATATTAATATATATTATCTATTCGGGAGAGTCGTTTTAAAATCTCTTATTTTATTGAATGTTTTTTCCTATGATAAAAGGATGGTTTTGCGATGTTTCTATCGCGTATTCAACATCACTGCTGCACAATATACATGAGAACAGTTGAAAAAAGTCATTGAAGTGGCTATTATTATAAAAATATTGTGTGGTATTAAACCATGATGTAAAATAATCGTGGTAATTATCAGGTATATATAATATAATATATTTTATAATGATTATAATGGCAATTATTTTTTTAAAAACCAAAAACATAGATAAAAATACTATCAACAGGGTTGGTACGGAGACTTAATACAATTTGCATCCACCTGCGTGGTCGAGTAATTTTTGCAATCATATAATGGTGCGTCAATTAACGTTGTATCGATGCACATATAACATACATATTGGCAGACACATTTCTTGTTGGGTCTCGAACAGCTTGATGTGCATTCACTTAAAAAATGGTGCAGTTTGTTACCTTCTATATTTTCGATACACGTTAAACAAAAATACTGGGACTCGTCTGCAGGATTAAGTACGCGTGAATATTTATACGCATTGAAGCAATTAGATTGTACACATTCCTTACACGTATCGAAGACTCATGAATATCCGCCAAACGGATAAGCTTCAAATAGCATAAATTCAACAGTACTACAGATAGACGATGGAGTGTGACAGAACAAACGTATTGTTTTTTCGAATATCTTAAAGTGGACTTCACCAAGTCACTCGTAGTTGATTTCGTGATATATTTTATTATCGCAGGAAATAGATATAAGCACGCGGTATGTAACGAACTATATTTTTATAATAATTGTAATTTGCATATACGATGATGACTGACGGAATGACACTAAAATGTAAATCTGTAAATTTTTCGTATTGATATCGAAACTACTGCGGTGTATAGGTATGAACGTGGCTTAATTTAATTGGTCGGATATACATGTAATAGAGTTGGATGGGTGACCAAACGATCACTCATAAACCATCATATATTATTTGAACACCCGTTTTTAACTTGGCGCTTAATAAGTATTATAAGTTTATAAAATTAAAACTATCAATAAAGATAAAATAAAACTGTCTTTGTATATACTAAATAATATAATTTATTATATCATAGTTTTCATGTACATATAGGTTTAATAGCTCTAAGAGAAAATCTTATATTATGTGTTTACTATTAATACTATACTATACTATAATATTATACTATAATTTACCAAATATGCACTAAAACAGAAATATTTCGGATTGTTATTGGCGGTTAAGAGGAGCACAAAGCTAATCGTATATATCCCATAGAATCCAGAAGGCACATTTTTATTTTAACTTTATTAAAAATTGATTTATTTTACTGGATGATGGAAGAATAAACACTAACAATCTTAAAATATACATAATATAATTTTGGTTAGGATTTTCATTGAGCCCATTCAATTAACAAAAAAATAAAACATCTAACCTGTATTGGCTATTTAATTGCAGTGCTAAAGACAAATATGAGTGTATATAATGTTTCTAAACAAAACATAAATAATATATATAATTCGATTACACGTCAATTTCGTTAAAAACCGACCCGATCGACAAATGCACACACACACACTCACTCCATTTTACGGTCGGATAACAATACGATTATAGCGATTATTCTACTATGCAGTCTTATAATATAAACACAATAATATACTATACCTAATATACACACGTCTACTATATCGGACGACGTTCGTTTATCGAGTTAAACCGGCCGTCGTATCGCTCGGGCGCGCGTCACTAAATTATTACGTTTCGTCATCGCTTATTGTACAATAAGTATAATATGGTCGTGCCAAACGATAATTTAATAGTGAAATACAACAAAGATGTGTATATTATATGGAGATAGTTAGTCATAGCCACCACCGCCGCCCGTTGGGATTGTTCACGTGACGTCGTTATAATAATGGCTCGCCGACATTTTTCCTGATATCTCTTCGGCAACCGTCAAGTGTATTTTAATAAATAATAATATTATATAGACTCGGAGCGTCACAAAAAATATAACATGCATAACGTATTAGGTATACATATATTTTTTTTTAATCAAATTTATTAATAGTATTTTCTTAGGTTTTTTTTTTTTATCCGAATAATGTATATTTTAATTTCATGTACAAGATAAAACACCTGAATTCAATAGTTTTTATAAACGGTTTTGTGATGTGTAAAAGTAATAAAATATTGGACAAATAGTTTTTAAATTGTTTTTATTTATGAGCAAATATAAATTAATTACAGATTTTGTTTAGTTAGTTATACACCGCAAATCTGTGTTATTATCACTTCATTGAAAATGTTTTTTTCATTATTAATTCGATATATTTTAAACATCAACATTAAAAAAAATGTATTCTGCTCTACAAAGTAATAATTAATGGTGTAATCGAAATTACTTAGGTAAATAGAGTATGCCGTTACAAAAATATAAAACCTATTATATCTTTATGATGTAAAAAAGTTGTAATAAATTAAATACATATATTACATTGTATATACTCAGGAGTATGATTTAGCATAAAGATTCGGAATAATGGCATTAATTAGCAAAAATATTTTAAATTAGGGTGAAAATATACGATCGTATGGCACCATATGCGGTATTATGTTGGATTGCGAACGCGTGTATGCGCAGCCAATTTTCGGTATAATATATTATATATCAAAATGTAATTATGTTTTTTTATCCAATAACTGCTGTAGAATTACTGCCATGTAATATATAAAATAAGAACGAACACCAACAAGACACGCATACGTATGCAACTATTATATAATATATATTGTGCGTGTAGTATATTATTATTTTTTATGACGTTCCCCGTAGTATTCAAAAGCCTCCTCTAATAGTCATTGAAGTACTGTGTAGTAAGGTATATAATATAGGACGTTTAATCGGTTGATCGCGAACCATAGTAATTCATAATATTCTAATATTTATCATGTGTTGTGTTATTATTTCAAGATAGTTATGAGCAAATGTTCACTTCACCAAACGTGGAACATTGGATTCCTAAAGTTTTTTTATTGGTTTAAATAATTTTCCTAAATATATATATATAAATACTATTTCGAGAAAAATTTGATTTTTGTACTTGTAAAACCATCAAGACGCAGCCTTCAATTTTAATAATATTATGACCACAAAGTTATTTACTATTGTTAAGTCGTAAAATCGGCAAAAATTGATTTTTAGAATTAAAAAAAACATGAATAATTGATAAAAAATTTAAATAGTAAAAGGACTAAGCGAAGAATTTGTAAAACCACTGTTGGACTATTAAATTTCTTAATTTAATAATTTTTCTTCTACTTGTTAATTATGCTGTCAAATTACACAAAAAAGGATCACGAATACCGATAGAATGCAGTTTATTTGAGAGAGTATGGCGGTTTATTTTGTCAAATGTCTTTGAAAAAGCGGTAAAAGTAACAACTATTTGGTATTCGGATAAAAACGCATCAAGCATAATATACTAAATATGTTATATTTTTGAAAAATTAAAAAACTTGGCGTTGTTGATTTTCCATTTAAAAAACTATGTTGATCACCATTTATTAGCAAAGCAAAAATTGGATATATTTATCTTTTAAAATAAATAATTAAAATAATAGAAATAGGTACACCGATAATCAGATTTATGTGTTAAATCTTAATCTTTTTTAATAGGCTGTACAAAACTAATCTTCCAATTAGATAGAAAACAACTGCTAGAGAGGGATAAGTTGTATACATTTAATAAAAGAACGGCTAAAACGTATTTACAATTTATAAAGAAATAACTTGAACCATTTCGGGTCCAAAAATTGTATTATTAATGATATTAAGAAGTTCAGTAATACTTAAAATACAAGAGTTAAGATTTACTTCAATCGAATTATTAAAATTGTGATGCTAATGAGTATTATAGTAGTTGAAGTAAACTTATTTCATAGACACTGAAAGAATAATGAACAAAACGATCCATAATATCCATCCTTCCGATAAATAAATCATTTTCATATAACATAATGTTCAGAAGGGATAGACCTGATTTTTTATGGTTAAAAAAATATAATATATATGCAATTTATTTTTTGAAAACATTTTCTAAATCTATGTATTAAGAATATAAACAATAATTATAAATAACAATATAAATATAATGTCACCATTTATTAAATATTCGAATTTTTAGCATAAATATATCAACTCAAAAAATTATAATATAGAACATAGTTAAAGCTATAATTTTTTTTTACGATATCAATAATTTGCAATTCTCTCAAAAGTGCTAATTTTATATTTAACAATAATTAATTCACAAGTATACACATCACGCATGCTTAATGCTATTAGTATTTATTTAAATTTAAACACACTATTGTTTACACATGAACGATGTACAAAAATAATATATTATACATAATATAATATTTAGCGTAATATGAATAAAAAAATTATAAATTATTTCATAAATAAATATTAATATATTAAATCGTGTACAACATTGGATCAAAGTTGTAAATATTGTTTGAACTTTGAAATGAAATAAAACTGTTATACACATTATACATAAATAATAATAACTAATAAGTCTATATTGCAATTGGTAAATCCACAAATAAAAACCAAAATAAATATGTATTAAAAATAATTAATATTTGTCTATAATTTTCAGTAGATTGCAGCAACATCATATTATACCGACACAGAAGCAAACAATTTTAATAAGCATTCATGTGTCAACAAATAGGAAATGTATACATATTACTGCATTAGGTAGGTACTGATTTCATATTACATAATATATTCGATACTACTCGTATTTATATTTTAATTTTAAATTTATGTATAGGTTATAAGTACTGTTTATAATTTTGGACTGAAATACATGAATTGATAATTAAAAAAAAGTTACTTTAAGACAATTTATAAATTTTACCAAAATTAGTCATGTTAAAACCTGAGACCTTTAAACTCACATTTTAAACTATTTTACATTTATTATAGAAATATGTTGAATATATGTAATTATATGTAAAAAAACATTAAATCTATTTATAATTTGTCTGTTCTGTTAGAATTATATTATAAGCACAAACTCTTGATAACTATTTTTGATCATGAACATAAAACTAGGTTTAAACAAAATGTAATTATATTATATGCTTACCAAATTGTACTAAAGTTTTTGGTCAAAAAACTACATTTAATATTGGCTTACATCTATGTATTTCATTTAATATTAATATAAATAATTTTATGAATCTTACTACTTTTCAAAAATATATAAAAAAAATTAGATTAAGATTGTTTTTAATTTTATTCTTTACCTATCTCATATCTGTCACTTGTTGCATATCTACTTTATTTTATTTTCTATAATTTCCTCTTGTAATTAGATTTTTGTACCCTATTTCATGTCTCTATTACATTATTTTTTTTAGTTTAATTAAGTATCCTAATACTATTATTTAATGATTTTATTTATTTATTTTGTTAATTACCATTAGAGTACTTTTATCTTTCTTTTATTTATTTTAAGAACCTACTCAGCGTTTTGGGAATGTTGAAATATTGTTAAACTTTCTATTACATTTTTTAATTTATAATTTACTTATACATGTATATTTTATAATATGTAGTGATATGTTATTGCTGCAATAACGTTATTATTATTAAACATTAAGAACCAAAAAAATAAATTGGCACGTCATGATAAAAAGTACATAAAATGTAGTTATGCTTGAAAAATGTCTTATGTCCAACTAGTATTTTATCATAAGAAATTATAAGAAGTTTTTATATACATCTCAGAACAAAATCAATGTGTTTCCTGAAACGATTTAATTTTTAATAAAAAGTAAAAAAAAAATTAAATACAATGTAACCAATTCATATTTTAATGAATAGTATTTCAATTATAAAATAATTTATATCAAGATTAATAAACCTACAATTTAATAATAATAAAATAATTTAGATAATTAATAAATTTAGGTATTTACCTACGATAAAAGGACTGTTTTGCGGTGTTTCTGTCGTGTATTCAACGTCATTACTGCACAATATACGTAAGAACGGTTGAAAAAGTCATTGAAACGGCTATTAATATACAAGAATATAGTGGTAATGATCAAGTAAATATATAATATAGTATACAATTGCAATTTTTTTTTTTTTAACTCATAGATAAAATATATTATGTTGAGGTAAATAGATACGTATATGTTACGTAATTAAGATCCACCCGCTTGTCCGGGCATTTTGTGCAATCATATTCCGACGGGTTGTCTTTCGTTGGTATCGATGCACTTATAACACACAAAAGAGCAGACACCATTTCAGGTTGGGTCCCGAACAAGTTGACTGGCAATCACTTAACAAATGGAACAGCTTGCTACCATCCGTATCGGTGACACACATTAAACACAAATACGTCTTAGGCTGGCCTGGATTGGGCACGCGTGGATTTTCATCTAATGTGAAGCAATTCTATTGTACACAATCATTACGTCGGGTAAAACTCATCAACCGGCTCCGATTGGATAGACTTCAAACACAAGAAATTCAACAGTACCGTGAAAACGTACCCGGAGCCGTCGGCGTGCGACAGAAGAAACATTGTTTTTTGTAAACTGATAAATATTAAAGTAAAATTTTTATTATTTCGAAATCTAAAGCGTACTCCGTGGTATAGATTCGGACTTCATCAAATCACACGAAGTTGATTTCGTGATATATTTTACTATCGAGGGAAATAGATATTAGCTCGTGGTATGTAACGAACGATATTATTGTAATTACAATTTGTATTTACAATAATTACTGACACTAAAATATAAATCTTTAAATCTTTCGTATTTATATCGAAATTCCTGCTGCGTATGCGAACGTTGCTTAATTTAATTGGTCGGATCCACTTGTAATATTTTTGTATGGGCGGCCGAACAATCACGCACAAACAATCAAATATTTGAACACCCGTTTAACACTTGTATTAGCATATAAATAAAATAATTATATTTCATTATATAATTTTCTAATGCATGTAACATAATACCATTGTCATACTACAGAACACCTTCCTAATCATATTTTATAATAAATTACTTATGAGATATAATATTTGAACCAATAAAGATTTAAAGTATAAATGGTGTAGTTTAAATATAGCAACAATTATATTTTGAATCTTAAAAGTCTATCGTATAATAATATTATGAAGTTAAGTTATAAGGTTGAAATATGCACAGAAATTATAATAAAAATTTTGAATTTCCAAATCAATGACAATCACTTTTTAAATTCCATTAAATTGTAAAGTTTTTTTTTTTATTCTGACTTGATTACATAGGTCATTGGGTTGAAATATAGTTAAATTATTACATGATTTATTATTGTCTACTTATTCTAATTATTCTAATTGTTTAAATTTTGTTTTGAAGGATGGCGGCTATGATGAAATTGATGGTGTTGGAATGTTGGATATTGACTGAGGATGATTGTGGAGAATTTAGCTAATGCTTCCAGCAGGTTGTTACTTGTTCTTATATTATGATAAATTCGGCATTCAGTGAGAATATGGTTGATAGAAGCTTGGACACCACAGGCTATACATGTTGGGGGTTCTTCTTTAGCCATTAAGAAGCTATGGGAGATTTGAGTTTGTCCGATTCTGAGTCTTGTTAAGATGACTTCATATTTTCTGGGTATTCCAAGAGGGAAAATCTGATTGTCTATTTTGAGTACTCGTGTATATATTATATACCTAAATAGGTTTGCTGCGGCGGCCGTGCATGTAGCGGTGACGTCCGTGGAGTCGCAGTCCGAGAAGTCTCCCGCGGTCTGCCCATACGGCCAGGACGGGTCATCCGCTCGCTGCCGACGGCCGTCAATCCGTTTCGGGTCACGACGGCGGTCTTATAAATACCTATATAATACACTTGATACCGCGATGCTGCAATAATATTTAATAAAATGTAATTTATGAATACACACGTTATGTAAGATGATTTACCGAGAGTGCTCATCCCCAAATATTTTTTTCGATTTTTTTCCAATTCTGATTTTTGAAATTTTTAAATATACTTAAAGATTATATTTTAAAATTCTTGATATTTTTTTTTAATACTTGAGGAGTGTTATGTGACGATACACACTTCTATTTTATTACAAATAATAAACTCCCCCCCTTTTTACTGTAAGTTATCAGTTATCTAGTAAATATCTTTTTTTTATGTTGATATGTACCTATACCTAACTTAACATTTTGACAATTAGTTTTTTGGTTATTATTAAAATGTTTATGCTAAGGATAATAGTCCATAGAAATAGTTTTACAAAAAATACCTCATAGATGTAATATCGGATCTATTATTTATTATTTATTAATTGGACCATTTTTATAATATTATCAAAATCGAGAAGTTAATGTACAAAGTAAACTACTCAAAAACTATCCGTTTGAATTTTGATTTTGATTAAATAAATCAATATTTTCAGAAAAATTATCCACTAAATAATGTATAGAAACTGTTTTCTAAAATTTTGTTACTGAATTCGGAGGTTGTCATTTGAAAATCAGGAAATTATTTTACCTCATGTCACTTCTCTCAAAAAATTTAACGTATGATTTATTTGAAAATTCCAAAAATCTATTTTGAATCACATGTTTTATTGAAGAAGAAAAAGGAGATGGTGGATTTACGAATAACCATGTATATTAGCTATTATTATATTATTATTATTACACTTACTCGGGCTCCGGCGAAAGCTATCGACGACGCTTCACAACGATTTTTGACATCATCAGTGTAACACCACAGCCGCAACTACCAAATACCACGGATTGCATGCACATGTACCTCAAATTAATAAATATATATATATCGAGATGTTGAAGTTTATTATACTCTTCTTTTTAATATAATATATATATATATATTAATATATGAAACTAGAAAATTTAATCAGCCAAGATAGGAACCATGACGTTTTAAAAAAAAATTGTACTTCACAAATAAATAGTTCCTGCATTCAAGCAATACCTATACGTACTGTACGAAAATATTATAAGTACTGTTAGTACCACTACTACTAATACTATAATACTACTACTACTAGTTACTACTACTGTTTATTTCTAATATTATTATATTATAATATTAAAAAATACTTGTTAAATGTATTTGAAATGGTTTTTTAATACTTCAATGAAATATTATTTAAATTTATTTATTATTGTGTATTTAATTAATATACAAATATAATTACATTAAAAAAATATTGTGAATTCTGAGTTATAGACTTAATCAACAGACTTAATTTTTCTTTTAATGTTTTTAATTTTTATTTATATTGTAGATTCATATTTGCGTGTCGCATCATGCACAATACTCTAGAGTCTAGAATATTTTGCCCAAGAATTCATGCAACATTGTACGTGTGTATATTTCATTAACATTATACCGGGCGAGACGGATTTAAATGTAGGTAATCGTTTTTATATAGATTTAATCGCATACGATAATATAAATCGTAATTTTTTTTTTTTTAATTTTTGTATAGTTAGTATTACAGTAGTGTTTTTACATGTACTCGCGAAATTTTATTCATGATCGAGCATTTTCTTTATTTTACGTTACAAAATCGTAAAATACATTCAACGAGTGTTTTCTAAACACCACGTGTGATAAAAATAACTATAATAATATATACTTAGATTTTGTCGGCCGACATAATTAAATGATGAAAAAACGATTGATACCCGTCTCGGCTCCGCCCAAGATTTTAATTAATAATAACTCATTATTTATTAACTTTATCGGACTAAATTTATGCCTAAAACCTTCTCTGTGATGAGGAATATTTCTTATTTTATTTTCATAAACCAAATGAAAGTTTATGCCTAAACTATTGTAGTCACAGTGAATGGTGATAAACATAATCGTTTTTGCTTACAAGCAGTGACGTACCCAGGAATTTTCAATGGGGAGAGGGGAAATTTCTAAGTAATAATACATATAAGTAAATTGTGATGATCTAAAGACATAAATAATAGACTTTATGGCTTTGGGTTAATAATTTAGAAGTAATAATTTATTACTAAAATTATTATATCAACATTTATTTTATCAGACGCAATTCACCAAACCCGATTTATTTATGTCATATAAGAGTGCCTTAAAACAGAGGCTTCTCCTTAAGTGAATTTATTGTTCTCTGTAAATTATAAATAATAATAATTAGTTATGATATCAAAAATTCATAATGTAAGTATTTAACAAAAAAAAAAGCAAGCAAGTGGGTAACGTTTTGTATTCTGATGTACATTAGATGTCAAATATATCACTGTAAGTGAAGGTACGCGAATGTGTTAAATTTAAGTTCAATGATATATATAATTGTACAAAAAAAAACGATTATGAGTTTTTCAGCGTATATCACAACTCACAAGTACATTTCAATAATTGAGCGCCAGCAACAACAGCAATATTATTTTTTTTTCCTTTATTTTCTGCAATTATCGTTGTTGACTATGTATGTTACTTGTAATGTTAAGATATCAGACCGTATTTTTAATAAATAAATAAATAAATATAGTTTGATATATGTTGTGAATACATTTTTTGTTCCTAGATCAAAAAAATTGACAGTTATTCCACACAAGATTTCCTATGCGGTTTTTTTACAATCCAAAAATACAGTCATAATTATCATATTGTGTAAATTAATTTTACAATACCAATTTGTAATTTTTTAATAATGTACGAAGTAAAAACCAATATGAAATAAGTTAACAAAAACATTTATTCAAGATAGGTAATCATAAACATTATAAATATAAACATAAACAAATATAAAAAAACAAACAAACATGAACATAAACAAACATAATCATTAAACATATTATTATTATATATGTATAATATTTATACGTTTTTGAACAGCGACTGAAACTGCTTCAACTATGCGCAGAACAGCATAGCATTCGTCTCATACATTTTTTGGTTCTACACCATAAAGATTTACGTTTACGACGTGTCGTATCTTGTGTGGGTGGTTCCGGTGCTGGTGTCAGCTCCTGCGCACCAGTTAAATCACTTTGCTCTTCTTGGCCATCGGCTACTATTGTATATAAATTTGGCATTGAAAACGCGGTGCGGCGTAGGCATTTCATTTTTTTTAGTTTTGATAACTCGCCAGACTCTAATGATGTGGAAATGTTTGGCAAAGACTTACATTTGATTAAGTTCATGCCATTCATGATTGTTTTCGGCTGATCCGTTTCATTCGATAGAACAATTGTAACGATCACGTCCTTCAACAATCTGCTAGAATTTTCCGTAATAGATATATTCGGCATGGAAATGGCGTTGCGGCGTAACAAATTGTTTATTACTGACAGCTGCAGGTTATACTCCGATGAGATGTTAGGTAAACTTGCAAAGTTAATTTTGTTCATTGTGACCACAAAACGTTAATATAACTTTAGATAGGTACAAGATAGAAAAATAAAAAAATGAAAATAAACTAAGATGACGATTCAAAAATATTCGATTTGGCAGTTAGTAGTTACCCAGCACACTTCTGAATTGGTAATGAGACATTATTTATAAATGTTCATATTTTATACTCATGAAATAAACAATAAAGCTAATCTTTTCCTTGACGACAGCAATTTTATTATTTTTGACAAAAAATGGCCAGTATAAAGAAATACGAAAAATAGTATCATAATAGTATAACACATATTATTACTTTGTGTTCATTTTTTCATAAAAATCATTTTATAATACATATGATTAATTTATAGTTTTTGGAGTATGTTTTAAGACCATATTTGTATTATATATATTTTTGTTAAATATATATAAACAGTGGCGGACTGGGAGAAAAAAATAGCCCAGGAAAATCATAATTTTAGAGGCCTTCAGCATACTTACGGACTTATATATATAATTATGTATAATATATACTTGTAAACAAAATTTAGCTTTTAAATTTTTAAGTATTTTAATCAATTGATATAAAACAAGATAAAATAACTATTGTATATTTGTGTATTATACTCTAGTAATTGACATTTGTCTTTCAAATATAACATATACTTACAAAATAGAAAACATTTAATAAAATTTAAAAATGTATCTTTTATATTTTTAAATGTATGTTTTTAAAATTATAAACTTACATATGGTTAGAATTTTCCATAAAATGTTTGGAAAACCTGTGCAGTTATCTCAAAAATGCCAATTTTGTATTTAACAATAATTAATTCATAAGTATACACAACACACATGCTTAATGTTATTAGTATTTATTTAAACTTAAACACACAATTATTGTTTACACATAAACGATGCACAAAAATAATATATTATACAAAATATAATATTTTAAAAGAAAAAAATAGTTAGTTTTTATTTAGCGTAATATGAATAAAAAAAAATCAAATTATTTCATAAATCAATATTAATATATAAAATCGTGTATCTAGCTGTACAATTGGAACAAAGTTGTAAATATAGTTTGGACTTTGAAATAAAACTGTTGTATATATTATACATAAATAATACATAAAATATTTGCTACTTATTATTGTATAAAGATAAAAATAGCTGAGTTGGCTATAAATTTGTTTCATGAACTATGGACTTAAAATATGAAATTTTATTTTGATATTTTTTTGTATATTTGAAGTATTTTAGATGTTTAGTGCTATTTTTGAAGTTGTAGTGTTATTTTTTCCTAATATACAACATTTAATTTAATTTTAATGCTTTTTTTTGTATTGTTCATAAATCATAAAGTACATGAATTGAAGACTTTAAGACAATATTTAGTCTTTTTACCAAAAATTAGTCGTTAAAACCTGAGGCTTTTCGACTCATAGTTTAAACTATTTTACATTTGTTATCGAAATATGTTGAATATATTATATGTAATTATATGTAAAAAAACATAAAATATATTTATATAATTTTTCTATTCTGATAGAGTACTTTTATCACAAACACTTAATAACTATTTTTTATCTTGGACATAAAACTTGGTTTAAATAAAATGTAATTATATGCTTACCAAATTGTACTAAAGTGTTTGGTCAAAAAACTACATTTAATATTGGCTTACATATTTCTTAAATGTATAAAAAAGTTAGATTGAGATTGCTTTTAATTTTATATTTACCTATCTCATATTATTCGCTTATTGCCTACCTACTTAATTTATTTTCTATATTAGCCTTTTGTTATTAGATTCTTGGACCTCCATTTTATGTCTCTATTACATTATTTTTTTAGTTTAATTACTTCTCTTTATACTGTTATTTAATGACATTTTTATTTGTTAATTATCATTGGTTATTAAATATTTCTGTATACCTGAGGATGCAAAGTAACAATGGGGGAGGGGTCGGGGTTCAAACCACCCCAAAATAATTTTGAGAAACAAGGAAAAAATTGTTTTATTTTGTTGCAGCTTAATTTGTATTGCTATATTTTGTAACCCCCCCCCCCCCCATCAACCACACAGATTTTTTTTTGTATATCTGTCTGAAAAGTAATAATGCAAGAACTTTATTATATCTGACTTCTTTTTTGCAAAATCTATCTAGTACATCAGTTTTATTTGATCTCATTTTTTTTCTTTTTGACAAATAAACGAAAAAAGTCGTTCACGATCGTGTAATAATTAAACGCTTTCAAATGTCACTCGATTGAACGCGGTCAATGCTTGTTCACATAAATTAAAACGCGTTCTTTCAAACTCTGACTAAAACAAATTATTATCCATCTACGATTCGACGACTTTAACATCTGCAGATACATTTATAAAAGTAATTATATTTAAATATAAAATGATATTGTTAAATGAGAAAAAAAATATAATATAAGTAATCAATCATATTTTTATATTAAAAAAAAAAAAATCAAAATATTCACTTTTTTAATAATTTGATAAACAATTATTTAACAAGAAAGAGGGTAGTATACATATTTAATCTTAAAATTATATAATTTAAAACATAATCATTATATTTTTTTTTTTTGCTAACAAAATATCATAGGTACTCTTCAAAACAGTCTATTTTTGTAGATGGCACTTTATGATAAAAAGTAAATAAAGTGTATATATAACTGCGAAATTTCTTATGTCCAACTAGTATTCTATCATAAGGAGTAATTTTATAAAATAGTTCATTTTGAAAAATGTATTAAAATTAAAGAAGGAAAATTCGTAAAAATTTAATAAAACTTGACTAGCGATTCTTCCAATCATTTTAATTCTGATTTTTTTATGTATAAAGTTTAACTCAATTCTTATGTATATATCAGAAAAAAAGTAATGTGTTTTCTAAACGAGTTAATTTTTGGAAAAATTTTCCTCGATTTATTTTTCACTAAAAATTAAAAAAAAAATTAAATACGAGCAACCAATTCAAATTTTGATGAATAGTATTTCAGTTATAAAAATATTTATATGAAGATTAATTAACCAAGAATTTAGTTACAATGAATTGTATTTACCTATGACAAAATAACGGTTTTGCAGTGTTTCTTTCGGGTATTCAATGTCACTGCTGCATAATATATGCATAAGCACGGTTGAAAAAAGTCATTAAAGCGGCTAATATATATTATTCAAGAATATCGTGCGGCTTAAAACTGTGATAAAAATAAAAAAGGTTATGATCAAGTAAATACATAATATAATATACAATTGCAATTTTTTTATTTTTAAAGAACACTCACGGATAAAATATATTATTAGTATCAGTTATTACATTAGTTTGGGTACGGAGACGATTGACAATTAGCATCTACCTGCGTGTTCGGGTAATCATTGCAATCATAATCCGATGCGTATTGTGAATCGACGCACGTATAACACTCAGATACGCAGACACATTGGTTGGATCCCGAACAGTCTGACTCGCAATCACTTAAAAAATAGTACAGTGAGCTACCATCGTCATCGTTATCACACTTGAAACATATAAACGTGGACGAGTCTGAAGGATCAATCACGCATGCATTTTCATCTGAAGTGTAGCAAGTTGAATTAACACAGTCCTCACACGACGTGAAAGTCTCTTCAGAAAACGCCAAGGTGACAGACTTGAAATAGAAGAAATTCAACAGTACCGTGAAAACGTACAAATAGATGACAACGTGTGACAAAAGAAACATATTGTTTTTCGGATACCTGAAAGTGTTTATATTAAAGTAAAATTGTTATTATTTCGAAATCTAAAGCGTACTCCGTGGTCGATCCGGACTGTATCAAGTCACTCGAGGTTGATTTCGTGATATACGTATTTTAGTATCGCAAGAAATAGATATTAGCACGCTGTATAATACGTAACGAACGATGTTATTATAATAATTATAATTGGCATGTACGATGATGATTGACGAATTGACACTAAAATATAAATCTGTAAATATTTCGTATTTATATCGAAACTCCTGCGGTGTATGCGAACGTGGCTTGATTTAATTGGTCGGATCTACTTGTAATAGGGTTGTATGAACGGCTGAACAATCATGCATAAACAATCACATCATATTTGAACACCCATTAAACACTTGTACTGACATATAAATAATATAATTTTATTATATTTTAATATTGTATATAATATTCTAATGAATGTCACATAATACCATTTTCAAACTACAGAACACTTTTCTAATCATATTTTATAATAAATAATTTATGATGTATACAATTTGAACAAATCCAAATTTAAATGTATAAATGGTGTGATTTTAGTATACCAACAGTATCGATACTACTCGTATTTACTTATTCAGTGATGAACCTATAAGTCTTTATCATAATCAATTTATAGGTTATAAGTGGTGTTATGAATTTTGGATTGAAATACATTAAATGAAAAAAAAAAAAGTTATTTTAAGACAATTTAGAGGTTTTACCAAAAATTAGTTATGTAAAACCAAAAAAAAAAAATGGTAATTGCAGTTAATTGAAATATTACTGCATTAGTACCTTAAGATGCAAAATAATAATGCAAGAACTTTAAATCTTATTTATATTTTTGCAAAAAACTATCGAGTTCATCAATTATTGTAGAGGCCGAATAACGCGGAAACCATTATAGCCGCCGCCGTGGCCGGCCGACCATTCACACACATACACAAATAGTCGCGTACCGGTTGTTATTATTTTTATATGTATTTCTGTATTATTATTTGTATCGTCGTGAACTATATAATATATTATTATTATCCAGATTGCGCATTGGTGCGTTATCTGCCTAAGTTGGCAGCCACATATCTGGTTAGCTCCCGAACAGGTTGGCTGGCAAGCATCTAATGTATGGAAAAGTTTGGTACCTAATAGATCTGGGTCACAATGTAAACACAAATATGATTTATTGTCTTGAGGATTGAGCACACATGGGGATCTCTGGTGAGGAAAGCAAGTCGATTGTACGCATTCCTTACAATCCAAGAACAATTGATCATTATTTTCATCATATCCGCCGCTAACACCAAGTGGATAGGCTTTAAATAGAAAAATTTGAGAAATACCGTGAAAACGTACACAGTACGATTAAAGATATACTAACTTGAAGATAGACTAACTTAGAAATATAATATAATTGAATGGTTATTTTACAATAAATTGTCATTAGAAACTGTTTATTAATTATTTGCATACTAATATTATGAAATATGAATCAATTATCATCATTAATAATTATTAATTGTTCAGATAAAACATTTATAATATGGAATATTTCCGCTTGGAGCGCTACACCTTATTTATTGCAATAGTCATTTCGTATATCACCTTAGCAGTAGTCGATGTTCAACCTGTATATTATCTTTAATCGTGGTACACAGAGACGACGACGTGAGACAGAAGAAACATATTGTTTTTCGGATACCTTCATGTGATGAATATTAAAGTAAAATTATTATTATTTCGAAATCTAAAGAGTACTCCTAGGTCGATCCGGACAGCACCAAGTCACTCGAACTTGATTTCGTGATATATATTTTTATTATCGCGGGAAATATTAGAACGCGGTATGTAACGAACAATATAATTACCTATTGTGATTATAATTGGCATGTACGATGATGACTGACGAAATGACACTAAAATGTAAGTCTGTAAATGTTTCGTATTGATGTTGAAACTACTGCGGTGTATAGGTACGAACGTGGCTTAATTTAATTGGTCGGATCTACATGTAATAGGGTTGTATGGGCGGCCAAACGATCACTCATAAAAAATCATATATTAGTTGAACACCCGTTAAACACTTGTACTGATATATAAATAACATAATTATATTACATAATATCATATTCTAATGAATGTCACATAAAATCATTTTCATACTACAGAACACTTTCCTAAATACCTACGATATACAATAAATAACTTACGATGTATACAATTTAAATGTATAAATGGTGTGGTATAAGTATATCAATAGCCAAAAATAATATTTTGAAACTTAAAAGTCTATTGTATAATAATTATGAAGTTTTAACGTTGAAAATATGCACAGAAACTATAATGATAATGTTTATGTTTGATACATTATTATTAATTCATTTTCTAATATATTACTCATATATTTTTAGAATTTTGAACCAAATCTGAAATTAAATGTTTATTAGCAATATGGCATTATCTGTGCATCTAAATAGCAAGATGAGTTTCCAAATCAATAGAAAATATTTGGAAATTGCATTAAATTGTAACTATATTTTGTATCAACATATCTCATTACTCTCAAGTCTCAATTTTATAAAATATTTTAATGTATTAAATTTATTTTTATTTTTACTTACTAAAACCAGTGTTTGGAACTTTCATTGTTTAATAACACTAACGCGTTCACGTCCACTTTCTTTGAAAAAAAGGTTACATTCAGTGTTGCCAAAATATTCTTCGATAACAGATATTATTAATAAGTTATAACTATTATAGACATTATCTTCTAAGACCGTGTTCTGGAAAGATAAGAATGAATGAAAACTTTTAATAAAACAAATGTTTTTGTAAATGTTCAGGTGTAATAATTAATAAACAATTATATGATGAAATAATAACTCCTTAAAAATGAAAAAATAAAGTAAAATTGATGTAATAATAAATTAATAAAAATAATAAAAGCTGTATACACAAAAAGTTGTTCTCATTATGAAAGAAGTATAATTATTTATAAATATTATTTTTCTTTAGTTAAACTAATTTCTCAAATAAATCATCGGATAAGTTATGACTCTTGACGGTCATAACATTATACCTCCAGTGCTAAAAATGGGCCCTCCAGTTACATTGAACAGTAGCCCAGTATTAAAATTAATAGATTTTTTCATAGGCTTAAGATAGCCAAAAAAGAACAAATTTAAATCTGAATTATTTTTAAACTTTTTTTTTTACTTTTTGACAAATGAACAAAAAAAGTCGTTCGCATTCGAGTAATAATCGAACACGTTCAAATGTCCCTCGATTGAACGTATTCATGGCTCGTTAAAATAGAACACTGATTAAATTATTATCCATCCATAACTCTAACATCGGTAGATACATTTTTAAAAGTAATTGTTTTTAAATATCAAATGATATTGTTAAATAAGAAAAAAATATAACTAGCTTATAATATTATTCTAGGTAATGAAAAACATGAAAGTTCGGTTGATTATGACGAAGATAAGTGTTAACATAATTACATTTATAATTTTATATAAATAATATTAATACTAAAATTAATACAATATTTTTTTGATAAAGATATAATAAAAATATTGATTTAGTGTTTAAATAACATTACATTAACTTAAATATATATACTTTGTATTTTTTTTGATAACAAAATATCAAAATATTATAATTTTTTTAACAATCTATTTTTAGTCTATACATTTCTAAAAAATTTCATAATTTTCTATTTCCCCAAATAGTCCATTTTGAACAAAATACTAAAAAAAAGAGGAAAAATACGTGAAAAATCAATAAACTTAACTTCTCATTTTTCCAATTGTTTTAGTTACATTTTATTTTATATATAAAGTGTAATTCATTTTTTATATATATCTATAAGAATGCAAAAAATGTGTTTCCTAAACATTCTAATTTTTGGCAATATTGGGTTTTGGAAAAGATACCCTCGATTTTAACAACGTATGGGGAGCTTTGTATTTAAGTTTTAATTATTTCTACGCAGCAAATAATTTTTCAACATTGTATATATTATATTATAACTTATAATTAATAAATAATATTTATAATAATATTTTAATACCTAACTTTATTACAGTATTACACCGATGCAGCTTTCGAAATTCATAAACGACGAAGCTCAGAACTTCGTTAAGAATAAAAAAAATAAAACACAAAATATATAATGATGTAATAATAGTTAAATATTCATAAAATAATACTAAATACATTAATACGTATTAACGTATAATGGTAAAGTGCATATATTATACAATATAGAATCAAATAGTAATAATATAATTTTGGTAATTTTTTTTATCGACAAACAAATTTTCGGTGATCAGGTATTCATTATATACATATATAAATTTTCTATTCCGAGGATTGTTTTAAAAATCTCTTATTATATTGAATGTATTTACCTACGGTAAAAAGACAGTTATGTGGTGCTGCTGTCGTGTATCTCAACTGCACAATATACATAAGAACGGTTGACAAAAAGCCATTGAATCAGATAAAATATGCAAAATTATTATAAATAAATATCGTGGTGATGACCAGGTGTAAATAATATAATAATATATATGTATAAATAATGGCAATTATTTTCAAATAATAAAATCTATTGATAAAACATATTATGATGAGGGAGGTTGGTACGGAGACTTATTGCAATTATCGTCCATCTGTTCGGTCGGGATTGTACATGTAAAAACCTCATGGTCGGGTATCACGCCTTGGAAGCACTTGTAACAGGCGCCGTCGCAAGTGCACTTGTGCTCGTCCGCACAGGACGCCTTGCAAGCAGTTTCTGAGTAGAACTGACTGTTTCCATCCGTATCGGTGTCACAAGTGAAACACAAATACGTATTGTCTGTATCATTTAATACGCACGCATGTTTATCCGTTTTATAGCATTCCGAATCTATACATTCTTGACACGTCGTGTAATTTGTGCCATTTTGTATCGAGTGGACAGGACCCAAGTAGAAGAAATGCAACTGTACCGTGAAGACGAATACAGAGACGACAGCGTACGACAGGAGAAACGTCATATTGTTTTTCAAATATCTTCAAATTTTGATAACAGTACAATATTTATTAATACGAAATAAACATCGTACCTCGCGATAAATCAGGGACACAGCAAACCACTAAAAGTTGTATTCGTAATATATTTTATTATCGCGGCAAATAAATATAATCACACGGTATGCAACAAACGATATTGTTGTAATTATAAAATTTATGTGTGCAATAATGGCTGATTGACTGACACTACAATTTAAATCTGTAAATCTTTCGTATTTATATCAAAATTCCGGCGGTGTATGCGATCGTGGCGCCATTTAATTGGTCGGATGTAAGTGTGGTAGGGTGCTATGGGAGTATGGGAAGTCGAATGATTGCGCAATAAGCCATCATATTATATTTTAACACCTGCTGTACATAATTTATCAAAAGTCCGTATCGCTCTGATAATAATATACGTGTCAAATCGATATTACTTATTGATAAATAAATGGGATTTTTTTCCAATAATGATCCGTTACAGAAACGTATAACACAAAATATAATATTTTTTTAAAGATAACTGTCGATAAAACCGTATGTAAACAGATTGTTGTGCGGTGGTTTATCAGATAGCTTAAGAAAATACACCGCGTCCGATCTTTAAATGTAGGTATTGTCTTCGTTCTACAAACGTCCTATTACCCTATATCATCAAACGATATGTTTATTTGATATAGTCATTTGTTTTACTTTTAGTATATTATAGTATGATTATATTACTTTTTTCGACAATATTGCATTTATTTTATTACTTTTTAGTATTATAAAATTATCAAAATAATATAGATTTATACCATATTATATCAACTTATGTAACTCAAAATGTAATAAAATCATCTTTCTGCAAATACCGTAAAACAATAAACAGATTCGTACCTATAAATGGATAATATTTTAAAATAAATCAAAAATGTAATTTTGATAGTAAAATTCATAATATTTATATACTTAATATAATATACAATATCTAAGTCCCCAAGTATAATTGTTTTTGATTTATAATAAAATAATCAACATCGTCATAGTGATAAATCAATACATTCATCATTCTGCCCAGAATCTAAAATAACTTTTGATATCTACTCGAGATTTTCAATTTTTTTCTTTTTTCTTTTTCTTTGTCAATGATGTCGTTAAACATCTAAGCAGCTATTATTATGCAAAAATACAATGTGACATAAAATAGTGGTATTAAAATGATGATCAAATGTATTTATAATATAATATAATGACAATTAATTTTTTTTAAAACACTATAGTCTGGGGCTCACAAAAAGTTAGCACTGGCGGCCGATGGTAGGATTCAAATATTATGGACAACTTTGTGAAACACTGTGATGAGCCGCGTTGACCACCTAAACTATGTTTGAAACCCTGATTTAAAATTTCAACTTGGAACGTTGGAGTCGGTGTTCACTTTTTGAGAACCCGATTATAATCATAGTTTAAACATATTATGATATTGAAGTATTATCAGAAGGTTTGTACGGAGACTGATTGCAACTATCGTCCACCTGATAGGTTGGGAATGCGCATACAAACATGGACGTATCGGTTACAGAGGTGTCACCAACGCACACGTAACACGCGCCGTCACACAGACACTCGGTCTTACAGCTTAACTTGCAACCATCTACAGAGAAGAACTGACTATTGCCATGAATATCGCTGGCACACGTGAAACACGCGAACGTATTGTCTGGATTGACCGTGCAATTGTGATGTTCCTGTTGGTGGCAATCCGAAGTTATGCAATCCTCACACACCGTGTAATTATGGCCAGTTTGCATCGAATTGATAGGATCCAAGCAGAAGAAATTCAACAGAACCGTGAAGACGAATACAGAGACGACAGCGTGTGACAGAAGAAATGTCATATTGTTTTTCAGATATCTTCAAATGCTGAGTACAGTAATATTTATTATTACGAAATATGCGGCGTACCTCGCGATAGATCGGAGATGCGGTAAACCAGAAAAGTTGATTTCGTGATAAATTTTATTATCACGGGACAAACATAATAGCACACGGTATGTATCGAACGATATTATTATAATTATAATATTTTGTATGTACCATAATGGCTGACGGATTGACACTAAAATTTAAATCTATAAATCTTTCGTATTTATATCAAATTTTTTATTCAAAAATATTATTTAACGGTACATTTAATTATTGTACAAAATATTGTCTGCAATTGTTTAATATTCATGGTTTTAAGAATCAAAATCATGTAGGTATTATTAATTTTTGCTTTGCTTCCTGACAAAATAGCAATAATTATTTTTATTATGTTAGGTATATTTATTATAGGAATTTTATTTAAACTTAAACACATAGTTTGTTGTAATAATGAGTAAATATACAAAACAATATTTTATAAAAAATAAATAGTTTTGTTTTTATTTAACGTAATATGAATAAAAAAAATAATTTATAATTGGTTAAAAAACCATAAATTATGTCATAAATCAGTATTAAAATATTAAATACCTGCTATCGTGTAATTAGCTAAACAATAGAGATACAAAATTGTAAATATTGTTTGAAATAAAATTGTTCTATACATGAATAATAAATGTCATATTACATTTGGTAGGTTTGCAAATAAAAAACCTAAATAAACATGTATTACAAATAATTAATCTATAATTTTCAGTAGAATGCATCAACCTCACATAATACCAACCGCAGAGATATAATATTTATTTAACAATCAATTCTCAAATAATAGGAAATGTATAAATATTACTGTAGGCATTAGGTACCTACTAATTTTTAATTTATAAAGAGAAGTTAAATATAAATTAAATATAATCCGTAAAATATCAATATAATCTTAGATTATGAATTACTGTCAGATTAGAACATTTTACAGTGTAAATAAAAAAATATGAGAAATACCTACTAGGAAAGTAGGAATTTTTAAATAAAACCAATTTTTAAAGACATCGATTTTGGTTTTTATCTGCTGCTTTTTCATGTCGAGTAGGTCAGCAATATAAGTATGTTAGATTTAAATTCAATAATGTAAAGAGAAAAAATTAAATTAACTTACAAATTAATAAAAAAAAAAACCAAAATTGTTTTTCATGGATATGGCTGAAAAAACTAAAAAGGAGTTTCAGTGTCTTTTGACATGATGTAAATTCAGCATCTGCCCAAACTTAGTGTAAATCATGTTTTTTTATCACCGACAAAAATAGATTTCTAATATAACTATTGTAATAAACTCAGAGGGTGCAGAATATATAAATACTTATACGTCTTATACGTGATTAATAGTCACTGACTAGAAACTAAAAGCGGTAGAGGGCCGAATAAAGTAAGATCTATTCGTACATTAATTAATTTATAAATCACAATATTTTTAAAAAATAACAGCTAACTTTATAAGAACTTAATAACTTTCATGACTTTTGAAATAATAAACACTTTAATTAAACACAAGAACGACAAAGCATCTCGCAGCAGCGCTGCAGGTCGCCCGAGCTTGCTAAAACACAACTGGTTTACTCTCAACAAGTTATGACATCTATAATAGCGTTGACGCGTTGGTGGCAACAAGTGCCCTGCCCCTAGTGAGATTTTACACTTGCTCGAAAATAAATATAAAGAGAAATATAAACTCTAAACTCGAATTGTTTGATAATAATTTTTAAGTATTACTAAAAATTAGTCATGTAAAACTAAAAAAAAAAAATTAAAATTATGTAGCTATAGTTTATTAAAATATGTCTGTATAGCTGAAGATGAAAAATTGATAAACATTTTCTAGAGGATCAAAATTCGTAGATAATAAATTGATTTTGTTTAAATATAATTTTTGTACTCTTATCAGAATCTACAAATCCCTTTCATTTAGGCTCTCAAAGAAAATAATTTTAATAAAATTATATACAAATTATGAATAATTCAGCACTAGCCTAGAAGATGACGGGCTAAGTGATATCGAAACTATTATAAACAGCCAATTAGAAAAATCTCCCGAAGATGACATAGATCTAGGTATATTATTTATTAATAATATTATTAAATAATGAAAATTTTAATTTAATCATTTTCAATATTTTTAATATTACTTAGTTAATCAACAACAAGAAAACGTTTTTAGTGCTTGTGAGGAATCGTTGACATGTTTAGAAAACCGGCTAAAAAAATGATAAAATGATAAAACAGGTAACTAAAATGTAAAAATGTAGAACTACTTTTCGAATACCAATCCCTGATGTTGATAAGGCTAGAGGATTATCTCCGAATATATTACATGTTGTTAGCTGTTGTCACCGATGTTCAAGATCGCTTGCACAAATTATTTAAGTGATTAAATTTAAAAATAAGAAAATTATAAAAAAAAAATAAATTTTTTATTTATAGAATATTAGGTACAGAAAATGGTTTCTTACACACGAACAGAAATAATATGATGTGATGAAAACTTTCTTGATTTGAAGGAGACATCAAATTCAGCGAAAGAAAAGGAAATTATTCTCCGAGAGACTGCCGGGTGTAACCATATTGCTGGGACTAAAGAATATCAAAGGTGTCATTAAACAAAATTTCAAAATAATCGATGTGCTTGTTGAGCAGATATAAAATTATGTAATTCAAAGTGTGATAATAGTTTATCATGTGAAGATAAGTAAAATACATTCCATGGTTTTGTCGATTTAAGATATATAAATAAATAAATAAAAAATCAATGAAATATTACCCAAATTGACTATCAATTATAGGCATTTTATATATTGCCTAGCCATTGTCAGAATTGACTTACCTAATTATACACTGTAAATATTGACTAGTCCTTAAACTGATAATAGCTGATTTCCGACATTGATAGTAACATATACATCGAACATCTACGTGAGTATGTATAAACTTTAAAAGTGGATATAGCTAGGTATCCAATTTGAGAATAAGTATGTAATAGACTTTTACTCGTCAAAGAAAGCATATTTACCATATTTTATAAAAAATTTTGAATGGATAAGACAGTAAGAATAATTTTTGAATACATTTTTGATGTATAAACCATTTTCATGTAAATATGTATTTGTTCAAATTCTGGTGTCCCGAATTATTTTGATTATAAATACTTAAACACCATTGTTCAATGTACATTTATCTATATCGTCTTGGGTCGGGTATAAAGAAGGCACGGGTCGTCAGTCGTTATCTAAACGTTGCTTCGGTGACAATACCGTAAAACTGCGACAGTCACCTCATTAGTGACAATAAGTGTACTCTTGTATTAAATTTATTATTATTAAAATATTATTTAAATTATTATTATCCAATAAATTACAATATCATACAGTCCACTGGGTCTTTTTATGTGTTCAATTGCATCTAAGCCCAAACAACCATATTTAAAATTTCTGAGAGCTTATTTGTACTACTAAATAAGTGTTTTGTAGTGTTACAAATTTCGGTTTTTGAATAAAAACTCTTTTTTTTAGTTTCATAACTAAATTTTTATATGACATAATTTACAGCATTCAAAATTCAAATACGACGAGCATCAGCACATCGGTAAGTATGAATTAAAAATAAATCGAAAAATATACACAAAATATAATAATAGTTTAATATTAATCCAATAATACAACGGATCCGGACGTGGCTTCACCTGGACTCCGGACGAGGGCTGCGCATATACAGCTGTTATAGTTCGCACAACGATTCAGACGACAATGCATTCTTCCGTGACCTCGCAACCTCAGTACGCTCAGCCAAACCTCGCGTGTAAGTGATTGTAGGTGGAGACTTCAACGCCTAGTCGCAGGAGTGAGGATCGATCGGTAACGACTCTAGAGGCGAGCGACTAGCCAACCTTGCTGATAGCCTAAAGCTCAATATTACAAACATCGGAAACACACCGAAGTACTGTCGAATTAACGTTGCTACGGTGATAGACATTGCATTCCACCGATTAATAGGTGCAGTCACTTTTCAGGACTGGAGAGTCATAGAAGTCGAATCTGCAAGTGATCACCAGTACGTGGAATACCGAATCGGGAAAAATCCCCAACCTAGTCATGCTGACCCTCTACCAGGAGGCTAGTCCTTCCGACGGCTCGACCTGGATAAACTTATGGCGCACGTCTCCACCGGCGCACAACCAACAAATAACAATGACACCTTAGCCGCTCAGGCAGCCGACCTGCTCATCTGCTACCTCGAGGCCGCATGAAACGTCTGCATGCCCCCGAGGTCAGTGCCACCAGATGGGAAAAGGAATGCAAACTGGTGGAATAATGACATCGCGCGACTCCGCCATCAAACTAACAGTCTTCGCAGGACCAGTTTGACTAACTTCAGCCCGACGGCATGATTCTCAACCTCAGATCCAATCACATCGAAAGAAAATAACTAAAATCAGCCATTCGAAAAGAACAGGCCAGATACTAGGCCCAACTGTGTTGGCCTTCGACAATGACCCTTGGGATATTCCTAATAGGGTGGTCACGAAGAAAATAGGCCGACGGCGTCAAAGCATCTAAGCCTGTGATGGGGAAGAAGCAATCGCCAATCACCTCTTTCCAAACCCTCCAGAAACAGTGTGGTTACACATCACGAAAAAAAAAATGAGTTAATATGCAATACATCGTGCAACATTATTCAAAATTTTCGAATAAAAACACTCATTTTTACTTTATCTTATATTTATAATTAAATCTTAATGTGACAGGATATAGCTTAACAGCATTCAAAGTTTAAATACGACGGTCAGCACGTCGGTATAAGGATAAAATAAAATTAGAGCCTAAATTATAATATATGACTTAAAGTAATACTTTAATATTCATGCAATAATACATAATAAAATAGTATAAGTACACCAGTTACACAATATAATTTTACAATAGTTAATCAATTTCGGTTTTCGAATGAATACAATCTTTTTTTCGATACCTTATTATATAACTCGTGATTGTACAACATGATACATCTTTACTACATTCGACATTCAAAAACGCGTGCATCAGCATTTCGGTAAGGATAAAATAAAAATAAATATGTTTAATATTCATACAATAATACAAATGATGGAAAATATGTATTGATTACAAAATATAATACTACAATAATTTATGGACTTCACTAATTCCATAATATAACAATAATACTGTAAATTAATTATAAAAAATAATTTAATAACAATAATAATATAATATATGTATTTTTTTTATCACAAAACAAATTTTTGGTAAACGGTTGACAAAATGTCATTGAAGCGGTTAATATCGTATGCAAAAGTATTGTAAGGTTTAAAAACATGATATTTAAGTCATCGTTGTAAATAAGCAATGTTATAAAAAATATTTATAACATTGCAATTATTTTTTTACCTAACCTCATTGAGGATAGTACGGAACCTCCTGGCAATTATTATCTAACACATATCCCAGATTGTCACAATTCATCGAAGTTGCGTCTCCTTTTAACACGCACACCCAACACGGACCGTCACAAGTACACTTTGACGGGTCCTCGCACCCTTTCCTGCAGGAATTTTCAGAGTAGAACTGTTTGTCTTGGTCAAGAGTTTTTTTACCACACTGAAAACATAAGAATCTACCATCTCGGGTGGGAGCACAATTATGACCGGTCTTGTGGCATACAGAATTTATGCAATCTTTACACGAGCTGTAGACATCGATGTTTTCCAGTGATTCGGTGGGATCGAAGTAGAAGACATTCAACAGTACCGTAATAGCGAACACAGAGACGAAAGCGTAAGACATAATGTTTTTCGGTTGTGTATATTAAATTATGGTCTTTATAATATTATTTCGATATGTGCGACGTGTTCCGCGGTAGATCAGCGCTGTGTGCGGCAATGAGTCACTCGGAGTTTATTCGGTGGATATAATATTATATTTTATTATCACGAGACATAGATATCAGCGCACAGTACATAAAACGAACGATATTGATGTAATTATAGTTTGTAAGTGCGACAATGGCTGATGGACTGACACTACAATTTAAATCCGTAAACCGTTCGTATTTATATCCAAACTCCTGCGGTGTGTGCGATCGTGGCGCCATTTAATTGGTCGGATGTAAGTTCGGTAGGGTTCTATGGGCGGTCGAATGATTACGCAATAAACCATCATAAGTTTAAACACCCGTTCTACAGCGCATCCCAAAAGTCCGTACCGCTCTGATTATACAATGTACGTGTCAAATCCATATTATTTATTGATAACTCAGTGTGATTTTTTCCCATGGTGTTACATTACAGCAACGTATAACATTAAAATAGAATGTTTTTTTTCATAGATAGTATCTACTTTTGATGAGACCTAATCCATACATTCTATTATACAGATCGACATGCCTAAATTGAGAGAGATGATCAAAAGAAGACACCACGTCCGTGTTTTATGTGCCGTCTACTCCTTACAAACATACAATATAGCAAATTTTACGTTAACGACGATCCGTTTTACTCTGAAATTCTTAAAACTAAGTACAATGAATCGACCAGTCATGAAAATTAAAGTTATGATTATTATCTGTGGAGTCAGAGTGGTATTTTTTGATATGACAGTGTGATCATTACATGCATTGTAATTAAAATACCAAAAAAGCTATCGGAAGCCCTTGATGATTATCTTACCTTTATTTTTTATACGAGGTAAATTCACTCTTAAATTTTTAAATAACAGAGTAAACTGATGGATTACTGTTAACGTAAAAATTTATGTTGTCCGTTTGTAAGACAGATATATTGCATGCGGGTCGTTTTTTAAGGTGTTACGAGACTTTCTAGACATACTGTAGTCGCCGCATCTCACTTATTATATACATTATTACTGCACAGAACATACAAATATTAAATCAATATTTTCGTATTTAAACATATAAATTATAATAATATCGGTACCTATAATTTGTATTGTATTCATATACATATACGATTTTCCATACACTTGTATTCACCAAATAAACACGATGACGTTTATTTTATTCATACAAACAAATACTTAGAGTACCTACCTACAGTATAATATTGAAAATCAGTACCGAAATAAATATTTGTCCCTTTTGACATTTCTCCTGCTCTACGAGTCGGCGGTTCATGATATGTGATTAAATTAATTCGTATCACGTATGTTTTTGATGTTGCAAACTAGTATTTGTACTAGTTATTAATTATTGTCTACTAATATGTATAATAAAAACAATCACCTATGCTTTATTATAGTTAATTGTCATTCATAGCGATTTCATTCTTTTTTTTTTCATCGTGTGAAACTGCAAAGCATCAAATTATTTAAAGTAGTTTTTGCTCATCCTGAAAATTTATTTTGCACTTTTTACTAAATTTAATCTACTACAGTATTTCATTTGAAATTATTATTATCATTTCCTTGATAATGTTTATTTATTGTATAGGTTTCAATTTTGTATTTAGTAATTTAACCATTTATTATAATATTATTACCTGTG
The DNA here is from genome assembly GCF_020882245.1 of Rhopalosiphum padi. Classification (NCBI taxonomy): domain Eukaryota; kingdom Metazoa; phylum Arthropoda; class Insecta; order Hemiptera; family Aphididae; genus Rhopalosiphum; species Rhopalosiphum padi. The sequence goes on from NC_083598.1 coordinate 74,608,958, forward strand.
GTAAATTATGATAATTATCTTCCTATTGTATATTTTTATATTATACGCAATAATTAATCGTACTCATTTTAATTTAAAAATAAACTCGAAATATGAAATTTCAATTGTAAAAATGTATAGTGTATTTATAACATAATAGGTATTTGTTATTACACAAATAGTACATATTAGTTTAAGTACAAAATATAATAACTATTTTATTACATTTTCTAGGTGTATTCATAATTTGTATTTACTATTTTATTCTATAATGATTATATACCTATAGTTGTAATATAATTTAATATATTGTTCAAACTCACTTTAAAGTTAAAATATTAACTTAGGTATATTCAAATATTTTTACGAATTAGGGTACTTATAATGTCAAATTGACTAAATATTTTATTTTAATGTCTACGATTCCGAAAATTTATAAAATTATTAGTTTGCATATACCTACTTATCAATAACTTTTTTTTTTTTGAGACAACATAATATACTTATACAAGATAACATTTTAAATACACAAATCTCGAAGCACATACAAATCAAATATATACATATATCAATATGACAATAAAATTTATTGGTTAGATAATTTGAAAATTTAAAAATTAATTGGATAAATATTTTCATGTTTTGAGTTTTAATTAAAAATACAACTGATCTTAATTATACTTAAACATATTAGAAGAAATGTATATTATATGAGTAAATCTATATTGCCACCTTTGTCTAAAAGTATGACGAGATTCATGCTATGTTAAATTTAGTGGATATTAAAAGAAACCACTTTGAACTATTTGTTTTATCAAATACCAATATCATTGAAAATTTTAAATTTCTTTGTTATAATAAAAAAAATATATTATTTAACCCTTCATTAATTATTGTACAAAATATTTTCTGCAATTATTTACTATTCGTGGTTTTAAGAATCAAAATCATGTACAATTAGTTTTTGCTTTGCTTCCTGAAAAGATAGCTATATTTTTTTTTATTATAATATATTTATTAAAGAATTTCACTCTCTATTGGAGCAGTCAACACTATTTTTACAGCGTATAAAAAAAATTTGGATTTACAAATCCTAAAAACCAAATCACCACTATTGGCACTATATTTTATCACTGGTACAATTCTTGCAAAAGAGTCACCGATAATCATTAACAAGTAATTGAAATTACATCAAATTATATATTAATATCAATTTATAATTATTTAATAATCAATTTATATATATCATTTTGTATAGGTATTTAAAAAAAATTATTACATATGCACACACATCACATGTGTTTATTGTGATTTGTATTTATTTAAACTTAAACACGTAGTTTGTTTTAACAATGAGTAAAATTAAAATAAACAAAACAATATTTTATAAAAAATAAATAGTTTTGTTTTTATTTAACGTAATATGAATAAAAAAAATAATTTATAATGGGTTAAAAATCATAAATTATGTCATAAATCAGTATTAAAATATTAAATACCTGCTATCGTGTAATTAGCTAAACAATAGAGATACAAAATTGTAAATATTGTTTGAAATAAAATTGTTCTATACATGAATAATAAATGTCATATTACATTTGGTAGGTTTGCAAATAAAAAACCTAAATAAACATGTATTACAAATAATTAATCTATAATTTTCAGTAGAATGCATCAACCTCACATAATACCAACCACAGAGATATAATATTTATTTAACAATCAATTCTCAAATAATAGGAAATGTATAAAATATTACTGTAGACATTAGGTACCTATTAATTTTTAATTTATAAAAATTAGTTAAATATAAATCAAATATAGGTAGTGTAAATAATATAATATGAGAAATAAAATGTAAGTAGACATTTTTTGAATTAAACCAATTTTCAAAGACATCGTTTTGGTTATTTTTCTGCTGTATATTGAGTGTCAATTAGTTCAGTAAAATAAGTATGTTACATGTAAATTCAATGATTTTAAAAGACGAAATTATATAATTAAAAGGGTGTTTCAGTGTCTTTTGACATGATGTAAATTTAATATCTCCCAAACTTAGTATAAATCATGTTTTTTTATCACTGACAAAAATATGTTTCTAATATAACTAATGTAATAAATTCAGAAGGTATAGAATATAGAAATAGTTAAATATTTAAATTTCTATTAAATTGATAACTATACACTCGTATACTACATAAATTAAAAAAAATTTGTATTTAATAAAATTTACAATAAACGACATATTATTATGAGGGAGGTTGGTACGGAGACGTTTTACTATTATATTGTTCACCTCTGTGTGGTAAAGACATGAGCATACATACTTAGATGCGTTACTATTGCTTCGCACACTCATATTATTTTATTATTACTATACCATAGAAATAATTCAACAGTATCGTAAAAACGAACACAGAAACGATATCGTGTGACAGAAGTAACACATAGTTGTTCCGGTATCTTCATGTGTTAATATCTACAGTGCGGTGGATCAGAGCCGCGGCAAATTACTCGAAGTTGATTTCGTGATATATTTTACTACATCAGGAAATATTTATTAGCACACAATATATTATAAAGATTTAATAGATTACAAGATTCTTTATATAATGCAGAACCATATAATTATATTTATTATTTGTATGTGTGAGAATGGCTAAATGTATTGACGCTAAAATTTAAATCTGTAATCATTTCGTATTTACATCCAAATTCCTGCGGTGTATGCAATCGGGACGTTGAGTTATTTATTAACCAGAACTACACGTGGTAGGGTTGTATGGGAGGACTTATGATCACACAATACAATAATAGGCCTTCATATTTTTTAACCCGTCGTTGGTGTCGCTATGAGCATTTCGCTCACAAAATTGCCATTTTAAGAACCACTGGTTTAAATATTATTGGATTTTGAAAATATTATATATATGTATATATGCTTCCTTGAGTTATTTACGAAAATGATTACGGAAAAATATTAAAAGTTTTAATAAACTTACAAAGTTATCGAAGCCCAATGCTGCCGTATACGTAATAATACCGTGTAGTTAGCGTTGTACTCGTTCGTCACTGATCGCCTTACCGTGTATTTTATATTTTCATAATTATACTGTTTTTATCTTCGGTATATTTTCTTGTTATTTTAATATTATCTTATCATATTATTATGATACAGCAGTCTAATATTGATATTTGTCCGTATCATGGTATATTTGTATGCTCACACAGTGACACGTGTATTTTAATAGGTTAGCGAAACGCTAACACGACACCATAACAATGTCAAAATATTAGCGACACTAACAACTGGTTTTAATACAGCCAATACAGCCAATATATAGTAGATCACAAAAGTCCGTATTGCTCTAATTACTATGTACATGTCGATTTGATATAATACTGATAACTAATAAATGTGTTATTTCCAACAGTAATCAATTATACAATTATAAAATTAAAATACAATATATGAGTATAGGCTAAACATTCTATATAGATTGATGTGGAACAGTATCTTAGATATGTTTAAGAGAAGACACGTCCGAGTATTATGTGCTGTCTTACAAACGGTATATTACATATATCATCAAATTATATGTTTATATGATAAGTTGCATACAGTTTATAATAAAAATTAAAATTCCAAGGTAACAGTACTATCTAAATCACCTCACACTCTCACAGGCATTGATAAAAATAAAAACTTACTAGATAACTAATAGAAAAATGATAATAACAGTTAGATTATATCTATCAGCTAGTAATATAATAAATTGATTTTGTTTAAATATAATTTTTGTACTCTGATCAGAAACTACAAATCTTTTTTATTTAGGCTCCCGAAGAAAATTATTTTAATTGAATTATATACAAATCTTGAATTCAATACTGGCCTAGGAAATGATAGACCAATCCGTCAGCTTACTTATATCTACACTAATACCTTACCTACTGGAGAACGCATCTGTGTGGTCATCATGATGCGTCATTGATACTCGCGCATCACTCACCAATTTCACATACCAATAAAGGTTGTATTGGATAACATCGGTCACTGTCGTCAGACTACACGCACGAAACAACTGATACATAATTATCGAAGCTTCCCCCTGTTATATTTGGTGATACAATTTCACCCTTTATTTTATATATTATTTAGATAAGACCAAAAGTAACTGTGCAACTTGATAATACCACGACAAAAACGAGGTAATATTCAATACTTCGTGCAACATAATGTATCTAAGTGTGATGTGGATTTACTTGCATTATATTACCAAGTTACTCGTAAATATCTAAATCTATATCAAATCTAAAGTTCATGATTTTCACTTAAAAATCAGTACTGCAGAATATCGTTGAAGTAATAAACACTGACCCAAGATATTCGTCCTATTGTGTTTTTAAAAATATAATAATTTTATTACAATACATAGCCATCAAATATCTACGTGAATTTGTATAAGCTATAAAATTGGACATATCTGACTGGGGAATAAGTGAATAGACATTTCTTTGGCAAAGACGGAATATTTACTACATATTTATAAAAATACTTGAATAGGCAAGACTGCAGTAGGGATATTTATCGAATACATTTTGGATGCAAACCCTATTTTCATATAATTATGACTTTGTTCAAATTCTGATAGCCCGAATTTTGAATATAAGTATTTCAATACCATATTAAAATAACTTAGATTTTTATACTACTAAATAAGTGTTCTTTGGTGTTACAAATTTCAGTTTTCGTATGAAAACAGTCTTTATTACTTTCATAACTAAAAATGTAAACGACACGATACAACTTTGAAGTTTACGGCATTCAAAATTCGAATACACAGCATCAGCATCAGCACGCCGGTAAGGATAAAATAAAAATAAATCGAATAATATTCACAAGATTAAGTAATAGTTAAATATTCAAGCAATAATACACACAATGGTACATATGAGTGCACCGATTACAAAATATAATACTACAATAATTTATAGACTTCACTAATTATATAATATAACAATAATTATGTAGATTAATTATACAATAGAATTGAATAATAATACAAATATCAATTAGGTATTTATTTTTTTATCGACAAATAAATATTCGGTGAACGGTTGACAAAAAATAATCGTATGCAAAAGAATCGTGATATTCAAGTCATCGTTTTAATGATCGGATGTACAAATATATATATAATTGCAATTATATTTTTACCTAACCTCATTGACGTTTGTTTGGAACCAGTTTGCAATTGTCGTCATACACCTGACTCACATCGCCGCATTTCATCGCGTCCGATTTGCCGTTTACAACGCAAACCCAACACGCATCATCACACTTGCACAATGCCGGATTCGAACATCCTCTCTGGCATTCAGCTTGAGTGTAGAACTGTTGGTCCTTATCAAGAGTCTGTTTATTACACATATAACATAACGTATAATCGCCTCTACCAGGGACGCAATCATGATGTCTCTCCCTGTGGCATACAGAATTTATACATAGCTCACACGTGTTGTATGTATCGGCGGATTCATACGATTGGGCCGGATCAAAGTAGAAGACGTTCAACAGTACCGCTAGGGCAAACACAGAAACGACGGCATGCGACATAATGTTTTTCGGTTGTGTATATTAAATTACGGTATTTATAATTTATATTAATATTATATTTCGATATGTGCGACGTGTTCCGCGGTAGATCAGCGCTGTGTGCGGCAATGAGTCACTCGGAGTTTATTCGGTGGATATAATATTATATTTTATTATCACGAGACATAGATATCAGCGCACAGTACATAAAACGAACGATATTGATGTAATTATAGTTTGTAAGTGCGACAATGGCTGATGGACTGACACTACAATTTAAATCCGTAAACCGTTCGTATTTATATCCAAACTCCTGCGGTGTGTGCGATCGTGGCGCCATTTAATTGGTCGGATGTAAGTTCGGTAGGGTTCTATGGGCGGTCGAATGATTACGCAATAAACCATCATAAGTTTAAACACCCGTTCTACAGCGCATCCCAAAAGTCCGTACCGCTCTGATTATACAATGTACGTGTCAAATCCATATTATTTATTGATAACTCAGTGTGATTTTTTCCCATGGTGTTACATTACAGCAACGTATAACATTAAAATAGAATGTTTTTTTTCATAGATAGTATCTACTTTTGATGAGACCTAATCCATACATTCTATTATACAGATCGACATGCCTAAATTGAGAGAGATGATCAAAAGAAGACACCACGTCCGTGTTTTATGTGCCATGTCCATCTTACAAACGTTCAATATTGCGAATTTTACGTTCTCGACGATCTCTCTTACTCCGTTATTTTTAAAACTAAATTCAGTGAATCGGCCGGTCATAAAACTCTAATTTATCATTGTTATCTTAGGAATCTCATATAAACATTTGATCATATCATACTTTGTAATTAAAATACCAAAAAAGCCACCAGGAGCCCTAGATAATTATCTTATATTTATGTTTTATACAAGGTGCATTCTTAAGTTAAAAATGACAGGGTAAAGTGATGGACTATTGTTAACGTAAAATTTGTTGTTGTACGATTGTAAGACGAATATATCGCACGCGGGTCGTTGTTATGATGGTACGATACTTTCGGGACACACCGTAGTTGTATCTCACTTATTATTTACATTATCACTAGACGGCACATACAAATATTAAATCAATATTTTTGTATATAAACATATAAATTATAATAATATGCTTATTACTTACCGAATAATTGATATCGTTTTGTAATAATTTATAAATTTATATTTAAAATATTTGTAGATAAAAGTTAATATGTAAATACAGCTTATAGAGGGGTCTATCCTTCATATCCCCTCCCCTCCCGTAATTACGCTATTCTGAAATGATTTCGTATGTTTTTCCCGTTTAGTAACATAATTTTGTACAAACGAGTGCAACATGGCCAACATGTATTACTATTAGTACTTAGTATTATTAACGATTGTTATATTTTTAAATAAACATAATAATATCCCAGTTAAGACATTAAGTTAAAAATATGTGTTTTTCTGTTCATTTCCTAATGATAGCCAGCCATAACCTAACGCGAGAGGTTGCGCAGAATCCTGCTGGACAGACTATAGGTTCTTTATCAGTTGTTTATACTTGAATATAATACGTATACTATAATACGAGTATATAGGGTATATCATAAAGTTCGCAATTTTTTTAATGCAAAGGATATATTTGTTTGAAGATTGTCAACCCTATTTTAGTTATTTTTGTTATCTATTATCACTCCGATTAGATGGTAATTCGTTATAATTTAACTTACAATGTCATGAAACAATTAGGACCTGAACCATACTTTAAATATAGATCAAACTTGCAAGGTAATTCATGATGAGTAATTACATATATGTGTGAAAAACACAAATTTATAAACAATGTTGTACTTGAGTTATTACGGAGTCAAGGCAAAGGCAGAGCATAGCATTTTTGAATCCGTAAATATTGCCGCGCTTTTGCCGTGACATCATAATCCATGATATTTCACGCGGGCAATGGTCTTATGAAATGGGTTTAATGGGTTTATAATATTGTTCTGTGTTTATAATATGGATCATGGAGTAACATTATTCTAGGATAATATTTATGCGATTTTACAGAATACGAGTATTATTATTTTAATACAAAAATACAATTATATATTGTATAATTAACTGACATACTCTAAACCCTATTATAGTTTATTTTTATTTTTAAAATTTATATTTATTTCATTGATTCTCCAGTACATAAACAAGATTATTTCCAAATAAATAAGAAAGTATTAATTATTATTTTCATTAAGTAAGCTGCGGCTTGACCTCCCCCCATACTCACTAAATAAACTATCAAGCACCGCCAATGTAGAACAGTCGAAGAAAAAGCACAAAAAATAACCCTAATGTGCTTATACACTAAAATAAGCCTGACTATTGATTAAACTAACCAAAAAATAAACCTCTAGCCTAACCTATTGACTATTGAATTGCAGTGCTAAAAACAAATAGAAGTATACGAGTATCTTATATGATATGTTCACTGTATCACATATGAGGTATGCCTATTTAGTTTTTAACAATTTGTATTATATAAGTACACACATTACATATGTTTATTGTTATTTATATTTATTTAAACTTAAATACGTTTACATATCAACAAAGCTTAAAACAAAATATACAAAATATAATATTTTATAATATTTTATAAGAATAAATAGTTTTGTTTTTGTTTTACGTAATATCAATAAAAAAATAATTTATAATGGATTAAAAAACCATAAACTATATCATAAATTAATATTAAATTATTAAATACCTACTACGGTGTACTTAGCTGTAAAATAAAGAAACAAAACTGTAAATATTGTTTGAAATACAACTGTTATATAAATTAATAAAAGTGTCATATTATTATTTGCATTTGGTAAATGTACAAATAAAAAACCTAAATAAATATATATAACAAATAATTAATTTATAGTTTTAAGTTGAATGCATCAACGATCAACCTCATATAATACCAAACGCGGAGATACAATATTTTATTAAACATTGAATTATCAAATGATAGAAAACGTATTAACTATATTAATATTACTGTAGGTATTAGGAACCTACTGATTTTTTATTGACGTAGAAAAGTTAAAGGTAAATCAATTTTATTTCGTAAAACACCAATATGACATCTACATAACAAAAAAATTATAGAGTAAACATATTATTATAAGGGAGGTTGGTACGAAGGTGTTTAACAATTATTATTAATTATCTCTGCGTGGTCAAGAATGAGCATACATACTTGGATGTGTCATTGTCACTTCTCACGCACACGCAACACGTGCAATCACACACAAATATTTTATTATTACCAGGGCTAGGATTATATTTATTCAACAGCATGTTTTTTTTGCGACTTCTAATTATTGATTTTTTCAGTAATGTCCACAAATCATCTCAGGATGAGATAAATGGTGGTGTTTTTATTTTGCATGTTTTTGCATATTTTGAATAAAATGCATATTATTGCATATAGCTATTGAATAAAATGATTATTATTCCATATGGTCAACTTTGGTTATAAGAATGCGAAAAATGCATGTTTTTTGTTTATAGTTTATTTCGTAATTAATATTTATAATTTAATATTAATATTTCGTTTTTAATTCTAGCCCTGCTAGAAAAATTAAAGTATAAAAACAAAGTTTTTTTGTCAAACATTAATTTTATATTTTATAAAAATACAATTCTATGGTACAATAGGTAGCTATGCGATAATAGATTATAGTTTGAAGGAGAAAGATAAACACAATTAATAAAAGTATATGTACGTCAATATTAATACTAAGATCCAATCGCCGATCATTAAAAATACACGGTCGTAGCATGTAACTCACGTATTTCCACTATTGAATGTGAATTTTTAATAGATTTTAATATATTTTTATCTCAATTATATTATATAAAGACAGACAGCCAATCACTGATGTTGATATATTTCAATAAGTAAATATTTTTTTTGTAACTATAATTTTTGTGTTTATCAGCGGCAAGTTTCGAAATCTACAATGTACCTACTCCGTGGTGGATCAAAGCTGTGGTAAGACACTCGAAGTTGATTTCGTGATATATTTTACTATAGCAGGAAAAAGTTATTAGCGCACAACATATTATTAAGAATATATTACAAAGATTTAATAGACTATAAGATTCTTTATATAATACAGAATAATATTATTATAATTATTTTTTGTACGTGTATAAGAATGGCTAACTGGTTTGACTCTAAAATTTAAATCTGTAATTATTTCGTATTTACATCCAAATTCCTGCGGTGTATGCGATAGGGACGTTGAGTTATGTATTAACCAGAACTACACGTGGTAGGGTTGTATGAGAGGTCTTATGAACATACAATACAATTATTCACCATCAAATATTTTAATACAGCCAATATAGAGTAGATCACAAAAGTCCGTATTACTCGAATTACTATGTACATGTCGATTTGATATATTACTGATAACTAAATGTGTTTCTCCAAAAGTAATCAATTATATATTTATAAAATTAAAATATAATATTTAAATACAGGCTAAACATTCTATATAGATTGATGTGGGACAGTATCTTACGAGATATTTCGTAGATATGTTTAAGAGAAGACACGTCCGAGTGTTATGTGCTGTCTTACAAACGGTCTATTGCCTATATCATCAATTGATATGTTTATATAAGTTACATACAGTTTATAATAAAAATTAAAATTCCAAGGTAACAGTACCCTCTAAATCACCTGACAGACATTTATAAAAATATAAAAACATACTAGATAAGTAAAAAAAAATTGAAAATAAATTATGTTGGGTTATGTTATTAACAGAAAAATAACAGTTAGGTTATATCTATCAGCTAGTTATATAATAAATTGATTTTGTTTAAATATAATTTTTATACTCTGATCAGAAACTACAAACCTCTTTTATTTGGGCTCCCAAAGAAAATTATTTTATTAAAATTATATACAAATCTTGAATTCAACACTGGCCTAGGAAATGATGGGCCAATCCGTCAGCTTACTTATATTTACACTATTACCTCACCTACTGGAGAACGCACCTGCACGGTAATAAAAATGCGTCCAAATTCGCTTATCATCCACAAATTCCACTTACCAATAACCGTTGCATTGATTTGCATCAGTCACTCCAAAATAATATAAATATCGAGTATATAAGTTTCCCCTATTATATTTTTGGAAACAAATTCTCCCGTTATATTCTATATTATGATGTGAATCAAGCCTAAAGTAGCTTGCAACTTGATAACATCCCAAAAAAAATGGGTTTATATGCAATACTTCGTGCGCCATTATTCAAAATTTTCGAATAAAAACACTCATTTTTACTTTATCTTATATTTATAATTAAATCTTAATGTGACAGGATATAGCTTAACAGCATTCAAAGTTTAAATACGACGGTCAGCACGTCGGTATAAGGATAAAATAAAATTAGAGCCTAAATTATAATATATGACTTAAAGTAATACTTTAATATTCATGCAATAATACATAATAAAATAGTATAAGTACACCAGTTACACAATATAATTTTACAATAGTTAATCAATTTCGGTTTTCGAATGAATACAATCTTTTTTTCGATACCTTATTATATAACTCGTGATTGTACAACATGATACATCTTTACTACATTCGACATTCAAAAACGCGTGCATCAGCATTTCGGTAAGGATAAAATAAAAATAAATATGTTTAATATTCATACAATAATACAAATGATGGAAAATATGTATTGATTACAAAATATAATACTACAATAATTTATGGACTTCACTAATTCAATGATATAACAATAATACTGTAAATTAATTATAAAAAATAATTTAATAACAATAATAATATAATATATGTATTTTTTTTATCACAAAACAAATTTTTGGTAAACGGTTGACAAAAAGTCATTGAAGCGGTTAATATCGTATGCAAAAGTATTGTAAGGTTTAAAAACATAATATTTAAGTCATCGTTGTAAATAAGCAATGTTATAAAAAATATTTATAACATTGCAATTATTTTTTTACCTAACCTCATTGAGGATGGTACGGAACCTCCTGGCAATTATTATCTAACACATATCCCAGATTGTCACAAGTCATCGAAGTAGCGTCTCCTTTTAACACGCACACCCAACACGGACCGTCACACTTACACTTTGACGGGTCCTCGCACCCACTCCTGCAGGCATTTTCAGAGTAGAACTGTTTGTCTTGGTCAAGAGTTTTTTTACCACACTGAAAACATAAGAATCTACCATCTCGGGTGGGAGCACAATTATGACCGGTCTTGTGGCATACAGAATTTATGCAATCTTTACACGAGCTGTAGACATCGATGTTTTCCAGTGATTCGGTGGGATCGAAGTAGAAGACATTCAACAGTACCGTAATAGCGAACACAGAGACGAAAGCGTAAGACATAATGTTTTTCGGTTGTGTATATTAAATTATGGTCTTTATAATATTATTTCGATATGTGCGACGTGTTCCGCGGTAGATCAGCGCTGTGTGCGGCAATGAGTCACTCGGAGTTTATTCGGTGGATATAATATTATATTTTATTATCACGAGACATAGATATCCGCACAGTACATAAAACGAACGATATTGATGTAATTATAGTTTGTTAGTGCGACAATGGCTGATGGACTGACACTACAATTTAAATCCGTAAACCGTTCGTATTTATATCCAAACTCCTGCGGTGTGTGCGATCGTGGCGCCATTTAATTGGTCGGATGTAAGTTCGGTAGGGTTCTATGGGCGGTCGAATGATTACGCAATAAACCATCATAAGTTTAAACACCCGTTCTACAGCGCATCCCAAAAGTCCGTACCGCTCTGATTATACAATGTACGTGTCAAATCCATATTATTTATTGATAACTCAGTGTGATATTTTCCGATGGTGTTACATTACAGCAACGTATAACATTAAAATAGAATGTTTTTTTTCATAGATAGTATCTACTTTTGATGAGACTGAATCCATACATTCTATTATACAGATTGACTGCCTAAATTGAGAGAGATGATCAAAAGAAGACACCACGTCCGTGTTTTATGTGCCGTCTACTCCTTACAAACATACAATATAGCAAATTTTACGTTAACGACGATCCGTTTTACTCTGAAATCCTTAAAACTAAGTACAATGAATCGACCAGTCATGAAAATTAAAGTTATGATTATTATCTGTGGAGTCAGAGTGGTATTTTTTGATATGACAGTGTGATCATTACATGCATTGTAATTAAAATACCAAAAAAGCTATCGGAAGCCCTTGATGATTATCTTACCTTTATTTTTTATACGAGGTAAATTCACTCTTAAATTTTTACACAACAGAGTAAACTGATGGATTATTGTTAACGTAAAAATTTATGTTGTCCGTTTGTAAGACAGATGTATTGCATGCGGGTCGTTTTTTAAGGTGTTACGAGACTTTCTAGACATACTGTAGTCGCCGCATCTCACTTATTATATACATTATTACTGCACAAAACATACAAATATTAAATCAATATTTTCGTATTTAAACATATAAATTATAATAATATCGGTACCTATAATTTGTATAGTTTTCATATACATATACCATACACGTGTATTCACTAAATAAATACGATGCCGTTTATTTTATTCATACAAACAAATACTTAGAGTACCTACAGTATAATATTGAAAATCAGTACCGAAATAAATATTAGTCCCTTTTGACATTTCTCCTGCCTTACGAGTCGGCGGTTCATGATATGTGATTAAATTAATTCGTATCACGTATGTTTTTGATGTTGCAAACTAGTATTTGTACTAGTTATTAATTATTGTCTACTAATATGTATAATAAAAACAATCACCTATGCTTTATTATAGTTAATTGACATTCATAGCGATTTCATTCTTTTTTTTTTCATCGTGTGAAACTGCAAAGCATCAAATTATTTAAAGTAGTTTTTGCTCATCCTGAAAATTTATTTCGCACTTTTTACTAAATTTAATCTACTACAGTATATTTGAAATTATTATTATCATTTCCTTGATAATGTTTATTTATTGTATAGGTTTCACTTTTGTATTTAGTAATTTAACCATTTATTATAATATTATTACCTGTGGTAAATTATGATAATTATCTTCCTATTGTATATTTTTATATTATACGCAATAATTAATCGTACTCATTTTAATTTAAAAATAAACTCGAAATATGAAATTTCAATTGTAAAAATGTATAGTGTATTTATAACATAATAGGTATTTGTTATTACACAAATAGTACATATTAGTTTAAGTACAAAATATAATAACTATTTTATTACATTTTCTAGGTGTATTCATAATTTGTATTTACTATTTTATTCTATAATGATTATATACCTATAGTTGTAATATAATTTAATATATTGTTCAAACTCACTTTAAAGTTAAAATATTAACTTAGGTATATTCAAATATTTTTACGAATTAGGGTACTTATAATGTCAAATTGACTAAATATTTTATTTTAATGTCTACGATTCCGAAAATTTATAAAATTATTAGTTTGCATATACCTACTTATCAATAACTTTTTTTTTTTTGAGACAACATAATATACTTATACAAGATAACATTTTAAATACACAAATCTCGAAGCACATACAAATCAAATATATACATATATCAATATGACAATAAAATTTATTGGTTAGATAATTTGAAAATTTAAAAATTAATTGGATAAATATTTTCATGTTTTGAGTTTTAATTAAAAATACAACTGATCTTAATTATACTTAAACATATTAGAAGAAATGTATATTATATGAGTAAATCTATATTGCCACCTTTGTCTAAAAGTATGACGAGATTCATGCTATGTTAAATTTAGTGGATATTAAAAGAAACCACTTTGAACTATTTGTTTTATCAAATACCAATATCATTGAAAATTTTAAATTTCTTTGTTATAATAAAAAAAATATATTATTTAACCCTTCATTAATTATTGTACAAAATATTTTCTGCAATTATTTACTATTCGTGGTTTTAAGAATCAAAATCATGTACAATTAGTTTTTGCTTTGCTTCCTGAAAAGATAGCTATATTTTTTTTTATTATAATATATTTATTAAATAATTTCACTCTCTATTGGAGCAGTCAACACTATTTTTACAGCGTATAAAAAAAATTTGGATTTACAAATCCTAAAAACCAAATCACCACTATTGGCACTATATTTTATCACTGGTACAATTCTTGCAAAAGAGTCACCGATAATCATTAACAAGTAATTGAAATTACATCAAATTATATATTAATATCAATTTATAATTATTTAATAATCAATTTATATATATCATTTTGTATAGGTATTTAAAAAAAATTATTACATATGCACACACATCACATGTGTTTATTGTGATTTGTATTTATTTAAACTTAAACACGTAGTTTGTTTTAACAATGAGTAAAATTAAAATAAACAAAACAATATTTTATAAAAAATAAATAGTTTTGTTTTTATTTAACGTAATATGAATAAAAAAAATAATTTATAATGGGTTAAAAATCATAAATTATGTCATAAATCAGTATTAAAATATTAAATACCTGCTATCGTGTAATTAGCTAAACAATAGAGATACAAAATTGTAAATATTGTTTGAAATAAAATTGTTCTATACATGAATAATAAATGTCATATTACATTTGGTAGGTTTGCAAATAAAAAACCTAAATAAACATGTATTACAAATAATTAATCTATAATTTTCAGTAGAATGCATCAACCTCACATAATACCAACCACAGAGATATAATATTTATTTAACAATCAATTCTCAAATAATAGGAAATGTATAAAATATTACTGTAGACATTAGGTACCTATTAATTTTTAATTTATAAAAATAAGTTAAATATAAATCAAATATAGGTAGTGTAAATAATATAATATGAGAAATAAAATGTAAGTAGACATTTTTTGAATTAAACCAATTTTCAAAGACATCGTTTTGGTTTTTTTTCTGCTGTATATTGAGTGTCAATATGGTCAGTAAAATAAGTATGTTACATGTAAATTCAATGATTTTAAAAGACGAAATTATATAATTAAAAGGGTGTTTCAGTGTCTTTTGACATGATGTAAATTTAATATCTCCCAAACTTAGTATAAATCATGTTTTTTTATCACTGACAAAAATATGTTTCTAATATAACTAATGTAATAAATTCAGAAGGTATAGAATATAGAAATAGTTAAATATTTAAATTTGTTGTCAGATTTCTATTAAATTGATAACTATACACTCGTATACTACATAAATTAAAAAAAATTTGTATTTAATAAAATTTACAATAAACGACATATTTTTATGAGGGAGGTTGGTACGGAGACGTTTTACTATTATATTGTTCACCTCTGTGTGGTAAAGACATGAGCATACATACTTGGATGCGTTACTATTGCTTCGCACACTCATATTATTTTATTATTACTATACCATAGAAATAATTCAACAGTATCGTAAAAACGAACACAGAAACGATATCGTGTGACAGAAGTAACACATAGTTGTTCCGGTATCTTCACGTGTTAATATCTACAGTGCGGTGGATCAGAGCCGCGGCAAATTACTCGAAGTTGATTTCGTGATATATTTTACTACATCAGGAAATATTTATTAGCACACAATATATTATAAAGATTTAATAGATTACAAGATTCTTTATATAATGCAGAACCATATAATTATATTTATTATTTGTATGTGTGAGAATGGCTAAATGTATTGACGCTAAAATTTAAATCTGTAATCATTTCGTATTTACATCCAAATTCCTGCGGTGTATGCAATCGGGACGTTGAGTTATTTATTAACCAGAACTACACGTGGTAGGGTTGTATGGGAGGACTTATGATCACACAATACAATAATAGGCCTTCATATTTTTTAACCCGTCGTTGGTGTCGCTATGAGCATTTCGCTCACAAAATTGCCATTTTAAGAACCACTGGTTTAAATATTATTGGATTTTGAAAATATTATATATATGTATATATGCTTCCTTGAGTTATTTACGAAAATGATTACGGAAAAATATTAAAAGTTTTAATAAACTTACAAAGTTATCGAAGCCCAATGCTGCCGTATACGTAATAATACCGTGTAGTTAGCGTTGTACTCGTTCGTCACTGATCGCCTTACCGTGTATTTTATATTTTCATAATTATACTGTTTTTATCTTCGGTATATTTTCTTGTTATTTTAATATTATCTTATCATATTATTATGATACAGCAGTCTAATATTGATATTTGTCCGTATCATGGTATATTTGTATGCTCACACAGTGACACGTTTATTTTAATAGGTTAGCGAAACGCTAACACGACACCATAACAATGTCAAAATATTAGCGACACTAACAACTGGTTTTAATACAGCCAATACAGCCAATATATAGTAGATCACAAAAGTCCGTATTGCTCTAATTACTATGTACATGTCGATTTGATATAATACTGATAACTAATAAATGTGTTATTTCCAACAGTAATCAATTATACAATTATAAAATTAAAATACAATATATGAATATAGGCTAAACATTCTATATAGATTGATGTGGAACAGTATCTTAGATATGTTTAAGAGAAGACACGTCCGAGTATTATATGCTGTCTTACAAACGGTATATTACATATATCATCAAATTATATGTTTATATGATAAGTTGCATACAGTTTATAATAAAAATTAAAATTCCAAGGTAACAGTACTATCTAAATCACCTCACACTCTCACAGGCATTGATAAAAATAAAAACTTACTAGATAACTAATAGAAAAATGATAATAACAGTTAGATTATATCTATCAGCTAGTAATATAATAAATTGATTTTGTTTAAATATAATTTTTGTACTCTGATCAGAAACTACAAATCTTTTTTATTTAGGCTCCCGAATAAAATTATTTTAATTGAATTATATACAAATCTTGAATTCAATACTGGCCTAGGAAATGATAGACCAATCCGTCAGCTTACTTATATCTACACTAATACCTTACCTACTGGAGAACGCATCTGTGTGGTCATCATGATGCGTCATTGATACTCGCGCATCACTCACCAATTTCACATACCAATAAAGGTTGTATTGGATAACATCGGTCACTGTCGTCAGACTACACGCACGAAACAACTGATACATAATTATCGAAGCTTCCCCTTGTTATATTTGGTGATACAATTTCACCCTTTATTTTATATATTATTTAGATAAGACCAAAAGTAACTGTGCAACTTGATAATACCACGACAAAAACGAGGTAATATTCAATACTTCGTGCAACATAATGTATCTAAGTGTGATGTGGATTTACTTGCATTATATTACCAAGTTACTCGTAAATATCTAAATCTATATCAAATCTAAAGTTCATGATTTTCACTTAAAAATCAGTACTGCAGAATATCGTTGAAGTAATAAACACTGACCCAAGATATTCGTCCTATTGTGTTTTTAAAAATATAATAATTTTATTACAATACATAGCCATCAAATATCTACGTGAATTTGTATAAGCTATAAAATTTGACATATCTGACTGGGGAATAAGTGAATAGACATTTCTTTGGCAAAGACGAAATATTTACTACATATTTATAAAAATACTTGAATAGGCAAGACTGCAGTAGGGATATTTATCGAATACATTTTGGATGCAAACCCTATTTTCATATAATTATGACTTTGTTCAAATTCTGATAGCCCGAATTTTGAATATAAGTATTTCAATACCATATTAAAATCACTTAGATTTTTATACTACTAAATAAGTGTTCTTTGGTGTTACAAATTTCAGTTTTCGTATGAAAACAGTCTTTATTACTTTCATAACTAAAAATGTAAACGACACGATACAACTTTGAAGTTTACGGCATTCAAAATTCGAATACACAGCATCAGCATCAGCACGCCGGTAAGGATAAAATAAAAATAAATCGAATAATATTCACAAGATTAAGTAATAGTTAAATATTCAAGCAATAATACACACAATGGTACATATGAGTGCACCGATTACAAAATATAATACTACAATAATTTATAGACTTCACTAATTATATAATATAACAATAATTATGTAGATTAATTATACAATAGAATTGAATAATAATACAAATATCAATTAGGTATTTATTTTTTTATCGACAAATAAATATTCGGTGAACGGTTGACAAAAAATAATCGTATGCAAAAGAATCGTGATATTCAAGTCATCGTTTTAATGATCGGATGTACAAATATATATATAATTGCAATTATATTTTTACCTAACCTCATTGACGTTTGTTTGGAACCAGTTTGCAATTGTCGTCATACACCTGACTCACATCGCCGCATCTCATCGCCTCCGCATTGCCGTTTATAACGCAAACCCAACACGCATCATCACACTTGCACAATGCCGGATTCGAACATCCTTTCTGGCAATCAGCTTGAGTGTAGAACTGTTGGTCCTTATCAAGAGTCTGTTTATTACACATATAACATAACGTATAATCGCCTCCACCAGGGACGCAATCATGATGTCTCTCCCTGTGGCATACAGACTTTATACATAGCTCACACGTGTTGTATTTATCGGCGGATTCATACGATTGGGCCGGATCAAAGTAGAAGACGTTCAACAGTACCGCTAGAGCAAACACAGAAACGACGGCATGCGACATAATGTTTTTCGGTTGTGTATATTAAATTACGGTATTTATAATTTATATTAATATTATATTTCGATATGTGCGACGTGTTCCGCGGTAGATCAGCGCTGTGTGCGGCAATGAGTCACTCGGAGTTTATTCGGTAGATATAATATTATATTTTATTATCACGAGACATAGATATCCGCACAGTACATAAAACGAACGATATTGATGTAATTATAGTTTGTTAGTGCGACAATGGCTGATGGACTGACACTACAATTTAAATCCGTAAACCGTTCGTATTTATATCCAAACTCCTGCGGTGTGTGCGATCGTGGCGCCATTTAATTGGTCGGATGTAAGTTCGGTAGGGTTCTATGGGCGGTCGAATGATTACGCAATAAACCATCATAAGTTTAAACACCCGTTCTACAGCGCATCCCAAAAGTCCGTACCGCTCTGATTATACAATGTACGTGTCAAATCCATATTATTTATTGATAACTCAGTGTGATATTTTCCGATGGTGTTACATTACAGCAACGTATAACATTAAAATAGAATGTTTTTTTTCATAGATAGTATCTACTTTTGATGAGACTGAATCCATACATTCTATTATACAGATCGACATGCCTAAATTGAGAGAGATGATCAAAAGAAGACACCACGTCCGTGTTTTATGTGCCATGTCCATCTTACAAACGTTCAATATTGCGAATTTTACGTTCTCGACGATCTCTCTTACTCCGTTATTTTTAAAACTTAATTCAGTGAATCGGCCGGTCATAAAACTCTAATTTATCATTGTTATCTTAGGAATCTCATATAAACATTCGATCATATCATACTTTGTAATTAAAATACCAAAAAAGCCACCAGGAGCCCTAGATAATTATCTTATATTTATGTTTTATACAAGGTGAATTCTTAAGTTAAAAATGACAGGGTAAAGTGATGGACTATTGTTAACGTAAAATTTGTTGTTGTACGATTGTAAGACGAATATATCGCACGCGGGTCGTTGTTATGATGGTACGATACTTTCGGGACACACCGTAGTTGCATCTCACTTATTATTTACATTATCACTAGACGGCACATACAAATATTAAATCAATGTTTTTGTATATAAACATATAAATTATAATAATATGCTTATTACTTACTGAGTAATTGATATCGTTTTGTAATAATTTATAAATTTATATTTAAAATATTTGTAGATAAAAGTTAATATGTAAATACAGCTTATAGAGGGGTCTATCCTTCATATCCCCTCCCCCCTCCGTAATTACGCTATTCTGAAATGATTTCGTATGTTTTTTTTCCGTTTAGTAACACAATTTTGTACAAACGAGTGCAACATGGCCAACATGTATTACTATTAGTACTTAGTATTATTAACGTTTGTTATATTTTTAAATAAACATAATAATATCCCAGTTAAGACATTAAGTTAAAAATATGTGTTTCTTCACTTTATTATTCAATCAGCTTTATGTAGTAAAAATAATAATAATATAATTTAAAATATTTCTACCCACTAAAACTATTTAACAAAACCAATACTTTAGTAAATTAAAATTAATATATATACATATTATGTATACCATTACAGTAAATTCCCGTTACAACTAATACCAATACAACGAAATTTCCGTGATACCGAAAAAAAAATTCGGTCCCCTGGAGTTCGTTGTAACGGGATTTTACTGTATTAATATAGATATATATAATAATACAATAAAATTACAAATTATAAATGAAAACTTTGGTATCGAAAGTAAAATTGAAAAAACCACTTATTTTATTTTTTAATATACCATAATTTTGCGGATAATTTGAGTAAATGTATGCACTAATTTTCAATGTTTTCGGACAAATAGTTTTTAGCAAATCAAAAAAAACTTTGCAAAAATTTAAAAAACAACTTACTTTATTTTTAATATACCATAATTTTGCGGATAATTTGCGTAAATAAACTGAGAAACTTAGTTAGTAGGTTTTAATAGTCAAAATAATAACATGTTTAAAAAAGAATAATAAATAATAAAGTACCTAATGTGTTTTTTTAAATTTTGAGAAAAAATTGTTTGGTTTGTAAAAATTATAATTTTAATAAGGTATACCTTTTATAATATGAAAAATGTTTATTAAGTGAATTTGAAAAGTCCGCAAGATTACTTTTATTAGCATATCAACCATTTTTTTGATTTGCTAAAAAACTGTTTGTCCGCAAAAATTGAAAACTAGTATGCAAAATCACGCAAATTATCCGCAAAACAATGGTATACTAAAAAATGAAGTAATCGATTTTTTTTAATTTTTGCAACATTTCAACAGCATGTCAACCGTTTTTTTTGATTTGCTGAAAAACTAGTTGTCTGCAGAAATTGAAAAGTAGTATAAAAATTTACGCAAATTATCCGCAAAATTATGGTATACCAAAAAATAAAGTGAGTGGTTTTTTAAATTTTTGCAAAGTTTTTTTTGATTTGCTAAAAAAATATTTGTCCGCAAAAATTGAAAACTAGTCCGCAAAATCACGCAAATTATCCGCAAAATAATGTATATAACAAAATTCAAAAAATCGCAAATGTACATGCTGTTGAAATGGTGCTGGTATCGAATGCCAGTTAGGTATTTATTTAATAAATTTTTTCGATTTTATACTTAAAAATTTTAAAATGTGTTACTATACTCTGTCCAGCAAGAGAACGCGCCGCAAACCAACCAAAAACAGTTTTTCTGTTCATTTCCTAATGATGCCAGCCATAACTTAACGCGAGAGGTTGCGCAGAATCCTGCTGGACAGACTATAGGTTCTTTATCAGTTGTTTATACTTGAATATAATACGTATAGTATAATACGAGTATATAGGGTATATCATAAAGTTCGCAATTTTTTTAATGCAAAGGATATATTTGTTTGAAGATTGTCAACCCTATTTTAGTTATTTTTGTCATCTATTATCACTCCGATTAGATGGTAATTCGTTATAATTTAACTTACAATGTCATGAAACAATTAGGACCTGAACCATACTTTAAATATAGATCAAACTTGCAAGGTAATTCATGATGAGTAATTACATATATGTGTGAAAAACACAAATTTATAAACAATGTTGTACTTGAGTTATTACGGAGTCAAGGCAAAGGCAGAGCATAGCATTTTTGAATCCGTAAATATTGCCGCGCTTTTGCCGTGACATCATAATCCATGATATTTCACGCGGGCAATGGTCTTATCAAATGGGTTTAATGGGTTTATAAAATTGTTCTGTGTTTATAATATGGATCATGGAGTAACATTATTCTAGGATAATATTTATGCGATTTTACAGAATACGAGTATTATTATTTTAATACAAAAATACAATTATATATTGTATAATTAACTGACATACTCTAAACGCTATTATAGTTTATTTTTATTTTTAAAATTTATATTTATTTCATTGATTCTCCAGTACATAAACAAGATTATTTCCAAATAAATAAGAAAGTATTAATTATTATTTTCATTAAGTAAACTGCGGCTTGACCTCCCCCCCATACTCACTAAATAAACTATCAAGCGCCGCCAATGTAGAACAGTCGAAGAAAAAGCACAAAAAATAACCCTAATGTGCTTATACAATAAAATAAGTCTGAGTATTGATTAAACTAACCAAAAAATAAACCTCTATCCTAACCTATTGTCTATTGAATTGCAGTGCTAAAAACAAATAGAAGTATACGAGTATCTTATATGATATGTTCACTGTATCACATATGAGGTATGCCTATTTAGTATTTAACAATTTGTATTATATAAGTACACACATTACATATGTTTATTGTTAATTATATTTATTTAAACTTAAACACGTTTACATATCAACAAAGCTTAAAATCAAAATATACAAAATATAATATTTTATAAGAATAAATAGTTTTGTTTTTGTTTTACGTAATATGAATAAAAAAATAATTTATAATGGATTAAAAAACCATAAACTATATCATAAATTAATATTAAATTATTAAATACCTACTACGGTGTACTTAGCTGTAAAATAAAGAAACAAAACTGTAAATATTGTTTGAAATACAACTGTTATATAAATTAATAAAAGTGTCATATTATTATTTGCATTTGGTAAATGTACAAATAAAAAAACCTAAATAAATATATATAACAAATAATTAATTTATAGTTTTAAGTTGAATGCATCAACGATCAACCTCGTATAATACCAAACGCGGAGATACAATATTTTATTGGGGGGACGGGGTGGTCGAGCGGTTTAATTCGTCGGCTGCGGCGCAGCCGGCTCCGGTTCGATCCTCGGCCACTGGGTGGCATTTTTCTCCGGGCAAGTCACGGTGTCCGGAGAACAAGTGCTGCCATCCCCCCACCCCGGGGCATGGCAGAAACCTACGGGTGCCCCATTAAAAATTCTGCCAAATACACTCACGTGTAACACCCCTACTGTTTCAACCCTACTGTACCAACCCTACCAACCTACAGGCTAATGACCTAAGTTGTCGAAGCCTTAAAATAAAAAAAAAAAAAAAAAAAAAAAAAAATATTTTATTAAACATTGAATTATCAAATGATAGAAAACGTATTAACTATATTAATATTACTGTAGGTATTAGGAACCTACTGATTTTTTATTGACGTAGAAAAGTTAAAGGTAAATCAATTTTATTTCGTAAAACACCAATATGACATCTACATAACAAAAAAATTATAGAGTAAACATATTATTATAAGGGAGGTTGGTACGAAGATGTTTAACAATTATTATCAATTATCTCTGCGTGGTCAAGAATGAGCATACATACTTGGATGTGTCATTGTCACTTCTCACGCACACGTAACACGTGCAATCACACACAAATATTTTATTATTACCAGGGCTAGGATTATATTTATACAACAGCATGTTTTTTTTGCGACTTCTGATTATTGATTTTTTCAGTAATGTCCACAAATCATCTCAGGATGAGATAAATGGTGGTGTTTTTATTTTGCATGTTTTTGCATATTTTGAATAAAATGCATATTATTGCATATAGCTATTGAATAAAATGATTATTATTGCATATGGTCAACTTTGATTATAAGAATGCGAAAAATGCATGTTTTCTGTTTATAGTTTATTTCGTAATTAATATTTATAATTTAATATTAATATTTCGTTTTTAATTCTAGCCCTGCTAGAAAAATTAAAGTATAAAAACAAAGTTTTTTTGTCAAACATTAATTTTATATTTTATAAAAATACAATTCTATGGTACAATAGGTAGCTATGCGATAATAGATTATAGTTTGAAGGAGAAAGATAAACACAATTAATTAAAGTATATGTACGTCAATATTAATACTAAGATCCAATCACCGATCATTAAAAATACACGGTCGTAGCATGTAACTCACGTATTTCCACTATTGAATGTGAATTTTTAATAGATTTTATTTTATTTTTATCTCAATTATATTATATAAAGACAGACAGCCAATCACTGATGTTGATATATTTCAATAAGTAAATATTTTTTTTGTAACTATAATTTTTGTGTTTATCAGCGGCAAGTTTCGAAATCTACAATGTACCTACTCCGTGGTGGATCAAAGCTGTGGTAAGACACTCGAAGTTGATTTCGTGATATATTTTACTATAACAGGAAAAAGTTATTAGCGCACAATATATTATAAAGATTTAATAGACTATAAGATTCTTTATATAATACAGAATAATATTATTATAATTATTTTTTGTATGTGTATAAGAATGGCTAACTGGATTGACTCTAAAATTTAAATCTGTAATTATTTCGTATTTACTTCCAAATTCCTGCGGTGTATACGATAGGGATGTTGAGTTATGTATTAACCAGAACTACACGTGGTAGGGTTGTATGAGAGGTCTTATGAACATACAATACAATTATTCACCATCAAATATTTTAATACAGCCAATATAGAGTAGTTCACAAAAGTCCGTATTACTCTAATTGCTATGTACATGTCGATTTGATATATTACTGATATCTAAATGTGTTTCTCCAAAAGTAATCAATTATATATTTATAAAATTAAAATATAATATTTAAATACAGGCTAAGCATTCTATATAGATTGATGTGGGACAGTATCTTACGAGATATTTCGTAGATATGTTTAAGAGAAGACACGTCCGAGTGTTATGTGCTGTCTTACAAACGGTCTATTGCCTATATCATCAAATGATATGTTTATATAAGTTACATACAGTTTATAATAAAAATTAAAATTCCAAGGTAACAGTACCCTCTAAATCACCTGACAGACATTTATAAAAATATAAAAACATACTAGATCAGTAAAAAAAAATTGAAAATAAATTATGTTGGGTTATGTTATTAACAGAAAAATAACAGTTAGGTTATATCTATCAGCTAGTTATATAATAAATTGATTTTGTTTAAATATAATTTTTATACTCTGATCAGAAACTACAAATCTCTTTTATTTGGGCTCCCAAAGAAAATTATTTTATTAAAATTATATACAAATCTTGAATTCAACACTGGCCTAGGAAATGATGGGCCAATCCGTCAGCTTACTTATATCTACACTATTACCTCACCTACTGGAGAACGCACCTGCACGGTAATAAAAATGCGTCCAAATTCGCTTATCATCCACAAATTCCACTTACCAATAACCGTTGCATTGATTTGCATCAGTCACTCCAAAATAATATAAATATCGAGTATATAAGTTTCCCCTATTATATTTTTGGAAACAAATTCACCCGTTATTTTCTATATTATGATGTGAATCAAACCTAAAGTAGCTTGCAACTTGATAAAATCCCAAAAAAAAATGGGTTTATATGCAATACTTCGTGTGCCATTATTTAACATTTTCGAATGAAAACACTAATTTTGACTCTCTTAACTAAATCTTAATATAATACGATATAGCTTAACAGCAGTTAAGGTTCAAATAAAACGAGCGTCAGCGTTTCGGTAAGGATAAAATAAAACAAATACACGATAAAGTAAAAGTTTAATATTCATACAATAATAAAAAATGATGATATATGTGTATAGATTACACAATATAATTTTACAATAGTTTATAAATTTCAGTTTTCGAATGACTTCACTGTTTTTTTCAATTCTTTATTATTTAACACGTTATTGTACAACATGATACAGCTTTACAACACACGAAATACAATCTGTTTTTCGATACCTTATTATATAACTCGTGATTGTACAACATGATACAGCTTTACTACATTCGACATTCAAAAACGCGTGCATCAGCATTTCGGTAAGGATAAAATAAAAATAAATATGTTTAATATTCATACAATAATACAAATGATGGAAAATATGTATTGATTACAAAATATAATACTACAATAATTTATGGACTTCACTAATTCAATGATATAACAATAATACTGTAAATTAATTATAAAAAATAATTTAATAACAATAATAATATAATATATGTATTTTTTTTATCACAAAACAAATTTTTGGTAAACGGTTGACAAAAAGTCATTGAAGCGGTTAATATCGTATGCAAAAGTATTGTAAGGTTTAAAAACATAATATTTAAGTCATCGTTGTAAATAAGCAATGTTATAAAAAATATTTATAACATTGCAATTATTTTTTTACCTAACCTCATTGAGGATGGTACGGAACCTCCTGGCAATTATTATCTAACACATATCCCAGATTGTCACAAGTCATCGAAGTAGCGTCTCCTTTTAACACGCACACCCAACACGGACCGTCACACTTACACTTTGACGGGTCCTCGCACCCACTCCTGCAGGCATTTTCAGAGTAGAACTGTTTGTCTTGGTCAAGAGTTTTTTTACCACACTGAAAACATAAGAATCTACCATCTCGGGTGGGAGCACAATTATGACCGGTCTTGTGGCATACAGAATTTATGCAATCTTTACACGAGCTGTAGACATCGATGTTTTCCAGTGATTCGGTGGGATCGAAGTAGAAGACATTCAACAGTACCGTAATAGCGAACACAGAGACGAAAGCGTAAGACATAATGTTTTTCGGTTGTGTATATTAAATTATGGTCTTTATAATATTATTTCGATATGTGCGACGTGTTCCGCGGTAGATCAGCGCTGTGTGCGGCAATGAGTCACTCGGAGTTTATTCGGTGGATATAATATTATATTTTATTATCACGAGACATAGATATCCGCACAGTACATAAAACGAACGATATTGATGTAATTATAGTTTGTTAGTGCGACAATGGCTGATGGACTGACACTACAATTTAAATCCGTAAACCGTTCGTATTTATATCCAAACTCCTGCGGTGTGTGCGATCGTGGCGCCATTTAATTGGTCGGATGTAAGTTCGGTAGGGTTCTATGGGCGGTCGAATGATTACGCAATAAACCATCATAAGTTTAAACACCCGTTCTACAGCGCATCCCAAAAGTCCGTACCGCTCTGATTATACAATGTACGTGTCAAATCCATATTATTTATTGATAACTCAGTGTGATATTTTCCGATGGTGTTACTATTAAGCTATTTAGTGACCATTGAAATTTTAGATTTTTCTAAGTTTTTAGATTTGGCATTCCAAAATTTTTTTTGAAATTTAGTACAATGTTTATAATAAGTTGTAATTATCGTAGTGAAAAAAAAAATCAAAAATCGTTTCTCACAATTTTTGTTTATAAGCATTTAAAATTAAAATGTCTATGAAATATGTGAAATATGGCTAGGATGAAATAATAATTTATTTCATCAAGACTAGGGCCCGGAAGTTCATCCACTAAAATCTATCAAAATATGAATGCAAATATGCGCTTAAAATCATTAAAATATACGCTAATAATAAATTTTATTTCTTTTTTATGTTAAGTTTCTTTCGTTTTTGGTAAAAATAATACTTAAATTAAAAATGGGGAAAATTATGCACAATTTTAATATGATATAATATATTATATTATTTATTTAAAAATTTAAATTTACAACTAAGTATTTGGACAGGTGTTCAAATATAAATGAACGGCAATTATCAGTCCGATCAAGTAACTACGACCTGTAATTTTAATCAAGGTTTTATTTTATAATGGCAACGTTTTTATAAGAACATATTTTACAACAAATAAATTTTGAAATATATTCAAAGTCCGACATTATTATGGAATATTAATAAAAATTCAAAATATACGAATATATGCTAACATTTAATTTTTGAACTCGTTAGATTATGATTCAAATGTTTATATCTCATCCAACAACTTTTTGATAAACTTAGTAAAAAATTGAAAATTAATGTCCTGGCCCTAATTCATGACTCAATACGAACAATACGTATTAAACATCTTAAAATCAATGATTAGGTATATAAATAACTTCCCCAAAACTAAAAAAAGTCGGATTTGATGAAATTAAAATTATAAATATAACTATATATAGGTATATATGTCATAAAATAAGTATTATCAATACTACCTAAATTAAAAAAAAACTATACGTAAAAACTATCAAAATTAATAAATTAATATTAATGTCGAAAAATAAAAAATTTTACACAATATTGTACAATATTATACTTATACACACGTAACACGTAAGTATATATTACGATACTTATGTTACTTATTAGAACGATTCTTAATTGATTACAGTGCAATCAGGTATCTGGAATATTGGATAACATTTGGATTTGGTTACAAAATGTTGTGAAAATTTCGAATCAAACGAATCATTTTGAAGGATTCCTGTTTACACGTGTGACGTCACTGTGATGATCGGCCGACTTTTAAAACGGTTTTAACGGGATTTTAGTTAAGTCAGGGACCTCGAATTTTGGATTACATTTGGTTGCAAAATGGTTACAAAATTATGTGGAAATTTCAAATCAATCGAATCATTTTGAAGGGTACCGGGGTGCTGGCGTGACGTCACACCATCACCCGGAATTAAAGTTTGGAATTCTGAACTTCCTTGTAAGTTACAAAAAAAGTTTTTGTGATTACATTTTGTTACATAATGATTACATAAACTTGTGAAATTTTGGTGTAAAAAATCACAACTTGGGTTGCTGCAGGTGTGACGGACCTATATAACTGTTGTGATTTATACCGAAATTAAAAAACCAATACAAGGTTCTCATAAGTTGTCCTTCAAATAACTGTAAAAGAAAATTCTAGCGTAAATGTAGAAACAATTTTATGAGCGTATGAAATAAAGATATATTACAATTTAAATATAATGCAATTATAGGTAATAATATAATATATCCTAAAGTGACAAATCATCTTCGTTCTGAATCGTTTTTCATATACAATGATACCTGGCATTGTATTCAAATTGAATATACGCATTATAGTGACCAACTCTCCATCTCTACTATACAGCAGAGCGATACTCACATGCCCACCCTTTTTATTTGTTCATCATCGTGTGAAGTTGCACAACACCAAATTATTTAAAATAGTTTTTACTCATCGAAAAAATTTATTTGTACATTTTACTTAATTTTACTGTACTACAGTTTATAATTTAAAAGTATTATTATCATTTTCTTGACAATGTTTATTTATTGTATAGGTTTCAATTTTGTACTTAGTAATTTAGCCATTTATTATAATATTATTATTATCTGTGGTAAATTATAATAATCACCTTCCTATTATATATTTCAATATTATACGCAATATAACCAATCGTACTCAGGAAATAATTTTCAATCAAGATAAAACAACATCTTTTTTGTTATATTTTTCTTTACTTTTCTTACCCCTTTTTTTTTAAATGGCAATATCCATTTTTAATTTCATATTCGGAGGCTAAGTATATTTTAATGTATTTCCATACATAAAAACAAAATTCAGACAGGGAGTTTATATATGAATATGTAATAACTAATAATTGTTTAAAGTTTTGATGAGCGGAGTGAAATGTACTACTTCAAATAACTATACCTATTTTGTAATAATTACTAACCAAATAAAATTAAAAACTCAATGAAATAATAAATATTTTAATTATGTGGCAATCAATTTGTTAACGAAAAAATAGTATAAAATTATAGAAAAAATACATATGCTAATAATAATTACTAACAAAATAAAATGAAAAAGTCAATGAAATATTAAATATTATAATTATATGTCATTTAATGCTTTAATTTGTCAAAAAAAAAAATTATTAGATATAATAATTATGTATTTTATTTTGTTATAATAATTACTAACAGATTTTACAAAATCTAATCTACCAATATTCTTGTTTTTATATTTATTTATAAAATCAATACGGGCTTTTTTTGTTTAAGTACGTATGTGTGATTAGTTTTAACTTATATTTTTAATTTCGTTTACACTGCTTATAGCAGTGTATGTATTTATTTGTACTTCTTTTATAACATTTACAAAAATAAAAATAATTGTATGTGCACTACTAAAGTTCCTCGAAAATGACGAATGAAATGATTCACATGCATTGATAGT
The DNA here is from genome assembly GCF_020882245.1 of Rhopalosiphum padi. Taxonomy (NCBI): domain Eukaryota; kingdom Metazoa; phylum Arthropoda; class Insecta; order Hemiptera; family Aphididae; genus Rhopalosiphum; species Rhopalosiphum padi. The sequence continues at coordinate 74,639,780 of NC_083598.1, forward strand.
CCTTTCTGAATCAATTGAGTTCATATCCCACAGTGAAGGTGGAAAAGTTGAACTTAAGGAAATATATGTATGAACTAAATAGTCAGAAAATTCAACTCATTTTTCTGATAAAGGCTTAATTGACATCAGATCTTCAACAAAACAATCGTGCACCAAGTAGTAGCCTAAGATTATTAATAAAATTTTCATTTTATCCATATTATTTGTATACTATATTCTATTTATTATTTATTACAAAATACAACATCATATTATAAATAATTTCAAATATCAAAATTTGATTTTATAATTGTATACTATTTTACATTGTTTTTATAAATAATTTTATTTATTGTTTGTATATTTACCTACCCTATTTTACGGGCTATATAATGTAAAAGTGTATATATTAACATATGAGGGCAACTGGTACATTCGGTTGGGGGCAACTTGTACATTTAGTTGAGGGCAACTATAGTGCATTTTTCTCTAGGTAGTTGAGGGATTTGGTATAAAAAAAAGGTACTTTTGAGGGCAAAGTAAGAGGGTTCTTTTTACCCTCCTCCCCATAATTATACCCTCATTGTGTATTTACAGTTTTGTATCATAATTCACAAATTACTAATTAGAGGTCATACTGTCATAGCAACCTCATTTTTTAAAATCTACATTATTTAATAAAAAAGTCAAAATTATTTTATTTATATCAGTTTTTTTATTTTAATGTTTAATTTTGTATTTGTAGTAATAATGCAATACTATGCAATACATTAATACATTTTAGTTTATTTGTTCATATGTATATTGAAATATAATTATATAATTAACTACCATACGCTAAACGCTGGTCGATTTTTATTTTAAAATTTATTTTTATTTCTTTGTTTTTAGAATACGTTAACTAAATAAGTTTCTTCTCTATCTAAATAAGAAATTATTAATAATTATTCTCATGACTTTATCTGGGGCTTGAGGCTCTCAACTAAATGACCCTTCAAGCTCCACCTACATAGAACAGTAGAAAAAAAAACACGAAAAATATAATTCAAGTGTAAATACACTAAAATAAGTAAAAATTTACTCAGGATTTAGATACATCTACTACATATAGGATTTTCATTGAGCCCGACTATTTATAATCGACTAACCAAAAAAAAAAAACCTATTGGCTATTTTATTGAAATGCTAAAAACAAATAGGAGTATATCCTATACGATTAACTATCATTGATAATATAATATGTTCACTTCATCACACATGAAAAATCAAACTTCTAATTTTTTTTTGTTAAATTAAGTAATTTGCCTATTATTACATAAATATACTATTTTGAGAAAAATTTGATTCTTTGTATACATTAAATCATCTATACATCCTTAATTTGTAATAATATAATGACCACAAAATAGCGAACGTATTGACGTATAATCCCCAGGAGGTATACCTATTTTGTATTTAACAATAGTTATTACATATACACACACATCACATAATATGTTTATTATTATTTGTATTTATTTAAACTTAAACAATATGTAGGCAATTGTTTACATAATGTTAACAAAGCATAAAGTAAAAATATACAAAACATAATATTATATAAAAATAAATGGTTTTGTTATTATTTAACGTAATATGAATAATAAAATAATTTATAATGGGTTAAAATATGATAAATTATATCATAAATCAGTATTAAAATATTAAATACCTGCTATCGTGACTTAGCTGTACTATAAAGAAACACAATTATAAATATTGTTTGAAATAAAACTGTTATATACTTACATGAATAATAATGTCATATTGCATTTGGTAGATTTGCAAATAAAAAACCCTAAATAAACATGTATAACAAATATATTGTAATACTATAACACATAATATTTAAAAAATATTTAAATTTATAATTTTCAGTTCGTCAACCTCACACAATACAAGCCGCGGAGATACAATATTTTATTTAAAACTCAAGTATCAAATAATAGGAAATGTATTAATATTACTGTAGATATTAGGTACCTACTGATTCTTAAAACTTAATACGTTACTTTTTTTTAAGATTCATACTTTTTTTAAGTTAATTTTATTTAAAATCATCTAAATTAAGTTAATTTTTGTCTGAAGAATAATGCAAGAAAATCAGGTTTTTTGATAGCTTATTAGTTATTGGTATTTAGATGTATCATTTTAAATTTTCCTGGTAATTTTCTTGAGCGTAAAGAAAAACTATCTAATAAACAAGATTATGTGTGGAATTTTTTACTTTTGAAAATTAGAAAATTTTAACTTTAAACTAAGTTAAGGGTACTTAACTGCGGGGATTCTTGTCTGGGCCCTTGTACTGTATTACCCCAAAATACAGTTTAAAATTATTGGCCCCAAAAAATAATTCCTGCCTTGGCCCTCAATTACCCAGGCCCGCCCTGCGAGTACAATTGTGATTAGGCATGATTAAATAAATTACTAATATTAATAACTGGTACTGGTGTTCTGCAGTTGATTGAAATATTGTTGCCAGACTAATATTGTAAATATAAACTATTTGTCGTCTCCAAAGAAATGGTTAGGTAACTAAAATCAAAATGTAGCACATTTAATTTTTTCTAGCATCCAATTAGTGTGATTTAATTTACTAAAATTCTTGAAAATTTAATACAAGATTAATTTTTAATTCACTTTTTTATGAACTTTTTAAGTTAGACATTGTGACGAAATTTGTCAAAATCACAAAAAATCAAAAATTATTTTGTAGATAGAAATTCAAAAAAAAATTTTTTTTATATGTCTAAGTTTTGAAAATACAATACAAAATGCATCATAAGTAGTATTACTGAAACCATAAAATCTAATAAACGTAAAAATAAAATCATTTTTTTATAGAAATCATAAATTTAAACTTGGATAAAATTAATTATTTAAATATAAATATTAAATAAGGATAATATAAAATTATGTATTTTAACGTCGGATGACGATATTAATAATTATATAAGAAAAATATGTTATTAATTTTAAGTTAAAGTATTTGATAAATATAGTTAAATAATGTTATAATAATTTAATTCTAATAAATAATAATATAATTAATACAATATTTTCAAAAAATTTATCATCCTACTATAATACTAAAAGTAAAATTAATTATTTTAATTATTAAATCAAAAGAAACATAATAATATCACAATAATGCATACAAAATGTTTAAATAAAGACATTTTTTTTTTTTTTTATTTGGTTCATTTTGAATAACAGCTTAGGCAAAGCTAGGCGGGCTTTGGGGCTAAACCACGCTTATTCTAAATTACCCTCCCCCCAACATATACTCTAGTAATATACTTACAGTTTTGTATCATGATTCAAAAATATACCAATTAGAGGGCATAGAAACCCCATTTTTTGGTTGATTTGTATTTTTAAATTTTTTTTTTTATTTCTTTGTTTACACAATAAGTCAACAAGATTATTTCTAAAAAAATAAGAAATTATTAATTATTATTTTCATTAAGTAATCTGGGGCTCAACCCCTCGACTAAATGAACCGTCAAGCTCCATCAATGTAGAAATGTAGAAAAAAACACGAAAAATATAATTAATGTGTAAATACGCCAAAATAAGTGAAAATCTTAAAAATTTGCTTAGGATTTAGATACTTTATACTACAAATAGGATTTTCATTGAGCCCGAATATTTATGAAATTAATTAAAAAAATAAACCTCTTTCCTAACCTCTTGGCAATTGCATTGCAATGATAAAAACAAATAAGAGTATATTGTATATCTTATATTAGTAAATGTTAACTTTATCACACATGGGAAAATCAGACTACTAAAGTGTTTTTGTTGACTTAAGTAATTTTCCTATAATATATGTATATATATATTATTTTGAGAAAAATTTAATTTCAGATGGAGAATGGACTGGTGTAGCTGAAAAATTAATTAATCTTTCAATGTCAAAACTTCAAATGGAAATAATAGACCTACAGGAAGATGTTTCATTGAAGCAGTACAGAAGTGCGATAACTGAAGAATTCTGGACTAAGGATGACATTAACAAGTATTCAAACTGTAAGCAACTGGCAATCAACTTGGCTACGATGTTTGTTCAACATACGTTTATGAGAGGCATCATTTTCAAAAATTAATTTTTGAAAAACAAATATCGGACAAAATTAACACTTTCACCTTGAGGAAACATTACGCATATGCTAGAAATACAATTTTTCGCATTCAATTTCTTGGTAAACTATTATTATTATTATTATAAAAAATTATCATTATTTACCTAATATTGTAATTAGAATAATCTAAAATCTAAATGACTGTAATAACTAGATAATTTTTTTACTTTCATACTCCTAGAATTGTAATTTTTAATAAAAATTAATTGTAATAACTAAATAATTATTTTTATTTTTATACTTAAAAATGTAGATTTGAAAAAGATTTTTTTATAATAGTAGACAATAAACCAACAGCGAATTTGCTCCAAATTTTAACCTTGGTAATCTAATGGATGTATTTTACTTACTATAGTAATTTAATCACTAATTACCTATGTTACCAAAAAATAAAATATTAACCGTAGTGTACTTAAATAGTCTATTTAAAACGCCGTATGTGGTCATAATTTTTTTATTAATAAAATACCGGAAAATGAATTCATTAACATGACAAAAAACGAAAATAATGAAAAATGTGCACGATTTAACTAATTAAACTATAAAATGTATTGTGTTGACAAATATGTTGACCTATATAAAAGAGAGAAATATTTTAGATTCCTATTATGAAATTGAAAATAACATTGTGGAAAGTTTCTTTTATTTTTTTTAAATAAATTAATGTATTCCCATAATGTTAGTACTCCAACATTGTCTGATTGAATCAAAAAATATATCAATATTTACAAATTTATTTTTAGAATTTTGAAAAATAATGTTCTTTCAAATCGATTTATAATACAAAGTCTTGGCTGAAAAAAGGCCAAATAAAAACGCCTACACGAATAACCTTTTTTCGCAAATAAAAGATACCGTATATTATCCAACACAGAACTTTTTACCGGAAAAAAATGTTTGCATGAATATACGATTTTGGAACTATGATCATATTATCTATATACAACTTATATCTTAATAAATTATGCTATATTAAACGAAATGTGTATAATATGCGTAAATCTAAATTGCCCTACTTGTCTCAAAGTATGACAAAATTCATGATATGTTAAATGTAATGGATATTAAAAGAAAACACGTTAAACAATTTGTTTTATCAAATTATCAAAATACCAAAAATATCATAAACAATTTCAAATCTTTGTTCTAACGAAAACATATTATTAGACGGTCCATATAATTATTATACAAAATAATGTAATTGCTAATCATGGTTTTAAGAAGAAAGTCATATACCAATAGTTTTGCATTGCTTCTTGACAAAATAGCCGTATTTTTTATTATTATTATATTACTTTGTAGTTCACATTATCTTTTGTAAGAGTCAATACTATCTTTTGTAGAAGAAAGTTAGAATAGTTTTATAAATCCTAAAAACCTAATCACAACTATTTATCACTGGTCTCACAAGAGGGTCACCGATGATCTTAACCACAAAATCTTAAACAAGTAATTGTAATTACTTCAAAAGTGCCTATTTTGCAGTAACCTATTTACCAATATTGATATGCAAGTTTTAGTTCATTTGTTCATATTTGTATTGAAATTTAATTATATAATTATAAATAATTATTTAATTATATAACACTAAACGCTGGTTGATTTTTATTTTTATTTTTATTTCTTTGTTTTTACAATACGTCCTTCAATTGTAATAATATAATGACCACAAAATAGCGAACGTCTTGACGTATAATCCCCAGGAACGGCAGAAGGTATACCAATTTTGTATTTAGCAATAATTGTTACATAACTACACACATCACAATGTCATGTGTTTATTGTTATTTGTATTTATTTAAACTTAAACACGTAGCTAATTGTTTACATAATATTAACAAAGCGTAAAATCAAAATATACATAACATAATATTTTATAAAAATAAATGGTTTTGTTTTTATTTAACGTAATTACAATAAAGAAACAAAATAGTAAATATTGTTTGAAATAAAACTGTTATATACACGAATAATAACGTCATATTGCGTTTGTTAGATTTGCAAATAAAAAACTTAAATAAACATGTATTACAAATATATAATTTAAAGTTTTCAGTAGAATGCATCAATCTCAAATAATACCAACTGCGGAAATATAATATTTTATTTAACATTGAAGTCTCAAATGATAGGAAATGTATTTGCAAATCCTAAAAACCAAATCACCCATATTTATCACCGGTACGATTCTCCCAAAAGGGTCACCGATGATCATTAAAAAATTATTGAAATGACATCAAAAGTGCCTATTTAGTATTTAACAAAAATTATTACATATGCACACACATCACATATGTTTATTGTTATATATTTGTATTTATTTAAACTGAAACACGTAGTTTATTTACACATAAACATTATAAACATTGAGTAAAATTAAAATATACAAAACATAATATTTTATAAAAATAAATGGTTTTGTTTTTATCTAACGTAATATGAATAAAAAAATAATTTATAATGGGTTAAAAATCATAAATTATGTCATAAATCAGTATTAAATACCTGCTATCGTGTAATTAGCTGTAAATTATAGATACAAAATTGTAAATATTGTTTGAAATAAAACTGTTCTATACACGAACAATAAATGTTATATTGCATTTGGTAGGTTTGCAAATAAAAAAAACTAAATAAATATGTATTACAAATAATTAATTTATAATTTACAGTAGAATGCATCAATCTCAAACAATACCAACTGTGGAAATACAATATTTTATTTAACATTCAAGTCTCAAATGATAGGAAATGTATAAATATTTCTGTAATATTAAGTACCTACTGATTTTTTATTGACAAAGAGAATTTAAAGGTAAATCTAATTTATTCCATAAAAATTCTATAACATGATATTAGACTATGAATTACTGCCAAAGTAGAACATCATATAGTTTAAATAATAAAATATGAGAAATACAGTAAGTAAGTAGCAATCTTTTTAATTAAACCAATTTTCAAAGACATCGGTTTTGATTTTTTTCTGCTGTACATTGGGTGTTGAGTAGGTCAGAAAAATAAGTATGTTAGATTTAAAATCAATAATGTAAAAAGAAAAAATTAAATTGACTTACAAATTACCAAAAAAAAAAAATTAAAATTGTTTTTCATGGAGCTAGCTGACAAAATTAAAAGGGAGTTCTCTAATTAGATCAAATGTATTAAACTACGACAAAAGGACGGGTTTGCGGTGTTTCTGTCTTGTATTCATCGTCAGTGCTGCACAACATTTAGGTTTTTATACATAAGAACGATTAAAAACCATTCCCTTATTTCTAAATCACCTATTGCCTATGTTATCAGAAACTGTAGTGTACTTAAATAGCCTATTTAAAACACTGTATGTGATCATAATTTTTTTATTGATAAAATACCGGAAAAATTAACTCGTTAACATACCATAAAAAGTAAAAAATAATGAAAAATGTGCAGGATTTAACTAATTTAAATTTAACTATAGTATGAATTGTGTTACCTACCAAATATAAATATATCGTCTTTTATAAAAGAGAGAAACATTTTAGACTTCTATTCTGAAACTAAAATAACGTTGTGGAAAGTTGTTTTTACTTTGAAAATAAAATAAACGTATTTCCATAATGTTAGTACTACAACATTGTCTTATTGATTCAAAAAACATATTTTTAGAATTTTATTAGGTATAAACCAAATTTGGGGAGCCGAAAAGAAGGCCAAATGTAAATTCCTTCACGAATAACCTTTTTACCTGCAAATAAAGGATACTGTGATCTCCAACACAGAACTTTTCACCTGAAAAAATGTTTACTTGAGTAGATATACGATTTTTAAGTGAAAAACCCAAAATAATTATAAAAAAATACTTCTGATCTTAATAATACTTAAACATATAAGACGAAATGTATATAATATGAGTAAATCTATATTGCCACAATGCAACCTTTGTCTAAAAGTATGACGAAATTCATGAAATGTTAAATTTAGTGGATATTAAAAGAAACCCACTTTGAACTATTTGTTTTATCAAATACCAATATCATTGAAAATTTTAAATTTCTTTGTTATAGTAAAAATAATATTATTTAACGCTACATTAATTATTGTACAAAATATTTTCTGCAATTATTTAATATTCATGGTTTTAAGAATCAAAATCATACACTATTAGTTTTCGCTATGCTTTCTGACAAAATAACCATATTATTTTTTTTATTTTAATATTATTTTGTAGGAGTTCACTCTATCTTTTGAAACAGTCAACACTATTTTTACAGCGTATAAAAAAAATTTGGATTTACAAATCCTAAAAACCAAATCACCACTATTGGCACTATATTTTATCACTGGTACAATTCTTGCAAAAGAGTCACCGATAATCATTAACAAGTAATTGAAATTACATCAAATTATATATTAATATCAATTTATAATTATTTAATAATCAATTTATATATATCATTTTGTATAGGTATTTAAAAAAAATTATTACATATGTACACACATCACATGTGTTTATTGTGATTTGTATTTATTTAAACTTAAACACGTAGTTTGTTTTAACAATGAGTAAAATTAAAATAAACAAAACAATATTTTATAAAAAATAAATAGTTTTGTTTTTATTTAACGTAATATGAATAAAAATAATAATTTATAATTGGTTAAAAAACCATAAATTATGTCATAAATCAGTATTAAAATATTAAATACCTGCTATCGTGTAATTAGCTAAACAATAGAGATACAAAATTGTAAATATTGTTTGAAATAAAATTGTTCTATACATGAATAATAAATGTCATATTACATTTGGTAGGTTTGCAAATAAAAAACCTAAATAAACATGTATCACAAATAATTAATCAATAATTTTCAGTAGAATGCATCAACCTCACATAAAACCAACCGCAGAGATATAATATTTATTTAACAATCAATTCTCAAATAATAGGAAATGTATAAATATTACTGTAGGCATTAGGTACCTACTAATTTTGAATTGATAAAGAGAAGTTAAATATAAATCAAATATAATCTGTAAAATACTAATTACTATATTTACTGCGTATAATTACTGCCAGAGCAGAACATAATATAGGTAGAGTTAATAATATTAAATGAAAAATATAAGGTAAGTAGACATTTTTGGAATTAAACCAATTTTTAAAGACATTGGTTTTGGTTTTTTTCTGCTGTATATTGGGTGTCTAGTAGGTCAGTAAAATAAGTATGTTATATTTAAATTCAATGATGAGATAGGAGAACAAATTAAATTGACTTACAAATTACTAAAAAAAAAAATCAAAATTGTTTTTAATGGAGATGGCTGAAAAAATTAAAAGATAGTTTCTGTTTATTTTGACATTATGTAAATTCAGCATCTGCTCAAACTTAGTGTAAATCATGTTTTTTTATTACCGTAAAAATGACTTTATAATATAAATTTATTATAATATTGATGTAATAAATTTAGAGATTGTGGAATACAGAATTACTTATCACACGTCTTATACGTGACTAGAAACTAAAAACGGCATAGGGACGAATAAAGTAAGATTCATTCGTAGATTAATTAATTTATAAATAATTTAAGAAGTAGAATAAAGCAAAACATATCATTCATCAATATCTCAAATATTTAAATTTTTTCTCAGATTTCTGTTCTGGTCGTGTGTTAAATTAATAACTACACTCTTATACTACAAAAATTATAAAAATTTTATATTTAATAAAATTTACCACATATTTCCAGATACTGTTATAGTTACATACTCCTATATATTTAGATGAATAGAATAAACACTGATAGAAAATAAGAAAATATAGTATCAACTAATCAGTATTATGATGTTATTAAAGCAAAAAAATCAGTCCATGTTTTTGGAAATGACTTTTAAATGTATTATTTTCAAAATGCAATAACAAAACAAACAAAATTAGTCTTAGATTTTGAAACTAGAGAACAGAAAAATTTTTCTCACGTGAAAGAATTATAAACGTTTGTTATAACACTATATTACACGGATACGATTATGAAAACTAACAGAATATTTTTAACAAATAACAACTAAGTTTACAAGAAGTTAACAGCTTTCAAGACTATTAAAAAAACAAACACTTTAATTAAACACAAAAACGTCTATGTGCCTCGCAGCAACGCAGGTCGCCTGAGCTTGCTAAAACACAACTGGTTTACTCTCAATAAGCAACAACATCTAAAGCGTTGGTGACAAAAATAGTGCCGCCCCTAGTAAGAGTTTACACTTGTTCGAATAGAAATGTTAAGGAGAAACTCTAATCTCCAATTATTTGAAGACAATTTAGAAGTATTACTAAAAATTATAGTCTAAAAAAAAAAATAGTGTAGCTATGGGACGTTACAATTGCTTATTAAAATATTTCTGTATAACTGCAGAAGATGTAATAACAGTGGCTAAAATATTGTTTCCCCTGAAAATCAATGTGGGTCTCCTGACATAAATATGTATACCAAGTTTTATATTGTGTTTTTAGTTTTGATAACAGAAATAATAACTAACATCTAGGAATTTCAACACAATTTAAAATATTTTGAGCTTTGGTTTTACTTTATGTATTTTTAGTACAAGTATCATATAAATAATATTAATGTGTAAGGTAAGTAGTGCATAAAAAAAGGGGGATTTTGGGAGTTACAATCTCCACAGATTTTTTTGATAAGTGTTAACATAATTTATTTTTAAAATTGTTATATATAATATTGATACAAATTTTTTTTTGTATAAGGCGTAAAAATAATTAAATGGTGAGAAGCCCTGATATATTATTTTTTTTTTTATAAATCACGAGTGATGACATTTGATATTTAAATATATTTAAAAGTTTTAAAATTGTTTTTTGATTAAGGATAAATAAAAAAATGTAATATAAATATTATTTTTTTTTTTGGCTAACATAATATTATATTCTTCATAACAGTCTATTATCATAAATAATATCTAAGTTTGATAAAATGTATTACATTTCTGCAATTTTCCTTCCATAGTCCTATTCACTTAAATAGTCCATTTTGAACAAAATACTAAAATTAAAAGAGGAAAACATGAATGAAAAATAAATAAAACTTAACTATTGATTTTACCAATCATTGTAATTGCAGTTTAAGACGTGTACTTCAATTATTATATACCTAAGAACAATTTGATTTTTGGCAATAGTGGATTTTAGAAAAAAAATTCTCAATTATTTCTCTTTGAATAAAAAATTTTTTTTTTTTTAAATGTACTTATTTTAACAAATAGTATTTCAGTTATTTAAGTATTTATATTAAGCAGGTTAACAAACCTAAAATATAGTTGTGCAGTAAGATAAATGGGTGTAATTTTGAATCTTATACTTATAATATTTAGTATTTGAACTATATTGAGAAATTATAAATGCTGATAGATAAACATTAATGACTTAAATTTTTAAATCACTATAGCCAATCTTCTAAGCCAGTTACTGAATTTTGATTTCAATATTTTTTGACAAATTATCCACTAACTAATGTATACAGTAAAAAAAAAGTATTCTCTTTTGAAGAATGCAAGTTTATATCTCTGCATGACCAACTAAAATAACTCAAACATTTGATAAAATTGTGTTTAAATTAATTAAAAACTTTCAAAAACTGAGAAATATAAAGGAGTTAGAATTCTATTTGAATTATTCTATGGCCTATATAATATATAGTGTGCATTTTGTAAGTAAATAATAAACACAACAATTTAAATTTGTAAACTTTTCGTATTTATAACCAAACTTCTGCGGTGCAATCGTGTCGTCGAGTAATTTATTGACCAGAACTAAATGTGGTAGAGTTGTATGGGAGGTCTAATGATCACACAATACACCATCAAATTATTTTTTCATACAGCCAATATAAAGTAGATCACAAAAGTCCGTATTGCTCTTATTATTATGTACGTATCGATTTGATATAATAATGATAACTAAATGTGTTTTAATCAACAGCAATCAACTATAAATTTACTATATTAAAAAATATAATATCTGCCTATAGATAATAAATCATTCTATATAGATTGATGTGGGGTGGTTTCTCAGATATGGTAAAGAGAAGACACCGCGTCCGAGTTTTAAGAGAAGTCTCCGTTTTACAAAAGGTTAATTAGTTTATATCATCGAATGATAAGTTTCGTACAGTTTATACCTAATAGAAATTAAAATTTCAAAAAACAGTAGGTACTATATAAATCACCTTACCTACTTAGGATATCGTTAAAAATACTAAAAAATAAAATGATAATAAATTATTGTGTACAAATGGACAATAAAATAATATACAAATCTTGAACTCAAAACTGGCCTAGAAGATGATGGGCCAATCCGTCAGCTTAGTTATACTTAGGAATGAAAACTCTCTTTTTACCGGCACACTTTATACGACATGGTACAACTTTACAACATTCAAAATGCGAATACGACGAGCGTCAGCATCATGTCGGTAAGGACAAAATAAAAATAAAGCACAAAATATTCATGAGATAGAGTAATAGTTTAATATCCATGCAATAATACATATAATGGTATAAGTGCACCGATTACACAATATAATTTTACAATAGTTTGTCGACTTAACTAAAATAATAATATAACAATAATAATGTATAGATTAATTATACAATAAAATTGAATAATAATATAATAATATGATTTGGGTATTTTTATTTTTATAGACAAACAAATTTTCTGTGATCTGTTGACAAAGAGTCGTTGACGCGGCTAATATCGTATGCAAAAATATTGTGTGGCATTATACCTTATACCGTGATATAAAAGTCATCGTTGTGATTGTATTGGATGTATTAATATGTAGATAATTGCAATTATTTTCTTTTTTTTACCTAACCCGATGTATCAGCCGGTGCCGAAGAGGTTGGCGGAGGTGGAGGGACCGTACGGAGTCGGAATGCAAGTTTCGTTCACCATCATAGTCGGCGGTGTGCATTCCGTCAAAGTGGCCGGGTCGGAAGTTACGGCGCACACGTAACAAGCACCGTCGCACTTACACTTTTCCTTTTCCGAACACGCCGCCTCGCAGTCGCTTTGGCTGTAGAACTGGGTGTCACCGTTATCAAGAGTCGCATTGCACTGAAGACACGAATACGTGGTGGTGTCTGCAAGGATTATGCACGTGTTATTATCCTCTGTGTGGCATGTGTTATCCGTGCATTCTTCGCACGACGTGAAGTTTGTAAGAGTTTCCAACGATTGGGTGGGATCGAAGTAGAATACGTTCAGCAATACCGTTAAAGCGAACACAGAGACGACGGCTTGTGACAGGACAAACATCTTGTTCCTAGGGTTTTGTACGTTCAATTGCGGTATTTATATAAGATTATTTCGAAATGTGCGGCGTGTTCCGCGGTAGATCGGCGCTGTGTGGTAACAATAAGTCTCTCGGAGATTATAATAATTTGTATGTGCGACAATGGCTGATGGACTGACACTGCGATTTAAGTCCGTAAACCGTTCGTATTTATATCAAAATTCCCGTAGTGTGTGCGATCGTAGCGCCATTTAATCGGTGGGATGTAAGTGCAGTAGAGTTGTATGGGCTGTCGAATGATCACGCAATAAACCATCGTATATTTTAACACCCATTGTACGGCATGTCCCAAAAGTCCGTATCGCTCTGATTATAATGTACGCGTCAAATACATATTATAATATATTGAGAACTAAATGTGATATTTTTCCGATGGTGATTTATTACAGAAACGTATGACATTAAAATAGAATATTTTCTCATAGAAACTAATCTACTGTTGATAGGACCGAATCTATAATTTATTTACAGATTGACGTGCGGTGATTTCTCAGAGATGCTTAAAAGAAGACGTCACGTTCGTGTTTTATGCGACGTTTCCGTTTCACAAACGTACAAATTCTACGTTCAATACTGTTAAATATTATTACTATGAATAACAACATGAACGTATTATATAGACCTTTATTATTAACAGCATAAAACGTAATGATGAACATTGTAATTTTACATAATAATAATCGATGGACAGTCCCCACTGATAGTAATATGATAATGCTGATTATATATAAATATTAAATAAATACTATACGTATAATATAATGTAATATAAATGCTGAATATGCAACACCTCTTTCCTTAAAAAAAAATTTAAAAAAACATATGCATATATAATATTTTGACAATTTGTATGTTACTTAGTACTTACTAGCTATGTTAGTTTTTTTTTTTTATATCTTACCTATTTAATTACATTAGTCATAATCACTTGGAGAATATCGCTGAGGCGGTTTTCTGTATATAATTGGTCTGGGTGTTTTATTTATTATTGTAGGATCCGGATTTTGATTTACAACTCCTACTGTTTCGGTATTTTCAGTACTTTCATTCATGTTTCTAACGGGTGTATAAGTGAAATAGATTTACTCGCTGGTGTCAGTGATTTATCAATAAGTAATTGATCGTTATGTCTTTTCCAAATAGTTCCATCATCGAGTTCTACACCATGCGTATTGCAACTAATGGATTTAATAATTTTACCTTTTTGCCATTTATTGTTATTATTCCTATAATCTCTAGCTAAGACATAATCGCCTATATTAAATGATACGGTCCTATTACCACCATTGTTTATTTGTGATATTTGTCGTTCGATAACCACTTCACTTGTATTCGGCATTAATGCGTCAAATTGTAAACGTGTTGATCGACCTAACATTAGCTGAGCTGGCGTTTCTCGTGTTGTAGAGTGCGGTGTGTTACGATACATTAAAAGAAATTTATTTAATTGGGATTGTGCAGTCGAACATTTTTTAAAGAAATTTTTTATTTTTTTGACTGCTGATTCCGCACAACCGTTTGATTCTGGGTGAAATGGTGCGCCTGTCATGTGTCTTATGCCTAGATTTTTGCAAAATACTTGAAACTCAAACCCTGCGAAACATTTTGCGCCGTCTGATGTTATTGTTTTTGGAATGCCAAATCGTGCTATAGTTTCTGAAAATTTTTGAATAACAATGTGCGGTGTCATAGAATTTACTTGAAATACTTCCAACCATTTTGTGGTTGCGTCAACAAAGATAAAGAAATATTTATTTTGAAATGGTCCAAGAAAATCACAATGTACTCTAGTCCACGGTTTTTCTGGCCATTTCCACGGTGATAAAATAGATTTTGGTGGATTTTGCCTAACATTAAGACAATTGTCGCAATTTTGCGTGATATTTTCAATTTCTTTATCCATTCCTGGCCACCAAAAGTATGATCTCACCAAACTTTTCATACTGGAAAACCCATATCACAAGAATGAAGTTCGCTAAGTATATTATTTCGAAATTTATCTGGTATAATAAGACGGTAACCCCAAAATAGGCATCCCTGTTTCACTGAAATTTGAGTTCTTCGTAAATTATACGACTTAAGTTCTAAAACGTTAGAAAAATCACTATCCTATTCTCCTGTTTTGACTGCGTTTAATACTTTGGCGAGAATCGTGTCTATAATTGTTTCAATTTCTATTTTAGACCAGTCTAATGTGAAGGGTGATTTTTCGTGAATAAAATTGAGACTAATACATTCTTTATTATGATTTTCGATTTTTGATTTTGAATTTTTCATTCGTGATAAAAAATCGGCTGTATTATCTTCGGATTTCACATATTTTATTTCGAAATCGAATGATGATATAACATAGGCCCACTGTTGTAACCGATTAGCTGCGTAAATTGGGATACCTTTCTTATCACCAAAAATATGTATTAACGGTTTATGGTCGGTTTCTAATAGAAAATGTCTACCATTATTCTAAAACTAGGTGGAGTAAATCGGCCAGTTATAAAGTTCAAAGTTAAGACTATTGTCTGAGGCGTCTTGGTGGTTTTTATTGATATAACCATTGCGATCATTACATGCATTGTAATTAAAATACCAAAAAAGCTATCGGAAGCCCTTGATAATTATTTTACCTTTATGTTTTATACAAGGTGAATTCAATCTTAAATTAATGAATTATTGTTAACGTAAAATTTGGGCTGACATTGAATTGAGTCCCAAATATTGAATTGAGTCCCGCAAATACTTTTGAGTTATCAAAGTTGAGTCCGACCAATATTGTTAGGTTGTTCGAGTTGAGTTTCAGCCTATTATTGATATATATTGATTGCTTATATCGTTTTTAATAATAATAATAATTATAATTTTTTTTAAATAATAATAATTATGTATGATATAATAATGTTTTAATAATAATAGTTATAATTATTATAGATAATAAATCATTCTATATAGATTTATGTGGGGTGGTTTCTCAGATATGGTAAAGAGAAGACACCGCGTCCGAGTTTTATGAGCAGTCTCCGTTTTACAAAAGGTTAATTAGTTTATATCATCGAATGATAAGTTTCGTACAGTTTATACCTAATAGAAATTAAAATTTCAAAAAACAGTAGGTACTATATAAATCACCTTACAGACTTAGGATATCGTTAAAAATACTTAAAAATAAAATGATAATAAATTATTGTGTACAAATGGACAATAAAATAATATACAAATCTTGAACTCAACACTGGCCTAGAAGATGATGGGCCAATCCGTCAGCTTAGTTATACTTAGGAATGAAAACTCTCTTTTTACCGGCACTTTAATATTTTTAAACTCTTTATACGACATGGTACAACTTTACAACATTCAAAATGCGAATACGACGAGCGTCGGCATCATGTCGGGAAGGACAAAATAAAAATAAAGCACAAAATATTCATGAGATAGAGTAATAGTTTAATATCCATGCAATAATACATATAATGGTATAAGTGCACCGATTACACATTATAATTTTACAATAGTTTATCGACTTAACTAAATTAATAATATAACAATAATAATGTATAGATTAATTATACAATAAAATTGAATAATAATATAATAATATGATTTGGGTATTTTTTTTTTTATAGACAAACAAATTTTCTGTGATCTGTTGACAAAGAGTCGTTGACGCGGCTAATATCGTATGCAATAATATTGTGTGGCATTATACCTTATACCGTGATATAAAAGTCATCGTTGTGATTGTATTGAATGTATTAATATGTAGATAATTGCAATTATTTTATTTATTTTTTATACCTAACCCGATGACTCAGCTGGTGGTGTAGAACTTGGTGGAGTTGGAGGTACGTACGGAGACGGAATGCAAGTTTCGTTCACCATCTGAGTCGGAGGTGTGCATTCCGCCAACGTGGCCGCGTCGGTAGTTAGGGCGCACACGTAACAAGCACCGTCGCACAAACACTTTTCCTTTTGCGAACACGCCGCCTCGCAGTCGCTTTGGCTGTAGAACTGGGTGTCACCGTTTTCAAGAGTCGCATTGCACTGAAGACACGAATACGTGGTGGTGTCTGCGAGGATTATGCACGTGTTATTATTCTCTGTGTGGCATACGTCTTTCGTGCATTCTTCGCACGACGTGAAGTTTGTAAGAGTTTCCGCCGATTGGGTGGGATCGAAGTAGAATACGTTCAGCAATACCGTTAAAGCGAACACAGAGACGACGGCTTGTGACAGGACAAACATCTTGTTCCTAGGGTTTTGTACGTTCAATTGCGGTATTTATATAAGATTATTTCGAAATGTGCGGCGTGTTCCGCGGTAGATCGGCGCTGTGTGGTAACAATAAGCCACTCGGAGATTATAATAATTTGTATGTGCGACAATGGCTGATGGACTGACACTACGATTTAAGTCCGTAAACCGTTCGTATTTATATCAAAATTCCCGTAGTGTGTGCGATCGTGGCGCCATTTAATTGGTCGGATGTAAGTGCAGTAGGGTTGGATGGGCTGTCGAATGATCACGCAATAAACCATCGTATATTTTAACACCCATTGTACGGCATGTCCCAAAAGTCCGTATCGCTCTGATCATAATGTACGCGTCAAATCCATATTATATAATATATTGAGAACTAAATGTGATATTTTTCCGATGGTGATTTATTACAGAAACGTATGACATTAAAATAGAATATTTTCTCATAGAAACTAATCTACTGTTGATGGGACCGAATCTATAATTTATTTACAGATTAACTTGCGGTGATTTCTCAGAGATGCTTAAAAGAAGACACCACGTTCGTGTTTTATGTGACGTTTCCGTTTCACAAACGTACAAATTCTACGTTCAATACGATCCATTTTTTTCTGTTATTCTAAAACTAGATGGAGTGAATCGACCAGTTATAAAGCTCAAAGTTAAGACTATTGTCCGAGGCGTCTTGGTAGTTTTTATTGATACAACCATTGCGATCATTACATGCATTGTAATTAAAATACCAAAAAAGCTATCGGAAGCCCTTGATAATTATTTTACCTTTATGTTTTATACAAGGCGAATTCAATCTTAGATTAATAAATTATTGTTAACGTAAAATTTGGGCTGACATTGAATTGAGTCCCGCAAATACTTTTGAGTTATCAAAATTGAGTCCGACCAATATTGTTAGGTTGTTCGAGTTGAGTTTCAGCCTATTATTGATATATATTGATTGCTTATATTGTTTTTAATAATAATAATAATAATGTTTTAAAATAATAATAATTATGTATGATATAATGATGTTTGAATAATTATTATTATTATTATTATGTGTAATATAATTATGTTAATAATTAAATAGTGACTGGTAAAAATTTAAGTGATACAGATTTTAAAAAGTCAAATCTCTAAATTTGCTTATTTATATATTTGTTTGTCTGCTCCCGTAAAAATTTTTCTTTTTCTAATTTATCTTTACATGTTTGCTTTTTAATTTTATACATTTATCAGTCTATATCCCCAGAAGAGTGTCCACAAGAAAAAAATATTTGGATGTCCCGAATGGAATGAAATAAAGCTTTTAATTATGAGTGTCTTTTACTGTGTAGGTAGTTATGACTTTTTATCTATACGGACTCAATTCAAAGATATCATTATAATAAGCTGGACTCAATTCAAACACATAAAAGTAGCATGGACTCAATTCAAAATCACCGAAAATTTGCTATTATACGTTTGTAAGACAGATTATCGTACGCAGGTCGATCCTGAGGTGTTACGATACTTTCGGGACACACTGTAATCGCATCTCAAATATTATAAGTTTAATTACTGCACAGGACATACAAATGTTAAATCAATATTTTCGTATAAAAACATATAATAAATTATAATAATATAGGTAGGTACATATAATTTATATAGTATTCATATGCATATACCGTACACTTGTAATCACCAAATAATGACGATGACGTCGGTTTGTATTTATACAAACAAATACCTCGATTGCCTACAGTATATTTATACCTACAATATCAATAATGAAAATCAGGACCGAGAAAAATTAGGCCCCTTTGACATATCTCTCCCGCCACGAGTAGGTTCGTGATATATGATTAAATAAATTATTATTCTAGTAAATAATTCGATTCAAGGATGCTTTTGATGCTGCAAATCGGTATTTGTATTAATTGTTAATTATTAACTACTTATATGTATAATAAGGTTTAATAATAACAATCATCATAAAAATTATTTGATACCTATTCATAGCGATTTCATTTTTTTTTTCATCGTGAAGCTGTAAAGCACCAAATTATTTAAAATACTTTTTTGCTCGTCCTGAAAATGAATTTTGTACAATTTACTAAATTTTACTGTACTGCAGTATATAATTTGAAATTATTTTTATCATTTCCTTGACAATGTTTGTTTATTGTATAGGTTTCACTTTTGTATTTAGTAATTTAGCCATTTATTATTGTATAATTATAACCTGTGGTAAATTATAATAATTACCTTCCTATTGCATATTTCTGTATAATACGCAATCGTACTCGGGTAATAAATTTCAGTCAAGATAAAACAAAATTTTTTAAAAACAGTTAAATACTTTTAGATTCTGAACGGAGTGATGAATGTATTGATTATACAATGATGTGTGTTTTTTTTTTGTGTCTGTCGATACTTTTTGGAGTAGTAATAATGCTTCGATTTTTGACTTCAGCCCCTCTTTGAAAAGGAAAATTTATCTAATTGGTATTTTGGGGGGTCAAAGGTAAAAAAATTCGGGAAAAACCCTGAAAAAATTACGGAAACACGGGAATTTTTACGCATAACCACTTTTTGATAAAATCGACTTTTTCATTTTGCTGTAACTCAAAAACCAATCATTGTAAATACGTGAAATTTTCCCCAAATTTTAATATTAGCGTTATCTAATTACGATTAAATTTTCAAAATATTTAGGATTTTTTTAAACTATTTATAAACCTTTAAAATTTTCGATTTTTCAAAATTTTTTTTCTTAAAATGCTGATTAAAAAAAATTGGCTATCCAATAAATCTTTAAAATTTAATACAAGGTTTCTTATAAGTTTTACTTATTGTAGTAAAAAAAATCATTAATCGTTAGTCACAATTTTTGTTTATAAGCATTTAACGCTCATATGTTTACAAAATATATCAAAATCACGAAAATTTGCAAAGAATTTTGAAGTTGAAAATTCATAAAATTTTTTGATTTATACCTAAGGTTCAAAAATCCAATACTAGGTTATCCATAAGTTTTCCTTCAAATAACTGTAAAAAAAAATTCCATTGTCAATATAGAAGACATTTTATGAGCGTATAAAATTTAATTTTTTACGAAATCGCATAAAATAACGATAGGTATATTACAATGTAAATATAGGTAATATTATAATATATCCAACTAATTATCATTGACTGACAAATCATCTCCGTTCAGAATCGTTTTTTGTGTACAATGATACCCGTCATTTTAACACATCCACTATAGTGACCAGTGACCTACTCTCCATCTCTACTATACAGCAGAGCGATACCCACTTGCCCACTTTTTTTTTTTTACTTTTCTTACTCTTTTTTTGAATGGCAATATCCATTTTTAATTTCATATTCTAAAGCTGAGTATATTTTAGAGTATTTCCATACATAAAAATGAAATTCGGACAGGTATAGTTTATATGTAAATATGTAATAATTATTTAAAATTTTGATTAGCGGAGTAGTATGTCGTATATACTACTTTTATTTCTAGTTTTACTATAAATCATGTAAAAAAAATATTTTGAAAAACTTTAATAGTTTTTTAAATAATGATTGTTTGGTGAAAAAAGAATCCACTCTCTATTAGTATAAATTAGAATATTATTCATCTATTTCAACTCCCTAATTAAGTATTTACACGTATTGACGTATTGACAAGTAGTACATATTAGTTTAAGTATAAAATATAAAATAAAATTTCAAAATAAACTCAAAATATGAAATTCCAATTGTAAAAATGTGTTTAAAATGCATAGTGCATTTATAACATTATTTTTTTAAGCCGCAACATATGACTCACGATTTGTATTTAATATTTTATTCTATAATGATTGTATACCTATAGTTGTAATATAATTTAATATTTGTTTAAAACTCACTGCCAAATTATTAAAATGTTAACGTAGGCATATTATAATATTTTTACGAATTAGGGTACTCAATTTACATAAGGATTTATCGCAAAATAATATAATTAATAATTATATAGCATTGAACATTTTCATAAATCATAATGTCAAATTGAATAAACATTTTAATTTTATATCGTTGATCTACGACCGCGAAAATAATTGTTAATTATTAATAAAATTATTAGGTTGCATATACCTACCTTTCATTAACTTTTTTTTTTTAAGACGATGCATTCTTATACAAGACAGGGGCAGTTCCAAAAATTTGGTTAGGGGGGGGTCCTAATAAATTTAATTTTTCTTATTATTCTTGGTATTTCCGTAATCTTAATAGAAATCTGTGCTACGCAATTAATCTTTTAAACTTAATAAAATTATATCATATTATATTATTTTTTATTAATTTATTATTATAGGTTCTTCATAATATATAATTATATAATAGATATAGCCAGTATAATACTGTCATACCTTTATTTATATACTTGTACGTGTCTATGTAAGTCGATAGTATAATATGTTTTTTGTTTTTAATTTATATTACTATATACAACTTTTTAGAAATACGGGACTGGGAGGGACATGGCCCTTAGGCCTTAAGGACCTTCTGGGGCCATCCTTGACACAAGATAAAATTTTATATTACTCAAATCTTGAAGCCCATATTAGTAAAATATTATATTTAAATATCAATATAGCAATAAAATTTATTGGGTGAATAAATTAAAAATTTAAAAATTAATTGAATAAAAATATTTTCATGTTTTAGTTTTTGGTTTTTATTTCGAAATAACTGCTTTTACACCATAATAATTATGGTTATCATACTTTATTAACGGAGTATTTACTTGAAAAAACTTATCAAATAATGTTTACACAGTAGGTGTTTGTGGCTTGATTACAATTTTTTTAAATCCATTATATTTTCTGGATTTCGATAATTTCTATAAGCAGGATAGCTTTACTAGAGATAAATTCTATTATGTTTTCAAAAACCTATTTTCTCCGTTTGAACTTCGAACATGTAAAGGAAAACAACAAATAATTAAAATTTACAATACATTTTTTAACATCTCGTACATGGAATTTATGTACAGTGAAAAAAAAATAAAAATTATCGTATAAAAAGTTATAAATTTGGATTTAAATAAAAATTGAGTTAGCACGTTGGACATGTGTTCAAAGAACAATATTATGTAAGCGGTATTTGAAAATTTTAAAACAATTATTTATAAATGTCAAAAGTATAAATCATAACATAAGAAAAACAATTATAAAAATATTATTATTAATAATAAATTTGTAGCACCTATAAATAAATAATATTTTAAAATAAATCAAAAATGTTATTGCGTATAGTAAAATTCATAATAATTTTATGATATAACTAACATTATATCATACATATAACATATTTATACATTTTACGTATGTAAAAATTTTAAACACAAATAATGTTTTTGTTTTATAACAAAATAATTATCGTCAACTGACATTGAAATACATAATATATATTTATAAATAGGATATTTCATAAAGTGTGAAATTTTTGAAAATGCAATAAATACGCTAATGGTTACTGAATCGCTCCATGACAATCAAGTTCAATAAAAGCGAATTGCTTTCTAATCTAATGAAAAAATAACTAAAATAGGGGTGACAACCTTCAAACAAACAAATCTTACGCATTAAAAAAATTGCGAGTTTTATGAAACACCCTACTATGTACCTATATTAGATATTATGGTTTAAATATAAACAACTGAAAGAGAACCTGCCGGTATTAAATTTTTAAATCTTAAGTATAAAACCGATAAATTTTATGCATTTCCAACTATAACATAATTAACTAACTTTTGAGATTTTTTTAAATGTTGTCAAAATTCTAACTTTAAATACTTATAACAAAATTACGAGCAAAATTATAATACTTTAGATTTTTGATATTTTTTAGTTGAGAAACTAACGAATTATGAGGAGTATTGTATTAAATTTTTAAATATTTCTATATCTACCAGAGAATTTCAACATTTATTCAAAAAAATAAAAAATTAAAGTGTCATCAATTATCTGCAGTTATTCGTTATTAAATTAATTCAAAAAGCGAAATCAATTTTGTAGAAAATTGGATTTGCATAAAAATTCATGTTTTTCTTTAACTTTTTGTCTGTTTTCTTCAATCATAAAAATAAGTACAGGACATTTTTAAGTTTGACCTCTCTAATGGACAAAATAAATCTAATTTTTTATCCAAAATCATCCCATTTTTTAAAATTGAAGCATTAACTATAAATATTATACATATGTTTTATACAAATATTAATTAGTTTACCTACATTATACTTCTTTTATAGTCAATGTGTGATTCTTAAATTTACTAAAATATACCATAATGTGATATAATATGCATAGTAAATTGTGTTATAATTATCACAATGTTATATATTTAATTTTCATAAATTACAAATTTATTTTAATACATGCGATGTTTTAAAATGTTTGGAACCACTTATAATACCTGCCCATTGGGGGGCAAGTAGTAGTACTAGTCACTAGACCACTTTTCGTCAACAATTAAGTTTAAGGTACGTCAGGAGACAATTACAGTACGTCTATTCCATCTGCCTAAACCCAATGCAATGTTGCCGTTGTTTACAATCATGATTATTTGTAATAACTAATAACTTATTTTTGGTTCGTAAATGCTTATCTTTGATAAAGTTTAATAAACCTTAATGTGGTAATTTTATTATTCTCAGTGCTTAACTTTTCGGAAACAGGCATTCAATAGTTTAGATACCAAAGTTTTAATTTATAATATAATTTATAATAATTTTTACTTGTATTGTATTAGCTACATGTCTATAATATAATATGTATATATATGTATATATTTGTTTTTAATTTATTTAAGTATTGGTTTTATTTACATATAGTTTTAGAGGCAAGACTGCCTTTAACCTTTTTGAGGCCCTCGACAGTGGTATAATGGGGGGGGGGGCCTACACCTTGGATAGAGTACTATTAATTTTTTTAATTTTTTTTATTATTATTATTAACGGTTGGTGATCTGGCAGAAACTAAGGGATCCCATCGGTCGTGGCGCCCTGGACACGTGCCCAAAGTGTACAATGGGAAAGAGGTGTCTGTTTAGAGGGTAGATTTATTTTAAATTATATTATTATTATACTTACTACATAAAAACTTGATTGAATATAAAGTGAATACAAATACATATTTTCACTTAACTTCTTAACAGTTATATTATCATGTTTATTTAAAAATTTAACAATCGTTACTAATACTGAGTACTAATAGTAATACATGTTGGTCACGTTGCACTCATTTTCGTACACAATATTATGCTACTAAAAGGGACAAACGTACGCAACCATATATCACCGAATTATTTATTTGAGTAGGTAAGTAAGTGCTCACGGGGACGTATAATTATGGGGAGATATGGAGGATGAAGGATCTATAAGTTGTATTTACATTATTAACTTTTACCTTCAAATATTTTAAATATAAATTTATAAATTATTACAAAACGAAATCAAATAAAATATTTAGTTATATTAGTTTATAATTAATTTATTACTCGATAAGTAATAAGCATGGTTTTTAAAATAAATGGTCATTTCAAATTCATCAGTTTTATTTTTCCTAGTTATCTAATTATCTTATCGATTTATAAGTGCAGGGGCCGCCCCTGCAACACACTGTACCTAATTATTAGTTAATAATTTCAGTGCCTACATGCTATTTAAGTACATAGAGATAATAAATACTCCAATAATGGGTAAAACCGCAGTTCCGAAAATTCAAGTACGCCAGAAAGAATGTTTTCAGCCCTAAGAAAAGTCAAAACGTATCTTCAAAACGGTATGTCAAAGGTAAGTAATTATAATTGCTGCTGGCAAAGCCCCCCACAAGTCGGTTTTGAATATTTATTTTTATATCCCCCTTCCCACCCACGAAACATTCTCAATTATGCCACTAGGTATCTACTCAAGTAATAAACAAGCGATAAGAATAGCTTTTGCCTCACACACACAATTTTAATATTAATTATATAATTTTATAACTAATACCGATTCGAAAATATCGTATACGTTTAGTTCTGGTAGACCCTAGGTTTTAATGTATATATACACTACTTATATCTAATTTTTTAATTCAATTAAGCGTTAATGTAAATAGTATATTGTTATTTAACATAATTTATGATGATATTATTGTTCTCAACCGACACATGCAAAAAAGTATAATATTTTGTTATGTAATTAGGTAGTCATACGACGCTCATGCCAAAACAATAATTTAGAATAATTAATGTACAATGTTTTAATGTACACAGCGTGTAAAAAAGTCGGAGGTCCTACTAATATAACACGTTACACAAAACAAACAAAAAAGAGTTATGATGAATTGTTACCTATTACCTGTCTAATGTATAGAACTATTTAGTGCCTATTACCACTGCCTATATTAAACTACCATATAATTGAATACAATCAAATATTTAATTAAACAATAACAAATTTGCGTGCCGATTTATGTTATCGTTTTAGGTTTTGACGGTTTTGATAATATTTACGACTACGATCTTTGTACAGTATAATACGACAGGTACCACATTTAAATATATTTGTAAACAATACTTTTTATAATAACTGAACAGCAATTTAAGCTTCGGTACGAGTACAATATTGTGGTTAGGCATAATTAATTAAATAACTAATAACAATAACTGACACTGGTGTTCTGCAGTTAATTGAAAATATTATATTGTTGCCAGGCTAATATTGTAAACATAAAATATGTGTTGTCTCCGACGAAATGGTTAATTAAAATCAAATTGTACCACACTAAATTCTTTCTAGCGCCCAATTGCTCTGATTTAATTTACTAAAATTCTTGAAAATGTATTACAAAATTAATTATTCATCATATAATATGTTTTATATATATAAGTTTTAAAAAAAAAATCCAAAATGTATCATAAGTAGTTATACAGAAACTAGTGGCAATCAGGATATATAAAATTTAATATACTTATGGTAGTCGGGGGCTCCGCCCCACCCAACAACCCTCGTATAACATTAACAAATACCATGTATTGATATAAATTATTATGTTAAGACAGTATGTGTAAGATCTACAAATTTTATAAAACTTTTATACTATAACTAAAATAATAACTTTTATATTCTAAATCACATAATATAAATAATACACTATATAACACTATAGTATTCAAAAAACATGAAATTTAATAGAATGAATATAATGATACACATATTAATATATTATGATTACCTATTTGAATTATAAGCGACGGCATTGGAGAGCAAATTCAGCCTGTTTTCTTCAACGGTATTTCTTAAAATAACTTTTAAGTTTACGTAGAGTTTAAAAGAAGCGTTCACTCTTAGATGCAGTGACAAGGATCGTTGTCAATATGACCAACCAACTCAGCATGTGAATTGTAGGGAAACCGAAAAATAATAGAACTACAATTATGAATGATTATTTCTTGCACTTCGTGAGCAAGTTTGGAGTTTTATCAAATAAAACAAAATACGGCGGATGGGGAGTGTTCTAACATCCATATCAACCCCCCCCCCCCTCCACTAAATACGTCCTTGAATTGTCTGAAACCATAAAATCTAATAAATGTAAAAAGAAAATCATTTTTTATAGACATCTTAAATTTAAATTTGGACAAAATTAATTATTTAAATATAAAAAGGATAGGTAAAATAAAATTCTGTATTTTAACGTCGGATGATGAAGTTAATTATTATGTTATAATTTAAAAACCCTAGGTATTCGTGAAAATTTGAAAATTTTCCATATATTATTATGAATATGAAGTTTACTATTCGCAATGACAATTTTGATATTATTATCTATCCAAGAAAAAGATGTTATTAATTTTGAGTTATAGAATTTGATAAATACTTTTATATATTTTTATAATAATTAAATCCTAATAAATACAATATCTTTGAAAAAATATATGTCATAGGTACTACTATAATACTAAGAGTAATATAAATTACTCTAATTACTAAACCAAAAGAAACACATCATAAAGTATATACTTAGTGTTATAAGCTGACAGACCGTATATCCACTAATAAACGTTTTTAATATACAACTAAACTCTAGAGTAGGTATTGTAAAACATAAGAGTAAAAAACTTAAGAAATTATGATAAAAAATAGAAAAACATTTTTTTCCAAAATGTTTTTTTTTCATGACTTCATGATCAAGGATGTCGGATAAACAATAATTTGATCAGAAATATAATTTCCGTACTTTAAGGCTTGAAGCCAATTGGTTATGAAGGAATGAATTCATGAAGGTATTAGGTAATACAAAACAAACCATATGTTTTTAATTTAGTTATTGAAAGAGAATTATTAACTCTATTGAATGCTTTTTAGTCAATGTAGACATAACGTTAAATTGAGTTTTGTAATTGAAAGAATCCAGAATTAGTTGTTTTAATATACTTAGGTTTTTGTTGACGAAAACCATGTTCTTCACTTGAAAAAATATGTTTACATAATGGAAAAATTTTATTGTTAACTTATTTAGAGAAGAATTCATATTTTAAAAATAGGTCGATAATTAGAAGCAAATGATTTATCTCTTTTTGAAAATCGATGTTATGAATGAAAATTTCTATTTACCACGAAAAATATTTGTTGTTAGCTAATATTTTATTAAATAAATATGTTATCAATTATAATGGGTGATAAATTATAAATGGACATTCATTTAAAAATCTTGCAGAGGTGTCATCAAGATCAGGTGATTGATTTTGATTTATTGACCAAATTTCATTAAAAACATTTATTTTAGAGATATTTACAGAGTTAAGACAAAATAAAGAGTTATCTAATTTACTGAAATTTTTAACATTATAATTAAATTAACTAATACATTGGGTTTATAAACGTAAGAAAAGTATGGTTTAAATAAATTAACTACATCCGCAGAACCAGAGAAAGCCTCGCTTTATCAAGATATATAACATATAGGTACATAATTGTAGGTTAGGTACTGTAATGATAGTAACAGTAAATTATAAAATTTCCAAAAATATTTCGGATTGATTAACCAAGTTTTGGATGTTATTAATGTATAATTTATAATCACGATATGTCGATATCTAATATTTTTACTTCTAGTTCGAAGATTGTATGAAGTAATCGATTTATTTTATATTTGTATATTATATTACCTATATTATATTATAATATTGTATTTACTTGTTTGTGTTATCTACTCATATAATAATATATTCATATCTAATAATTGTATCTATTATATTTAAATACAATGGTTGTTTGACACGAATAATAAAAAAAACCTGTAATAACCATATTTATTATTAGGAAACCTATAAAAAAAAATTCAATCGATTTTTTACAATATACAATTCCCAATGACATTGCAAGATAGATGGTGCCGCATCTATACGAGTTAGTATTTTATAATTCGGCGCACATTTCGCTTGCAAATATTATAAGGTTACAAAATGTATAAGATTACCTAATATAAGGTTTTCCACCGACCACCGTACAAAAAACAACAATTGCAAATCATAAATAACACTTGAAACATTTCAGATTAACTTAAATTATCATTTTCTGTACATAATGCAATTTTAAAAATATTTAAATTTATTTTAAGGTATTTATGGGCCATTGAAATTATCGATTTTTATTTTTATAATAATTGTTGATAAAATATTTAGGCTAAGTAAAAACGCTTGAAAATGTAATATACAAGATCTCACACAAGTTGTTTAAATAATTAATTAAATAAATAAAAAATACATTAGGTTTAATCTCTTTTTAAGAATTATAAGTTTAATTTATTATAGAAAAATTCGTTAAAACCATAACATTTTTTAAAAACATTTTCAGTGTAAATATAAAATAGGTTAACTATATTAATGCTTGAAAATATAGTATTAGTTCTTACGGTAATCTAAAAATCTAAAAAAATATATATTATTTGTTTGATAAACATTTAAAGTTAACATATTGAAATTAGATATTAGGTAGGTATAATTATATATTTAACAATAATTAACATTTTTAGTTATTTTGTTGTAATTCAAAAATGTTACTGGAGACTTAAAACTTTTATGTATAATATTATTAATATTGTTTTATTATATTATTTTATCATATACAATGACACTGAAATTTTTAGATTAATTTTAAGCTACCATCTATTTATATCACAACCCTATTCACATTGTTCTACAATAAGTATTGACTCAAAACTTAATAACAATAAGTCTATTTTATTATGGTATAAATATATAAATAATATAAATATATAATATACCTATTATTATAATACATTAGATAACGCCTAATTAATAATAAAATAAAGTGACATTTTCTTCAAAAACGAATTCGGTCTGTACCTATTACTTATAATTTAGGGACCGGATTTATATGCACAAAAAATCCTCAAAATATGCTTTTAATAATGCTGTAATATGTTATAAAATATGTATTTATTTTTAAATATGTACTTAAATATGCACTTAAATTTTGTTTAAAACTATGTAAAAATATGTAAATGTAGTATGTAAAATTATGTAACAATATTTATTAATTAATATGGTATTAAAAAAGCTTTTAATGTATTTAAACACGACGCACTCGGGCACAATTTTAAACATAAAATGCAAGACACGGACTGATGTCGAAAACTGATCGTGGAACACTTGAATTCTATTATATGAGCTACGAATTTATCTATATATATAATATTATATATGTTGCATATGACCATATGGAGTATGTAATCTTATCTTTCGAAATAACGACCGGTGTCAATTTTATCGATATTATGTGGCTGTGAACGTGAAAATACGACGAAAAACGAATATATGTGTTATAAATAATAATATGCATTTTAAAACTAAAAATATGCATTCAATATGCATTTAATAGGTAAAAACGTTGAAATATGCAAAATATGCAAAATAAAATTAGTGTTATTTTAATAAGAGTGATCTAAATCGGGGACAATTTTCATCAGATTTCAAAAAGCTTATTCCAATACATATATGCATTTGCATATAAATCCGGTCCCTAAGTTATATCTATTGGTAAAATAACCAAGTTATAATATTTGTATAATATATAATAAAATACTCAGTTAAAGAAGCTGTCTCCGCTCTGAATAGTTTTTTCGTCTGATTTATCACTGAATTAAAATTTAATACATCCATTACCAGTGGCGTAATTGTGGGGGGTCAAGAGGGGGCACTTTCCCCCCTGACAATTTTTTGAAAGCTAAAGGTATATTTTTTAACCGGTGGGGATGGGTGTCAGGGTTTTGATAATAATAAATATATTACATTCATTATACATTGCCCCCCCCCCCTAGATTTTTTCCCAGTTACGCCACTGTCCATTACCTACATTAGAGTGACAGTTAACTTATCAATGACTAGGTAAGTATACTCAACACCAACTAAATAGCAAAACGAGTTCTCTAGTTATTTTGTTCTCTAAACAGAATACAAAACTATCACAGTAATTGTATACAAAAATTATTTATTTATTTTAATTAACAATGTTTTGTGACATGTTAATTTTTATTATTAAGTACGGTTATAATATGACCAATAATTCCTCAAAAAATATAATTCTTTGTACCTAGTAGGTCACCATTTAAAATGTGGGTAGATCACCAGGTCTGGTAGGTCATATACTGAACATACAAACATACATCCTATTGTATATTACTTACATTTGACTTCAGTTTAAATATATGAAACAAAGTTCCTTTACTTAATTTACATAATAATTAGATAATTGATATCTTTATTTTATCAAATTATATTGTCTATTATCAATTGGGCTCAATATTAATGATATTTATATTTAGTGAACACCATAAACTAAGAAGATATCTTCTTAGTTCATGGTGAATACTATTGTATAAAAATATTTTTCTTTTATATAGTAATAAAAAAAAAAGTGAGCTGCTGTACATGTTGCATCTGCATCTGTGTACTAATTATTAACTATTACAATAATTATTATAAAATCAGGAATAAGGATAAAAGATAGTTTCAAACAGTGCGATAAATTAAAAAATGACTTGCAATAATTTTAATTGTTACAGTATGAAAAAAAATACATTAGACTTTTTTTATCGACTTACAACACACAATTTTGACATATTCACATACAAACTATACAATAACAGTGATTTCAACCAAAACAAGTTGGCGATGTAACACTAAATGCATATTTCAAACACTTATCTTATAAAATCATAAACTAAAAATAAAAATGTATTGCACATACAAAATATTAAAAAATAAAACGTGCTTACACTTAAATGCAAAATGTCATACGCTCAAAAGATACATACTACTAAGTAACCGTTCAGAAAACTAATTTTTATATTATAAACAATTTGTCATAAGCACAAACATTAGAACACATTTTACAATTTATTATCAAAATTTGGCTACAACAAAGTTTCTAATTAGAATAATACCTTTAATCATTTTTTTTAAATTTAATTTCAAGCAGATCAATGTTATACATGAATAATTGGCAACAATGTTTATGGACGAATACAAATTTGTTGACATAATTATTTTCACATATTTCAATTATATTTTAGTAGTATAATAATTATTGCAATATACTACCGTTTTAAGATATATAATAATCTGTAAGCGTAGTAATGAATATTTAAATAAACAAATAATTATGGTCAGAAAATCAATTATTATATAATTATATAAAAACTATCACAGAGATTAGTTTAAGGACAAAAGAATATTTTAATGAATCACGGTGATTGGTATTATTACTTTTTTTCAATATTTAATTAAATCATGCATACATGATGCATTTTATATCGTTCAATGTACATTTATAATAAAATCTTGAACAGTATATAATTATTAATTAAATATTTCCATTCTTATTATCAATCAGTTATTTTTCATCATTGTACTAATTTAAAAATTATAGAAAAAAAATTAAAAATGTTTAATACATTTTGTAATTTACAATAGTGTATTGATATTATAGAACAATGATCATTAAGAATAAAATCCACAGCCATTTTTGATCATTAATCCGATATTGATAGATTAAGTGAAAAAAGTTTGTTGGTATGATTACAACATATAATTTAAATAATAATTGATATATAACTTAAGTTTGTTTTCTATAAGCTAATTAAAAAAAATATATATAACAATACAAATTATATTTAATTGTAATCAATCAATTAATATGATAAGATGAAATAATAATGATTAGATTACAACTGTGATTTTTAGTATTTTTAGAAGTTTAATATGATAAAAATTCAAAACTAAAAATCGGACTGAATGTGGGGATAAAACATTATTGAGCAGCTATCTTAGTATCAAAAAAAAATTTGTTTATTCATAATAGAATTTTTTTTTTTGATTAACAACTTATTATTATGCACGCTAATAACAGTCATCAGTATCAATGTTATACTTCTTAGATGTAGTAATATTATCATTAAATTAATTTTATAAAAGAAAATATAACAAATGCATTCATTAAAGTTAAATTGTTGAATGGTTTCAAGACAACAATTTACTTGCATAAAACTAATTAATATTATTACTGTTAGGAACAGAATATTCATTGAGGGGAAAAAAGTATATAAAGCAAAAGATTATAAGGAAAGAAACAAACAGTCAATTAGGATAAAATGGTAACACAAAAAATAAAGATGTTTCTTTATCTCTTTGGAATGTTTAGGAGAAGAGGATTTTGGGTGAGGGGAGGCGATAACCGCATAAGCTTGATGGACTATAGTTAATTAAGACTGCAAGACAATCGGAACTGGTCCAATTGAATGCTCCAATGTGAACGGTGTAACCTGATAAATAAAACAACGATTGCACACACGCACTGGCTTCAAATGCCCAAATCTGGGCAGAGGAACAGAGTTGGAACTGCACCGAGAACAGAATACCTGTAATTAAAAATTAGAGAAATAAAATAAATTTTCAAAGTTAATATTTAGAAGAAGTAATGTAAATACTTTGCCACAATTTCGACAATGGTGACGTCTTCGGACTACAGTGAATATAGCTTTGCAGGACATGCATACAGGTGCCTCATTGTCAGGTACCCAAGGTGGTGGTGTTTCTGTTGAGGTGGATAAAACATCATTGATCATGGTTTCACCCCTCCATACAAGCGCCTCTTCACCATTTTCAATATCGATCACTGCAGCTGGGTTGTTTATCACAGGAATTACTTCTAAAATTATTAATAATATGATTAAAAAATAAATGCATATATTTCAATGGCATATTTTTAAACAAACCAGAATTCTGTTGACTATCGTTGCCACAATTAGAATTAGACATGAGAAATACTGCTTTAAGTATATTACGTAAGTCTCCGGCAAAGTTTGTCTGCAATTGATCGGCCACTCCCGATATACAAACAAACAGCCGATGCAACAAATCTTCATCAGATCTGAAAAAACGAAACTATATTATATGCAATAATTAAACAAGCAGTTATTTCTCACCTAAACTTAGCACGAGCTTTTTGTCGACGTAACGAATAATTACAGGAACTGTCTGTTGATGTGCTATCAGTTATGCTTTCGTCGCTCTCATCTGCCGATGAAGTTGTACAACTAGAACAGCTTGAACACGTCTCATGTTTGTTGATCCTAAAGAATGTTATAATATAATTATTATCATAACTATGTCTTTGGGATGAATTGCATTAACTTTTATATTTAATAGTAAAATTACATAGTCTAAAATTGTGTATAATATTATCTACCAAGTAAAAACTTTATTATATTAAAAAAAAAAAATAATAATGAAACATTTATTTATTATACATTAGGGCCACACATTTTAGATAAATTTATAATATATTATAAAAAGCAATAAAACATACAGGTAAAAAATTACAGTAAAACCTCGGAATCGCTTGGGACCATTCAATTTTTTCATGTTATCGGGGTTCCATTTTTGTGAGGTTCAAAAAAATGAAATTTGAAAAGAGTAGCAAAGAAATTTTCCGTATACCAGGGTTTCTGTTTTACCGAAGTTCCGTCTTATCAAGGTTTTATTGTATATGTTTTTATAATTTTGTCATCATTTATTTATCATTATTAATATAAATATTTGAAGAAAAGGTATTTTTCAATGTATTTATTTGTAAAAAGAAAAATATATAATACAAATGAAGCTGTCACAATACACCAAATAGAAATAATAAATAAAATATTTTACATATATATTATTACTTTCACATCAGTGAAAACATATTTATAATAACAATTATTATGATAAATTAACTGCCAAAATAATAAATAGTGTTTTTTTAATTAATAAGCTTTTATTGCTGTGTATAATATTCAAGAGGCAGAAATTGCAAACTATGCAGTGTTAAAAATACACTATACATATCACAAGATATACAATTGTTGGCTGTTAAGAAATGTAAATTTGAACGATATCATAGTGATTTTTTAACTTTATATACACTATTTTTATAAATTTTGATTTTTTGGTACTTTTTAATACATGAACATAGGCGTCAATTTTACTATTTATTATTGAGCAGATGATTTTTTTTTAAATTTAAATGAATCAAAATCAAGATTCAAACAAGTATCTAGTTATTTATTATATTAAAAGAATTAAGAAGATATTATACCTGGGTGTATTGTCTCTATCTTATTAATACATAACATAGCAAATTAATTTAATATTCCATAAATTATAATTTATGGAATTTAGTAGTTATAACATCAGTCAGTTTTTTCTGCCAAACAAAAAACTTAAAAAACTTACGTTGGTTTTATGCCACCACATCTGGCTACATTGCAACAATCTGTAGTTTGCAATCGGCAAATCACCACTTCCGCCGATCGTTTTCCATCAGCGCTAGTCGCCTTACGCAATTCCCGCCAGCTCTTTGTGTACTTAGTCGAGACAGCAGTTACTACAGTGACTTTATCGCGGGCTTTTGTCTCACCGCTACTACTACTGCTGCTGCAACTTTCATTACCTCTACAACGGTTGGAAGCAGCGGCAGTGGTGTTTGTCTTTTTTCTCCTGTGATGATGATGACAACAACGAACACGGCCACCACTACCTCTACCACCAGACGGCGACTGACACCTAATAGAGGACGACCGGTCTCTTTTATTATCTACTGTAGTCGACTTCCATCGGTTCCAGTTGTTGCAGCAACACACTCGATACGAACTAGACGGCGGACATTCCGTTTGTGTTGAACTACTCGACACATTTGGGACGGAATGATGCTGTTTTGGAGGATTAAGCTGCGGTGACGGCACGTTTTCGTTTCCGTTGTCGTCTTGGACCACCACCACAACCATAGCCGCACCGCCACCATTGTTCCGACCGATATCGCGTTCCGCGTTCGTAGACTTCACCAAGATTTCGGTCAGAGCTTCCGTAGCTGTGACCAACGACTCAGTGAGGTCTGCGTCCGGCATCGAACCAGACGACGACTCCAGACCACCGCAATCGTATTGTTGCAGTTGCTGCCGGTTGCCTGTCGGATTTTTCGATTCGTTATCCGACTGTAGATTGACGGCATTGTTCGTCGATATGATCGTTGACCCGAATGATCCACGTTTGGTCGATGGGTTGCAGCGATTGCTGTTGTTGTTGATTAAATCTTGCGGAGATGACGGTGGGGTAGGCGGAAATCCTTTCGTACCACAGTGTTCTATAGTCGTTACGGGAGTGGTGGTGGTGGGAGTAGTGGTAACGTTGTTGTCCATTACCAGTTCCGTAGTACTAGACGAAAGACACTCGGAATCCTCGTCGCTGGTTTCCTGACACCTGTAAAAACGAAAAAATATATACAAAATATTATCGCATACCAAATTATATTATTCAAGAGTAGCCATGACATAATATTATACTCACGATAACTGTTGGTTCTTGATCGACAACTTCTCGTCGAACTTAACCTCATCGGAGGAACACAACATCCTCTCCAACGTTAACAACTCCTTATCAGAGAGGGTGAGAAGAAGCTCTCTGATTTTCATTAATAATGACTACACAAAAAGTAATGCATTAATTTACACATCAAATAATATATCAACAAGTCTGATTAAGTTTTGTCGGTCCTATACAAGCATTATATTATTATATCGTAGGCGTTTATTTTAAAGAGTCACTTTTTCTACGTTTCACGCAGTTAATTTGGTATTATGTCATACAGAGTACAGACATACAGTAAAAATTGTATTTTTGCTGTATACCTTTTATTGCGATATTGTATTAAACACCTGCAGCGATATACCAGTATACAGAATACACACAGCGTAAACACAAAATAAATACTCACTCGAAATGGACGGAACATATCGGACATATCAGTGGCATTTTGGTCGAGGGATAGCGGCGACATGTAGGGATAAAATAACAGACCAGACACGATAGCCAAACGTGGAATGGTAAACATAAGGGCAGGGTCGTAGTCGTCAACCATCTCTTGGGTCAGGAGACCTTTGACGAGTGCTCTAAAAGATACAAATATTGTGATCAAAATTAAAATATAATACTATTGTTTTGATATATAGTAACTAAAAGTATTATGGTTATTTGTAAGATGCGCACGCTAAATAAAACCGTACAATTGTATTCTTATTTTTCGAAAAATACTTTTTACTGTAATATGGTTTTATTTATTTATTTTTATCGCATGACGCACTTACCTCTGTAGGGTCTCAGAGAACAAGACGACTACGAGCTGCTGGAGTTCATATTCATGGGCGGTCTTGACGGGAACCATCGCAGAAACATAACGCAACTCAAATTCAGCCAACAGATGATCAAACGTGCACAACGACGATATTAGGTTGCGCAGGCACGGCGGAGTTTGGTCACCGCAAAGACTCGCGTCCCTCAAGAGGCCTCGAACTCTTTCCAACGATTTAGTCAGTGCTCGGGCCAAAGGTCTCATAGCTCCACTCTCGGCTTCACGGTTCATTATGCTCGACCCCGCGGATAGACACTATACGTATACACAAAAACATTAATAATAATGTATATACGTATACAATATATCGCTAACAGTTACTTCTTTCGTATTATTATTTTTTTTATACCAACCTACTGTTTATTTACATTATAAACTGCGCAATAAAATTCGCATTAATAATAAGTTTACTATATTTTTTTCCGAAATATTTTAAAATTATTTTATCTTCTTTAATTAGATTAGGTATATTATCGAATTTAAGTTTTTTAAATTATTACAATATAATTCATAATTCATAAAATTAAATAATTTCGAAATCCCGGTATGGCAATATTTCTATCTGTTACACAGATACATGTTAAAGCGTACAATCACCCATGTATTGCATTACTATTATTACATATAGATGCATCATGCATATTATAATTGTTATAGTATTCTTGTACAACATAATACATTATACCAAATTATTATATTGTAGTATTTGTACATATTAGTAGTTGTGCATGACTACATTATAGACATTTTTTTTCGGACCGAAAAACAACAAATTAAATATTTTGATAATTTCGATTACGTTATGGGAGACGGTTTTTCTTTTGTCCAAAATATACACTGAAAGTCACTCATGATAATAATAATGGTAGCATATAATAAATAATTACCTCAGCACCAAACCACAGCTGTCCCGCCAGATTATCTTGAATTACGTCATCTGGAAATTTTACACGAAAATCACGGCTGGCCCGTTCACCGGGTATCAGTTCGTCCATAATTTTAATACAAATAGTCAAGACCTAAAAACAATAAAAAAAAAAAAAAATTAAAACGGCCTTTATCATATACGTTGTAAAAATATAACTATAAATTAGGGCCAGAATTTTGATGCAAATGCATTTTATTCTTTATAAGTAAACAACATTGCTTTCTAAGATAAAAATGTGTTAGGTTATAGGTGTTCGTAGTGGGTTGGCCGGGTAGAAATGGACATTTTTACTCACTTTGTCCTGACATTGTCGCAAATGGTTCACAAGGGCAGTACACCGCTGAGGGTCTTTTTTACCGTCGAAACTATCCAGTTCCGCCGCAACGGCATTCAATTCGTCATCAGCGTAAAAGAATTGCGCCAATAGCGAACGGTCTCCCTTCTGAAAACAAAATGTAACGTAAAATATAAAAACAAATTTCATTTAAACACAATTGAAATTGTGCGGGATTTTAAATTTGTATACATTTAAAAATAAAATAGGTATGTCGTAGTTGTAGGTGCTAAAAAAAAAAAAGAACGCACTAACTAATCTTGAAACAACAACATTGTGTAATAATAACGTGGTGCGCGACGAGTTTACGTAATATTTTCTCCGCGTTAAATTTAATTATTAATTTTAAAACGTACCATTATTATTTCAACGGTCGACGAGTTGAACATAATTTTAATACCCCACTTTTGAATTTAATTAAGTAACAAAGAAAATGATATATCTTTTATTTTTCGTCTCGACGGATAACAATGATAGTTGATACTATAGTTATAATAATTAGGGCTAGGGACTTCTAGGAGTTTGCATATTTTTAAATAATCATTAAAAACATAGCTAAATAAATTATAAATTTATTTCATAGTAATAAGAGTGTATATTTAAAATGTATAAGTGCATATTTAGCAAATTTGACAATTATTTATGTAAAGGTATAGTTTTATAATTTTATAAAGGAAAACTTAATTTTAAATAGATGTTCTGGATCTGAGATACTAGTATGATAGTTTTATGTATAAAAGATAAATATTTTGAAATCCGTGTTTGTGTTTTTCTTGCCGATCACTTGCATTGTTACTTATTGGTAGTTGGTACACCGCAATCGTGATTCAAAGAAAATAAATAGGAAAATAAAAATAATAATAAACAATTTATAATTTTGCAAATTCTGCAAATATATATTATCTAAATATTAAAATAAAAAAATTTAATTCAATTCTATGATATTTTTTTTAATGCATATTTTAAAGGTTTTTTAGGCCATTAGGGCATGAAGTCCCTAGCCTTAGTTATAATAAATGATACGCTATACATTTAAATGTATTTTTTAGTTTTGTTGTCGTGTCGTTATTATCTTATTTTTTATCAAACCACTTGTATTATATTTACTTGGCAACGGCAAAAATGTTGTCGATATAACACATTTAAACATAGATATTATACATCAACATAATAAGATGTAAGAGCGTAGAATAATAAAATATGAGAGAAGAAAACGGAATGAATGATTTTTTTCCTTCTATTTAAAACAAAATATGTACACATGCGAGCAGGGGTGGCGCTAAATAGGGGCAAAGGTGGGTAAGTCCCACCCAAAATTTGATTTTGTCTCTCCATTACTCCCCCTATAATTTAATGTCAAAAATATATAAGTAAATAAATAAATTGTAAATCATTATTAATATATGAAATAGTATTAATTAATTTAAAGAGTTTTTAGACTTAAGTTATATTATTTTAAGTTTGACTGTTATATTCAAATTAAATATGCTATTTTTACACATTTAGAAATAAAAATACTCAATAAAGTTAATACTAACTGCACATATTCTAAAATGTCATACACTAAAAAATAAAAAGTTATTTATTGTTACATACAAATAAAAGAAAACGGAAGGAATTTGAAATTTTACTGTAATACATTGGTAATAATAATATAGTAGGTGTATTTTTTGATTATTTATTTAGAAACATAACATACCTATAATATTATACTCAAAACATGTTTAGCAATACTTTCCTGAAAATATGGTATAAACAAATTAACGGTTGATGGAGTAGCCAAATAAAAAATATCTGGCGCCGCCACTGCATGCGAGTAGTGTAATCAACTTCTAAAGGTCATACAAATACGGTATTATACATTATTATAATTAATGTTCAATACGGATTTGTGTAAAGTATACAACATATCGTATACCTAGGTAATACGCAGTGCTTTCTCTAAGAACGAAAAAAGTTTATACATTTTATAAACCTACGTAAACAGTAGTATAATATACGATATACACCTCCTACTGAGCATAGACATGTCGTCAATGGATTTCTAAACAAATAGCGTTATAGCGAAATTAAAGATATGAGTATAGTACCATAGGGCATAGGGTATACGTGATGTTAAAAACGGTTTCAATAATACGGACCGTTACCAAGTAAAAAATCTGTGCGACGCGCGACGGGCGCCATGATTAAATGATCGCCACTTTGTAGGCGGGCGATAGGTGTGTTAAAAATATACCTTTTACATAACGCCTGGACGTTTTCTCCGAAAATATTATTACAAGTATACGCGCCTCGTTAAAAACCGCAAAGAAAGTACTAGTACACCAACGGAGTAATATAAAAAGGTGGAATAAAAAATCTGACCAATTTGTTTGCACTATTATAGTGATGGAGGTCCCGCGCTGAAACGCTCGTCGTATACATATTACAATATTATATACATATATATAATAACGCAATACTTTCACTAAGCACCTGTTATTATATTCACGGCCACTATATATATTTATATACAATATACTTAACGCGATATATACTCTCGACCGACACTCTCTAATAAAAAACATAAATATTACCCTACGTGATCGTTGTCGTTTCCGTACACGACGACTATAATATTATAATATTATATCACCGGAAAAAATAAATTTCAACAGAATAATGTAAAATGTGTAGATACAGCGTCCATTTAAACAGCTACGCTAATTTTCAGTCATTGTATGTTTCTACAGAAGATATTTTCTTACCTATATAACATCACATTTATGCAATTTATTAAGTATTTATTTTCATCAACAAAAAGCAGAATACTTGTAGGTACAGACCATATTGATACCGCGGTAATACACTAATATAAATTTCCAACTTAAGCATTTAAACTTTAAATGATCACAGTAAAATGGCAAGAGGTATTTCTACTATTTCTTAAGAGTTAAAATCCATTATAGGCTCGCTGCTAAACTTTAAATGTTTATTGATAAAAAAAATGAACTATGTACCTATTAAATCTCTAATATCAAAAAAATCTATATTTTACATGTAGTTCAAAGTATTTTGCATGCATATTATGACTTAAGAGAAAGATTATTAAAAAAACCTTTTACCTTTTTAAATTATTAAACACACAAAAACTGATTTGGAAAGTTAGTGTTGGCAACTAAACGTAACACTGTTTGTGGGTGTATAATATTTATACTATACATATTGGATACCGATTTACTAGATTATTTTGTTTGTTTTTATAGTAAATCCAAGCGTCAAAAATTATTAAAACATGCGATAACACCACTATGATAATACTTGTAGCCATATATACAACACGCCATGCGCCTACAACATATTATTTAGTATATAGTACTATATACCTAAACCTAACGAACCTAATTACAATATCACAAACCACAAATGTAGGCTAAGGCTATACAAAGCAGTACTATAGGTACGTTTTGTCGCGAGACACACTTTCTTGATTCCTATACCCA
The DNA here is from genome assembly GCF_020882245.1 of Rhopalosiphum padi. Classification (NCBI taxonomy): domain Eukaryota; kingdom Metazoa; phylum Arthropoda; class Insecta; order Hemiptera; family Aphididae; genus Rhopalosiphum; species Rhopalosiphum padi. Next base: position 74,682,055 of record NC_083598.1, read on the forward strand.
TTACCTATTATTATATTATATATATGTACCTATCTAATCTGAAATTTTCCGGAAAATCGAAGAAGGTTGCAGCCAACAAACGTGGCGTATCTAACACGAACACAATTTATTTTATCGCATACAAGTGTTAATTATTATATCATGTCGTTAGGTTATAGCAAAGTGAAATTTTCTCTAGCACGTTTTGTGAAATCAATAAGTGTAATATTATTCTGTAAACAGATTTATCTGATAACTGTAATAAACGTCATAGTAGATTAATCACTCAGAAATATAATAATTATAAATTTATAATATAATATGATGTTTTTGCACGATAATTGATAATAATTAAATTTATTTCGTTGTACATAACTTTGTTTTAATGATGGTTTTTTTAAATTAATTTATATACAATCAATAGCCACGTGAACCCAATTATTACACATTATACAATTATTATACATTATTAAAATGATTACATAGTCAACGAAAACCGGTACCTACACTTATAAACAAACATATCATAACCCGGAGGGTTTTTTTCTATTAGATCATGAAAAATAAATATTATTCCCATTAAAACAGCAATACAGTTTATGAACAACAATATCGAATAAAATCCATTACGTTAAGTTACATGAAAATATGGAATACAATGAATATTTGATTAAAAATGTCCAACAATAGATTACAAAATATAATAGTATTAGCGTATATTAATAATTGATAGTCTAGAATATTCCATTAAAACATTTAAATATATCTATCATATGGATTGAATAACTAATTTTCGTATTTGGAAATAATTCGAATACTTAACCCCTACAAAAATATTTGAACTATCTGTCTGTATTTAAATTATAACATTATAAATTAAAATACATCGATTCAGCAAAAAATTTTAGTTTAAAAAAAATATATGTCCTTGACGAAATGTTTTAGATTTATATAGGTACCTAAGTATTATACAATACATTTAACTTGTTTAGTTGTTATAAACGAGTATATACTTAGTATCTTAGTACCTACACCACCTTGGCCATCCTAATAGTTGAATTAAATTTGATTAGATTATATAAGTTTATACTTAATTGTGATGTCTTAGTATCAGGTTGTTAATAAACACTTGGAAATAATAAAATCGTACAACAGTGTTCATGATTATATAAAAAAAAAAAAACTGCCGAAGTTAAAATTAAATTTATCATCACATATTTGATATTTCCGAAATTTGGCTCCAAGATCATTGTTTATCAATATACTAGATTATAGCAATCGACCACACAAAATACACAAATAATATACTATTAATTTGCGATTTAATTAAATTACAAATATTTTTTATGTATTTAACCAAATTCATTACACATACAGATTAGGCTGCCCCTTGTGTTAACTGTACATTATGGGAAATTTGGAAAACAAAGCATTCACTCTTACATTTTATATTATTATGCTTATTCTATAGGTACTCTTAATCCAACAATAATAGGCACTTAGTGAATCTAGACTAGCAGGAAGATAATATATTTCAATTAAGCAATGAAAATTAAAGTTGATCGCAAATAAATAGTATAGTGTTGAATATGCTGTATACAGTTACATTTAGCGTGAATATAAATAGCATCGAAGAAATTAAATTATACATTTTAGATAACCTATTGTCATGATCTCAGAGTTTACTCCTAGTCCCTGATACTAAAAAACACAACATTATAAATCAAAGGCACCTACCACGATGCACGAACGTCGTACATAAATATTTTTATTCTGAAGCAAACGTAGCAGGACTGCATTATTCATTATGTTTGATTTACTTAATAATTGAACATCTATAATTACCAACTTATCATGTATAATTTATATTATTTTTTACCCTGTTTTTACTTGTATTAAGTATTTATTATTTAAATGAATAATCTGTTCATTATACGAACGACTAATACGATAATAGGTACATATTATATATTGATGAATATCATGAAAAAAAAAAACTGAAATTATGTGTTGATTTTTTTTACTTCTGTGTTTTAATTAGTTATTGAACGGCTATTACAGGATTATCAACAACTATAGGAGTACTAGGGACCCAAGCAATAGTTATCGCGCAAACGCAGTTTTCGTTTGGAATACAACATAATACAGTATTCAATAATCGGTACACGTATAGTGTTTCTCTGTGATCAAACCAGTGAAATGGTAGTAATATTAAATAAACAAACTTGGAATGATAATATTTAGCAATAATACAAATAAACGCGTATAATACAGCAGACAGGTTTAACCTATAGAATATAAACTATAATATTATAATATTGAAATAACGAGTGTATTTTCGCCTTTACACAGTAACTATAATATGTTTGAAGGTAGATCTAATAGGTAGCTGCCATACCTATTTAAATAAATAAATGCGCATTTACTTTGAAGTATATTATTATTTTAATAATAATAAAATGACTAATGCACAATACTATTATTTGCCAATGGTTTGTAATGTAACAAACAAAGCTTAAGATAATTGTTTTTCTTTTCATAGTTGGTACTTAGTAAAATACCCACATAGATAATCTTGTATTTGGTAAGTTAGAATTTTCCGATAAAACTTCTAAAATAGGCACATAACACTAAAAAATGCATTATTTAACCTGCAAAGTATAAGTATGATGATTATTTTTAAACTAGTAAAAGACATATGAGGACAAAACAACTAAATTGCAAAGAATGAACAATTAAAAATGTTCACATTATAGGAGAAATTAAACAAACTCCATTATACTATAGTACACACAGTAATTACGATTAGCTTGGTTGACCTCTCATATGGTATTTTCACAATTGTTTCTATACACTAACACTAATGTAACTATAGAACATGTATATAGGTAAATGAGAACATATGTTGTAAAATAATAGTGGGTACTGGGTACATATGTGTTCAATAATAAAAAGACACCTTAATAGGAAAAAATATAAAAAAATGTATACTATAATATAAACATACCTAACACACGTGAATGTACTTACCAACAGTTTTGTCAATGTATCAGAGCAATAACAACAGGATAGGTATTGGCCATTTAATTTTAACTAATAGACTACTTAATCTATACCTATTACATTTTGAATTATAATATGGTATCCCCCATGAACAGCTATCGTGTTTCGGCCCTCATAGTTTGCATCCGTTTTCAGCTATATAACACAATTTTTTTTTCATCGCGACTACAATAGGTACCAATTCTATGGAACAAAGATGATAGTAGCAGTAATTATTATGATAATAACCCTTCTGTGTGAACTTGAATACTACAACAGTGCATAGTTATAATGTAAATTAGAAGTTGATCTTGAATACCTACTAAACTAAATAATAAACACTAAAAACTGACATTCATTATACTTATATGTCTTGTATGATTTTACAAATATCTGTACGATTATAAGGAACGTCATTACTCTGCGTAATATCATTAATCAAAGTTATTAAAAAAGCCACATATTAAAAAATGAAATAATAACGCACTTATAAACAAATAAAAAATTCTTAAGAAACACATTAATTAAATTGTTTCAATTTAAGGATAATAATATAGGTACTGAATTGTATTGATAAAAACAAATAACATAACGTATCCCAAACATGGGCAATTAGTATTGTACAAAACACTTATGAATTTAAATAAAGCTAACAAATTAAATTTTATCTATATTGTTTACATGTGCAACTTGTGCACATTCTATATAAGTAACGTTTCTCTCTATACTATTTCACATAATAATTTGAATAATAATCACACAATATACGATATACCAACATCATCTCAAGGATTTGAATATATTTATAATACCTAGGTATCTACATAATATAATATATATATATATATATATTTCAATAGTCCGAAAATAATAATAATACAAAAGTAAGCAAATGGGTATCATTCTGCTGTACATTAGGGTGTTGAGTGGGTCACTGTTATGAATGTATTAAATTTGAACTCGATGATATTGTACACGAAACACGATTCTGAACGGAGAAGATCTAAGTATATTTCATGATATACCTATAGCTATTAAAGTTATTTTTTAATTATAGTTTATTTTCCCAAAATATTTCATTTAAAAAATTATTATTATTATTATTATTATAATAATAATAATATATACTATATTTTATAATATATAATAACAGCTTTCTCTAAATACCATAAAACAATAAATGCAGATTGTCCGTGGTAAAAATAGATAAAATCTTAAAAAAATTAAAAATATCATTGCATACAGAAAAATTCATAATAATATAATAAACGTAAAAGTTTCAAGTACCTACCCACAAAATAGTGTTTTTAAATTATAACAAAATAATTAAAATCGTCATCAGACGTTAAAATTTAAAATACATAATTGTATTCAAATTTAAACTTAAATTGTATCGTATAAAAAGAATTAGAATATTTTGAAAATTATACTATGGTATAGAAAAAGAAAATATAAATATTTAATGAAAATGTCAAGTAGATACTGTTATTTGTTTTTGAATTACAAAAAAATACAAAAATCGTTTGGGAAGAAATAGTTATTATACGATTGAATACATGTATATTTTAAATTTAGTAATAAAAAAATTAATTTGACTTTTCGCTAAAATTTGTTTTTTAAATAGGTCGTTTATCCTTAATTATTTATTTTTTTCCCCCGAATATATAAAAAATTATAGAGAATTTTTAATTTTGGACTCTCTATAAAGTACAAACTAAATCCAATTTGCTATTTAAAACCACCCTCGACGTTGAAAATCAAAGCATATTTTATCGACTACCATAAGAATTTAAAATTATAAATAACATAATGTTTAGCCAAAAGTAATTTCAGCCCATAATCAGAAGTCACAACAACCAGGGCCATATTTATACCATTAGGCAGGATAGGCAACTGCCTATGGCCTCCGTTATTAGAGAGCCTCTGATTTTTATGAACCTAATTTTGTTTTTTTTAAGTACTACTTTCATAATATAAAATAAATATAAGAAACATATATTTAATATTTCAAAAAAATAAAATAATTAACCCTTATCAGCGTAAAATGTAAATGAAAATAATAGGTACCTACAAGAAATTTGTAGTCTGTAGAGGTAAAAAAATGTATAACATTACAATTATGTATGTGAAAATGTATTAGTAGGTAAATACTAAATTGTAATAAATTATTATTTTGTTGTATACAACTCATCTGTGGAAGAGAGGGGGGGCTATGTCGATATGCCTATATACGCTACTGTTGACAATAAGGAACCACATTTTTTATTTTTCCTAAGACCACAAAATACCTAAATTAGGCCCTGACAACAACGATATATTTTCTAACCCTAAAATCAGACTTACAATATTTACTTAATAAATGTCTGGTAAAATGTATAGTTAAGATAAGAAAGAATAATATTTTAAATTCTGAGATTTGCTACAGTGCATAACATAAAAGCATACTTTTTTTAAATGAAACAATCTAAGATAGGTGCCAATCCATAAATTTTATATTAGTTCGTGTAAACATAACAAATATTAATTTGCTAAACTTTTGATGAGAAACCAATTGACCTTTCACCATTCCACAAAATAGCCTTTGTTTTTATACTCAAGTACTACTTAAAAACTACTATGTTTTATATTTAAAAAAAATATGGGACGAAAGCTACAACAAAAACAAGCATTTAAGTTTTTTTAGAGATAATAATAAATGGTGTTAACTCTGCTGGACCTTACCAAGAGAACATAGTCATATATTATGGTAGAGCAGCCTTCGTTTTAATTTTATACAACAATTAATTAAAATGTATTTATTTATTTCAGGTTCATAATATTTATTCCTAACGTGATTTTAATTTTGAAACTGCAATATAATGTTGGTGCCAGTTTCGTATTTTGTTTAAATATTAATACACAAAAAATTTACTTAAACTCGTAGAATTAGCTGAATAACCTTCACAAATTGTCATCTATCAATAGACACACATTATATATTATATTATAGAATTGTAGATATTACATTCAACTTCGGGATGACCTTGGTACGGTAAGCATGTATTATGTATAGATCCATACATATTGCATACCTATATGGATGAATCTATAACGTAATAATGTAATATAAAGAATCTGTTCGTAAAGATAAGAAAAACATAAAAATAAAATTAAAAATAAAATATTTGAACTTGAAAAAGTTCGATGTACTAAATTAAATTCGTTAACATTTAAAATAATATTATATCAAATCAATCAAATTCATTAAAGAAAGTTATTATACAAAGTAGGTAGATAGATAAATTAAATTAGTTTAAATGTGAATAATACAATTGGTGTTTTATAAGAATATAATAACATTAATATAACTAGGGAACGGATTTAAATGTGAAATGCATTTTTTCTGAATGTCCAAAAACATTGCTTTCCAAGCATAAAGTTCATTTCATACATCAAGGAATTAAAAAATGTAACTTTTATTTTACATTTCTTATGTTTTTAAGTCATTTTTATAAGGGAATTGATAAAATTCGATAAAAATTAAGCAGCACCTGATTATACCCGTGCATATTTTAACATATAAGTTGGTGGCACTAAAAAAAAAATATTAGTACCACCATGCGGTTAATGAATGTGCCTTGTACCCCATGCCTTATGTCCCGAGACAAATATAATTATTATTATTATTTCCTTATTGCTTATAGTGTTAGTGGAACCTAGTAAAAAATTTTTAAAATATGCTTTGGATTATACAGTCCTATTATGAAACACGAGGTAAAAGTGTAACGAATGTATCTATCTAATTGTATGTTCATTTTTGGAGTAAAAAGATAGAAGAACTAAATAAAAATGATGAAAATGATACGAGTAAGGAATAAAAATGTATGTAATTAAATACATTTTTTCGATGTTAAAAATAATTTTTGTTATGAATGCATTAAATCGTATTTTTTTAAGGCATTTTTCTTGTTTTTTAGAGTATACAAATCAGTTACTTATAAATAACATATGGTACAGGTTAATAATATGTATTAGGTAGTATTGTTTATGGAATAATACAAATACTTCTAGCAGTTTTGTAATAATAAATAAATGGTATATTTATTAAGCAGCGTTAAGCAGGTAGATACTCGAATAAAAATATATCATTCCATTTAATTACCGAACAATAGGGAAAAATCAGATGTCATATTCACTGTTTAGATAGTAACGTTATTAATGATAGTTGATAAATAACAAATATTTTTGAGTTTAAAAATCGTGATATTTTGAGTAATTTATCTATGAACCATTAAGTCATGGTCTAATTAATAAATATGTCAACATTAAAACAAAGTAAAATTATTTTTTTGATTCTTTTATAATTTTGTATTGTTACAACTTAAAATAAAGTCGTCGCACCTATCAACCTTTAACAACATGAAGAAACAAAAATACAAGGTAATTTCCTTGTGGAAAAAATTTTACCTAACGGTTTTAATTGGATTTCAGATTCAAATACATTGGTTTGATCAAGGATGCTATTATTTCTGTTGTTTGTTGTCCTTGTATAATAGGTAGGTACTTAATAAATATATATTAGGTATACACTTAAAGAAGTCTAAATACAAATAATAATTGCCTAGAGACATAGTCATAAGGTAAAATGTACATGAATATTTAATATTTCGGAAGTTTAAATTAGGCCTAACACTCAAGAGAATAAATTACAGGAAGCGCGTAAAACACAATGAAAATTAAATATGTAATGAATAGGAACATACTTTGTATTAATAAAAACGATACAAAATTATGTTACCTACCTATTATGTTACAATTATCGATAATAACAACCATAAAATATTTTCTGCGCGATCTCGTAACTAATTATACATAGATACAATATACAAATACGTACTTAAATTTAAAATCAATAATAGGTATGTACGTTTGTACCACATAATATGTAATTCTAAACTATGTTCAACACATTTAAAATCCAATTTTTGTTCAATACATTTTTTAGCGATAAAAACCCGTTTTACGTCATATAATAAATGGCATATTTTATTTTAACCCAAATTAATATTAATATGAAAATATAATATAATTGAACCATTAATTGTTGTAATAATTAAATTTTAAATTTCGAAACCAAAATTCATTTTCACTCAATACTTAGTTATCATTGATTTTGACAAATGAAAATGGGCATAATAAATTATGTAAAAACCACGAGTTGTCCTTGAGTAAACACTTTGTTATTTTTTTTTTATCACAGATCAATGATTTAAGATAGCATAAAATAAATAACAATTGTATAAAGTCTAACTATAATAAATGATAAATCTAGACACATACTGAAATTGTAATTTTAATAATTTGAATACAAACCCTTACCTATATCAATTAACAGTTTACATTTTGAATACAAAATTGAAGTGTTTCTTGTATACTAAATGACATATATTTTACAATACCAGGGCCACCACAAGGACAAAGGCAATAAAAATGGGAATTGAGATTGTTTTTTCTACTTTTAAGATTTTAAAACCTTCTAAAAAAAAAAATTCTTTTTAAAATTGATTAAGTATTAAAAGATCAAAACTTCCTTAAATTGTTTTTATTTAGTAAATACTAGATGTAATAAATTAAATAAATTAATGGTTTAATTAAAGTATCAACCTACCTACCTTAGTTATATCAATTATAAATTCAAAGTTAATAATACTACAAATTAGGTATTACTTTATTTCTATGAACCAGACTCGGTAGTAATGAATATTTTTTTATATGTAGCAGACATAGTTTTTTTCCAGAATTTTTTCATCTACACCTTGCAATTTTAAAACATTTTTAAATTTCAATAGAATCAAATTTATTTTTTACATTAAAATTAATTCAATCTAACTAGATGTATACCTACAAAAAAATGTACTATATAAACTGTTCAAAAATAAAAATTAGACAATAGCTACTTGTACTTACGCAGTCATGATTATATGATGGTACAAAGTACAAAGTATTATCAATCACTAATAATAATTTCCATTATATTGCTGCAATTATTGATAACTAATAGGTAGTGGTTTATTCTTTGTAAAAATTTATAATAGATAATAATTTTCACCTAGATTAACTTAAAAATTTTAAGAAAAAGTAAAAAACCTCAAAAAAAAACCTAAATATTTGAAAATAGAGTACCATTTTTATATAAGTAGGTAAATATGTATCAATATATTTTTAAATCATTTTAAACAAAGTAGATAGAGGTTACTTACTATCTAACTTTGTTCTAAACTTATTATATAAAAACCAACGACAAGAATAGTAAGATCATATTTTTACGAGTTATGCTTATTAGTTATTACCAATAACTCAATAATTTATAAGTCGTATAATATGTCTACAATAATTAATTAAGATATTAATCACTTAGATATAATTCTAGTTTGGTACCTACCTATTAAAGTTTTCCTTTCTAATTGACATCATATAAAAATATATACAAATAAATCCATTTATAAAGCCAAAATATTAATTTTCAAATATTAATTAAATTATTTTATTATTTACTTGTTCAATAATATTAAATTATTTTAATAAAATCTCTACCAACTATACCCATTCATATCATACACATATTAAACTAATTTAAAAAATGTGACTATGATGATAATACTAAGTAAATAGAGTAACTACTGCTACATTCAACTGGGGGGGGTATATAAATTTAAATGTTAAAAAGTACAACATGTATCTAAGTATAAAGTTAAATAGGTAAAAATAGAAATATGTATTATAAATATAAGTGATAAACAATTTGGAGAAATGTTAAAAATAATGGAATAATTTATGAACTAGACTTTAAAAATTAAGTTTTATACATAAAAGTAATTAAATTTTACCAATGTTTTGGTAATTAACAAATAACAAATAACATTCAAAACAGACAAGGCAATCGAGTACGTAAATGGTAGCCTCGGTGGTAACAACCAAAGCATTGAGAAATTATATAGTAGTTATTACTCTGTAAGTAGCCTCAATCATACTGATCAAATCATATACAGAATAAGTTTTATGTATTTGTTCTAGTGTCAAAATATCATGTATCTATCTGTAACATAAATTGATGTACTTATTGATAAAAATATTAGCTACCTATATTTGTATTGATATAAATCATATCGAGTTCACAAGATAAGAAAATTATAATGATACCAAATAGAAGAGTAGCTACGATAGTGAAAAAATATATTCTATCTACTCTGAATAGTAAGAAAACAAGCATGACAAACAATGTTTGCAGTAATTCGGTCAGCTAAGACTGCCTATTATTAGGTATATTATGTATGGTGAGCATCTGAGTAGGCGTTAACAGGACCAATTGGAGGATAGACCAGGCTGCAAATACCAATTATCTAGCTAGTATATAAAAATATTACTGTAATTCAGAATAATTATAGCAACACTAGCACTCACCTTTGGTTTGTAAAACCATTTCCGGATAGATTCCATTTCCCAGACTGTTGAAGACTAGCTGAGGGGTCAACTTGTCATCTGACCCTGTCAAATAGCCGCTGGCGACGAACCATTGGCCGACGACATTTCGATCGTGTATCGCGTGCGAAGCATGGACGAACGACGACGGCGGAAATAGCGACCTGACGAGGTTTTGGAATCACGAACTCCGTTCCAACACCGCGCGAACACGGAAACACAGTCTGCCCACTACAACACGGAGACGACAACAATGAGTCGGACGTCGTGGACTACAATGATTTATTTAACATTATTACAGATGCACAGCGTTGTTGTCAACCGTTGACCACGAAAAACGCAATTGTTGTTGATGTATCTCCGTCACACCGAGTGTCTTGAGCGAAAACGATGTAAAACAATCACAATCACAATAGCAATTCAACTGTACACGACGTGAACGAGCGCGCGGGCCGTGGAGCTACTGAAGTCGCGCGACACACGGTTGCACGACGAGTGACGACCGCGGTCGTCGTCGTCGTCGGGCGGCGGCGGCGGCGATCAGACTTTTACTTTTGAGAGGGTACGGGCGGGGAGAGGAAAACGCCGCCCCGAAAAAAGCACGGTCTCGCGGTCACGTCGTCTGTTGTAGTACCTATCCGTATCGTATAGTTAAACGCTGGTAGTGTGACAGTGATGTACGGTTAGCAGCGGCGATACCGAACGTGACGACGTTATCAACGCCACGAGATTTTCGTTTCTCGCGTTGGCACCACCCGTCGTCGAGATCCGCCGCCAGATGTCGCGAGCTCCGGACGATCCGTTCGCACGGATTACTACAAATCTAACAATATATAGGTAGTATAGGTACCTACTAGGTAGGCACTAGATCTCTCTAAAAAAAAAAAACTATATTATTATATTTTATAATATTGAAGTTATTGCATTAATTTTATAAATATGAAAATGTTATTCGTAATTCAAAAGACTTCTTTTAACGCTTGTTTTATTTTATAATAGTTGAGACGTTATTGAAATCTATAGTAATATTACCTATCTAGGTACCTATGAGGATAAGACATACAAAATATATATACCTCTATACTCATGATGAAGATATTTAAATTTTATGCTTTCGTGAATTTTTGCTTGTTAAGGTGTTAATTTTTTTAATGTAGAAAGTAGAAGTAGTTTTTACATTTTCTTAATGTATTTACATATTAACTATGATACTTATGTAGTAGCATTATAGTACCTACCTATACCCGCTAAAGTAACTAAAAAATATAGTAATAATGATAAATATACCATCACCTTTAATTTTAACAGCTATAATTGTATAGCAATTATTTCTTTGTGTACGTATAATATAATAGGGGGTATGGCCGTTTTCGACCAAAAACGTACCCTTCTCGACAGATTCATTTTTTGACCAAATTTAAAAAGACCAATTCCCTTTTCGTACAAAACAAACATTTATATAATATATGTAAAACAATAAGGTAATATTGGTATATCATTTTTTATAAGTTGCATTAAATGTCGACAATTATTTAAAATACAAGAATACCCTATTAACATTATCTTTATGTTAATATGTCACAAACCTACTCATATGGTTTAAAATAATTAAATTGATTGATAATTATTACAAAAAACTTATATTTTTAATCATTTTAAAAATTATATATCAATATTATTTTGTTTGTAATTTTTGTTTTAGCCGAATATATAAATAAGTACAGATAATTTTTATTTTTGGACTCTCTAAAGTACAAACTAAATCCAATTTGCTATTTAAAACCACCCCCGACGTTGAAAATCAAAGCATATTTTATCGACTACCCTTAAGAATTTAAAATTATAAATAACATAATGTTTAGCCAAAAGTAATTTCAGCCCATAATCACAAGTCACAACAACGATATATTTTCTAACCCTAAAATCAGACTTACGATATTCACTTTATAAAATGTATAATGTATAGTTAAGGCAAGATAGAATAATATTTTAAATTCTGAGATTTGATACAGTGCATAACATAAAAGCATACATTTTTTAAATAAAACTAGAATAAAATAAGAGAATCGGTCTTTTTTAAATTTGGTCGAAAAATAAATCGGCTGAAAAGGGAAGGGTACGTTTTTGGTCGAAAACGGTCTCGCCTTATAATAGGTACCCAAGTGTATTAAAAAAAAAATTATACCCTCCGCTAAATTTGTTTTCAATTATAATATACGATCTTGGTTGTGGGTTTTATATACACTTCAAAATATATACCTACCTAATAATATGGATAATTATAATAATAATAATAATAATAATAATAATATGTATATATATATTATATTGACTATAAAAGCTATTTCGTTAAAATATGAGTAAATAATGTGCTTTGTTTACTATTACTTTGCAATAACTATTATTAATATTAATATTATTTATTATTCATATTCAAATAATAAAACGTATATAATGATTAATAAGTAATATAACTAATATAAAGTATAGGTAGATAAAATTTATTGAAAATGTATGCATTGATACACTGAGAACTATCCATAAAATATTTTCTATAATATAATACTATGTGTATATTGTATGTTGTACCTATATTGCATTGTTGTTTATCCCATTTGAAAAAATGTATACAGAATAAAATCGTACATTTTAATTTCTTTGGTTATATTCTTTTTGGTCCATCCGGTTTGACTATACATGCACCTGTTGGTACGTAATATTATACAATAGAAACGCATTTAAATGCGAATTGACTTCCGCGTGCGGGCAGCTGCAAATAATAATAATAATATATATTATATTATAAATCGGATTGAAAATGGCCAGCACTGGCAATGAATGATGATTACTATATTACTGTCATCAAAACATCGTAGGTATATTCATACCTGCCGGCTGCAGCAATATAAGACATTTATATATGTATAGGTACATAATATCCTACAGGTGCATATGTGTATGTATAATATAATAACTCCAGTAACAATTTATTTTTATTATTATTTTTTTTTTCATTAAAAGAATATAATTTACAATATGTAACATATTAGATTGTACAATAAGCGAATTTGCAGACTTTTTTTTGCAATGACGATTATTGTTATACCGTAACTATACATAATATACATAGTCTGTAGTAATAATATATATAGGTATACCTATAAATGTAATATTATTATATATTTATAACTTTATAAGTAATATACCTATACATTTATCATATATGCGAGTAATGTGTATATATATATACTTGTATATGGACGACAGACATATATACATATAATATGCATAACACGTCATATTGTACAAATTTGTCATAAGCTCACAGAGATATATATTAATAAGCTCACAATTTGTATTGACTGCTGCATATCAGGCGCACATAATATTATATATTGTTAATAACGCCGTATACAAACTGCAGTATTTCGAAGGACTTTTATAACTTTCAGCAATCTCGTAGTCTCACCTTTATATCAATCCCCTTCTACACACGCGGAAATTATACTTATTACTCATAACAAAACATTATATAATAATGTATGTTCATTATATTGTAATACACGCATGTTATATAGCAATCAGTCATAAAGAATGTCCCATTTCTCGTGCAGTTGTTCGATACATAACATTTCATTTTTCTAATTAGTATAATTTTAATTTAAAAATCATAATAGATAAAAGTACCACTCATTTAATATAGTTAAGTGTTTTTTTTTTTAATAATTTAATACATAATATGATGAAATGAAAGGGTGACGCAGACACCCCATGTCTCTGTGTAAAATATCTATTTATGCATACATTAATATTTATGTTTTGTAAATCAGTATATAATATAAAATAATTTAATAACTTATAATAGGTAATTTTCTCTTTACTCAAAAACGATTTAAATTATTATTGATTGCATAGGATATGTGATGACTTATTATAATTTTAATAACATTATTGGTATACATTTATATAAATAAGAACCACATACGCAAAATAGAAGACCAAAAATATAATATAAATATATAATACATGCTATAGCTACATTTAATTATATTAAAAATGTATTATAAATTTATAAAACAATAAAATGTATAATATTATATTATATACATTATACATACAGTTATGTGGTTATGCTTATATGCCTAACACAGTAATACCTAACTCAAGATACTATAGATATATTTATGGAATAGTAACTACTATATAATATTTAGTAGTGGACATAATAATATTATAATACATTCAATACTATAAAAATGGACATTGATGTATATTCTATGTCTGCAAAGGGAAAATAATACCTTTGAGGTGATTAATTAATAATTTAATACTATAGTATAAAATATATGTAATATAATATGTAAATGTAATATAGATGTATACCGTAATGCTACTGATTAACCTAACAGATGATTTCAAAATTATTCTCGCGATGAGTGTTCTGCAAAATAGCAGCATAGGCATATTATATAATATATATATTTATGCTGATTCAGTTAACATATTTACAACTTACCCCCTTACAATGTTACCCTTTAATAATAGATTTATTCAAATTCTGATAATATATTGGACATTTTAAGTTTACTTAATTTTAAAATACTTAATTTAAATGTAATTTGAAATACACCATTTATTGTTATACTTATATTATGGCTATATCTATGGTAAACGATTGCCCATCTCGATTGAATTAGTTTACAACGCTAGGTACACCGACCACGATTTGCGCGTGGACTGAGGTAAGTACATTATAATCGAGATACACCTACAATATAGATTATAGAACCCAGAGTCGTTTCGTATTAAATAAATGTGTTTTTTTTATGACAAAATCCAGAAATACAGCTAGTTTGCTAGTTAAACATAAAATCAATATAACATATACGTATAATATTTAATCAAGTATATTAAGTATACTCGGATATTTAAAAAAATAATAAAATATATTTTTATTATTGGTTATATTTTTCAAATTATCAAATAAATTTTACATCTATTATATATTATTATATTAATGTATATACAAATACGATCACAGTAGGTACATAAAGTTTGATAGCTCAGAAACTATGAATAATATACTCGTTAAAATAACGGCTTATTATTTATTAAATATCAATAAAAGATAATGTTAATAATATTTTCAAAAAGTAATCTGTCGAAGTATTTACGGAAAAAAATGGTGATTATAAAAAATAAGTTAGTATATATATATAGCCACAAGAGACAAGACACTCCTTCTATAGTCTTTATAATATATTAATATAAAATTAGAATTTACAGAAATGCGCATATAATATTTAAGGGGAAAATGAACTTGATTGGTATATCACGCAGTATATATTATGGACCACACAAATTTGAAATGTTGCTAGTTATTTACTTGCTTAGTTATGAATTTATAATAATAGCTTTAATAAGCTTATAAATTAAAACCTTTTGCAATTTCGCATTGTAGTATTTGTAGCACATCATTATTTAACTCGTATATTATAATATACTAGGTATCTTCAGTGGCGACCCTAGAATTTTTTTTTTTTTTTAACGGGGGGGGGGAGAGCCAATACTGCATTTTTTTTAGATTATTCTATTTATACCATTTTGTAAACACAACATTTAGGATTTCATTTTAGGCCTTACATACATAATATAGGTAACTGGCATGCCCCCCCCCCCTTGAATTCGCCACAAAGAAATAAGATATTAATTCTAAATTGAATCTCTAATTCAAAAAGAAAACCTTTACATGGCTTATATGGCATTACTATTATTTCGTGTCTAAAATTTATATCTACCTAAAATAATCTATTATAATATTATGTATCTATGATAATTTTATATAGTGATTACCGATTTGTGATCAGCACATTTTCGCCGTATTTGCGTTATCGTAATGATTAATATACAGAGGATAATATTCAGTTTGCGTAGGTATATATATTATGGCATACATATACCTATAAATAAATTATAATATAATATATTGATATTGATCATATATGCCCGTTGATTAAATATAATCTAATCCTTAAAAAATAAATCCGATATATATCTACATGCACAAGGTCGCATATACAGCGTAGTATTACGTGATGAATATAATACTACAAATGCGTATAATTCATAGGCATATGGTCCTGTGCTATGCTAACCAGTATAATATACTCTTGTATTATTATTCGAAATACAGAGATTATTATGTTAATTCATGCTTAGAGGTAGGTATATATATATATTGTATTATATTATTATACATTAAACAAATACTGCTGTGCAACACGCACTCACACTCTCTTTGATATACGTGACTAGCAGCACGCTCTACATAACCATTTATAAGCAAAAATAACAGCTATATACTGACCAAAGACCATAATATATAATATATTATATACTATATAAATAATATGTATACATTTGATATTTGTATATTGTATAAATATATATGTTGCTACCATTTCTCAAATATATATATATATATGTATAAATAATAATTACACGTGAAAGTCCGCTAATCTCACGGTACGTCTTCTCACCTACTTAAAATATACGTACATTCATCTATGTATATTATATATTATATCATATTATGTTTGTACCCGCTGCACAATATATCGATATTTGAATACGCATATTATAAATTGTAATAATATTATATTATACTTGCAGATGACCAATTCCCATAAAAATGCGCTGTCCTGTGGTAAATACTACCATAATATAATAATATAATGAATAAATAATTGTAACAATAGCGTAGATTAGGTTTTTGGATTCCCTAAAATGTACAATGTACATTGTCTATAATAAAAGCGTTTTTTTTGTACCTAACAAAAAAATAAAAATAGGAAAACGGGAACAAGGCTTATGTAACCGGGCGATAGATTATATTATTATTATGGAATATAATAATTGAAAATGTTTTTTATACCCACTTATACTGTAAAATATACAGACCATATAACATTATTATATTGGCTATTGGTTAATGTATCGCCGAAAATATTCGGCATCATGAAAATTGTAAGAAGTACGTTAAATTAGCACAAATGTGTACAAATAATAGAATACCAATCGTTGGCATAATTTACTTTAAGATTTTCGAAAATGGTTGTGTTAATGTAACGTATACCGAATTGCAAGTTATATGTACACAATTAGTTTTCTGTCCATTACCATGTGGTTGCTGACAAAAATCACATTAAACAGCAGCGAAATATTGTAGATAAATTGTTGACAGATGTACATTTTTGTTACAATCTAAAAAAATAAAAAATATGTTTTATACGACAATAAAATATGATATATTTATTAACTATTTTTTTTATTATTATTACAACACAAAAAATCATTTATATTATTGTAAGCATGTACCTATCCATATTATAATATGTTAATTGTTTAAGTTTTGACCCTATGTAAATAGCCGTAATAATTAAAAAAATTAAATATAGACAGTTGTCTATGGCCGAAACATAGTTTTCATGATCAATAAAATGTAATAATATAATAAATACTAAAATGCCTATAGTTAACATATTTTTGTGTATTATTTTTTGTTACGTGTCACGTGTGTATATATATCAATATCGTGACCTATATTGTATAATATTATAATAAATAATATATATATAGTATATACGTATATACGATATATACCTATTACCTATAGACGAAAATTTATTATGCAATGAATTGTTGCATTAAAACGATAAAATATTATCTTATAATACAAGTAGGTACATTATACATACAAATAGGACATAGGTATAATGCATTTCAAAATCAATCACATCAAACCTTAGTATAAAATGAATCAGATATACTTAAATATTAATTTTTTCAACTATTGGACCACTATTTTAAAATTAATAGTAGATATAATAATGATTTCATAGAAAAATGTTTGATTTAGAGCAGCTATTTTTCAAAATAATAAGTGTTCGATGTGTTCACTGTTAAAAATATAATATTGCATAATGCGTAAATAATAAAATTTATATTTTAACCTAACAGTTTTTTTTCTAATAAAAAAAAAGTTGAGTGTTATAATATTCAAACCACGATCCACGAATTATAACAAATACTATATTTTTTGCATAAAAGTTATATCGCAACCTTCAAACATTATTAGCAATAATTTAATGTAATTTATGAAAAACTTTTATTGGAATTTGGAAAATTAATATCATTCAATAGTATTCAGGTTTAGTGTTGGGATTTGGGCAAGTTACTTTTTTTTTTGTAATTAAATTACATTAAAAACTGCAATTAAATTATTCTTAAGTTATCTTTTAATATTTTGTCATATTACTTTTGATTTAAAAAAGCACTTTTATTACAATATTAAAGTTACTTTTTATTTTTAATCAAAAGGGCAATTAACAATATAAAATTATATAAATTATTTATTTAAAAACCAAAGTATATAATAATATTTTTTGAAATTTTATTCTCTATTTTTGGTTCTGAACAAAGCGATAGTTGTATTAATTTTACAATGTTTGTGTGTGTGTGTGTGTGTGTGTGTGTATGAATCAACACTCTTTAGAGCAAAATAATGCAACGATTTTTAACTTTGGTTTCTGGATTTCTGGTAGAAAATTGGATGTAGATTTAAGGGTCAAAAGTAAAAAAAATATTCAGTACTTTTATTGATAATCAAAGTAAACATAATAATTAAAAAACCAATTCAATTTTTAATTTTTGATGATACGTTCAGTATTGTAATAAAATAGGCTTCAAGTAGTCAATCCTTGTCTGCATATTGGAATGAATGTATTTTAATCTAAAATATTAAATTATTGTTTATTTATAATTCTTACAAATCAAATTAAGATAAAATCTTAAAACCTACAAACAGTACCCACGGTTAAAAATTATAATACTTCTCAAAAATATGGCTGTACAGGATAGAGAATCGGATTAGAATATCTTTAAGTACTAGTTATATATTATATATATATATATATATAAATACATTTTAATGCCTCATATCTATAATACATTTACATATGAGTAGTCTTAATACTCTTAGTAGACTTAGTTAATTAATATTTATGAATATGCACTCGATAAACCAATGGGTATCAATATAATACAATAATATCTGTTTAAGTATATATATCTCTCATTTTTAACGAGATATTGAAATATTATAATTTAACAATACATTTGTGATTTATTTAAGTGGCATAAAGCATTTTTGAATAACTTGATAATTTTTAATTGCCATCCAAGTCACACAATTATGATTTATAATAATTATTTTTAAAACCACTAACTGGCACGTGTTTCGTACTTTAGTATTCCAATTTTTCTCACTAAATTTAAAGCTATAGTATGTTAGTAAAAAAATTTATGGTTTGTTATTCAACATTACAGTGTTATGTAACTATGTGGCTTCATGCAATAGTGATGGATAACGAGGAAAACCCAGCATCTCTGAATATTGATCTTGATATTGAGTAACCGAACCAGATTTCGTCTATGGAAATTTTACTGTTGTGAATAAAACACAAAATTTAATTTTGTAAATTAAATACTTATACATAATAGTCCTAATAATACATATGGCTATATAACACTTATATATTAATGATATTGCAGTATATCAAACACTGTAAAATAGGGTCATTGGTCATTGATTTGTCAGAATTTATACATATTATACAGTAATATTATAATTATAGTAATAAATATATAAATACTATCTTAAGAGTTAAGACTTATCAAATATTTTAATTCTTAATGAGAACTATATACTATATATATATTTAGTACCTATAGTATACCTATCACAAATATACGATAAAAATGTTAACTTTTATAAATATCTTAAATTTATAATAAATTATGAATCTTTATTATATCGTAATGTTTTTTGTTTTTCAATAATTAATAGTTTCAAGTAACAAATATCATTGTATTTTTATTTATTTAATTATTTTGCTTTTTACTATTATAATTTACTATACATAAATACATGTATATTAATATATTACCGTATAGAAAAATTACGATATTATATTATAAATAAATTAATTGTAGATACGTATTAAATATAATAATTAATAATAAAACCATTTTGAGTAAACGAACCTAATCATGTAATTCAAAATAGGTACATATAATATAAGAACTACACAAATCGCGTTGAATTGCGCACTAGTGCAAAGTCTATTATTGTTATACACCATAATTATTATATTAAATACATACTTGATTACGGTATAAATATAAATGAGAAATTAAAAATAAATATATTTATTGATACATTGTTACATTTATGTTAATAATACCATTGTTTCACAATAGTAATAAATAAATAATAAATGAAGACATTTTCTTTTATTTAAAAATACAAATAGGTAAATACATAATTAATATGAACAATTGTAAATTATCATTTAATAATAGATATTATTATTATTATTATAAATTATAATAAAAATACAATAATTATGTTTAAGTTTAATTCTTTAATATGCGTACTAAATATAGTAGTTAACTAAGCGAGTACATTATGTTATGACGTATATAACGTTAAATATCAATAATATATTGTATTTCCAATTTTAATTTGTTAACGAATGTATACGGTATAATATAGTACATACTTAAAATTTAAAACGATTTTCAATTCATAATAATTATAAATCATCAATATCGATGTATTGTACCAATGTATTCCGTGTAATTATTTACTAGTTAATAACAATTGACGAACAATTATTAAAATAATAGATGACTAAAATAATATTATTTTTATTTAATTCATTTAAAGTAGACCACAAATTTCGTGGGTCGTACCTCGTCATTGAGTAGGTCACTGTAATAGATGCATGTTAAATTTAAATTAAATTATAAAACCGTTGTGTACGAAAAATGATTCTGAACAGAGATGGTCTGACAGACTGTCAGTGTAAATTTCCAAGGATATTTTTCAATTATAGTACAATTACAGGTTGCACTAATTTTTGAGAAAAAAATACATAGGCAAATACTACTATAAATAAATAAAATACTAAACAAATAATGATATAGGTCAAAATTTGAACTTCAAATATATCTAAAAATAAAATAACATGTACTTATAAACAACCTTGCATTAAATTGCTATGTTTTATAAGTTATACTAGTTATAACATTGATTATAAATACTAGTACAATTGATTGTTATAGTTATTATAATTGATAATTTTCATGATTTCGGAAAATGTTGTTCTAAAATTGGGCCAATGAATGGAGAAAACTCTATAATATATCTGAGTGAGAAACGAAAACGATTTTATATATTTTAATATAATATTACAATAAAAGTAAATTATATAAATATAAGATAATATTATAATATCCACGGGCGGATGCTGCATAGTGTGTAAACGCCTACGGGATTATAAAATACATACGAAAATATAGTTTATACGTTGGAAAGAGGAGAATTGGCCACTTTATATTATATACATATATACAGAGTGAATCACAACGTATGGAAACCCCCATTTTTTCCTTTGATAATAAACTTATCCAAGTTCTGATTTCTAAGTATACAATATATTATGACCTTATTTTAAAATACTTAGATTTATTATACCATTAATATTGTGTCCTGTGGGGCTATAATAACTCCTTTTTATCAATTAAAAACAGATGAATTTTTGAAAATGTTGATGTACCTACTTAAATAACAAGAAGTTTGTGAGTTATAAAAATGTATATAACTTTGGATAATAATATTAGTATATTACTTATATAGTTATATATGTATATATTAAAATTATTAAAAATGGTTTTACAAAACTATAAAATATATGTATCTAGTGTTTAATATTAATACAGTACCTATAAATATTATTATTAAACTTGGACAATGTTTACAAATTTTAAAACAGTGATAGATTAATTACTATAAGTTTAAACCAACATTGCAATTTGCAACCATTTGCAACCATTTGCAAACCATGGTCCATGAACATAAAGTGAAATAACTCAAAGATTACTCATTTGATTTTCGGTTTAAAAACATATTAAAATTTTAAAAAAATCATGTGCGTAATAGGTACTTTACAGAAAAATAAAATTCTTTTTATTTGAAAAAAAAGTTGGTATCACCACAGCATACTTTTTGAATGGTAAAAAACTATAAAAATATCAAAGTATTCGAAAATATGGTTATTATATTTATATATGTATTTATATATAAAGTATAAACTTAACAATTTGAATAAATTAGTTATTCTCAAAAAAAAAATGGGGGTGATCGTTCTTGATGAATCACTCTAATATATTATTAATATTATACATGTACAAAGTTGTAAAATTGTGTATAATATTATACGTATTAGGTCAAATTTAGGCGTTATAATGATTTAAGACGCATTTTGTACAAGTCCTGAGATTGGCGAGATTGCGTTGCCTATAAAATCGATCATTTATCCATTTATTTGTTTGTTATAATATTATTTTAGATGCTATACGCATTTTGACATCCATTTTTAATGTCTAATATTCTTTCAACAAACTACGAGTTTAAACCCACGTCATTACTCATTTTACTAGCTATAGTGGGGCATACATAAACATAATAGCGATAACACAAAGATTTTCACCGTCCTCTGTAGGATGATCATTTTAAAATATGATCAAAATTCTGTAGTGTCGCAAATCACAATATCCACAAAAAAACGTATTTTCGACGTATAAACTTATACTTAATAATAACCTTCCTTTTATTTTTAACCTATTACAGTATTACGTATTAATAATATAGGTAATACAATATTACGGAGTCCGTAATACGGACTTATATGTGGCTTTATAATAATCAATATAATATTACCTACCTATACAGTATACATGCAATATCTAGCATTGATTTCCGTTGCTTTATTTGAAGTCTTATCTACTATTCAAAACCATCTAAAAGACAAAACTTAATTTTTCACCATAAAGTTTAATAAGTTGATTCGCTATAATACTTTATTAAAGCTAAAAGGGTAAAAACACAAAATTAAAACTGCAAATTTAATGTGCTATAATATTATGTTATAGTAAGAAAAATTTAAATCTTGTCACCAACGAAGACGGTTACAAAAAAAAAAATGAACAATAATATAAACGTTTTTAAAATCATATTAGCATTTATACCTATACAGTATATATAGTATGCAGCAATGTAGGTTTTAATACGTGTTGCAGTGTATAATTTATTTAAATGGATATATAGACACATGACCATTTTTGCATTTTGGAGTGAAAACATCGCAATACATCCTAAAAATATGCGCAACACAATCAATAATAATATTGTATGTATTAACTCGGCGCGATGACTAATCGCACGCCATGCCACGTACTCGTAGATATTATTTTATTCTCTACAGCGAAGTAACAAAATTGTCGCCGACTTATATTATACAATTACACGGTAAAACGAATGAAAAAATCAAATGTCTTTGAATAAATGTATTTATTCTAGACATAGATTAAACCAAAATCTACATCGTATAATAATAAATGTATAGTTATTGAAAAATTATTTTATTAATAATTATAATTATTATTTAAAAAAGTAATATTATAATTTATAATTAGTAAGCTTATTGATATTTTTGGACATTTCTAAATTATTATTTGTACAAATCTGTGCGTGTGCGTGTGCGTGTATAAATAACAACAATAAATATTATGTATTATTTACATACATTTAAATATAAAACATGTGGAACAGTCTGATGAGTCATTTTCTTCTTTATATTTTCTACGAGTATCTTACAATTGGATTTCCGACTATGACTAAAAAATTGTGAAAAGATAATAAATTAAAACAGTCACAATAATTTCACTATAATGAACAGTTATGTGGGTAAGGCGATTTTTTTATCGAAGGACATTTGATATACATATTTTAAAAATGTTAGGTATAGGCATAGTTTAGGTAATCTTAAAGTTAAGTAGTTATTGTGAATGATAAATAAAATCGTAAATAATTCCTGATTACTACTTATTGCTTAACCACCCTTTCTAAATATCGAGTGTTCTATAATGTAAAAAATTCGCTTTATTATACAACACGATATCTATATATATATATATATATATAATAAAATATAATATAATATACCTAGCTATATACGATACGCAGATAGGTTCGTCCATGTCACAACTAACATCAACATCTTCAACGGATGTTCATAATATAATGTTTTTATATTTTATTTTCAAGTCATGAAAACATTATAAATATAAAATATTTTAGTGGAAATGAGTATCTATTTTATTTAAGCAAAATTTGTGTTAAAGTAAGATAGTACTTACATTATATATAGTTTAGATATTAGATAACAAAGGTACAGTACAGAAAATAAAGATAAACCGTAACACACATAAATGGATTTAAAGTAAAAAAAAAAAAAATATGCCAAAAATTTTACGTAGATAAATTCTTATTGATACAATAATAATAGATATTATGATTAAACAAAACTAAAAAAAAAAAGAAATCAAAAAGAAAGACAAAGTAATGAATTTTATTAAATAGAAAGAATGAAGTCTGTATTTCCTTCTAAAGACAATGTTAAACACTTATTAATTAGCATTTTTACGTTAAACTGATTACTCATAAAGTCATAACTCATAAGTCGTAATATTTTTCTTAACTATCAAAAGTAAAGAGTTTTAATATTTTGATGTAAGGTAGTCAACAAATTTTTGACCAAAGGATTTTTTACAGTAAAGCAATTTAATATCATAAGTTATATATTATGTTCTCTAATTCTCTTTTTTGTATACCTACACTCATTATTAGAACTGGCCAAAAAAATTTTATTTTTCAGCAAGAACAGAATTTTTTTAAATAATAATTTAACTGGAATGACATTAAATGTGATAAAATTAATTGATGAAGAGCCTTCAAAAATAAATTTGCGTAAACATACACGAATAAATTGTTTTTGTTGTGTCACTAAAGGATGTATCGCATTATCAGCTAGTCTACCCCGAATTACCAGATCGTATTGAAATATGGCTTGGTACAGAGATAGGTATACTATACATAACGTTTGTACTGGTATAAAATGGCATAATTTACAGAAATTTAAACTCAGACTCCGAAGTCTCATAACTAGACTATTTACAAGTAGATTCCGGCACAGGTTTTTATCGAAAGTTAAACCTAAATATCTGATGCTGGATACCAACTTACTGTAATGTTCGACAATAATAACTATTAACTACCGTTGCAAGGTATATGTTATCATTACAGAAATGTGATATTAAATCTATATTGTTTAACAGAAAATTCATAAATATAGTTTTATTGAAATTAGTAGTTAAATTCCTATAATTCAGATATTCATTAACTTTCCTTATCCCATTTGCCGCTTTTTCATAATATGTATCATAATATTTTATTTCTATAACGTTTCTAATATTATACATTCAATATTGTATAGACTGTTTAGTACAATATATATATATAAACAATGAAATCAGATGTTAACAATTTAAAAACTTGTCTATACCACCTAACGCAAATATTATAATAAATAATACATATGCGTTCGTATTAATTTAGTCATTAGTTAATTGGGTAAGTCAACAATATTATTATTATGTAGGTTTGACATACATTTTCTTATTTTTTTTTTGCAAGTAGGTAAACTAGATTTACCAACAAAAAACAACCCATATACAATAATAGAGAAAATATAATACACTATTATTTAAACTTACAGCAATACTTAGCTACTGATTTCTAAATACAGTGAAACCTCTGAATAAGCGGACACTCTTAGTCACCAAAATTTCGTATGCTATTCAAAGGAGGTAAACTTTTTAAATTCATAAAAAGTAAATATATAAAAGGAAAAAATGTGTGCTAGCTTAAATTAAATTATAATACAATTTTTTAATGTTTTAATAATATAATAATCTATATATTTTAACGATACGTTAATATGTATCTAAATAAATATAAAAAAAAATGTAAAAAAGGAATACATAGGAAGGTAGGTACATACATAGATACAATTCAATTTAGTGTGAAAAATCGGTTTTTGAACCCGTTTATTATCATTATATACTACTATACTAGTGTAGACGCGTGTTTCTGTTGTCGTTTTGTTATTATTTTTAAATTAAGATAAAAATATGTGTCCGCTATTTGAATGTTTTTTTTATTAAAGAATAGTAAAAATATCCCCGTTTCTAAAAAAACGTTTACTATTTAGAGGTATCTAGTTCATTAGGGAAGGTCTCAATGTATATCTATATGAGACATTGTATTATATTTTAGTGATGACCAACGATTACGATACTATAATAATTATTATAATTATTTTATTTTTGATACTTACAATTTACTTATGGTTATAATCGAAGTTGTAATATATAGTCATATAAATACGATATCTATGGGGTTTCTAAATATTGAACAATATTATATACATTTGAAATTAAGTCAATGGCCACAATCACTGTATTTTATATTTTGTATACCGTCAGTTTTTCCTCGACTTCTCGAATATACAAGCTTGTACGAGATTGTTGAATTTTTACCAAAATTGTTGTACTAGATATATTTTATTCGAAACTGAATCCTGAATCCACGAAAAACCATGACGTTTTACTCTATATAATAATATATAAATCAAATCACCATAAAAACATATACATATATAAATTATTTTATATTTAAATAAACACAGGAAATATATAGTTCTGTCACGTCATGAAACAAATCAAGCACGCGTAGTCGTCGAACTTTACAATACTATTATTATATATATTAATACATCAACGTGAGAAAAATAAAATAAAATAAATATACAAAAAAAAGTATAGTAATAAGTAAGGTTATGTAAGTAAGAAATAGTTTAAAATAAATGTGTTCAGTCAATCGAATATACATAATAATAATAATAATAATAATAATAATATAACATGTATTATGATTTATCGATAAACATAGATATTATACATATGCTCATAATAATAATATTATTATATTACTTGTATTACATGAAAAATGTTAAAAAATAATTAATTTTATCGAAGAGATAATCTGAAATCGTATAAACTTGGTCGTCCACGGTATTATTGGGAGTCTTAAATTCTTTACCGGGATTCTGGTACGTGTTACTGTTCATCGCATCGTCGTCGTCTACTAAACGGAAAAATAAAAATAAATGTAAATTAAAAATAAATAAATACTACAAATAATGCATAATGTTGAGATTAAAATTATTTTTTTAAATTATTAAAATCACTTTTGGTTCTACGGTTTATTGGCGTCTATACGAATGTATAATTAAATATATATTTATTGTTGTAAATATTCGTCGAACTGTAATTTTAATATTCAAACGTCAAAAGGTCTATTCCAAGTATTCCCCCTCCCAATAATTCAAATTTCGAATACAATTGCTAGATACATTTTTTTTTTTATTAAGGAATTGGGGTTTTGTTTAAATTTTTTAAAGACAAAAAATTCTAATAATACATTATTATATAAACATTAAATCATACATTATTATCATATTAAATATTGCATTAGACTTAAATTTGAATTTAAAATAATATAGGAAAATATAAATTAATTAATAGCGAGGTATTTATGTAAAATGAATATAGTTTATTATATTAAACTATTCTAAAACAAATAATTTAATAACTATATGGTACTTAATTGATAACTTTACCAACCTAATTCGATTAGTTAAGAATTTTCATAAATTAATTAAATACATACGATGGAATAAAATAATATAATTTTGAAAGATAATAAAAATCGTCTACTCTTTTGAGTGTCATCTAACTTCTAGGTAATGTTAAAGAGTTTTTAAAAATAAAAATTAATATGGATTTAGTTTATCCAAATAGTTAAAAAAAAATACCTGGAATTGTGTTATCTAAAATAAAACCAACGAATCCGGCGATAAATATTCCAGAGGATAGATACGCAATAACTACATCGTTGGCAGTTTCATTTTTGATGTTGGTGACATTACCTTGTACGGTTGAGATGTACTTTGGAATCGCCTGCAAGTAAAACAAATCAAAATTAAAATAAATAATAACTCATTGTTTAAGCATCCGTTCATTGATTTGAACAGACGACCATTACAATATTAAACAAATTATATTAAAATTATAATTATTTATTACCAATCCAAAAAATATTGACAATCCGAGAATATACATGTTCCTTAACGAGTTGAGATTTATGAACTGTAGATTAGATAGCGCTGTATAAACAATACAAATAAGTAAGACAATTAATTAAAAATAATAAAATTAATTATTAATTATTCAATAACAAAGTCTCTTTTGTAGGTTTTTATAATATCTGTTTCTTTCCAATAATAATTGAAAACATTTTCCGTTTTTTAAGTTTTATCAATTATTTTTTTCATTGCATTCGAATTTTAAACAGCTGCGATAAAAAACAATTAAATTGTATAACTTTTCTCAAGAAGTTTCAACTATTAAATTCAAACTATATAGGTACATTTGTACCCATTACATAGATTCATATTAGGTAGGTGTATGAGACCATTATTGTGGTTTTTATTTAATACAAAATATGCTTAGAAAACATTATTATAATCATTTATAAATATTATTATATTGAAACGTAGATATCCAATGGAAATAATTTAAAAATTGAACATAGCGTGCGTCCGCCAACGTCGTTAGGATTGGTGGTTTATATTAATACTTATTAGTTATTACCTATAGTCTACTTAAGATGCGTCAAGGTTTAGCTTATTAGCTTTCACACGTGGGAGAATACATGTATATATCACCTTTAATACCAACATAAAAAAAAGAAAATAAACGTCCATGGTAAAAGTTTGAAAAATATATTTTTTAGCTAAACCATCTGTTTCTTAAAAAAAATTAGCTGACAACGATCTAAGGAAATTATTATTTTTCTGGAATTTTACGATATTCAATTTTCGTTATATTTTTGTATGCGCACGAGAAAAAAGTGCCCAAGTGTAGTCCTCCATACATAGAAGTACAGAACACCAATCGGTTGAAAGTACAAAACTATACGAATACAACACGCTCTGTCAAATCTCAGTTAGAAAATGAGCAGCCCTAAATTATTGGTATTGTGATTTTACCCAATCCATAAAAATAGTACAATAAATAAAATAAATATAATAATGTCACCCCTAGATATTTGAGTAAATAAAAATAGACCTTGTTAAAAAAATGTATGATTTAATTTGCAATTAATGTATTAATGAGTGACATTAATTAATAATGGAAAAGATTATTTAGTTATTATTATATGAAATTGAATTTGAATTTTTTCGTATATCGTATACACTGATTTAGTCAAAATCTCTTCCCAGTTTTATATTAAAGCAGTGGCGTAGCCAGGGGGGTTTTGGTGTTGACCCCCAACCCCCCCTTCGATCGTATTTTTATCAAAAATATAATTTTTATAATATAGGAATACAATCATTTATTCGTGGTGAAATGTATTCTGTTATGCCGTATTCACGTTATCGACTACAATGGTGATAATAATCATTATCATTCAATTATTTTTATTATTTTAACACGGTTGTAGATTTATTTTATTTAATTACTAAAAAAAAACCCCCCTAAAAAAAATCCTGGCTACGCCACTGCATTAAAGTGTATATACAATAGGATTCTGCACTTCCATACATTTTTCATACGCATTACACATAGGTAATATAATTCAAGCTTTAAGTTTATAACTTATTAAATATACTTGCCTACGGCTCCGATCAACACAAGTAGCACGGACGTCATAGCACCAAGTACTGGATCTGGCAGAGTAATCAACAGTGCAATCAGCTTCGTAAACGTGGACAAGAAGATCATTATGCATGCTGCGAGTCCGATTACGTTTCTACTGCACACCTAAAACACCGCGATATACGCCAATGAGTATTATACAATTAATGTTATTACTTATAATATATTCTCAATGACTTATGAGTTGATACCGATGCAAACCTCATAGCTTTTTCATTAAAACTACCTAAACACCTAGCAAAACTGTAGATACTTACTAGCTAATAATCACCATCCAATGATTCGATTATAAAAAATTAATAAGATACGTAACGAGTTTATAAACAATACGATCGGTCATAGTATGTTTTTTTATACCGAAAACTGTTAATTATCTATAATATACTGTATAATATTTATAAAAGTTCAAATATTTTAGACTCATAATACTTAGTTTGATATATTTGTATAGAATCTATACATATTTATACTATAGATAACCTATACATAACTCTCTAAAAGTTAAAAAAAAAATGATTCATAAATATGACGTGGTAAAAAAGTTTCAGATGAATTAAATTATCTAAATTAATTGCTGAGTGTTTTTCTCATATATATTCTATGTCTTTTAAATTCTACGAACAATTTATTTGTGGGTGTATGTTTATTAATAATATTATGTTGTGATAATGCTACAATAATTTAGCGCCGTTCGTATAGGCGAACTAAAGTACACTACAAGTATAAGAGTAGTTTACGATAATATTGCAGCGGGATATTCCAGTTTCACTCAAGTGATACATTTATTACTAACAATATTACACTATTATTATATTATATAATGATATAAAATGCAATTATTATCAAGTAAAATAAATAGGTGCTTGTTTTGCATAATAATTGAAAATAAAGGTATCAATAATATTACATTCATAAAATAACTTTTGTATTCGTAGTCCATGTTCGTAACGTTTAACCCAACAACCGTATATCATATATTTATGAAAGCATCACGTGTACAATTTAATTTATAATAGTGATTATTTTTTTAGAATTATTATGTGTAGGAACAAAATAAAATGTATTCTCGTTTTAACGATGTTTTAAATATGGTTGTCCACTAAAGCATCTATCATTTGTAATTATTATTTTGCAATAAATTAATTAGGTACGTGACTTTAATTAATTTAGATATTGCAAAATACAAAGAATGCAGCAAATGGATTGAAAAGTATTTAAAAAATATCATATAATAATTGGAATTATAAATATTTTAACATTTTTAACAGTTGAGTATGTATGTTAATGCACCAACAATATTATGAAAAAGCTGTTTTATGTATAGTTACAAGTTACAACTTTGTATTGGGAATTGGCCACGTATAATTAAAAACCCTAAATATTTAAACTGCAAGGACTAGCACGCATATTTATGTATATTTATCGTTATTATAAACATATTATACAAAAATATATTGTGGAAATATATTAAGGAATTAAAATAATATAAGAAATTACAGTTTGCAATCGCATATGCCTATCTATACCATATTTTATTTTTATCAAGTTTGATAAACATTAACCTATTCGATGCTAATATATTATCAGTTATCACATAATATTAAACAAATCAGTCATTATTTATTTGACTAGATATACATTATATGTTTGTTAAGTAATATTAATAATAAGATTATTAAAGTGTTTAAAAAAACATTAGCTGACTAAAATTACTTAAACAAGTAAAATAAAATTGATGGATCTATTCTTTTTTTTTTTTAAAGTATGCTTCATTATCGCGATCGTAAGTATAATTAGAATTATTATTACTATAACTTCAACAAGCATCTTAAAAGTAAACAAATATAAATAAATAATTATCATATAAATTATATTGTGTCTATTGAAATATGACATAAATTACTACACATAAAATACAGCATGAAGATAGGGTCTCAAACTGTACTCCATAATATCACGAAAAACAATAAATATTATGTTATTCTATTGTAACATATCGCGATAACCATTGACATGGATAATGATACGATTATATATTATAATAATTACATATAAACGCTTATTGGTAGATAATAATGTACAGTTTCGTATAATTTTAGATGACAATTATAATTTATATACTCACAGTATGCAAATATACAATTAATTCCAATAATATACGCTGGTATACTGTATACGATGAAACTCGAGACGAACAATTTATTTTCTAGCAAGACCACCGAAAAGGCACAAATTTACGAATTAAATGAACATGATGAACATGACTAACGGAAGATAATAATTTTTTTAACTACCATAGGAGCGTTTATCGCCCCTCTTCCGCGATTCTAAAACCCTGATTTACCCATAAGTAATAATACTATCTTACAATAACTTTTTTTGATTACGAGTACCTAATACTACCTATACATAATTGTTTAATATACATAATATTATATTATTTATATTACACTGAATATAATTAGTATATTTTAAATTTAAACTTTAATAAACGATATAATGAAGTAACACTGAGCTGGTAACTTAGGTAGTATTATTATTACTAGTATACATACTTGGGTGATGCCGATATTTCCCACATTTTCGCTGGACGAGCTAACGCCAGAACCTGTACCCAAGATACCGGCAAAAATTGTACTAATGCCTTCGATGCCGATACCACGACTTACCGCATTCTTAGGAGGCTTTGTTAAATCTGAAACAATAAGCCACCGGTGTACATTCAATGTTATATGCTTTTATGAAGTATTACATATCCGTATGTCTATATTAAGATTGAAGATGTATTGTTAACACCTTTTATAGATACTAACTACTAACCATATTTAATATATATAAGTATATAACAATTAACATAATATTATTGTATAGACGCGAGGATTCTTGTTACGGGATGTGATGTAATTTATATCAGTTTACATATAGATCTCAGGCATCATTAAGAAGTATCGTGATCTATCTATCATTTATTGAATTAGAAAAATAAATAAACTATAGTAAAATATTTCAGTAATTTTTCTGTAAAATGTATTGACTTATTGTATAAACAAACAAATTGAAAAAAAATTAATGAAGAACAGCTGAAATGTATTTAATTAATTCAACCACTCGCGCATACCATTGCTTTATATAGTACCTAGGTGATCGACTGTTTGTGTTTATTTTCTTAAATTCAAAAAAACAGCATGTTATCATTAATCTCAGTAAGATAGGTAAGGAGTATATATCATTTTATAATAATATCGTCGTATACTCACTGGAAAATCTTGCACACGTGTAATAGTTAGCTACTGACTGTACGATGTTAGCGAAAATCGCGGGTAGCATGGCTAATACCGATGTCAAGCTAAATGTCGGTCGACCCCATTGAACTATAAAAGAACACATCATAGGTATAATAATTAATAATAACCGCGTATAGACGTAGGTAATCGTATAATTCGCATCAACAAATTGTGAGCACAAACAGAGCACAAATTATTTTTTCTTCTGTTTAGTGAGATAGTGGTATATTATACCTACTAAAATTGCAAATGATGTATTATAGAGATAGCTTTCTAGATTATATAGATTTCCATCAAACGTGAATCTAAGGCATAGACGGAGATTTGATTGAATTTTAGGGGAGGCTATAATTGGCAATATTATTGCAATATAGGTATCTATTTATTACTTTGAAAAATGTTCAATCATTTTGTGGGGAGGAGGCTAAGTCCCACCAATCTCCACCTATGATCCAAGAGGGAGGGCTAAGAAACTCTAGTCCCTCCCCTTTGGAAATATTATATATATTATGTATGTATGTATATTCATATAATAAAAAAATATTACATAGGTCTTAAACTTTGTTAATTTAAAATATAAATAAAAATCTTATCAAATCTTATTTACATAATATCATCTATAATCTATCATGTACCTAGTAAAATTATAAAAGTATTTTTTCTGAAAAATAATTAGTCCCCCCCCCCCGGCCTTACAATTTCCATGCCTGATCTCCGTTCAATAGTTAATGTTTTACATGGATCCAAAAAAAAAAGAATTTAAATTTAAAAAGATATCTTCTATAATATAGTCTATATTATAAAAAAGAAATATGTTTTGTTGCTCTGTACAGAACTCTCAAATGTTGAAACGAATTCCCAATAATATTTTATTACAAGGATAAGGTAATCGGAACATCGGTGCGTTGCGCAATACTCCAGTCTTTGATTCGGTGTTTATCGGGTCTGTTGGCAATATAATATTTCTGTTAGTCATGTAAAAACACAAAATCCACATGATGCCCACGCTGAGTAATATCTGGTTAAAAATTTAAAATTAACAAATAATTAGTGACAACGTTCATCGTATGCAGTAGATAATTCTTATCTCACCGAAAACAGTGCGAAAATTTTCAACCGAACTCTGAACAGTCCACCTTGAGACGAGTAGACTGGCAAGGAAATTACGACTTTTCGCAAATATTGTGAGAATAATGTCAATAAAAATAGAGTTCTATAAACACAATAAAACATATATGATTTAATTTATGATTATAGTTATTTGAGTTATTCGATCAGTCTTAAAAAGAAAATAACTTTAATTATTCGTTTTTATTTCTAAATAAACAATACGTTAGACGCACTAATATTATTTGTAGGTTTAATATACGTATATATTATTTATTGCAAAATTCATGATTAATCTAATAGCATAAGTAAAAAAGTAAACTGAGCACAGCGTGTATGGACGTACATTCACTGATACCGTAATATGAAAGTATATTTTTTTTATAAGGAAATACTTATTTAAATTCAAGAATATTAATATGCTTTAAATTAATACTTACATTCTATCATAATCAATTAAAATTGATAAAAATACTCAAGATTAAATATAAAAATTATTTGACTGATTTCTCTTTAATCGAATGATATTGAAAATTTGAAAAATTACGTCATAATGAAATAATTAATCATCTCTTTTATATTTTTTCTGTATATTTACAAATGTTTTATCTGATCATTTTTATTTTTTAATGTATTTTTAAATGGTTTTATAAATAATCAAATTATTTCAGTTACAAACAAATTAAATGATCGAGTCTAATTTATAGATTTTTAATTTAGGCTATTCGAATTATCTCTGATGGTCTCATTCTTAAATGTTCCATAAGAAACAGTGATTTTTTTTATATAATTGGGTATGATATGAAAGGTTACTTGTGTGTAGCGCTGTCAATATTTTCTTTGCTAACTAAAAAATAGACATTCAGAAATATTGTCCACGGTATTTCAGTGACATTAATAATAATTTTTACACAATAATATCGAATATTGCACGATACTGAAAACCCCAACTTGCACAACTCGCATAGGCCATAATAAAACTATAATTATATATCTATTAAAAAAACGATCATTAATTTTGAATTAAGTAGAGGTATTAAATACAGAATCGTAAAAAAAATATATCATTGAATTAAGTCCTTACATTTCAATATTATTGATTATAATAAATTACTTATTAGCTATTCTAATGGAATCATAACAGTTTTTAATGGAAACGATTAATATGTTTAATTTTAAACATTAAAATATTATTATTAAGAATTTTATCATTTTATTGGTTGTATCTTGTATAATATATTATAATAAGAATTACATTACAATCCTATACTCAAACGTTTTTTAATGGATGTTTGACGTCTCGTCGTCGTGGTATTTTTAGCAATAAAATACGACCAAAAACATTAAGCACAGTGTGTCGATAGCCTGGTTTCTTTTTTTCGATTTTTGGTGTCACACATCGTGACGCATCTTATTACTTTAAGTATAATAGGTAACTACTAAATAAAGTAAAATATAATTTAATATTTTATGTTAAAATTAATTTTACATGATGGCCGTGGTCCAATTTCCCGACATTAGAAACACTCCTTTTTCGATGACCGACAGCCCTATGAGGCACATGGTCGGCACTACGGTCAGCGGCGTAATGTACTTCAGTGATTTCCCGATAAATCCTGCAAAATAAAAAAGGATAAAAAAAAATATAACGCTCAACGTAATATTATTATAGTTTATTTAATTTATATACATAATATATATATATACTATAACCTAGGGTATAATTTTATAAACAATAAATCCGTTCTCGAAACAAGGACACGATGGATTATACAACAATAACGAAAATTACGTGTATCGTATTATTTTATTGATATTAATTATAATCATTGGCATTATTTATACTTGCCCCTATCACCGATATACATATACCTATGCTTTGTTTTAATTTAAAAATGTGTATGGTAAGTGGTAAGGGAAAGATAGAAATTTAAATATATTTAGTTAACATTACTATAAAATCCTGTTTAGTATAATATAAAGATTGTTAATTTTGCATATATTGATTATTGTCAACCACATATTATAAATTACGATGTAAAATCAAAACTAATATTCTTTGTTGTTGTTTTTTTGTTCAATTAAAAAAAAAAAAGAAAAAAAATTTCTTCAATGACAATCTCGTATTATGAAATAAGACAATAATTAATATAATATAATTCACTTGTGAATTGTCTATTTTTGTATTATTTTATAGCTGGTGTTAAGGTGTTATAGTAAGTGGACCACAGTCCAAAATTGAACCATCACCAACACCAACACATTATTATTCTTAAATACACCGTTGTAACTTAAAATATTTTCATCATTTTTAATAATAATAAATTTATATTTAATTTAAATTTATGAAACTCTAATAGGTACTTGTATATAAAAAAAACACGAGCGTAACGGCCAGTGCCGTTGAAAATCTAATATTATAACTAATAATTAAATTTTTAGTTTTTAGTTTTGGATAAAAAAAAATAAAGTAATGCTATAATGATGACAGATTTTTGTTTCTGGATCCCCTTAATTAAAAAGTTAAATGTCTAAAAGTGCCAAAAGTCTAATGGAAATTATTTTTCAACTCCGGAGTCCTGATTAATAGCGTGCATATTATATTTATCTATGATATATCTTAAATATTATTCTAAATCTGAGACATGATCTTAAGGCATTTGAAGTATATCCACTGATGAACTAAGATGGTGAGATATGGAAACTTTTCTCGATGTACCATAGTCTACGACTGGTAGAGCCGGTAGAGGACAGGGCGCTGTTCATATAAATAATAATTTATATGAATTCGTGCTTATATAGCACAGAGAAAATAAATTGAATATAATATTGTTGTTGAAAATGTTATTGACATTTTTAAAAATAAATATGATTTATAAGATTTGAATGCACGTTTTTTAAATAATTAAAATTATTGCGTATTGGTAAAAAAGAACTTAGTAGCAGAACTTTTAGAAATAGTTATTGCGACTCGAATATTTAATTACCACATTTTTTGTCATACATTTTGACCATTAAACTATTAACTATTAACTTTTTTTCCAAAGGTCCTAGAATATTCGATTTCGATGCCTATCAAAATCAATTTTTACAATATCCTAAAAATAAAACGTTTAAAATATTTTAATTGAAATATCAAGAAATATTTCAATATTAAAGGTGTATTCTAGTGTATGACAAAAAAAAATATATATTTTCATAATTAATTTATCAACTTTTCAATAGATTAACTTAGATCAATATTTTTTTTTGAGGTGAAGATATATAGAAATATATAGAAGTATCGTTAACCATTAAGCCTCTCACACATCATATAATAAAGTCTCACCTATAGCTATTATTATTTTGTTTGACGATGAAGGTTAGGTCATAAGCTGGTGAGGTCTCCAAATTACAGGAAAGAGGTTTAATATTGAATACAATTCATAAAGATAATATATAGATAAATTATATTGTACACACACAGTGCTAAGGTCGTATCGTATTTTATTAATATTATTGTTGACGCCATACATAAACCTGTCTGGACTTCTGCAAATTGGTTATCAGCAGCATACAATTAAAATGTTTGCTATAACAAAGTGTAACACGCGGATAGACACAATGTGTCGCCGATGGCCGATAATGATGATATAACGATCTGTTCAACCTTTACATATTGGACATACATGACCTATAGACTGGTTATAGTCTATAAGTAAGAAAATGATTTTCTAAATCAATGAATAAAAAACCAATCGTAAGATAGTGTTGTGGATAATATGTAAGAAATAAGAATACTGAATATGTACAATGTACATATTTATTATATTACTGATAATAAAAAAAATATTTATGTTTTCCGTTTTTCAACTATTACCTAGATAATATATACTATTAAGTATAAACTATATATATATGAGCCACGCTTATAACATTGAATAATTAAAGATTTGTCTCAGTTTAATTACAAATTTTACTAATTTAAACGAAAAACCGATTTACAATAATAATTTATTCACAAGTTGGAACATTGTTATTATCATATTAGTATTAATAATCAATATTTATATAAAAGTCAAGACGATCAATAGTATTAAATCTCAATTATATAATTTAATATGTTCTGTATATAACTAGAAACAATATGTGATGACTAATATTGTACCAAACGATTATTTATATAATTAAATATGACGGGAATGGCCGAAGAGCAATCTACAAAAAAATAATCTACCAAATTAATATTTATTTTAAATTGATAATAAATTATTGTTTGGAGAAAACCTATATTTAAACTCGTCATTTTGATAAAAAAAATAAGTAAAAAGAAACCGGTCAAACGTTCAAGTTCATTTACTCAATATTATTAGTACAAACAATGATTCTTTATTCATCAATGAAACTTATAAAAAAAAAATGCAAATGGTTTCTGTACACATAATCTATGCTTTAAATATTTTGGAAGATTACCGGGATGGCAGGATTTTTATCAGTTGCGATAAATCTTGGACTTAGGGTGAATGAGAAAAGCTTGGAAGCTATTCTAGATTTTTTGATTTTTTCCTGTACAGTTTTTAGATACTAATCAGAATAGAAAGTGTGATTGGATAAGATATATGTATGATGGGAAATTAATTACATTTCTTATGGTACTAATTTTAAATAGGTAACTACACTTTTTTGAGATTGAAAGTTTTTGTATTTTCTTACAATAATTATTATTAGTCTAGTTTGATTTTAGAGGGGATTTGTACAGGGGTAGTTTAATACCTATATGGCTATACGTATTTAAACTTTAAAATATATAATACTATACAGCAATATTCATGTTTTCATGTATAGCATGTACACAGGATAATTCTTTTAAAGCTAAACAACAATTGTAACGTATTTTAATTTTTTTTTTTATATATTATTTGAAATCATTTACCTTAAAAAGAATCACCGTATATACGAGGCGATAACGATCATGCTCACTCCCTTTTACTAAAATTATAATTTATTCAAATTCAGATTTTTTAGTTATGTTCTTACCAGAATAGCCCAAAAACATTTGAATGATACCGGTGATGATCATAGCGCCTTGAATATTACGAACGCGTAGATTCCATTCTAACGTCCGGGCTTCGGGACCCATCGTGAACAGATCAATGTTGCTATTACATTGCCATTTAGGCAGTTCCAATATGGGTAGCGTGCAGAACAGATACACGAATCCACTAGACTGCACAATCGGGAGCCTATTTAATATTATATTTATTATTAAATAGTGTCATAAGAATAATATGTTATACAAACATTAATAAATCACGTTACACTTTATATAATACATACCTATAATGATATAAGTATATATGTATATAATATATATAGAGATATTTTTTTATCGTAGGACATATGAAATTTCATAAAATAATTTAACTTAACCTATATCAGTTATGGAAAACTTCAGTGCTGAGGCTATACAAAATATATTTGGGGTAAGGGGACGTTATTAAAAATGTAGATTCATACTCTAAATTTAGGTAAAGACTAAAATAAAATTTTCTTATGTAAAATACTGCAATTGAGAGGAAGTTGGTTTAGAGTTTTGAATGTTCTGGTAAAAATACAATAACTATGTAGTTGTTATAATTTTTTTTCTTTTTTCATTACATTTTAGTTTATGGTTAAATAACTAAATATGAATATAATAACATACGTAATATATTTTGCTTACAGGAAATTCTTTGTTACAAGTGTATATAATTGTAAGACAATTAAATATATATCATCTAATCACAATATTTAATTAACTTGGATAAAAAAAAATGCATGTGTATAATTAATAATAAAGTTAACTGAACAAACTACACAACAATTGAATTTTTCCAGAGCATATTCAGAAATGGTTTCCACCAAATTTGTTGAGGGTATATTCAGTACAATTTTAACAATTTTAATTGAAAACTTTAGTGTAAAAAAAGGTTTCTGTTAACCAAATGACGTGATTTATAAAATAATAATAATTTCATGGTAAAAATAGATTTGGTCTTTTCAGTTCAACGTCATTACTCATTACTATAACATTGAATACGCATTTTTATAATTACTATTATCGAGTATTGCCAGTTAATCATGTATTATTTTATCGTAGATTCTATTCAACAAAAAACAACGAACGCCTTCATAAACCATAATGCACATATTTCACCAGCGAAAAATAATTTTCGTACCTACCATAAAGACATATTTTATTTTATTTTCAATAAAAAATTAAATCGATCACTACAAAAACAATGACTATTTTTTTTTTTGTAAATTCATTGAGACTTGAGAGTTTACGCAGCTGGTATACCTATAATTTTTTTAAAAGATCTTGATAGTACACCACTTATAATTTTTGGTACCTAACGTTAGATGGTAAAAAAAAACTAAATTTTGAAGGGAAATAAAGATGTCACTCATTTATATATTTATACAAGCTACTCTCAACCTATAAATATTATAATTTTATTAGTTGGCCAAAATCTATGATCGATGAAAATAATTAACATATATTTATGCTCACCTGACACCCAAAATGGTCTGCATCCCCGTGCTGAAACCTGCTACCATGACAGCCGTGGCCAGCAAGTCCGCGCGTGCCGGATCCTCTGGTAAAATGCACAATTTCGGGGCCAAAATATTATACACGAAGATCAAACAACTTAAAGTGGTCACCACGTTCTGCAAAGCGTTTATAACAATAACGATAAATACATATTTGTTGTGTGCCCTTGCTTAGTTTATATTTTCACACATTCTAAATATGTACTTATTATACTATAGGAATAAGGTATAATTACTTTCTATAGGTATTTCGAATTAGGCACTAAGTTATCCATATTGCAGATATGTTAAATATTAGATTATTATTAAAAATCTGTACCAATATGATTGTTAATTAGACAAAATTTGTTAATTATTTGATAGTTTTAAGTTTAAATAGTTTTAAATTTTATTTTAATATTTTATAATACCTATCCTTACCTGTATGGCCAACAGCGGTGTTAAGTACGATGGAGGGTTTACGTTGATAGCGTATGCCAGACAATCGTCGACGGGTTCGCTATTCTCTGGCTCGTCCTCCAAATCGAACGGCATTTCCAATGCAGTGTTGTTGTGATCTGGTGCCACTTTGATCACATCCATGACAGGAAAATAATTATATTGTGGTGATTTCGTCTTTGATTGCCTGCACCTGGACTGCGAGAAAATCGTTTTAAGATATTAAAATCTAAGTCATTCGCAGGCCCCGGAAAACCAATGTCCAATATTATATTATATTCTAAACCTACTGCACACACAACTGCCGACCAACTGAAACGGCGATTATAATACTATATACTTAATAGGTATACTGCTCCACATAACATAATATACTAATCGTTGTACGTCTGTATTGCAATAATAATAATAATTTATACCCGCCCATTCACCCATCCTCTCAACACGATTTGAAACATTATCGGTTTTAATATTATTTATCCGAATCAATTAAATACACACACAAACACACACACGTCGTTCGGTCCATCAAGCTTATCGTTGCACATACTATTATTGTTATATTTTATTTCTGATGATCTTTGCCCGCGTTCCCTGATACAGCTATAGACTATAGTGAAGCGTCTATCAACAGTTTCAACACATCTTGGGTACACACACAATATATGCACAGGCGTATTTATCGATTGCGCCGAATGACCTTTTACCTGTAAGAAATCGATCGATTGCGCCGCGTATCAACTCCGCCGAAATTTTGTATTTATTGATTCTGCCGGTTATCAACCCGCTGAATATTTCTAAATTATTTATTTTAATAATAACAAAATGTAAAATGTTTACATTAATATAAAATTAATTTGTAGTTCACTAGTAACAAAATTACATTGCTAAAGCAGAGCATTACATGAGCATATATAACTTGAACTTTATAATGTAATATGCGTAGCTATAGCATATTATCGTGTCGGTTTTTATATATATATATTAATTCTCAATCAATAAAATCTATAAAGTTGTATCAAAAAGAGACACATTTTATTACATGTAGGTACATTGGTATTATTAGAAAAAACAATTCAAACATTGTAGTGCACAACGGAAAATTAACACAATAATTATAGTGAATTATACATATGAGTTATAACAAAAAAAGCAATTAAACACAAAGTAAAATTTATTAAAAATTAAAATAGTAAAATAGTAAAATAATATAATTGAAATACTTAGTTTTTTTACAAAATGTTTTACAAGTTATTTAGATAACGCCAAAAAGGCAAAAATAGTACAGTAAAAATAATAATTAGTGTATTGTAGTGTTAGGTTGATTTATTTTTTAGAGTAGTGCCAGTAGTGATTTTATACCAGTTTTATATACTTAAATCGTTAAATCTATTCATTTTTTTAATAAAATAATCGTCAAAAATTGTTGCTATATATTTTTTTATCTTTATAAATAATTTTAAATTATATTGTTACGAGTGAACTGCAAATTAATTGTATATTAATGTTAGCTTTTTACATAATGTTATTATTTAAAAAAATAATTTACAAATATTCAGCGCATTGATAACCGGTGGAATCAACATATAAAAAAGTTCGGCGGAATCAATATTATATAGAAAAATATCGGGCGGAATTGATAAAATACCACATGCGTGCCTAAATAGTAAATAAGTATATTATTATTACATATTATAATTTATTCTAATATTTATTAATTATTAAATAATATATTGTATTTACGTGCGCATGTCCACATTCCGTAGGAGTCTTTTGCTTGCTCTGTCGTCGCTGATGGACTGCCATCGATTGGATTCTATCGAACTCCCATTTGATGCCATTCCCCATAACTTAGACTTAATTATCGTTTTGTAAATGTTTTACACAACCACACGCTGTAATTGATCGATATCTAATTTTATTTTAACGACACAAATAAAATGATAGAATATTATTAGCGACTACCCATATGAAATCATGGGAATCGTTAAGTTTTCGCTGTTTGTAGGTACATCTATACTGCAGTTGCAATAATTTATAATACACACAATAATCATAATGGTTTAATATCGAACATAGTTTACGAGCTTAGTAATAATAATATGTCATAGCAGATATCATATTATGTGTGTGACACACAATATAAATAATAATTACAATTACCTTATTTATTACTCATATATCCTGTTTTATTAATAATTTAGAATTTTT
The DNA here is from genome assembly GCF_020882245.1 of Rhopalosiphum padi. NCBI lineage: Eukaryota > Metazoa > Arthropoda > Insecta > Hemiptera > Aphididae > Rhopalosiphum > Rhopalosiphum padi. The sequence continues at coordinate 74,725,953 of NC_083598.1, forward strand.
TGTTTTTGTTTTTTTATTATTATTTAATGGGTTTAATATCACATCATAACAAAGCCTCTAGCAACACAATTAATTTTTTTTTACTTGTTAATGTTTGTAAATTTATTTTAAAATTTATTTATGTATTTACTTACTGTACTATCCAGCTATTTGAAAATCAAAACCAATATTTTTTAAATTTTTGTTATTGTTTATATTAATTACATCATTAAAAAAAAACCATAAAATTTTTTTTAAGTTGAATTGTTGATTTACACTAAGCACTGATATACCAAGTGCTTAGACTTAAAGTTTAGACTAAAGGTTGGTAGAACGGTATACATTTTATAAAAGGTTGATGAATATTTGCATCATATGTAAACAAAAATAATTCAAAGAGTGATTTATTTAAATGTAAAACAAATTGGAGACATCATATAGAAATAGTTCAAGATTTTATTTATACATAATTATGATGAAACAAATCACGACTAGAATAAATAAATATTGTCATAGATTTTTTTTAAAGACATTCATTACCTATATGACATCAAAAAATTGATTTTTTTTTGTAATTCAAAATTTAATTATAAAGAAACATTAGCCTAAATTAAAAGATATATTAAAATACAAGGAATTATTTAATTCGTAAAAACTAAATAGTAAATTATATATATATATATATATATATATGTGTGTGTAAAAAAAAATTGTATATTAAAAGATAAGAATGTGATTTGTAGATTAAAATTAAAAAACTTATTTGGAAGTATCTTGGCCTAAATTCAGACCAGCTGGCCCTAAAAGGTTGCCAGCAGGTCCTGGTAAACCAAGCTGTTCTTGATACGATTTGAGAATGTGTTGAAAAGCGTTAACATCTATGTCAACAGGTTCAAAATCTTCCACGTCTGAGAAATTATCTTCTTCGCTGTCTTGACATTGGGCTGTAGGGTCTATTCTAACAGTTTTCTGTAAAAAAAATTAATTAAAATGACAATTTAAAAGAAAATATATTGGTGGGCACAATATCAATTACATACTTTTAGTTTGTTGGTATCATTTTTAGATTTTTTTACAAAACTACTCCCTAAAGATGTAGATGCAAGTTCTTTATCCATTTGAGCCATATAACTAGATAGGCTAGGACCAGCCTGACTTCCTAAAAAAATATGATGAAAAAAACAGTTATATCACAGTGTATCACAAACATACAAGCAAATTTGTATTCAGCAAAATAAACTTTGTACTGTTAATTTTAATACAATAGTGAATAGATTTATTATCATTAAGATCAATAGATCATAGATTTATTATCGTGAATTTTTATGACATAAATTGACATTAGTCAGTGTGCTAATACAAAAACAGTTGTATCAATTATTGTATATTTATTTTAAATGAATTACTTCTTAGTCTTATAAGTTATAATACTTAAAATAGTGTAAGATTAATATCTTTATAAAACTTGAGATATATTTTTCAATTATTTTCAATTTGGCATTATCCATTACTAGAGCGCGGAGTTGTTTGCATTTGCATATTTATTCTGGTTGAATGTACGATATGTTAAGTGAGCACAACATTTATTTTGTGTCTTGTGATATAACAATTTAAAAAATGAAACTTTTTATCGCATATTTTTGCATTTTTCTATTTTAAGAGCTATTTTACAATTTTAATTGCATATTTTGATGGTTTGTTTGGTTTTTTTTATAGATATTTTTGAAATATATACTATTGCCTGTTGTTATATAAGAAAAAAAATATTATATTTGTATAGTTTCAATTAAAATCAAAATAAATTAATAGATATACTTGTAGGTATAAACAGTTTTCCCAAATATAACCTTAGATCAATAATCGGAGAAATAAAATAAGTATACCAAGATAAATTGTAAATAATTAAAAAAATTTTTTAAATACATTGTATTAATTAAATGTTCAAAAAATTAATTTTATTGTTACTAATTTTTTTATGCACATTTAAGATTTTTTAGCACATATTTGGTTGGTTTTTAATGCATTTAAATCCGCGCTGTATTCGTTAAATTTTTATATAAGAGAGACTTATAATAAATAAGTCTTATTTGTAATTAAAAATTAATATAATAATAAAATTAAAATCTTTGATTATTAAGTAATACAGTTCAATAATTCAATAGAGGTATAACAAATGTCTATGAAAAATATATATATAGGACCAATAATATTAATAACTATTTAATACCTGACATTGTGTCATCACAATCACTGCCATATGAATCCATGTCAGAACTGTTTGACTCATCCCAATTGTCTTCAGGAATTTTAAAATCTATAAACATTAACATTTTAAAAACAATATTATAAATAATAAATTACAATTTATTTAATTTAAATTATTAAATTATACCTAAAATACTTCTGAGTGCAGCTTCATATTTTTCAGGTTCAAAATTTACACCACTTTTTTCATTTATTTTCTTTTTCTTTTTATTGTATCTAACATTTACCGCATCTTTATCATCATTTGTCGGACGCATTACATCTGGTCCACAAACTAATAAGTTAGAAAGTTTATTATCATCAGGTTTATCTTCACCATCTGAATCATCTGAATCATCGCTGTTAAATTGATTTAATTATTAGATAAATACTTTAAGTCTCCAAATTAAAATATCATATAAGAGTTTAAATATGTATTATTAGTTGTTAAAAATTAAGTAGTAAGGTAATGCTAATGTGCAATAATGAATATTCTACTTCATCATAATCAATTTACACTTGCCTGAGATGATTTTTAGAAAAATCTGCTCCATTAATATCAGATGCTTGGTTCAAAAAGCTTCTAATCTTATCAGTAAAAGAAGAAGCAAAATTTGATGCTGAAGATTGTTCAGAATTTTTTAATCCAAACTTTTGTTCAAGAATACGATCTAAATCGGATGGTGATACATCTAACCACTTTTCATCATCAGCTGGTTTTAGATCTGAAGTACTATTTTTCAGCTGTGTTAATTCTTGTTCAGTAACACCATCTAAGATATTTTTAATTCTTTGACTAATTGATGGAGATGATAAATATTCATCTACATTTGATAGGTAATATTGCTTAGCTTGATCTTCTAATAGTTTGTATCCATTTGAACCTTCATATAAATTCTGTAACGAACATAAAAATGAATATAATTTTACAACTTTTTGATTTTAGAATGTACCTGACAAACAGTAATATTTATGTTTTATTTATTCATAAAATAAAACTGTATTATGGGTAATTTTATGTTATTTACTTATTTTCAAACATTTTAAACACTAAAACTAAAGTGAAATATGCGAATTACTAATTTATGTTATTTATTTTTCACAATAAAAGGTATTATTAGTAAATTAAAACAATTATTATTTATTATCATATAATTATTATATTATTTATACTGTATTTTAGATTCTGAGCAGAACAGTGTATTATTATTATTATTTTTTAATTAATTTAATATATCAATACATCAATTAAATAATAACATTTTTATTTATAATAACTTTTTAATAAAGCTCCAATAAAAATTACTTCTTTTAAAATAAATTAGTGTTATAGAGAATATTTTATTTGTGTTTAATAATTTTACAAAGACATATATTTTAAGTTCCAACTTTATAGTAGCAATTAAGCCTAATATAGTAATGCTAAGAAGTTTACAATTAAAGTGTTATTTAAAGAATTGTATAACCTTATAAAGCTTTAAACCAAATAAAATAATTAGTTGACAGTCAATAACTAAAATTGTTAATTTAATTGTTATCAAACAAGTTTCACAAATTAATTTATACAAACAAATATTTGTTACCTAATCTCTTTTAAGATTAAGTTATAATAAAAGATTTATACACATTAGGAAATACCTTAGAATCAATGGTCAAATAATTTTATTTTAAAGAAACAATTTAAAAAAATTGAAAATTAAAAACATAAATATTGATATCTTATTTGTATAAATTAAAATTAATTATTACTTTAAAATATCCTTTGTCTGCCAAAGAAGATTTGTAATGATGCCAACGTTTGTCATAGGTCAAATCCACAGGCGTGTCATTGACAGTTGATTTTGCTTGACTGACTAATATTTCAAATCCACAAGCCTTAATAAAAAATAATCATACAATTATACATAAATATAACACAATTTATCAAGTATAAATAATTATATAATATACAAAATATAAAAAAAAATGATTAAAGATAATATATAAATAAAAATATATATATAATATATTGATATTATACGTATAGAAATAGGAATTTTAGTTCTTCCACTCTACTGTATTATAAAGTTATAAACAAATTAAATACATACAATTTTATTTTTCTATTGGCATTGTTTATTAATACCAAGAACAACAAGTTTTGTGTTATTATTTATAGTTAAAATTTAGTTTTAAATATTATTTAGTAAGATTTTCTTAATGAATATAATATAAAATACCTAATATAACCATGTTTAAATTTTCCAATTAAATTGTTTTATTTAAGTAAAAATAAAATGTATCATGCTTACGATTCTTATTCCTGTAATTTGTGCTTTGTGGCGCGAATCTGATGGTTCAACTAAATCCCAACCCGTCCTCTTTTCAGGAACGTATTTTTGTTGAATAAGCATAGCATACAAACATTTGGTCATGGTCACAGCACACATTACTCTATCTTTAGGAGAAAAATTTCTAAGAACAAAACAAATATAATGATTACCAATGTCTATAATATTTAATTACAAAATTAATTACTTCATTGTTTGGCATGCTTTAATGTCCAACATATCTCTATGACAAAATGCTAAAACAGCTGGTGCTATTAGACTAGGTTGATGTTTTAATAAGTATGCTACACCTACAGGTAAATAAGCATGACAGCAATGGAGATTTTCTTTAATTTTTCCTGGGTAACTGAAAGATAAAAAAAAGGTCAATTATTTGAAGTGTACTTAATTTAATTTGTATACTTTTACCCGTGCAAGCGCGATGATATTGCAGAGTTGACTTCTTGTGTAGCTATAGTGGCAGTAGGATACTTGGTGATCTGTTCCAATGCTTGTGAAACAGTAATTGATTTTCTACTATTTGAACTAACTAACGGGATAATATGAACATCGCCGTCACTTATGTAGACCTTTTAAAATATTTAATAAATTAGTATGAATAACATTATGTACGTTTTATCATAAACAATAATTGAATGAAATTACCCTCTGGTCGCAGTTGTCAGGATTCGCCCAATTTGGTAAACACTCTGCAGCCTCTATCAATAGAAATTCTCCGTCTGAATCTACGACACTAAACATCGGAATGTAAAATATTGAAACAACAACAAATTAAATGTACATACCGAGCAACCAGTTCAGGATACTCCTTTGTGATCTCTTTCAGCAAGTATACAATGAACCATTCGTCCTCAATGTTATCACCATAGTGGGTTACACCATACAAATGTGGTGGTAAAACTTCTGGAAAACAGTAAAAGCCAACACACCTGAGATCCATTGTACAATCACAGAATAGCTAGATTATATTTTATCTATTTTATGGGTTGTCTGATGTTTGGTTGAGGAGTTAAAAATGGGTAGATATTAATGGAAAAATAATTGGGCAAATTAAGTTGTGATCACAATTTATTAGGAATTACCATCTGAAGTATCGGAGAATGACTGTCGTAGTTCAGCTGATGGACAAAACCGTGGTATCAAATTGAACCTGTCCTTATGCCATATATACTCTTCGGACAGCCGGTCAACCAACTCCAATGCCTTAGTGTTCAAATGGTTTATGTGTTTCACCAGTTCTTCGGCATCATCCTCACTATCGTCCGATCGTACGAATAGAAAATACTCGACATAATCTTCATACCTCACTGTTGTTACTGCGCTGTCCATTTGGAATCAATGAGTGTTGTGACTGGGAAAATTAGTATTTTTTTTTAAAGAATTGTTATATAATATGTATTTTTTAATTTAAATGTTCAAACTGAAACAGTGAGACACGAAGTTGCTGTGACCGATGAAGACTGAACTGTCTGAGTTACAGAGCACACCAAATACCTAGGTATTTGAGCACACACACACGCGCCAATGATAATATTGATAATAATTGATAATAAGGGAAAATGTAGTATTGATAACATGGAGATTAGAGATAAGGAGACCAAAACTCCTATGAGCCGCCCGCTTATAAAGGGGCTCGACAAAAGTCGCACGGTTATTCTGTAACCAGGAGCAACGCGGTTGATTAGAGGAGTACGTTTTACAATTAAACCATGTAGTACATAGACTTTATACTATAACTGTAAAAGCCATAAGGTCTATGATGTAGTATAATATATTAATATATACTTAACACTCGTTATATTGCCATATTTTGTACACCGAGTTTGGTCTCCTTATATCTTTAATCTTCATGATTGATAATAATATGTATCTTGTCTGTGTAGTGTCAAATGTGTGTTATGGACCATAACACTAGCTCTTCAAGCCTCTAGGCAGTCTAGGCCCATGACCCGTGTGGTGTGTACGTTTATTTCTTTAGGAACAGGAAAATAAACATGATTATTTAAGTTTAAGTAGTTTAACTATAATATTTCTGGTTAACTGGCAGCGGTAGATTTACGCATAAGTAACCTAGGTGGCTAGGTGTACTAGGCACGTCGTACTTAGGACGCAAATGTAAAGTATATTTTTACTTTTTAGTATTTTATATATTAAATACATGTATATAAATGAAACTAAAATAAAGAATGATTTTGAAACAGAAGCATTAGCAAAGGTAGACGTAGACACGTAGTTACAAAATATTATAATAATAATATAATAATATTTATTTAGCATTAGAAAACATAATATATTAATATGGTACCTATAAAGAAATAATATATAATATTATCATAATCATAAATAGTTAAGTTGCACTAAATTGTCTAAATTACTCGACCAATAAGCATAGAAATACATGTAATGGTTAATCTGAGTTCATAATAAATAAATTCTTAAGAAAAAAAAATTTAAAGGAAACTGCAATATTGTTAACGCCGGTACCTATCCTACGATGGTTGGCGGTTATCGGCAACGACTTGACAGGAGCGGATGGGTTACCCAAATATATAATATACAATAGCGTAGCCAGGGGGGGTTTTGGGTGTTGACCCCCCCCCCCTTTCGGCCATATTTTTTATCAAAAATATAATGTTTATAATATAGGAATACAATCATTTATTCGTGGTGAAATGTATTATTCTGTTATGCCGTATTCACGTTATCGACTGCACTGGTGATAATAATCATTATCATTCAATTAATTTATTATTTTAACACGGTTGTAATGGTTGTATATTTATTTTATTTTATTACTAAACCCTCCCCTCCTAAAAAATCCTGGCAGACAGCTGTCGCCGGACAATGGAGGGGGGAGCTTGTTGACCACTTATCTCCGCCATCACACTGCGGTGTCCGGTGCAAGTTTATATTGCTATATTGCCGCAAAATTGTTCCGCGCTCGAACAAATATTGAATATGAAATAATAACAAATCAAAAAAAAAAAAATGAAAATATTGTTAATATAATAATTATATCAATATATAATCAAAAATTTTAATGGTCTATAAATAGATTAAAAAAGTTCTAAATATTTTGAAAATTAATGCGTTATGCATAAAAATTCCCGTTTTTCCGTTACTTTTTTAGGGTTTTTTCAGTATTGAAAAATATTGGCATTTATTTACTTTCGACCCCTCAAAGTACCAACTAGATTCAATTTCCTTTTCAAAGAGGGGCTGAAGTCAAAAATCAAAGCACTATTACTACTCCAAAACGTGATGACAGACAAAAAAAAAATTTTTAAATTTAAAAAACAACACACACATCATTGTAAAATCAATACATTCATCACTCCGTTCAGAATCTAATATTAAAAAAAAAGTTGATAATTGCATATCATATTATGAATTAACAACAATACATGTATGGAATATATCCAAGACTATGATAGCTAAAGAAAATAGAATAGTTATTATAATTTTGTATTTTCTTAGATCTGTATTTTATCTTCTGTTAAAACACCACCTAAATAATAGTTAAAAACTATGTAGTTAACATTAAACGAAGGTTAAGAAAACTAGACTAAATCCACTGGTATTGTTCAATTTGACATGGACAATGTCATAAAAATATTTTTTAATTCTATATATATATTTATATTTCCGTTAAGAGTTATACGGTATCGGGTTTTTATTAAATAAGTATAAAACAATTATTATAAAATCAAACTATAGAAATTCAAAATACCTAGTAGATACGTTATTTTTAATATTTTTACATAGTTTATTTTGATAAAAGCCTCTTTATTATAAGTGTAATTTTTTAATTAAAATCACGTTTGACCTGATACGTATAATAGCGTTACGTTTCCTTAAATTTTGATGCTTAAAAATACTGACAACCAGAATGTACTTTATGTATTCTTTTGCAGTTTGTAGATGTTAGGTAGAACATTAGCATGCCACGTTTAAAAAAATCAAACCCATTCATTGTATGTAACATATTTTACAAATATCTAACCATAGCAACTATATTAAGTGTTTATTTCGTATTCAATTATTACAACTCACATGAACAAACACGACGCACGTTTTAAAGAGAAAATTTGAAATACTTACACATTTTAACCAGACTTAATGGACCAGGCAATGATAGTAACATCAGATACGTCTTTCTTAGGAAGACATAACCTCACAGTATGGAAAAAAGTTGGTGAAGGTTCGTTTGCTAAAGTTTACTTGACCAAATTTAGAAAACCTGAAGACTAAAATGCAATAACGATCAAAACAAAGGTAATCAACAAGAACCGCGTTTCCGCTAAGTTCATGGAGAAGTTCTTGCCTCGTGAACTTGATGTGTTGGTCAAATTGAAGCATCCGTACATTTTGCAGGCAAGTATAAAATAGGTGTATTACACGAACCGTAATAATAATAATTATTATAATATTAGAGCTTAAATTTGTTTGCCTAATAGAATTTTTAAGTACCTACAGTACATTATCACATGTGATGAATTTATATACAATGGTTTTTAGGTTTTAAAAATATTCCTAGTGATATTATAGGTACCTATATCACTTCATTAATCACAATTTTCGTTACCTACTCATTTTTTATGCATTCAAAATTTGTTTTTATTTATTTAATGTAAATTCGTATCCATAGTACTTACAGTTAAAATATCCATATTTTTTTGTTGAGATTAATTTGAATACATATTATGTAGCTCGTATGGTAAAATGTGAACTTTATTTAGCGTGCTCGGAAAACCAACCCACGCTAGTGTTTGCCAAACATATAGATAGTTATTATTAAATTCCACCAAATAACTTTGTCATTCTCAAATAAAACATATTATTGGAATAAAATAATTTACAAACATGAAATCCTCTAGTTAGAAACAGACCTACGCAATAATGAAAAGCGAATAACACTTCAAAGTTAACATTTTTAACGTTAAGTTAAGCACGTAGTATACGAAATCGTATAGCTTACACTACTTACAGTAAATGTTTTGTCAAAAACACATTTTTAGTATTATCGATTTAAAAGGCACTATTTCATAGAATAAAAAAAAAAATAACTATGTTTATAATAATTAGACCACTTATATATGGACGGTGGACTGTTATTTCAGTACATAAAAATATTTATTTTCGGTATTTCTAACATGCATTGAAAGTGTGTCCTTTTCCGCAGGTTTACAGCGTCCTGCAGCAGAACGGATACAAGGTCTTCATAAACATGGGGTACGCTGCGAACGGTGACCTTTTTACTTACCTCCGGAATAAGACCATGGAGGAGTCACAAATCCGTTCGTGGCTTGTGCAGATCTTGTATGCGTAGTCCACAGGGACCTGAAGTGCGAAAACATTCTACTGACGCGCAATTACAACGTGCGCATCGCCGACTTCGGGTTCGCCAGGTTCGTTGACCGGGGACGTAATCCTGACGCGGGCACGCCGTGCGGCACGATCACCTACTCATCTCCCGAGCTATTGTCAGGACAACGTCCTTATAACCCGGTGCTCGTGGATATGTGGGCAATAGGTGTCGTGCTGTTCGTAATGGCCAACAGCGCAGATCCGTTCCGAGACAAGACTAAAATAGAAATGCATAAGAAACAGATGATTAATTAACAGTATTTATAATCAATGATACCTGTACATACCAATATCTTCGGGTAATAAACTAATAATAGTCATGATGATTTACAGTCAATCACAGATAATTATATTATAATATAATATTGATATAATATTGATATTGATATTTATATATTATTGAAGGCTTATATGCTAATATACAATTTAATAGGTACTTATCTTCGATATTACAGTATATAAAATTAATATCTAAAATAAAAACACCGAATTTTTCTCTTTTTATTATTAATTTTATGACGCCCCCTAAATTCATAATACTTTTGACGCCCTAGGGTACTTTCCCCATTTTCCCCACCCCCCTTGGGACGGCTATGCAGTGTGACGTCCTCTTAGCAACAGTGATCGAGTTTAATTGAAATTTAGTATTATAATACTATCGTATCGTAACAAATTACGGTGACGGTTCATAATCATTTAAGATAACTTTATTGTATTTATACTATATAGTTGATGCCGCGCTCGGCCCTCACTCAAAGGTATAAAATGAGACGAGGGTGCCTTCACGACTGTGAGTAGGCAACCGAACGTACTGCGCTACTCACACAAATAATATTTAAATAGAATAGAGATAATAATAATAATAATATTTATTTGAATATGATAAAAAGTATATTATATAACCTGGCAATGCCAATGTCGAAAAACAAATGCAAATAATATCAATGGTATAATATAATCATATGTCGACTAAATGCAAATAATAAAATTCAATATGCGAAAATACAATGTCTATGTCGGCCAAATACTTCTTTCTATAAATCAATAATAAATAATATTAGAGCCTGTGTCGGCTAAACGCAATAAAAAACAATAGTAAAATCAATGAAAAACGCCCATGTTGGCCAAGTGCAACTAAAACAATAATATAATAGTTGATGTATAAGTAAATATCAAAGTATAAATAATAGCCCGTCGGCCTTACACAAACGAATAAATCACAAGGTCGACCAAATACTTACAAGTGACTGAGTTAGGTGGCGGATTTTATCCCAACGCGGCCGCACCGGGGACGTAATATAATAGAATAGTTGTACAATAAAAAATAACAGCCCGCGTGCTACGACCACCTAGCCTCAGTCAGTACGATGAACTCAAAATGCACTATGCCTGCAATGACGATGATCAGTGGCGTTATTTTGGGGCGGGGGGGCAAGAGGGGGCACTTAATTATAATATCTTAATAATAAGAATTAATAAGTCTTACTAAGTTTCCACAACTATGCAATTTAATAAATAAATATATGGATCAACTAATAGTTGAATGAACATCAAAAATAAATACTCAGCACTTAAAAAAACAAATAACAATAAAATATGTGAATACTAATAGTAACTAGAAAGCATGTATATATAATGAATATCAGAGTTATTACCAATAGTCTACGTAAGATGCGTCAAGGTATAATTATAATCAGATACAGTGTCTTATTATTAATCAACGGACATCGGCCATAGACATTCTTATCTTTGAATCGTTCTATTAGTATATGGTTCGTTTACATGTGATTAACAATTGCCGAGCTATACATATAGATTTGCAATCGTATGGAGACTTTTGATACACTCTGTACAATATAAAATAATCATAAAATATTGTTATCTTTTTGCGCAACGATAAACGTCGTTTGATGATATTAATAATTATTTCCTATGTCTGTGTCAAAGTCATTATTTTTCTTTTAACATTTAGGAGCTGAATGATAGTTAGTTGGCTTAAACTAGGATCATTCGTACATTTAGTATGTTAATGCCATGAATATATTATAACATTTTAGACTTTTGTAGTATCCTTCAAAAAAATAGTAATTTTAATAAATTATTATGTCTTATAAAATACATTCAGAGGAAACTGAAATCATTTTGAATATTTTTTGAAATTTTGGAAAGTGCTGCAATTCCATCCTTCCAACACCTACACCGCTATACCACTGGCTTTTATTCATATCAAGAAATAATCAAATATTGTTATCAAATCTTATCATATTATTATCTTTAGTTTATCATATATTAAGATTATAATTGTATTTTTTCTGAAAAAAATATAGCTTCCGCCCCTTTTAGATTTTTAGATCCATGCCTGGTCAACAATTCGAATGAAAATAATTTAATAATTATATAATTCAACTGAAACCTATTAGGTAGGTTTAATGAAAATAAACAAAATCATAAGATTTTTTTTTGAATGATTATTTTTTACTTAAAGTTCATATTTGTATTGTCTATATATTTTTAATGAGGACAAGTTTAAGTACTACAACATTACACAATTTTCTGTGAAATCATAAACGGTCAATTTAGTTTTAGTGGTCGACGCTGTATATGACAATCGCTTCGTAAAGTAATGTAAAACCACCATTATTACGTCATACCAGTGAAAACGATAGAATAATAAATGTGTTAACAAATATAGAACGTAAACAATATAATAAACAATGTCGAATGTACACATTTATTACTCTCTAATATATTACACTATGTTTTTTTAATGATATATGCAATATGCATCAACCTACGAAAAAATGTGAATAATTCGTTTTCACAGATTCTACAACCATTTAGGTATAAGTTATAATCACTAAGGGACACGGCAATGTTTTACAATAAGTCTAAAATCTTATAATAACTTTTACGCTTTTATAAATGATGTATTAGATTAGTTTCGTTACTATTTACGGTGAAATTTGTTATTCTATGTAGGACTTTATTGAAATGGACGATATTATTTAGTTATAATTTAAATTAGAAATAATTATGCATGTGACTATAATCGACAATTAATTTTAATTTATAGTTATTTTGAAAATTTTATATTTTATAATATAATTATCAATATATTTAATGATTAAATATTTTTTTATCAGATGTTATATTTTAAATTATACATTATTATGTCGATTTAAAATATGTAACTATGGTAATATATTATTATTGTTATTATTATTCTCAAATCCTTTTAAATACCTTTCAAACTTTTCAAAATTGACTATTGTCCTTCATCATTGTACATTAAGTTTAAACGACTCAATAACTACATGTTTAAATTTTATTTGGAACATTAAAAAAAAAGGGGTAGTTCTCGATTCAAAAAGAAGTTTGTATTGCCACCGGACATTCAAACATTCATCCTGAATTTCCATTAATAGCATCTACTTAGTCCAAACCAGCTTTGTAGTTTATATGTTTAGCTAATGATAAAACGGTGGTAAACACAGTTCATGAATCAGCACATTCGTAAGTACGAATATATTATTATATGATATATTTATTCACCCTGCTACTTCTCTTTGCTTACAGTTTTGTAGAGAATAATTTTATTTTTGATTTGAAATACCTATTTTAATATATTGGTAAAAATGTAATTAGAATATTTTTTTTAAATTAAACACAGTCTTAGAGTATGTACATACGAATAGGTATGTTGTATTATTATATATACTCTAAAGATATATTTTTTTCTCACTTATTTATTATTCCTTTTGTAATAGTTGGATGTTAATGTTTATAGTTAATACATTTAAATTTTAATTATGAAAATAAGTATCGTGATGTTTAATATTTATAGTGCCTATAAATTTTCAACAAATTTAAAACTATTTACTGGGTTCGGAAACAAAGTAATTTAAAAATATAAAACAATTATCCAGGATACGTTTATTTGATTACTTTTACGAAAAGTATTTAAAATAGTATTCTTATTTTAGATGCTAAGTGAGCAATATAATATATTGATTTTATAATGGTGTGTACTTTTTTGTTTTTATGTCTGTACACACAAAAACGATAGATACTAGATAGTCGAAAAAATGGTTAGATTTTCAACTTTGCGAGTGATTTGAGACAGAAAATTGCATCTAATTTGTAATTTATAATATAAAGAGGTCAAAATTAAAAATTCCTAGTATATTTCAAATATATCAAAGAAAAAAAATGAAAAACAGAAATTTTTTACGCAAATCATATTAAATATGAATTTTATTCTAAAATCGATAATGTAACTCAAAAGCGATGAATAATGTAGATATCTACTTGAAATTTTCAAAAAATGTTAATATTATCGTTTTTTATTTATAATAAAATTTACAAAATATTTTAGCCTTTACGAGGTGTTTAAACTTGAAATTTGATTAATTTTCATTTTTTCCCCTGTAAATACCGATTAAAAATTATTTACAGAGTAGAATGCGAAGCGCCTTGAAATTTGTTAATTTTTTAATTGAAAAAAAATGGAAGAAAGTTCATGGTTACTATATTTAGTTATACATTTATAAATGTTTATTATTAGAATTTTGAAAAATTAATTTTTTACGAGCATTTGAAATTCAGATTTTTAAGACATCGGATATTTATTCAATATTAATTATTTATCCTTAAATGGTTTTTGATATTTTGTTTAAACCAGTCAGTAAATACCTGAAATGTTCACCAAATGTTTATATTCTCAATTTTAATGTATGATAAAATTTAAAAATTTGTTAACTCTTTTTGAGGTATTTATAATATTATATATGAAAAATTTTTAATTTTTTTTTTAGTTTGTTTTCTATAAATATTGATAAAAGTTTCCTTACAAATCATCTCGAAACTATGCAAAAATAATTACTTTTATACACATTTTAAGTTAAAATTTGGCTGAAATTACTTATTTAAACAATAAATAACGTTTTTATTGTTTTTAACTAATATGTTATAATTCAATAACATTATTTGTGGGAACTTAAAAATGTAAACGTACATTATGAATTCTACTAAATGCAATGAATGTATGAATTGTTCATAACATATTAATTAATTTTAAGATATAGGTGTCCTACCTATTTATAATATGAACTTATTCGCACTGTTTTACGGTCAAGTGATGGTATTGACTAAAAAGTTAATGACGCAATAATATAATAATATGTAGTATAAATATATATTATTATAATAATTAAAAAATAAATGCAACTTTTCGGCAATAGTCAAATCGACCGACCACAATACTAATATCAAAAATCCATAATATATCATGAAATATTGAAATGTACTTAGTGACGTGTTATCACGTGAAAAGACTGTTTCCGTTCAGAATCATATTTTGTATACCTACAATGGATATATTATTGAATTCAAATTTAACACAGCCGTTACTGCAACCCACTCAACACCCAATATACATCAGAGCGGTACCCATTTTCCACTTTTTTTTGTGTTCGAAAGCATTACATAATATCACTTGCTCACCTGTTTTCTGATCATGACCTTCCTGTTCTTGTCTCGGAACGGCTCTCTGTTGTTGGTCATTGTGCACAGCACGACACCGATTGCCCACACGTCCGCGAGGACCGGGTTGTATGGTCTTTGCCCTGATAAAAGCTCCGGGGACGTGTAGAGCACCGTGCCGCAGGGCGTGTCCGCGCCAGGATTTCGTCCGGTGTCCACGAACCTGGCGTACCCGAAGTCGGTTATACGCACGTTGTAATTGTGCGTCAGCAGGATGTTCTCGCACTTCAGGTCCCTATGGACCACGCCCATCCTGTGCATGTATATGAACGCATACACGATCCAAGGTCTTAAGCTGGAGGAGTATGAACAAGTCACCGTTCTCCGCGTACTCCATGTTTATGTAGACCTTGTGTGCGTTCTGCAGGATACTGTGCACCTGCAGAAAAGGAGACACACTTTCAACGCTTGTTGGAAATACCAAAAATATTTTAATGTACTGAAATAACAGTCCACCGTCCATGTATAGGTGATCTAGTTATTATAAACATAACTTTTTATTCCCGATCCAATTTGTTTGAAATACGATTTTGGAAAATTATTTCTGAGAGTTAAAATTACTATAATATGTAGTTCATAATTTATTTTTGTTTATCCAAAATAAAATAGGTACACATATTATGACCAATACGATTATTATTTACGTGTTTCTATGATAAATCTGAGATATCTATAGCTAATGTATTTAAATATTTTAAAAGTTGAATCACCTATTTATGTTCATTCAGTAACCAAATTATGTTTTAAGTTTAAAGTTTTGGCACGAGTATATGGTGGAACTTATTGTATAATGTCCCTAGAGTAATACAAATAAGTGTACAATATTTTCAATAAATTCGTGACATGGTAACAATAAAAAGGAAAAAATAAGCGAAAATCTATGCTTTCAAAATTCTGCCGGTTGTCTAAACAGGACTTTGATAAAAATGAATTTTTAAAATGTCGACAGAAAACTATTAAACGCAAATAGTTTCCAAACCTCATCTTTAACGTCGTTAATTCTTAGAAAAAATGCTTTTGTTCCTTGTAATTGATTTCTCTTTACTGAGTTCATGACTAAGAATTATCATTTAGGATCTGACTGTGGACAATATCAAAATAAATAATACGATGGATCAGCTGAGAAGCCTCTAAAGATTGTGCTTGAAAAGAGCTGATTTATAATTTACTAAGGCTTATGAGACATGATATACACCTCAGTATTGAATATCAGTATAATATTACTTTAGGAACACATTTCGTATGTTGACATAATACATGTATTTCTAATTCTCTTTTGGATTTTAAAAAAATGTGGCAATTATAGTGTATATTGTACTTTTATACTCTATAAATTTTAATATTATTGTCATAAGTATAATATATGTATTGTATATATTATATTAAACTTTCATTTTTTAAAGAAAAATAATTTCATTTTTAGTAAAATAAACTATTTTTTTCTTGCCTTACGGCACTGTAACCTAATTCAACGAAAACAAATATATTTTATGTAATCTTGGTGATGCTGATGCACAAAAGATATTCGTACGTGACAAAAAATTATATGGCTATTTTTTTTTATTCTATGAAATAGATAGTGCCTTTTAAATCGATAATACTAAAAATGTGTTTTTGACAAAACATTTACTGTAAGTAGTGTAAGCTATACGATAGTATTCGTATACTACGGGCTTAACTTAACGCTAAAAATACTAACTTTGAAGTGTTATTCGCTTTTCATTATTGCTTAGGTCTGTTTCTAACTAGAGGATTTCATGTTTGTAAATTACTTTATTCCAATAATATGTTTTATTTGAGAATGACAAAGGTATTTGGTGGAATTTAATAATAACTATCTATATGTTTGGCAAACACTAGCGTGGGTTGGTTTTCCGAGCACGCTAAATAAAGTTCACATTTTACCATACGAGCTACATATGTATTCAAATTAATCTCAACAAAAAAATATGGCTATTTTACTGTAAGTAATAAGTACCATTGGTGCGAATTTACATTACATAAATAAAAACAAATTTTGAATGCATAAAAATGAGTAGGTAACGAAAATTGTGATTAAGGAAGTGGTATAGATACCTATAATATCACTAGGTATATTTTTAAAACCTAAAAACCATTGTATATAATAATTCATCACATGTGATAATGTACTTTAGGTGCTTCAAAATTCTATTAGACAAACAATTTTAAGCTTTAATTATTATTATTAAGGTTCGTGTAATACACATATTTCATACTTGCCTTTACAATATATGGATGATTCAGTTTGACCAACACATCAAGTTCACGAGACAAGAACTTATTCACGAACGTATGGGAAACCTGGTTCTTGTTTATCACTTTTGATGCTATCGTGGTGGAACTTCCATCTTCATTTCCAAGTTTTACCAAGTAAACATTGGCAAATGATCCTTCACCAATTAGCTTTCGTAATGTCAGGTTATGTTTTCCTAGAAAAGATGTATCTGACGTTACAATCATTTTCTGGCCGTTCATGTCAAAATGGGTATTTCAAATTTTCTTTTTAAAACGCGTCTCGTGTTTGTTGGCGTGAGAAATATAAATATATATAGAATTAAAAAATATTCTTATGACATTGTCCATGCCAAATTGAACAATATCAGTGGATTTACTCTAGTTTTCTTAACCTTCGTTTAATGTTAACTACATATAGTTTTTAACTATTATTTAGGTGGTGTTT
Organism: Rhopalosiphum padi; assembly: GCF_020882245.1. Classification (NCBI taxonomy): domain Eukaryota; kingdom Metazoa; phylum Arthropoda; class Insecta; order Hemiptera; family Aphididae; genus Rhopalosiphum; species Rhopalosiphum padi. Next base: position 74,744,115 of record NC_083598.1, read on the forward strand.
TAACAGAAGATAAAATACAGATCTAAGAAAATACAAAATTATAATAACTATTCTATTTTCTTTAGCTATCATAGTCTTGGATATATTCCATACAATATGTGTGCTAATCGCCTGTATTGTTGTTAATTCATAATATTATATGCAATTATCAACTTTTTTTTAAATATTAGATTCTGAACGGAGTGATGAATGTATTGATTTTACAATGATGTGTGTTTTTTTTTAAATTTAAAAATTTTTTTTTTGTCTGTCATCACGTTTTGGAGTAGTAATAGTGCTTTGATTTTTGACTTCAGCCCCTCTTTGAAAAGGAAATTGAATCTAGTTGTTACTTTGAGGGGTCAAAAGTAAAAAGATTCCAGTAGTTTTCATTAGCGTCAGAAAAAACCCTAAAAAGGTAATGGAAAAACGGGAATTTTTACGCATAACCATTTTTTGATAAAATCGATTTTTTTATTTTGCTGTAACTCAAAAACGAATCATTGTAAATACTTGAAATTTTCACCAAATGCTTATATTAGCGTTATCTATTTACGATTTTCTTGAAATGCCGATAAAAAAAATTTGGCTTTCCAAAAAATCTTTAAAATTTAATACAAGGTTTATTTAGTTGTTCTTAGTGTAGTAAAAAAATCAAAAGTCGTTTATCGCAATATTTGTTTAGAAGCATTAAAAGTTCAAATGTTTATAAATATGTCAAAATCGCGAAAATTTACAAGGAATTTTGAAGTTGAAAATTCATAAAATTTTTGTGATTTATAACTAAGGTTAAAAAACCAAACACAAGGTTCTCCACTACTTTTTCTTCAGACCACTGTAAAAAAAAATTCCAGCGTCAATATAGAACAATTTTATGCGCGTATGAAATTTATTTTTTTACGAAATCGAGTAAAATAACGATATATTATATGTATAGGTAATAATATAATATATCTTACTAATTATCCTAGACTGACAAATCATCTCCGTTCAGAATCGTTTTTCATAGCCATAGGTATACAATGGTGTACCTGTCATTGCATTCAAATTTAACTCATCCATTATAGTGACCTACTATTTCCATCTCTATGACACGGTACGCAACGGTCGACGGTACAAAGTACAGGCACCGCAGCGACCGATCTACGCCTTATCAACCGCCACCACGGGCAACGACGACACGACACCGTCGACTCTCCGCCCACGCCGCAATGGCACAGGGTGGGACTGGAAGACAAGTCGGTTCAGACGAGTACTGGCCGCCGGTCGTCTCGCTATCTTGCGTGAACCGTCTTACCGCAACAACGGCGACAACGTCGCCTAGTCGTAAGACCGTGTAAAGCATAATTGTGTATTTTCTTTTATGTCGTCAACACCTGACATAGTGACATTTAACAACTAGCTATTGTGTACCGTTGTTTATCATCAATAAAAAAATAGATCGTACCAATAATGAAATTCGTGTTGTTCTTTTTTTTCTTTTGACTAACCGAGCACTTATACCGCCGTAGCCGTGTCGTCTACTATAAATCAGAGCGATATCCACTTGCCCACCATTTATTTTTTTAATTTTAAAGTACAATTTTTATATTGGCTAATTCAGCCAGTAACAATTTTTTATTTTATAAACACCTTAATATCAATGATGGTAACTATGTATTGAAACTAATATTGGAAAATATATAAAAATAATATTAATAAAAAGTTATAGGTAATTAAAAATTTTATAATTTGTCTTCGAGGTGTGCATCCTTGGGTATATGATTTAGGATTACCTATCACTTATGCACAAAATTTCAGAACCACGAGTGCGGTAGACTCGACTGGACTGTGAATCGCCTATACTCACACGCATAAAAACATTCCTTTTTTTTTAATAAAGATTTAAAAAATAATAATAACCATCTTCTTAACTTTAATAGTGTAATAGTGAATTCTATTATGTATTCAATCTGGACCTATTTTATGTTTTTCATATTTTTAAAATAATATTTATCACTTTATTATATTAAGCTAATAATGAATTAATTAAACGTAATTTATTACCGAGTTTTTATTTAATGAATTAGAACGGATTCTAAAAGTAACAACAACTTATTAGCCAAGTATAATTATTTGTAAATACTGTATAATGTGTAATAATAATACAGTTAAAAAGAACTAGTTTATTCGTAGTGAGTTTTATCATTTAGTTAAACAATAGAAATATTATTTGTGTATCTTAATAACACTATAACAGTAATAACTAATAAGCTATATTTATTCATTAAAACTGTTTACTTTGTATTATATGCATGTATTATTTCAAAGCAAAAATCATTTAAGTACCTATCTTATGAATAAATCAACGAATGTACGACTAAAAATTCTGCCATAACTTAAATTTGAAAAATAAGATAAGTATAACAATTATAAATTGAAATTCAAGCAAACAGGTTTTGATTTAAAATTTAAGTGTAAATGGCAATATTCCATGATAAAAGGTTTATAATATATTAAGATAATAAAGATTGGAAATCTATACCTACATGGCTACCAGTTTAACACAGAACAAAATTAATAAAATCAAAATAGGCAATTTTTTATTTAAATTTTCATTATTCTAGTCATTGGTCAATATGAGATCATTTAGACTTTGAAGTTTCATCGAATTTCGGCTTATTTTGTTGATACAGCAATAAACATTTCAGTGATTTCCGGTTTCAGCACAGTTCTTACATTATTATAAAATATAATTCCGATTATGGTGCTTTTTTAATTTTAAATTCATGTTTCTGTTAATAAGTTCCTACCTGGCTACGTCCTAGTTAGAAGGACGCTTACCGATTTTTAGTATATTCTAGGATAACTTAAAGGTAGACAACTAAAAAAAAAAAAACAATAATAATAACAAACAATACGATAAGTAATTAGCATTAAATTATACTTATCTAGCTTAGTACATATTTATAAAATATCAATTTTTACCTTAGTGGTGGAAATAGGAAAAATATTTAGGTGAGGGGGGCTCAATACTTATTAAGAATAATAGACATACCTATATTATATTATTATTTTTTGAGGGGGCTTTCGGTGGTTTTTTGGTGAGTGGGGTCTAAGCCCCTCCTCAACACCCTGCTGCCCCTATTTACGACACTGTAATATCGTTTTTATGATATTTAAAAAAGGATTTGTTTTCATTAAAGTTCCTCCAATCAGCCCAACCATTGGTTAATATCCAATATTCCAATGGCCAATGAAGATAAGTCTTATAAGTATTAAAGTATAGGTAAGTATAGCCATTATAGGACTATAAGTGTATCCTGATTATCAGAGCCCGTGTGGCGTATAATATTGTACACATAATTATTAATTACATGGGATGTAATGGCTATAATACGTACATCGAGTACCTATTACCTATATTATGGTAGCTAAGAATGCTTACAATATCTTCAAGATTAAACGAAGTATGTGGATAATTAAACACACAGCGACATCTATTGATTCTCTTTGCAGCTACTACACTAAAAGTATAACCACATTATAATATTATTATATCTTAATTCGTGACCATAAACTAATTATAATAAAACGAAAGAGTTAAATTTCCCACGAAAAATACCTCGTTTTTGATTGGTTCCAAACATTGTTGGTCATTAACATATGATAGTGATATCGATATTATTTAAAATATCGTGAATTGTGAATTAGATAGTGAAGTTGCAGACAGCAATAGTAACACTAAGCACTCTGGTGCACTACTAAAATCGAACTAACCAGACGACTTGATTCAGGCCACGGACTATTATTCCACTACCTATGCAGCTGCTGCTGCTGCTTCTGTTTGATATTAATAGTTGTTTGATTGTGCTGCTAATACTTTTTTAAACGAAATAAATTAAGCAATAAATAATATCAACTATCGATTGTTGACCGTGGAAAATTTACGAGTTTTTAAAAATGTTAATATGCTGTAACAAAGTAAAATAATTGATTTAGTATACCTACCTATCATCAGTATTATCCATTAAATCAATAAAAAAAATATATAAAAAGTGTAAAATATCATTAAAAACATTATCTTTTATCGATGTTTTACGAATTAAAAATACTTACTATCGATCTTCTTCTATTTTTCGATTTTTACTTTAGTAAGTTCCCCACGAAAACATTGATAAAAATAATATCATTAATTTATTAACACTGTTTTAATAGAGTAAGATGTTCTCAATTCCGATTTCTAGTGTTTGGTAAACGACTTTTGTCTTAATATTGTCGAATCAATGATTTTTTTTTAGATTAAACGCGTTTTATACGGTCCTGCATACTCTATTGTCGTTATAAAATGGTTGTTCATAAACTCCCCATAAAACACTTAAGCGATGATCAGCAAATACAACAAATGGTGACCCAACAGCCTACCAATTTTCACAGGTCTTCAAAGCCTGTACCTCTTGTTCGACAAGCTCCAGTATTTGATTTGGAAGTGATTACCAGCGACAATTTTGTCCCATGGGTATGTGTCCAACGGTTTTGTCGAGCGATCTAACCATATTGACTGTGTCACTAATGTTGTGTGCTGATTAGGTATAATTCATAAGTTTCTATTTTATTTTGTAGAAAAATACGTTCAATATGCGCCAAGTGACACTTGCTAATATAATCGATGTTGCTAATGGTAACGATAAAGCTACTACAAAAGCTGCCAAGATGCGTGCAAAGAATTTAGTAAATGCTGCAAAATCTTTGGATCTGCTACGGCAAAATTTACAGAATTCCATTAATAAGGATATTGATAACGTTATTAAAAAATACCTGACCGTAAGTATTAACTGTTTATTTATTTATTATCGTAATATGCTTATGAAAATAATTTTTTCAGTCATATTTTGGCTTGGCTATTGACAATGTTAAAAATAATTTGGGTTCAAATTGTGTTACTGAAGATCATGTGAGAGAAGTATGTCGAACGATGTTAGATGAGGCAAAGTTAATGTATTCAAATCCACCGTTGTCAGGTAGTAATTCACCATTTAATACTGCACAAACTACAGACATGTTAATTGAATCACGGTTTGCAAAACAACATTCCAAAGTAATTAAACCATTTACATTAAGTATAGTAACACTTAAATAATATAATAATGGTACATAATTATTTTTATTTACAGAACAGATCTCTACTGAAACGTAAAGAGCCACCTGTTCAAGAGGCTGAAAACAATCTTTCTCCTACAATTGAACAAACATCATCTCAAACACCATTGGTAAAATTTCATAGATTTCAGTCTACTTGGGACCCAGTGAAAATTCATTCTCAAACATTATTTGTATTGGCTACTAGAGCTGCAAACAAGGTATATTTTTTTATTATTTATGCTGTTTAATTTAAGGGGATTCCATCCTGTGATTTTCTGTCTTTGTCTAACACACGCATGATATAGTATTTTAGACATGTTTTTTAACAAACGGTATGTTATACCAATTGAGCTAATGAAGCGACATTCTCACAGCTTTGATATTTTCCTTCAAATTTATAAAAAAATTATGTTAAAAAAGAGTAATTAAAAATTGCCATATTTCAATTTTTGGGGAAAATCAATTTCAAGTAGACTCAACAAAAAATTCAAATCTGTTTTTAGAACTCTTATCGCTTCATTGGATCAATTGGTCTGATTGGCAAAGGATCCGTCTAAAATCCTATGTTGCGCGTGCGTTAGACAAAAACAGAAAATCACCGTACGAATCCCCTTAATACTATTTTTAATTCAAGCATTTAAGTAATTTGTATTTTTTTTACAGAGAGGAGGTCGTATGGGCAATAAACATCCAGAACTATTTCAATATACCATTGATATGGAAGATCGTGATTGGCTTATGAAACAAAAAATGTTCGTTTTACCACCACCTACATCTGTAAATGCAACTTCAATACTATTATTGGATGATGTGCAATCAATATTGAGCACTGTGAATCAGAAGTAATAATCTTTTTCTAATTCAGAGATGTTTATCAATAATAAATACAGTTATTACTTTATTAAATACCCAAAATATTAAGGAATTTTGATATTCTTATCAAAATAAATAAAATTGTAAATATTAGTATAGTTATTAATTATTTAAATTTTCAAAAAATGTCTACTTAGTTCATATGAAAAACTTATTGAAATAATTTCTGTACTTAAAATTCTATCTTGGATAAATTAAAATAAATGTATGATTATTAGAAAAAAGTTTTTATTAAGTGGATACCACTCTTATTGACGTGTTGTACCTGTCTTACATAATACAATATATTAAATTTGTGTTCTGCAATTCCAATTGTATGCTGTAAGCTTTAATGATAGAGTGAATTATCCTTTTATAAAATTTTAAGGTAAGAATAGTATTGGAATTTATTAATGATTTTTATGTTTTTTAATTTTTAAGCAAGTTATGAGTATATAAAATATAACAATTTAAAAATTATCATAATTTGTTTATAAAATTAAAATATCATAAAAATTCCACGATAAAACATAAATAATATTCTAAAATGTAAAATAAATTATAGATCAATTCACTATATTATTAAAGTTTACTATACAAAATTGGAATTGCTGAACACAAATTTGCTCTGTTGTACATATGTATTATAGAAACAATTTCAAAAAAGTTTGCCTCTTGGTCAATGTTGTAGTTTTAAAAAAAGCAGAGGGTATACTATATAAGTTATAATCAATCATTATCAGGTGTTTTGGTATACATATAGTGAATAAATTAAAATAATTGTTTCTTATTTTAAAATTACAAAATGTTCAATTTAAACACTAGTATTAGTTTAAACTATAACTTGTTGGCCGATATAAGTCTTTTTTTTCCTTTCATTTGCCTTTACTGTAGGAAACTTAAAATATTTCACTTTTTCCAATATTGAAATAAGTACTAATTTTGTTCCAATTTCTTTGTTCTGTGCTATTGATTGTAAATGTATACTTTTGCTTTGTTAATTGTATACCTGATTTATTTACCTTTATTCATCTATATTTTTATAGTTTTCATCAGGTTCTCTTGAGTTGTAGCTATTTTTTAGTTTTTTACCTACTTAAACTATTAACCTATCCTACTAACATACAACATACCTAAACAATACAAACATTTAAATTTTTATAATTTTATTTCAAGTGTTTCAAATGTTTACTAAATACTTCAATAATTGTATTTGTTTTTAGAAATAATCCTCATGAACTCAAAGGTTTTGAATTGCCAGAGTTTATATTGAACAAAGTAAGATCCACAATGATTCTCAATAAACCTCCAGAAATGCAGTCTCATCAACAAATTATTATCACTGAAAACGGCGAAATTGAAGAACAACCTGTATGAGAATAAAATTATACCTATTTCTATACATACTAATTTATGATAATTGGTTAATGATAAATGCATATACTTATTATACTTATTTAACATACAATTATTTTGTAGGTGTGCAGTATAACTTTGAATGAAAATACAAATTCTTCAATTACTCAATCTCATTCAGAATCTAGTAGTATCATCATCTCAGGTATTATTATTATTTTACAATCTTAATTTTTTCAAAAATAAAAAGTTAAATATTAAAAATAATATTTGGTGTTTCTTACAAAAGAACTCCAATAAATTATAATATGTCACTTAATTATGTAATATTTATGTGATAATATAATATTATTATCAATGAAAAATGCAACATACATTCTTAGTTGATAAAAAAGATCACGGACTAAATGGTCATGCAAGTAACACAATTATTCTGTAATATATTGTTTAATATTTTATAAATAATATTTAAGTATACTTTGTTTATATCTACCATAATATATATAGTTCCTAAAGTTGGTTTTGCAGTCTTCCATACTTTCTCCACTCTTTTATGTTACCTGTTATTCCCTTCAACCCAGTGAAACTTGATAGTCTTACCTTGGATATCATTCTTTGTCTTTTTTTCCATCTATTTTCTCTACGATTATTCTACAAATTAGTTTATGCATATGTAATCCATCATTTTACTCTAATTTTTTAAGTATGTTTTTGTTTGTTTGCCGTTCTATCCAACCCTTTGTGTAAATTCTACATCAGCTTCTCCTTCACTCCACCTCAAAACTTTCAAGTGGATTTTGCTATGCCTTATTTAATATACAACTGTTACATTCGTATAGTGTCATACTACAAACATATGTTGTTATAATGTGTTTTTGCACCATTACATTGTGGGTAATTGTAACAATTATGCGGAACACAATTTTACATTGCTAAATTTATAAAATCACAACAATGGTATAGATTATAATTTTGTAGAAAATATTAATAATAAATTTAACTATTTAAAATATTTTGTTTTATGTTTGTAATAATTAGGGACATCAACAACACTTGCTGAAGCATTAAATATGCTCGAATATGGTGAAAGATTACCACAGCACAATGAAATTCCACATTCATCGCCGAACAATAATACAGGATTGGCAACCACACATTCCACCCTTACTGCGCTTTTAGCTGCTGAAAACAATTTCATGCCTAATAGCAGTCAAGCTAATAATACACAGTTTGGAATGTAATATTTGTTCTGTTAAAAAAAATGAAATTTTTTTAGACTTTCAACGTTTATTCTAGTCTCTCTAGTCTAGTCATATGTTTTAATTATTAAATATTTTCCCTAATTATATAGTTATATAATAAATTAATTTTAATCTAATCAACTGTATTGTGCAGAATTGTGTGAAACTGTATTATGATGTGATTATTGTTTCTTATATGTTTAGAATATTTAGATATGTTGTCATTATTATTATTTATATTATGATCTTAATTTATTTCATGCAAAATAGTGTTTTAATTATATTATATAATATGTAAGTCAGATATCTTCTTTAGTGACTAATATAATTCTATAATAGTGTTAAAAAGTGATCAATAGTGTTGTATAAATTAAAGCCATTGAAAAATATGAGAAATATTAAATACTTTAAGAAACACTTTTCTTAAAAATATTTAGCAAACACTCATAATACCTATAGAAGTATCTATCAACTATTGATTTTAATATATATATAATTTATAGTGGATAAAAAAACGATTTTGTCATGTAATTAAATGTATGTATATTGTATACATATATTTAAAAAATTGTATTCTTTATCTGTTGACCATTTGTGTAGCATTTTAAATTAAATAAATGATTTGTACCTACATTACCATTAAAACATGTAAAATATTTTAAATAATGATTTAATTTTGATAAACTGAATATTAAAAAACATAAGGAAGGCTTTTTGTAAAATAGATTTCAACTGTACTTTATTGAGTTGGTTACTGTTATTGGTATGTTAAATTTTAATTAGGATATTTAAAACACTGTCTACCTGGTACCCGCCCATGTATATATTACTGTTATGTAATTTAAACTACAATTATATTGTAAAAAAAATCAACAGAGAAACAAACAGGTTCAATTGATTATTGATCACTTCATTCGGTATAATAATTTTAGTAATTATAATTTTTCAATTTTTTTTTGGAATTTTGTGGGTCATTTTTTCAACCAATTTCCATAAATTGAAAGAAAATCAATACTTTTTTTTACGATTCACGAATTCATAATGAATTTTACAATTAAAATTAATTTAAACCAAAGATTATTTGAATTAAGTTTTAAACCTATAGGTACTTATTTGTCAAAATATTTGTGTTTTTTTAATATAACAAATTAAATATCAATAAAATGTATCATAATTATAGAATTATATAGGGTACTTACTAATTATTTTTGCAGTATTTTATTATTTAGTGTTAACATTTTTGAATTGTAAAATTAATTAGAAAATGTATTGTTTTAAATCTTGGTTCTATTATGACTTTAAAATTTTTAGGTCGTTATATTTTAATGATTTTAAAGTCATCAACGTTTGATCTTTAATTATGAATTCATAAATATTTTATACGAAATGCATTACCCGAGAATACTTGCACCTATCGTATAGTCCCCGAGTCACACATAAATAAATAAATGATCTAACATCTATCAAAAAAGAGTGTGCATTTTTTGTGAAATATAAATTCTTTTAAACATTAAAGTCATATAGATAGCGAGTTTCTTGAGGTGACGTGATGTGTGTTGCGAAGACCCGACCCCTGACCCGGGGACAAAGTTTTAGAAATTCATCGAAATGCAGAAAAAAGTTATTGGCTCTTTTTTTTTTTTAACAAAATGACGTATCGATGCATACGACGCGTGCATAACTGATCAGTCTCACGTTAGGAAACTATTTTACACTAATAATATTTACAAAATAAAATTATTTTTCATAAAAAATGTAAAAAAAAAACGGATCGATGAATAATTCATATCAGACGCATATAAAAAATTGAATGTCCAAAGTTTTAAACTACCCATCTATTTAAAATGTTAACCCAAATAATATTATATGTAGGTATATCACGTGTGCACGAGCACAGGCATAGTCCAAATTCAGGGAGTGCTAAATTATTAAACCCTCGCAGATCTACGGAGGCTTCCAACACCCCTTCTCCACAGGCCACCTGCACTGTTTTGTTGATATTGGAAAAATCACTAAAATAACTGATAATAATTTACACCTTATAATACAGGTATATAATAAGTCTTTTAAAACCAATTTTATGACTATAGAGCGCGGATTTCTATGAAATTGTATATTTTTTCCTTTAATATTTTGGATTTTTGTCAGTTATCTCTACGAATCATCATAATTTGAAGCTAATGTTGACATTTTTTTTGCATATTTCTGCATATTTAAAGGTTATTGCATATTTTTGCATATTTTGGCAAAATTCAAAATTTATTGCATATTGAAGCGAAAATTTAAAAAAATGTATAAAATAATATTTTGTCAAGTAGAAAGATTAAAACTAAATTTCGAAAACGTTTAGCTCGAAGATCTTTATCAAGACCCGACAATACTAAGTTGCATCAAATACGCCCCAATAACTTCGGTTGACGTCAAACGTTAGTTCTCAGTCTTTAAAAACATGTTAACCGATAAACGACACAGCTTCACAGAAAAAAAACTTGAAATGCATATGATTATTCATTTTAATAATAAATAAAATTTTAAAAATAAATTAAGTTCAGAAAATTTCCTACATTTTTTTTTATTAAGTATTTAAGTAATTAATTATTATAAGTTTTATTGTAAATTTTAAATAAATAAAAAATTCTTACATATTTTTTTACATATTTTCATGACTTTGACTGCATATTTTTTTACATATTCTTATGAGTTTTACTGCATATTATTATATGGCATATTTCGATAGTTTTAAGTGCATAAAAATCTGCGCTCTATTTATAACATATCAAATTGGTTAGACTAGAAACCGAAAATGAAAAAATATTGATATTCGCAAAACATCTGCGGGTGCTAATTAGGTGTATCGGAATGCACCCCTTACACCCTTACCCTCGCACCGATTATACCACCTCAATCGCCAACGCGCGTCTATGAACGTCGTGTGTTTTTCGAACGATTTCAGTTTTAAGTAGACGGACAAACGCTAAAGTGATAATATATACGTATACAACACCACTATAACAATAATTATACCTAATATAGTGCTATAACCACATAGGTGTACACGCCGTAATAGGGCAGGTGTTTATAAATTAATAACACACAATAATAATAATATTATATATCGTTGCAACGGCGGTTTTCCGCAGAGAGTTTCTCGGTGTTATAATATTATTATGATAATATCTAACTGGAGGTTATCAATATACGCGCGTAATTCGGAGTGAGCAGCTGCACCGAGTTAAAACCGCGATTTAATATAATAGATATACACAGTGTCGTGCACACGCGCGTAATCTTAAAACAGTGCTTAAAATCCCAACGAAAATAATAATAACATACTCGTAATGAATATATTGTGCGTGAGCTGCAGCAGTGTAGCGAGACTGCTGTTGCGCTCTCGCCTTTCGATCGCGATTTTTGTCGTTATTCCGTTAGCTTAGCCTAATACGCGATTTTTTTTCTCAACAGATCGAACGGCTCTGCCATTTAACATAATTGATAATAATTTTAATTATATTTTCAATTATTATAATATTATTATCTAATTACTGTTATTATTATTATTGTTGTTATACTTCCGTTTCCGGTCGTTATTATTTTGAAACATCCTCCAATGGGTAGGTTATTAGGTTACCGACACGCAAAGTCGTACCTCACACAGAATAATATAGGCAGGTAGGTACACATTATCACACAATATATATTATATTATAATTTATGATTAGCATGTATCTACCCGTCAAGTATTTTTATAGTATTGCTGTACTACAAACATTGTTTACGCTTCGGTCTACCCCGTACTAGAATACCTATATGTGTGTTGATTATGATTTATAATTTAACCCAAAATGATTACCTATACACTTTTGCCTAAGCCAATCGAAGTCAAATAATTCTACATTCCGAAAACCGACCAAAAATTAAATTCAAACACATCGAATTATTATCAACGCATCCTATCAGTTCCTATAACCTAACCTCACCTATATTATACGATCTTCGGCGTATGTCAAAATCAATATGATTTAACGTGGCTGAAAAATATTTTCAATAAAATATCGTATCTAAGTATAACTCTGTTGAAAAGCATTAATTTGATTAAGCGAGTAGTTTACCAATATCGTGGTTGCTGGTGTTTAATAAGAAGGATATGCATTTTAACGAAGTATTAAGTTGTTATTTGAAAACAATGGAACTCGCGTCGTATGCTATCTACCTGAACTTTGATCGCGTTATATGTTATCTACCTTTCGGTTGATATCTACTTAATACTTTGTACGGAGACTAATATTGCAGGTGTAACCGTATAATTATAAACATCAATAATACACTCTACAGTCTACACTTTACACATATCATAGCTAGTAGACATATGACTTTTGTAAAAGTGGTGTATGCTTAAATTATTTTCAAATTAAATTATTTTATTAAATTATTTATGTAATTATTTTTTGTTAAATCAAAATGGAACATTTTATTGACTTTTATAGACATGTTATTTACAATGATGAATCTTGCACCAATTTTTTAAAACAATGTGGTGTCTTACCCACTGCTAAAGTATGCCAAAAAGTTAATTCAAAATAAAATATGGCATAAAAACACGTGGTGCCACTAACTTATTGGAACGGCAGTTGATGGAAGAGTGGTGACGTTCACTCAATGCATCAAAGAATCTTTTTGACCAGTTTTTTGAAGACATGAAAAAGAGTTCTTTAATGTAATTAATGTCTAGATGCACAGACGACACCAACAATCTACAAATTGCGGGGTGGAAAATTGTAGATAACATACAACGCCAACACACAATTTTGGTAGATACATTTTTCATGTAGATAGCATACGACGCGAGTTCCAAAACAATTATTAAAGTTACACAATATTATTATACGTACCTATGGCGTGATCCATATTATAATATATTATGTTATTAAAAAAAAAAAAAAACTTCTTTTTTAGGTTAATATTATCTTAATTACGTTTAAATTTTTACAAGTTAATTATATTTTGTTAATTATTAACGTATATAGTAATCATTCTCAAGGATCACTTAACTTAATTAGCTCAATTTCATAATTTTAATAAACTTGTCAAACTATGTTGTCTTGAAATAATGTGTATATGCTGTATTTTATTAGTAATTATTTAAATTTTCGTATTTTAAGGTGTTATCTTAGAAACGTGCTGTACATATAATTATACTTTATTAATTTCTATACGAACCACGCATTTTTATGTACCCAACTACTCGGCTAGTTGGCGGCTACTAATAAGACGCATTCGTTTTTTTGTTACAGCCAATATACACTGCATCGCCCAATCGCAGTTTGTACATTATAAGATCAAGGGACAAGGGTGTCGGAAAGATTTTATATATTTTTTATAATTATAGGCGGTGGCGTAGGCTGCGTAGCGCGTGTATAATAATCTTATACGGCAGGGTAGGTCTGTCAGGCAACTGCTATTTGCCCGTGAATTTCATGCGGACGGTCGAACCGTGTGATGACATATCGGTCCAAATCGATTCAAATTGATTTGCTATTTAGCGGAAGATATTAATATACGTCAAATACTTTACTGTTATATCAATATCATGTGTTTACGTAATGTCTGTATACTGTTGTATACGAGTAGTATTGATCCTTATTATAGACGTTATTAATCATAACATTCTGCATTTTTGCGTCATTTTCCTGAAATTACACCGCTAATTAGCTAAACGACCACGTTGATTTATAAACCTCAGAGACTTGTTGGTTTATTTTATTGCGTTATAATGTAATATTATTTGTATCAAAATAAATGTTATTCAGAATATTTGATTGTTGTTGGACAACAGCTCTTCGATGGGTAGGTATACGCTTTAAGTCGACGAGGGTAGGTATATTACGATATTATACTATGATATAATTAAACTATAATAATTGAACCGACAGACGTAATAAGATTGATTATATTATATAGGTACTTACGACAACACTTGGCATTAATAATAATTTTCATGTATTTTTTTCGTTTATACGTTATAGGTACCCTAGCTATTTCCTTTTTAAAAAATATTCTCAAAATACAATAATGTATTGATTCTCTCTGTTACTATATATTTTTTATTATTATTATTAACTTATTAATAATAACAGTCGTAACGTTTTCAATAAGAAAAAAAAATGATTCATCATCTGAACAAAATGGTTGAACAAGCATACTAACTAAACTAAACTAAACTAATTAGGAATTTTTGGTGCTTGCCGAGAGTCTGCTGCTGTTGGTAATTTTTTTGTCGTATAATATATAATATGTGGTAAGAGCTTTTTAAGTAGCTTTCATCGGTCACTGCCCACTGGTATCTAAAGGTATTCTTCTGGACTTTTAGAATTGTTTATACTCTTTTAGGTGTTGAATACTTTAATAGTGCAAGTATTATATTGTGCATAGTGGTTCCCCCATATATCAAAAATGTTTACATTCAAATTTTTCTAAACCATTATGTAGCATGTATTTGTACTACTGATCTCGAAACTCTATCGCTATCCGTTGATTCGTACGTATCCCCAGTCCCACCCCAAAACAAAATACTTGGAATTTCAAAATGTTTTATTAAATAAAGGTACATAATACATATTGTACGACGGGCAAATTATATCTTCGAGAGTGGGGGTAATACGATTTTCCAGTTAAACTGATATCAGATAAGGATATTTGTATTTCTTTTATTTAATTTGGCGGAGGGGATATAAATATCCTAAGACATTTTTACCGGGCTTACTATATTAACCTATAAAAAAATCGAAATACAAATATTCAGGGGTATGAATGACGTACCTATACAACGCCGTCATGTTAATTACATGCTTAATATTAACAAAAAAATAAATTTAAAAATTCTATTATGAGAGGGTGCTGGTGATACGCACGTAATTTCGGTTGTTTATTGACACTCTTATTATTATCTATATAGTGTTTATGCAATAGCGTGCATTTGGCGCTGGGTTTTTCCTCATTTAGATAAGGTCGATTGTCTGCACATATTAGTATTTGTTTGCCAATTATTACACGTACGTTTCCCCAGCCCCCCCCCCACACGGAATACCGATTTTCCAGGGTGAACCGACATCAAACAAATTCTTAGTGTGGTCAAACAGATACAAACAAATTACGTAAGTACTAAAAATTAATGGCAAAATAAAATTTACGAAAATTGATTGATACGCGGGGGACTGGGGAAACGTACGTAATTATTACCGAATTAAAAGTAGGTTTGTATTGTCGGTGGTCTTGAAAAGGACAGTTTTCATTGGGTTTATATTATGCCCATTGCATAAGTGAACTTGTTGAAATGCTGTACACGTAAAATCAGGAAGCACTGTTTTTAAAATTTTGTATACCTACCTAATTAAATCGTTGACTTTTTTGAAGATCATCCTTTCTTTGTTATTATTTCGAGTGTTTATTGAATTTCAGCTGGCGTTAGAGTATTGTTTATTACACAGTGGTCACTAATATTAAAATACAAATTTACAATATCATATTGAAGTTGATTTTAAACGAGTTACAAAATTGAAAATTGGCAAAAAATTTGATAGTGTTCTTTATTTGTTTTCGTTCATATATATATTATATTATATAAAAATATATTATACATTATGAATCATACAAACGCTAAATAAAACTCGAATTTACACACCGCCACCGTGAAGACGAATGTCAGCGTGTATTGTCAACATTTTGTTTTATATATAATAATTTATAATGTTTAGATATAAGAGGGAGGGGGTAACATTTATTTCTTCGCATTGTCGTATATATAATGTGTATATATATATATATGTATTTCAGGCATAAAAGTCTCGTTTTCGTTGGTGAATAGTATGCGCGTGTTGCGGATGAGACAAAACGAAACCGCAATCAACTGATAGACGGCGAGTTCGTTAAGAGAATGAACAAAAATAAGATAAATCTAACCGTTACGCACATCATCAGATGAAAACGCACCCCTTTCGTATCGCATCTACAGCAACCATCGCTCGCCGTGTATATAAAGAAAAAATATATTTATATCGAATTATCTTTCACCGCCGGTTAGAATAATAATAATAATAGTAATATAGAAATACCTCTACATATCATATATTAGTATAGTTATATAAAGTCTCTTTTATAGATTTTTCACTATTCACTCGTATCAATATATAGTGTATAGGTGTATAGTGCAGTGCAGTACTATATCGTATAGGTATATGTATTATTAATACCATCGGAGTAAACGTGCGTCGATTTTTTTATCGGACCGGTGGCGTATACGAGTAGGCATTATAGTATTACACACACACACACACACACACACACACACACACACACACACACACACACACACACACGCACACACACATATATATATATATAGGTAGTTGTTTTATATACGAACCGTCGTCATCGGCATCGTGTTTTATTCGATTAACCTTTATTTATTTTTTTTTTCCTAAAACGCTGCGAGAGAAATAATAATATAATGTTTGTGCGTCGTTCTTTTCGACGTTTTCTAAAACGCGGTTCAGTAAACCGGTCACCGTCAACATAACCTAACCGTAACACAACATTATATTGGACCTACGTCTACCATTACAATGGCTTTGACCTAGCTCAGTCTAAAATCAATTATTGTTGTAATATTCATCACAATCGTTATAGACTAAATGACATAATGTTACTGTGCACGTAGGATGTGAATTTTGCTCGCGTGAATCGGTCATATATTTCTCTGCGTTGGTTGTGTCGATGACAAAGTCGAGCAGGCGTTCACGACCATTCATTGGCACAGCAGGATGCAGGATTTCAAATTCTGACCGTTCGATAGGGACAGCATATTATATCAATGCGGAAATGAGTGTGTGTACATACTGTACATAATATTATACGAACATCGTAATGAACTGCGTCGTCGATTTCAGCATAAAAGACGTTGCATTTTACCGAATGTCTTATGCTGTAATCGCCGTATCTACTATCTATATATATATAACTACATAAGATAGATTATATTCGTATACTAATATTGTTAATATAGTTATAGATATAGTACGTTATAAATTATAGTCTTTATACGGATGTATATAAGTGTGCAGTGATACTTTCGGGCAACATAAAAACCATCATATAGAAAGGTATATAAAATAAATTATAATATAACATATTATACGGAGTATTTTCTAATTATTTTTGAAATTTAATAACAAAATAATTAATATAATTTAAAAACATATTTAGATATTAATTGTTCTATGTTTGAAATATATATAATATAATATGTAGTTTACAAATCTTATACCTATCGCATCGTTGGACTAATCGATAAACTTTTGGCTCGTGTGTACAAGTATGATTGCTTAGCTATTTTTTTGATTCAAATCATTAGCGCAAGATCATTTTCTGCTGCGGAAAACATCTTATTTTAATAGAGTATAGTATATACTGTACAGTTCATACTTTAAACCACTTATAATCATCACGTTAGTCCTCGAGCAATTTGTAGTAAAAATGATTTCCCGGCTGTTCCATTGTACCAGCTCTGGTTGTATAAACATTAAGTCTTCGTATACGAAGAATCGCGTAACTATAGGTATATTGCGTGTTTGAAATTAGGATTTTACCACTCAAAGTTGTTATAAAATGTATCCTTTAAAAATCTGATTTAACTTACAATAGTTTGGTCAATTTTTGATTAGAAACTGTTGAAGTAGAATCAAAGTTGCATTGACACGATCTATTTTATTTTTTAACATTTGAAAAATATAGTATTTAGCTGCAGGACATTTTATTTAACATAATTTAATAAATTTATTTCAAATTTTTTTTTACGACAATTTTTTTTCATCAGCGATCAATATTTGTCTATTCTTGAACAAAATATTTATAGTTTCTTCAATATGATGAAGACATAGTAGTATAAATAATAGGTATAATAATTTCAAATTTAATATATTAAATTTCCATGTACTATGTTAATTTTAAAACCTTTAAAACTATATAAGCAGTTTTATATATATTATGATAAAATCCACAAACTATTAACGTATTTTATCCAGCGATGAAACACTTAACATGTCTTGCATCAACATAGATTTCTTCGATCAAAAATGTTAATGATAAAAAAATATAGTATTCTTCGTATTCTGTATAAATAATTATATTATACGTTTTTAAAACCCACACAAATTATAAGTCAAACGTCAACTTATAGGTATATGCACCAAAAATAATTGAAACCTAAGCTATAAAAAGTGGATAATTATGTAATAAACATTCAAATACATTTGCGTATAACTATTTACACTGATGTATATAATAAGTGGGTCGCCGGAGCACCTGGGAACACTGGCACTGTTAACCGGAAGTGATCACGGCAGGATCTACGCTGCGTCGGGAAATACTGTCTGGCTCGCCCGGTAGGTATTGTCGGAGTGTCGTCGCCGCGGGACTAAATCACCCGGTAGAACGCCGTTTGATCGTTGAGGCTGTTCGGTATGTGTGTGTATAGTGGTAGTCAAAGATTAAACGTTTATGTTTGATTGTCATTTGCTAGAAGCCCGCCCGCCAGCCACCGGGTGTATGTAACAGTTGTCCGTACCGACTTATAATCACAATTTGATTTTGCCTATAATAATTGCTTAACTGATATCAAATTTTCGCTTCACCGTTACTTATGTATAAGTACTGAACTTATATTTGGATGTTGTTTTTGGTCTTTAGAATTAGTCTAAATATTGTTATTGTCTATACGTAGAAATTATTATTTTTTTTGTGTCATAGACCTAAAACTGCCATTTTCTATCGAATTATTAATAAACTTGTAATTGAATGATTTTTTTTTTATCCAGTCGAGTCTACTAAGAAATAAGAATCCTCAAACAGCTTATTTCTTAAAATCTGTACTGTAAAAAATAAAATATACCTAATAGAATGCGGTCACAAGTATTTACTATACCTCTTATTTATTATCTACTACTCTGTACTCAACCAGCACAAAAAGTATACAAAAATTCGTGTTAAAAATTCTTGTGCTCGTAATAGCAATAAAATCGAATAATAAGTATTTTATTATATGTAAATGGGAGAATTATAACACGCCAGTTGTCAGTATAACCATGTGTAAACTGTCATCACGGGATATAATTAAGCACACTTTCCCGAAGTATGTACCTATGTGAAGTTCCAATTCTCGTCTGATAATATTAGAATGGTATACAGCATGCTGTAATATATTATAATATCAATGTTAGAATATCATTATAACGTTTACCGGTGCAATTTGTTTTGTAATATAATCGAAATGACAATTTATTTCTGCAGCATACCACAAAATACCTCTTGATGGAATTTTTTACCATTTTATCATATATGTATTATTGATTTTTCTTTTTAATATTATACAATAATAACAAAATATTATCATACATAAATCTGAAAAAAAGTAGACAATTTAAAAATATAATATATAAAAAGCATTAAAAGAACTACACTATTTTGAATATTGTAGGAAATATATCTATAAAATGATAATATAGAAAATATTTGATGAATTTTCTAACATCTAAACTGTTACTCTGTGTTTATTTAATTTTGAATTACAATAAACTAGATAAACAACAACAAACAATTTTTTTTCAAAAACAGCAGGTTTTTTGCGTAAATATTTTCGTTTTTCCAGGATGTTTTTTATCACAATTATTTGAAAAGTATTAATAATTTTTCACTATTGACCCTCCCTCTCTCATAAGTATCAACTAGAACCGATTTTTACCAAGTACCAACTTACTACCTCTGTCAAAGTTAAAGATTGATTAAGCATTGTTACTGTTCAGTGTTCTAAAAGATGATGATAAAAAATTGTCACGAGAAAATAAATAAAAAAAATTATATCATTGTATATAATCAATATATTCATTGTTCCACTTAGAATCTAAATTGGTTTTGGACTCGGCATGTAATATATATTATAATTTATAATATATCATGATGCAATTCCTACAGTTTTAGATGATAAGATTTTGTTTCGTATCTTATTATACATTGATTGTTCAAAGAATTCCGAGTAAAATAGTTCCATCACCGTACAAAAAAAAAAAAAAAAATAGAATACTAAAATATATGAATTTCGTAAAAATAAAGTAAATCAATTTTTACGTTATATCTATAAAGTGAACCTACATGGTACACGCATGTAATACATACATTATACAATTTGCAACACAAGTTAATTTTTTCTTGTTAAGTGACTAAAATAGGATTATTAATATTTAAAAATGTATCATCTTAATGATTTATTATAATATAATATAAGGATTATTACGTGTTTTTATTCAGTGAAACCTAATTTATGCTTTTAGCTTTGATATTAGAGTGATTAATCAAATCTTAAGGTAAGAATAATATCTATGTTTCTATCTTGGTCTTCACGGTGTTTTGAATTTTAAGCAAATTATGATTAAAAAATAAACATAATTAAGACTTACTTACTTAAAAATTGAAATATTGTAAACGGTCAACGTAAAAACACAGATAATATTCTTGTTTTTAAATTTGATTATAAGACCTATCGACAAACTCAACTTAAGATTAAAGCTATAATAACATAAAATTAGTTTTAGTGAACGAAAATTTGCAATTTTGTACATTTGGACGGTGTGGGCACATGTTAAAAATTATATTGTATAGATATAATCCATACCGAATAAAGATAATAAATGAATAATATATTATAAATAATTAAAAAGTTTAAGATACGTACTATCATTAAATATTTTGTTGACTACTACTTTTAATCAAAAAATCAAGCTAAATCTTAAAGTATCCAAATATTGATTACGATAATAGCCTTTTTTTAAAGGTGTTACACAAATCATAATTTTAATTAAAGTAAACCTAAGAAAAATACACAGCCAGACAATTATAATTGAAATATATTATGCCTTTGTTTAAAATTACAATATATTAGTTTAAACATGTTTATTGGAACTATTTGATTTTTGTTTAAAGAGAAACGATGTGATGAGTAAATTGTAGGTACCAACTTCAAAAATACACTACTGTTAATTTATTATTTCTATTTTTTAAGTATAATTACATAGATTTGTTGGATTTTCAATATTTAATTATATACAAGAACATATTATAAGACAATACGCTATAATTTTTTATCAATTTTAATGTTCAAGTCGATCTGCTCGGGAAAGAATCAGAGAAAATATTTTACTCTCGGTCGATGTTCATAGTATAAATTTTGGTCTCCCCTGATATACTGCAGCAATGCACAATAGCCGCATTAAACTGTATAGGTATATAACGCATTACAGCAGTCTTACAGTGTAATCTATTTAACTGGATACACTTCACAATTTATAAGTCAATTTTTTTTGTTTGAAATTTTTTTTATATATACATAACTGTAGTTAGATAGAAGTATTAACATTTAACACCACATAAAAAAAAAACTTTTTTTTATCTTACAATAAATGCTTATAATGATTTCTTTATGTTTTTTTTTAATTTTTCCAATGCAAATCTATAATTGTTATTTCATATGATTTTATTTAGAAAATAATTTATATATATATTAATTATTATTAAAAGTTTAGATAAGCAAAATATAGTGGCCCAACATTTTTGTGTTAACAGAGGTTAATATAAATGTTAAATACTTAAAATTCACACAAAACAATTAATTCTAAATCTGATATTTATATTATATACACTAAAATTTTAGAAAAATATTCTATTATTGGTCATTGTTAATTATTAGGGATAGGGAATTATAGGACCTTTAATGAGTCATTAAATTAAAAATATAATATGTAGTCTTTAAAATGATGAAAAACCACTACAATATAAAATCGATTTTGTTTTCATAAAAATATAATTTTATAATTGTCTAAAATAATTGCAACTGCATAAACATATTAAATTGTATCTTTTTTAAAAATAAAATAAAAATCTTAAGGATCTGCGTAGAATCTACCTATAGACGATCATATTATACGAATCACCTCGTATTTTATAACTACCTAACCTAATACAAAACCAATATCTATAATATAATATAATAATTTGTAAGTTACATTTTCGATGTAATAGCAATATGACCTAGGTTATATTTTATATTACGTCTGGTGGCTAATCGTATAAGATCCACTTATCCACTAATTCCTTTTCATTAAAACTTCAACCAATAATACGCACGCGGGTGAAAAGACCGCGTCGTCGTTCGGTGAACCATATATCTATTTTGCCTCCGGTTATTATAGTGCACCGGGAATAACCACATAATATAATGACGATACTGATAATGGTGATGACGATGATGATGATAATAACACATAACAATCATCGCATTGCCGGGATCTAAAGCGTGTCCATGTATATATATATATATATATATATATATATATATATATATATATGTAAAGTACAAATACGTAATCGAATTTATGTTTACTATATTATATAGTATATACCCTTCGATAAACCTCTTAACCGATATTTCAATAACTTGGCTGTTCGTTTTCGTCACAATAACATTTTTTAGCTAGACGGTTGTCGGATATTTAGAACTATTTTCATTTTGTCACGTTATACAGAATATAAATTGGCTGAAAAACTATTAAACAAACATAACAGATCTAGAACTAGTACAGTTATGAATCTAGGAATGAAAAAAAAGCTTAATATAAAATGTATAGCTAATATACCTATAGGTATATTCATAGTCACTTAAAACAAAAATCAAAAAAATACTAGTCATTATAAAAAGTAATAAGCAATATATAATATTAAAATATTTAAAGCACATAAATAAATTATACCTAAGCATTGTATTATAAATGTTATAGACTTATAGTTGTTATAGACATTGATGGGTAATGACAATAAGTATAGTAATTAGTAAGTATACTAAACCTTTTTTTATAGATTAACTTATAGATTAAAAATGTATATACATCCTTGAAATAGACTTTAAGGTCTAGATGGCTTCCAAGATCTATACTTTATATTATATTTTATCATTTACACCCACAAAGAGTTCAAATGCCAATTTTCGTTAAATTTATTATTTGCTTAATACAAAACGTAGAATTGTACAATCTACTAATATTTACCACAAATCGGTCTAAAATATCAATTATTGTAGATACCTAATTAACGTTTTCAGTTAACCTAAAATAGAAAATTTTAAAAATTATAAGAAAATATGTATACACAGAATCTAGGATTTAGGTACTAAAAATGATTCATTAGTCATTACCCACTAATTGTGTATCACAGAATTTTAAAAATCCTGTGCAAAGATCCTTCGTTGGCTATAGGATATATTATATCATATATATGATAATTTTTTATACATAGGTAACTATAAAGTCTGAAATTATAAACAAAAAAAGATTTATTAGGAGCAGCAATTAAATAGGTACGTTAAATACATTCGATAGACTCAATAAATTTCGACTATCCTATATTATAAATTATAATATAATACCTACTGTCTGTAGGTCATCAATGTTTTTCTTCTCGAAAATAAAATTAAAAAATTTATTTTATAATTATTTTATTCCTCAACACTGGTCACTGATTATAGCTTTGAAAACAATTAAAACTTTTTATTTTTTTGTCAGCAATATTTTATATTTTTTACTTAATTTTTTGACGAAGAACAATTTATTATTATATACTTTCATGTACACATTTAGGTATCAATCGATATTCGATATATAATGCACTGCAGTTGAGTGAATACTTTGGTGAATCGTGTGTGTATACCATGCCATACATAACAATTTATTAATATTAATATTATAATACGGTCGGTAGACGTTTTAAAGATAATCAATGTTTTTACGTATAGATATATATAAATATATTATACACACTAAACAGAATGAAAAATAGAGTTGAACGAATGTAAAAACGACAATCGACCGATAAAATAATATATTATACATCGTATATTAACATCGTACTTTATTGTTAATACGATAGGTCACTACCATTTTATTTTAATCGACTTTAGAACTATTATTTTTAATCTTTCACAACTATGATGGTATATAGCAGGTGCACGACGTTGACCGTTGATGTACCTATGCCATTTGAAGTATTTGAACATCATTAAATGCAAAAATAATATTCGAGTATATACAAGTTAAATTATAATATTATATTGGATGTCAATGAACTAAAAACATACACAACAAATTAATATTATTTTAGTACTAAAGAAATATATTAATCGAAAAACGATTGTATAAAAAATGTATAATTTAATAAAATGATCAAGCCGAGTAAAATATATTCTGACAAAAAACAATATATATTACTCAAAAATATTAACTTGATATATTAAATTATCTTTCGGTAAACAAAAACATTTTAAAATATATAAACCCCATTATGAATTAATATAATATTAGTGGACTATACAAAATATATATAAGTTATAAAATGTATCATCTGTCACTTTTATTTTTCATCGGGTAATTTTGTTTTTGTACAAACTATTACTTAGGAGTATAGGACATTTTGGTAGCAGCTCTGAATATAATATAAATATAATATAAATTATCGACAATATATATTTTGAATTACTATTATTGGTTCGCTCTGCAGACGTTGTATAATATATATAATATATATATATATTATTATATATACTCGTCGAATTGGTGTGAAAATTCAGTTTTCCGCCGTCGCTATACTTTATATGATAATATTATATGAATAACACCATAATACAAATTCCTTTTAAGATCATAAATAAATATTACGCGAGCGCCTATTATACCTACATAAATGTACAGGAACGCGAACACGCGTCACTCATATGAGGAAATAATAATAATAATAATAATTATAATAATAATATGTAACAACTTTTCACTTGCGCCATTAATCTCTGTCTTTTCGAAAGCACAACTGTTCAGTTTACAACAGCGGCGGTTTTACGACCGCCGCTGTTGTATTCAACGTCATACATTATAATTAAAATATTATTATCATTAAATATTATACGGTATTGGCGAAAATCAAAAGTAGAAAACCGGTAAGGATGTTTGATGTTCGCGCATAAGATATTGCGACAGTGAGCGTCTGATGAACAGAAAATAGTATAAATATCAATACGGCTTAGGTATGTTCCATTTGAAATATTTTAACCTTAACGCGCGTTATTTTTCGTACACTTAGCTTTGACGATTTCAGTACTTTAATTATTGTGATTTATAGATTTTTGCGACTAAAATTCGAATTTATATTTTTATCGTCGATTAATATATAATATTATATAATAAATTATTTCTTATTGGGTATATTTAATCGATGTCTAAAGTCAAACGGTTTCACCACTGTGATCGGTTATATAATAAATACATATACAAATAATAATATTATATTATATTATAATATTATGATAAACCTTCATCAACCGTTTGAACAAGTATTTTGAATTATCAAAATGCTTTTGGCTCTGGATGCACAATCGCAGCTGCAGTGAGTATATTTTTCAAAAACTGTATAATGGTAATTTTTCCTACCGCTCGGATAAATCCGCACTGCAGAGAAAATCGAAATAATAATAATATACATGTTACTTCGTCAAAGAATCAACTGTAGTTATATATTGTACCGTCTATAGTCTATACATACTATACAGAGTGGTCCA
The DNA here is from genome assembly GCF_020882245.1 of Rhopalosiphum padi. Taxonomy (NCBI): domain Eukaryota; kingdom Metazoa; phylum Arthropoda; class Insecta; order Hemiptera; family Aphididae; genus Rhopalosiphum; species Rhopalosiphum padi. The sequence continues at coordinate 74,770,362 of NC_083598.1, forward strand.
TTTAACTGGTTATACATTAGATATATTATATTTTTAAATTTATAATTACAAGTAGAATAATACTTTTAAACAAAATAAAAACATGGATTATTAAATATCATCAAATATTGAATGAATAGTTAATTTTATATTAATAATAAGCGTTCAATTTGAAGACAATAAATGTACCTAGTCATATTGGTTCATAATTTATAGCTAACATAATGATAAATTGAATAAAAAAATAAAAAAAACGTGCAAATGCAAAAATGAATAAAGTTCAATAAACAGGACTTAAAAACGTGTTCACTTCAATAACTATAATATAATATAATATAATATGATGGTGTTACGGACTTGTGTAATTCTAACAACTTTGGTTAAATTCAGGGTTAATGGATAATATTATACGAAATCGAAACCGTAGAGCCGCATATGATATGTGTACACAGTATATACGTATATATTATTATATATATTGTATAAATGTTAATAATAAAATTGGGGACACGACGATAAAGCTATAAGGTTAGGTTCGCGGGATTAAAATACACTTAAGACGATTAAGTATAGTCTATATTATGGCTATATCAACTATATATGATACGACATAGTGTACGCGCGCACATATAATTTATATTGAAATACGCTCTCGTTTTGAATATTTGGCTACGAGACAAGGCACACACTTAATACTCCTGTTTAAACAATGTATTATTACTATTTATTGTATTATATACAATAATATGATAATGTAATGTTATAAAATATAATATATTATAAATAAAAATAGTTATTGTTAAATTTATGGCGGTGAACTATGATGTGATGATATATTTAAACATCTGCGTAAAACCCACCAATGACATGAATTGTGTATCATATTTATTCTCGAATTCGACTTGAAATTTGATTAATAAACATTATATTATGATTATAATTACTGTAATAAGATAATGGCAATTTTTTTTATCGAGAAAAGCGTTTAAATACTAAAAAATTCACTTGTCTCTGACATAACTTTTTCCCGACGTATATATGCAACGAAAATATTGCAGATATAAACACGAAAACGTACAAGCTAACGAATATTCGCGTAAAACACATAATAGATTTATGACAATGGTAAATTAATAATTACCCGTTATTATAGGTACTAATATTCGGTGTTTAGTGTTTACTAGTTGGGTCCCACAATTTTTCAGGTTTTACTCTTGTTATTGGATCTATGGAAAACAAATTTCCCTTTTCATTTTTACAGATTTAGGACTGTCAGTGATCTATAAATTAGAACACAGGTACCTATGATTAAAAATGTTTTTAAGTATCTAATTCTTAAATGGTATAAAACATTAGGTATACTTAAAAATATTAAAAATAAAAATTTGAATAATGATTTATTATTCAAGGAAAAAATCAAAAAACGGAGATGAACGTGTTTGCTTCATCCCAGATATATATATATATATATATATATATATATATATATATATAATATGACAATGACATGGTATAGTGTGTACTTATACATATAATCAGCATAAATAGAATGCAGAATGATTAGAGCAACTAATCGCAGAATACTTATATATGCGAGTGCTAAAATATTATATACCTATTGTATCGTGTGAAATTCATGAAGCGGTGCCATTATGTGACGAACAAATTATAATTTTAATATACGTCTGGCCTCTGGCGTCACGGTCTGTTTGAATTCATATTTCCTCGGCAAAGACCACTGCGGCGTGTACCTACTTATATATTGTTATTATACTCGCAACCCGTTTAACAATAAAATACACGGGCTTAGTGAACTGTTCAATCAAAGCCTGTCGGGGTGGTTGTCGAAAGTCACTGCAGAAATGAAACCAAAACAAACGTAGGTAGTAGGTACCCACTCGAAATTTCACAATAATAATGTATTGTTTTGTTTTTTACGTAGGGTATAAGACAATAATATATAACATGGCTGTTTTTATTTACATTTTACTATAGGTGTGCGCGCGCACATGTGATGCAAGTATTTATTTTAAGATGAAAACAATAATTGTAGTATTGATTTTAAAGTTGAGTAAGGTAGTTTTCTGATAGTTTTTGGATATAGTGTAAGTATTTATATGTACATTTATTGTGAATTCAATTATACGTATATAGTTGCAGGTTCTCCATTCAACGTTGAACGTATAATCCAATGGATCGTTGTCGATTCATACGAAGTGTGCAAAAAAAAAAAATTGCGAGTAAAAGTCCTCTGTGCAGATCATACTATATCACATCTAATACATCTAATAATTTAATAAGCATATAATATCGATTACGTCACGTACATTATAATAAACACGAAAATACACGTTGATAAGTTTATGAGACGGTAGTAATATTGGCATACAAGATTTATTTCGAAAAATTGGGGTGAAAAATCGGATACTCATATGTAGGTATAATATATTATTAATATTATATTATATCGTCATTCGTTACACCTCATCTAGTCGTATATATTATATACGCGTCGCTGGATGCATCTGGTTAATTATAGGGGAGGGTTTATCACGTTTATTTATAGTTATGAAAAAGGGAATGATGTTTTAGGAAAAAGGTTAATAATATTATCAATAATTATTTATTTTTATTAAATTTATAAGACAGAGCATACTTTTCGTGGTTTTGTGACGTATTTAATGGGGGGGGGGAGGGATCAAACCCCACGAATATCTCAAAGCACTGTGCATTGCGTATCCACGGACAACGCGATTGGTAATACACTAGTATAGTGCCATAGCTGTGCGCCTACGTAGTATAACATTATACGATGACGGCGTGTAATTAATTTTAATTGGTCACTCGAATTTTATTGTCACGTAATACCTTACGATTAAATTGACAATATTATTATAGCAAGTTTTCAAGTATAACACGCATGAAACGCGTTATCACTTTATCAACTCCATGTGACTACGTATAATAATATACATTATACTTACATAATATGTAACAATATATATTATTATACATTACAATATAATGTGGCGGACGCACGCTTTACGTTAATCTTAATCGTTTTCGGGCGTTTCGGCTAGCGAATTTACCTTTTTCGTTTCGTATTTGTACAGCAGATAAAGTAAGTTTCTCTTTTCGGGTCAATACAGATAACGAACAATATAATAATAATGTACGTTTATATAGGGCTTGCGATGGAACCTCCTCGTAAAAACCTAACCTGTAACAGTGCAGCTTAAACTAAGGTACCTATATGGCTATATATCTATAAAGGTGGTTCGGGTGGTTTTGCTCGATGCATGTGATTTTGGGAGAAAAATTGTATATTATGCTAATTGTTTTCGCCCAAAACCAGTGGACCGTCCGAAAACTCGTACGGTAATTACAAAAAAAAAAAAATCACACACTGGACGTCAAAGAGAATTCTCAAGGTCGATCGTTCTACGCGTTACTGTTATTTATTATACATAAAATATTAAGCCACATCGTATTATCATACTGTCCATAATAAACGCGCGCGTATGCGAAACACGACACGTAATATTTTTCAAAAGAAAACACGACGACATTCCGGCACCTTTTTCGCGGACCCGTCGACCGAGTTCTCGTCCTCCCCGCCCATCACAGTGCAAAAAAACCGCTTCATCCCTATTGCTAAACACACACACACACACACACACACACACACACACACACACACACACATCATTATTATATAATATCGTACGCACAGTGTTGCGGGTGGTTGCTGTAAATGCAATGTATACGTGTACCTATACATTTCAGCGGGGTCGAATTTGAATAATGTTAATGCAACGGGGACGACGTTCAAATGGGTTGCGTAACTGGCGTTATTATAGACTTAACGCGAGTTCGGATTTGCGGGTGATGATGATGATGTGTGTGTGGGGGGGGGGATCGAGGGTTTGAGACGGGGACTTCCGTGACTGAGCCGAAAGACTATATAACATAATATATACATATAATAATATATGTATGAATGTATATGTGTTGTGTGTATGTGTGTGTATTCGGCCACCGCAGAATCGTCATCATCGCGTCTTCAACCCCGCATACTTACACCCCGCGCGAACGCTGTAAATCTAGTCTGACAAGTGTTCTCATACATGACCGTTCTCGAACGCGTATATATCCCACAAATATACCCTTTCGCATATAATATATATATATGTATATTGTGTGTGTATATACTATATACATATAAACGCCTAACCTACACACTCGAAACACTTCGTTTGTTCTTCACAAAGCTACGTAATTTTCGGATGTGCGCGAGTATTATATATATCGTATAAATAGTATACGCGTATATATGTGTGTAGGGCGTACATATTATATATACTGTAAACCGAGAATTACGCGAGTTTGGGGGTTAGACAGAGATTTTCCGTTTAGATTTCTTCGCCTATATAATATATATATTATAATACATAGCACGGCGTACGCGTATGGCATATATCGTGTTTACCGAGTAATGTTTTTGGTTCACACATTATTATTATGTATTACACCACGGCATCTCATTTATGTAATATTTATAAATATTATAAAGGGTGATTATCCAAGCATGTACAACACCATTTTTCATTTAATTATGTCAAATGTTGTTTCATTTTTTGTGATTTTTGAAATCTTGAAATTTACTTAAACCATATTTTCAAATTCTTGAGATATTTTTACTAATCAAGAAGCGTGGTGATACAAAATTTTATATTTTAAATTAAAATCTCTTTTTTTGCTCTAAATTATTGGGTAGATAATTTTTTTAAATATTTTGATATACCTAACTAAAAAATTCGAACGTGCACCTAGAGTGTCTCAGTTATCGAAATATTTATATTATGAATAACAGTTTTTAAAAACGTTTTTACACAAAAAATAATAAAATAGATGTAACATTAATCTAGTATTTATTATACTTAGAACATTTTACAGATTATAAATATTGAAAGATTTGTATGAATTCCTAAATTTTCATATCGTTATAGATCCATTATATTGTGAACATATTATTCTTGGTATACAAAGTCTTAACTTATCTGTGCATCTGAATTTCAATTTTAATACTTTCAGAAAAATTACCTATTAAATAATTAATTGTAAAAAGGAAAGTTTTCATTGAAAAACAGAAGTTTTTTTTTCATACGATACTCTTCTTATAATATAAAAATTCTATCAAGAATTGGAAAATATTATGATACTTAAGTATACCTAGAAATTTCAGAAATTAAATTTTAATTAATTTTAATAATTTCATTATTAAAGAAAAGATGTGAGTATGCTTTTGAACCATTCTGAATATAGGTATAACAGTGAATCGTATAGTTCTATAATTTACATATAGCTACAAACCGGGTTACAAAAAAAAAAAAAAAATGAAAATTGTCCCAAATCGAACACATTCACCGTATATAAGCGCGCGTAGACGATTGTATTATTTCAATAATAATATTACTAAATCATTACTTATACACAGGAGACTGTGCAGTTGCAGTAGCTGTTCTTGACGAGGTCGTCCGATTGCGCAATATTATGACGGGCAGTGTGGATTGACTTTTAGGAAATAGAATATAATTATTAATTTGCATTACAATATCGGTATATTTACACCATTAGAGTGTAAATCACGTGACATTTGTCATCTCTGCAACAGTGTTCTAAGTTTTAACAAGATACAGAAATTGATTAAATAGTTTAGAATTATATGAAGAAAAATATAGAAAACATAAAGAAAATATATGATCTATCGTACGACCTGTACGACCTGAATAAATAAATTATTGCATATTACATTACGACTTTAATCGTTCAATTTCGTTCTACTTAAATAAGTTCAATTGAATTATTTTCTAAAACATAAAATATTCATTCATAATAAAATACAATAATACTATACAATGTACATATTTTATAATATTATAGCATCGGCATTTTTATTACCTATTATTAGTTAATACTAAAGTTGTTTCTGAGTCAACAGAACCATTAAACTGTTCATAAAAATATGAAATATTCTATTACCTATAAATTCAATCATATATTGTAAAATGTGTGTTTTTCATATACCTATCATTTAAATATTAAAATAAAACTATTATGATTACATGTAAATGGTCTTGAAATCTGTTAAATAGGTTATCACTCAGATTTTTCTTGATTACCAATTACACGTATTAAATATTAATAACATCTATAAACCCAAAATGTTAATATATGTTATATATAGAAGAGTTAGCATAACTTACTAAATCAAACCTTATAAACGTAATTAAGGTATATTATTATACTTTATAACCAAAATAATTCAGGTCCGTTTAATAATTACACTATAAAGCTATAATAATACGATATTATGAAGATATTTTATTTTATAAATTTCGCTGTGTTTTTATCAATATTAATTATTATTATGATTAGGTTTCGTATAAGCAATATGAATAAATCTCTGTTATGTGAGCTAACCGTCTTCACAAAAAAATATTTTTTAAAAATTAGCTCGTGTAAACTGACACGGATTACAGCGGTCTAGCGCAATATTTACAATGACGAATACGTTATTTCGGTCTACGCGGTAATTTAATTTTTGTTTTCAAATTAATAAATGTATGGAGTTTAATTATTATTAATTATTGAGTTATTAAATAATTATTACTATTTCAATATTTAGCATTTAATGAATATTCAAAAATGTTTATTATAATATACCTAATCGTTTTAAAAATTGTTAAAGATCCAAAAAAACAATTAAAACAATTTGTATTATATGATCAACATTATTTTGTATTTAAGATGTGTAAAAAATAATAATGAAAAAATAGATATTATGATAAGCCAAATATATATAAATTATTATATTATACCATTATAAGTCGAGAACCAAAATTTGTGAAAAACACATAAATAAATAAAATTTAAACTTTTGCTTTTTAAGGTCAGTAAACAAATTCTAAATGCAAGCAGTGGAAGAGTTCTTGTGTGATTTATAATTCCCGAAATTACAGTAATTATTATTCGTCGCAGAACGCGAAAATATGTAATATAATATATTATAAGTATATGTTATAAGGTCAGTATAGCATACATTCCCTGGTTTTGTATACGTAGGTACTCTAACAATCAGGAACGTCAAGAAAAACAATTAGATTATTATTAATATTATTATAACAATGGTATGTAACACTTTGTGACCACGTATTATGATGTTATATGTATAATATAATTATATAATAAAATGTGATATAATTTACTAAAAATTTTAATATTTTAACTGCGTATTTTTAGTTTTTATAACGCACATTATCATAATTTATAAAAGAGTAAAGATTTTCAAGAATGATATTCACTTCGAGTGGAAATTAATTTATATTTTATAAAATCTACCGAATAGACAGTATAGTATCTAATAAACTGCATAATATACATATAATTAGTGTTTTGTTAAGTTTATATAGAACGTCAATTCTTTAGTCAGTTTTTGATTGTAAAATATGAATTACGGTTATTAATACTTAAAGAGCCCGGCTCAGCGAAATTTTTAAATAAGTTTTTAATCTTTTAAGATGGTAAAACGCAGCTGCAGCTTTCAGTGGAAACGAAAAGTAATATTTTCACAGCAGGTAATTGTATAGGAAACTTTTCGTATTGCTAATGGGTTATTAAAATATAATAACATATTTGGAGTTTATCAATATTATATTATGTCTAGTTAATTGAAAAAGGAATCATTTTTACATTGCACCATAATAATGTAATATGAGAAACACTGATCGTATAATAATAAACGAATCTATGAGATCTTAACACCACACATATTATATGACACGCAGTGATAAATCTATTAAAATAACAATTTATGCTTGAAACTAAAATAATAAGAATATTATATTGTATTGAATTAATATTTTAAATTGTATTATATATTAAAATTAAGGATATTTTAATAGTTATAGAATGAGTATTACTTATACTACTTATAGCAATCTTAAAATTTACACTTTTTGTCGATATGCTCCTTCGATACTACATAACATACTGTAATTTTCATCGTGGCAGTATTCCTATTTTACCCTTAATTTCTTGGTAGTTTTCCAAGATTGTATAATGCACAATTTGTATTTACGGACGAAAAAATCCAAAATGGCACAGACGATGGCTTTATTTCGAACATTTTTCACAGTTCACGATTTTCTGCAGTAGCGCGTAGAAAAATTCTTATCTATAAATATATGCATGCAAGATGCAACACAAAGGTACAGCAGATTATAAATAATATAGTACATAATATGCATGGGGGTACTTACTACTTATATTATATCGCGTAGGTACGTTATTCTCGCGATTATGATCAATGTTTAACCCAAGCGGAGACATGACGTTAAATACAAAATATAACAAAATACATATACGCGACCGTTTTAAACAAAAATAAAACATATTTACAAAGAGCTACAGTGGGTTTTGAACCGTATAGGGACCAATTGGAAACAATTATGGAAAACATAAATATAATTATTATTGTAATGTAATTTGTTGTTAATTATAAAATTGCATTTATAGAACCACTTCCTAAATAATAAACGTATACTCGAAAAATGCGTTTGCGTATATTATATATTTTATTTTTTGAAATCAGCGTTTAATTTATTGCCAGCCGATAATCCGATTAAACTTCCCTCGTTGTGCTTGTTTCCCGTTTTATAGGTAGGTATGTCTATACTTATTTGTTTGTTAATTTAGTTTAGTGAAGCGCAGGGCTAACAGGATTTTGGTATCGTCGTCCCACGCAGTGTATATAGTACGATTACCCTTTCGTTTTATTAATAATATCATAGTGGATTATAAAGTATATACGATTGTTTAATTTATTTTTTATCTCCACAGTCAAAATTAAAACATTCGTTATCTTGTGATAATAATATTGTTCTTTTAACTTTGGAAAGCTATAATATTCGCAATTCAGGCTTGCATTTTGTATATTATTATAGTAATTAATGTAATTCATTCCGAGCGTCTGTTGCAGCATATTGATAAACAACGCATTAAACTAATCATATTAATATTGTTGACTAGTGGATCAATAAAAAGCAAATTAAATGCCTACAGTTAAAAACGTGCTGCTTTGACGACATTAAACCAATTTGGTGAGGTTTTATTGTTTTATTCCTTAAGTTTTTCATAAAATAATAATTATTAGCCTATTTTTAGTCGATGTCATGCTTGTGAGAGCTAGGAAAACATTATATTTACTTTAACTTATCACAATTTAGTCGTTAAATTACAATAGTTACATAATATATCTTGTCGAACGACACTAAAAGTTACTCCTCGATCATTTAAACATTCTAGCAAAAAATCTAACATGACTGGTAACCTAGGTATTTAAAAGATTGAAAAGATAATAGTGTCATGATCTATTATATTAACCTAACCCTATAACCATAACCCAGGAGTGTCATTAGTAGTGACTTCTTCCTTCAAGACTTCATGTTAAATCTAATTATAGGTATTATCATTTAAGCTTATTATATAACAATTGTATAGATAATTTAATCCTTAAAAAAAAAAAAATAGTAATAATAATAGGTATATCTTATATTATGGTATATTCAGAATTTAATATAAATGTTCTTGTACCTACAATTATACAATATATAATATAACAATAAAAAAAATATTTGATATAAAATAATTATTATCGCGCTCGAAATATGATTCTGAGTAAATAATAAGCTAATCTAAATCAAGTGTTTCTGTCAATTATATTACATAAAAAACCTATAAAAAAAAGAAATTATTTTGAATATCTACACGAATATATTATAGATATATCATGATAGTAATCTTGGCAAAAAATTAAAAATCATAAATTTTACACAAGTGAAGTTAGATAGAACTAAATTATAACATATATTTTTTACAACTACGAAATTTTCTTGTAAGATTTTTGTATATTTATATACCGTATGTCCGCAAATAACAGTGTATACACTTTATCACTAATTACCTTGATATATTCTGTAGCTAGAACGAATTAATAAATTAATAAAAATTCAAATTTACTACATGTCATTTTTTTTAAATTATACTTTAGCTCTAATTTAATCAATTTTTGGTTTAGAATACAAGTTGATTGATCAACATTACTTGAAAAATTAACTAAATCAAAAACAATATTCAAAATAAGGGTTGATATATATATATATATATATATATATATATATATATATGTATGTATGTAAATTAAATGGAGTTATGCATGCATGAAATATACGAGTTAAAAAAATTTAAGTCAGAAATTTATGACTAACGTTCTTTAAATAGAATTGAATAGTATTTACAGGATATAATAACTTTATTGATAAAGTGTTCCCTGTTTCTGCAGACACACAGTATATACATTTGGTTAGCTAAAATGGTAATACTAACGAAATTTGCCTTACAATAGTGAATAAATATATTATATCTTCGTTGAAGGCTTGAAGACGTGAACGAATAGGTTGAGTGGGTTGACTTAAATACAGTGACGCATCGAAATCAGTTCAATGTGACAGATATCACGGACTATTGAACCGTATATAGCGCGTTGTCAGTTTGTCACCTGCAAACTTACTGCCGATAACTCAATGGCAATCGATATCGATAATGAATACGATTTAATAGAAATCACTAAATCTTTGCTCAGATTGGTAATTGCTTATGCGTTTATACGTGCCTGTTTGAATTGTTATTTTTTAATAATCTGTAACGCGCCGCAGGTTCCCACTTGTCTAGACAGCTTAAACATTGAAGCAATATGCACGTGGTTTATAAGTAGATTGTTAGTTTATTATTAAAACTTGATTGGTTTAGCCATCTTGGCGTGAATCTTGATGCTGTGGTTGATATTTTGCTTGTTTTGTTGATATTTTTAAAAGGTAATGTAATATTTCCGTTTTTCAGAATAAGTGTACGTTTAAAATTGTCCACAAAGTATATGTACTGTGTATAATATTACATTATTACTGCAGGTCATAATATAATATGTTTGGTGCTGTAATTTTTGCATATTGATTATTAATTTTCTAGGACTAATTTTATTTTATGTCATCCTAAAAAGGACCGTTTCCAACCGTGCGCGGTTGAAACCTATAACATAGTGAAATACGATACGTTTTCAATATACACGTTAAACAATTTTCTCCATAAAATTATGGTAGAAATTTAAGTAATAAATTGACATCGATAAAAATGAATAAACCATTATAAGAACTAAAATTGAGTGTCAAATAATATAAATAATATTCTGGCCATTCAGATTTTTCGAATTCCTTAATTTTTAAATTTTGTTTTGTTATCGTACAAATTTTATAAAAAAAAACGTGACTACGTTACTTATTTGTTAATTGCCGTAAAAAAATGTGTAATAAACATCATATTACATTTTTTAATTAATATATTCACAAACAAAAATGTATAAATCAATTAAAAACTTAAAAAAGTCGAAAATTTAAAATGTAAGGACCATATTAATATATTTATGATTTTATAATGTCTATAAAATGCTTATATAAATATTTTTTGAAAATGTCAAGTCTCTATAGATATTAACTTTTTAAATTACTATAAATAAACAAAATTATTGGTGTTACGTAAATATTCCCTTTTTGCATTTTCCCCACCGATTATTTTATTAATTAAATACTGGAAAGTTTTTATTTTTGATCTTCTTAAATTTTAAAGTCAATACTAAATTAAATTAGAATTTTTTATTAAAAACCTTCAACAATTGAAGATCATAGCATTTTATTTTTATCTTCTACGATATAGTCATACTAATTAGAATAAATGTACTGACGCATAAAATATTTAAAAAAAAACATACTATCAAGATTACTATCATTGTATAACAAATACATCTATAAATTCATAGGTCATAGTTACTAAAAATTTAAAGTAATTAATATGACAATTTATACTTAATACTAAGTATTGCATGTTAATAAACTCAGTTATAGTATACTTGTTTTTAGCACAAAATTAAATAAACCAAATACCTAAAATAATAATGCGATTAATTTTTTTATTATCACTGTGCTACACACATTATATTCTATTGAATATAATAATTATATATTAATCAAAATTAATGCCCTGTGTATCAAAAGGGAAATTTAAAATAATAAATAATACATAATTAGCAAAATCAATCATCAAAGTTGTTTTATTTGACAATTAATAATGAAGTGACTTGTAGAATATGACCATCAATGGCTGCAGCAAACACACTGCTTTTTTTTAAATATTTCATATTGCGGGAAAAACAGAAATTAAAAATGCAAAAAATAAACTATAAAAATAAATCTTTAGTTTTATATTAACTGCAAGATTTTAATTATATTATTTACTAATTAGTTAGGAGTCTTGAGTGAATAAAAACCATCCATTGATAGAACTTTATGGCATTGGTCACGACCCATTTTGAACATTTTCTGGGTTCACCTGGAATTTTAATAAAGTCGGAGTGGAGTATGGGGAGGCGTTTGTAGAAAATTTTGAGTTGTTGGAACAGAGAGGTTACATGAAGTGTATTATTATAAACATAGAGAGGAAGAGGCTTTTGTTATTTGACTGAAACATTTTGACAGGAATGTACTGTAGTTCAGTATAATTTTGAGGGCTTGACTGATCCCTAGAATTAGATGTCATACAACCATATTATATTAGCTTCTAAAGAAGTTTATACAAGAGTATTTTTGAATTTATCTGAAATTAAAATATTATTTGTATTTTGATACATACGTGAATAAATTCAAAACGAAAATCTCATATATCTCATACACGACTATACATCCGTGACCTTTATACTATATAAATATTGTAAACACGACATTGTCTTTAGATAAGTTAATATATTAAATCATCTATGAATCTATGATCAGTATCTATTATTCATAATTCATATTCATATAACATTTTTTGGTTTTATTATGTACGGGTTACATTCAACATAGAAACTTAATAAAATATAAAATATTAACAATGACAATTATTGAGTATATTATGAAATAATATAATTATTAGTGTGCTAAGTCGTATCTACCTAATACGACAAATGGCTTTGTATTATGACATATTAATAGTTATCATTCATCATGGTAATAATAATATTAATTAAATTTATTTAATAAACAGTATCGTACATTGTCTCATAATGAATATTTATCATTCAAATATTCCTATATCATCAGGCATCGGGAATGCACACAAATACGACAGTGATTCCGAAAAAAACTATTTTTTTTAATTAAAAAAAAAAAAAAAAAAAAACATTCATTTGGCCAGCGCTACTGCAGTAGTTACTATAGAAATGTTAAAAAAAACGATCGACCTTAAGATGACGCCGTGAATGCAGTATCGGGTCTAGCATATTTTTACCCGGGGAAAAGTATAAAATTAGCGTAGTAATAAAATTAAACTGTGAATATGTCCACTAATTATTTGGTAATTTAGCGCTCCCCGACCAATACTTTCGTGGTAAGTGCCTCAGTTGACCCGTTCCTCGATACATGACGTGCATGACGCATGTGTTGTACGTTTTGAAGAAAAAAAATCGTACCTTTTACTCTTATAAGAATACTAATATTAATTAAACTATTACATGATTTTTGAAGTATCTACGTTATTATTCAGATACTATTAACAATGCGAAATGTCTGATACGATAGGTAGTTAATAATAATAATATTGATCAATTACCTGCAACCTGCAGCATGTGCTCTTATCCAAATAAGCATACCTATTATATTAAACTTATTAAACGATTTCAGGAACTTGCCGTCTCGACAGCATACTGCAGCAATGGTCTGAAATAATAAATCGACCAAGTTAGTAGTAGTGGAAAAGAAAATACGACAAAAACTCATTATATAATTTACATAATATGATAAAAATATTATAATGCTATTCATAGGAATATAAATCGACGTGCGATAATAATTATTATAATTTAGTAATCACGCACCTATACCTATTATATGTGTTTCATTGGCGCGATTTCAGTTTTTAACTTGGAAGGGCTTTACATTTTTAAATGAAACAGACTCGTGGGGGGGATTTGCCCTCACACCCCCTATTAAAATACTAATATCATGTTTTTCTCACCTACGTTCGTATAGGAATATATGTATACGTGTATACACGTTTAATAATACGTAAGTACAATAGATACATGAATTATTAAAATGAAAAATATTTTTACTAAAACAAATAACAACATTTAGATATTTTTTATATTATAATGTTCTGCGGGTGATCCGAAAATTTAGAAAATAATTTCTTCAAACAACGATTACTGTATTATGTAGATTAGATAATTAATGTAGGATTTAATACTTCAATAAAAATAAAAAAATTTGGAGGGACTAAGCCTCTTCAATCCCCTCTTCTAAATTGCGTCTATGATGTATATTTTACATTTTTCATTAACGCGTCGTAACTATATATACCTTGACGTTTACCACTGATATAGAATATCCGATGATTATGTTATAGGTACTTACTGTGCTGCAGCAGTGAGTGTACAATGTACAGCGCTCGTTTCTATCGGCTAATTTATGCTACACGACCGGATGATGATGTGCACGCAATGTCTGTCAAACGAGATCCATTTATTTGTTTTATTCCAGTAACATTATACCGCAGCGTCTGAATGTCTGATCGAACGTCATTATTATGTGCACCTATATTATCACAATACTGCAGTACAATTGCGAGCGGCGTAAACCATACATATAATATTATAATATTATGCGCAAATAAACTATAGTGACTGCTGCAGCTTTGCAATACAGTTTTCCACTTAAATGTGCGTGTACTGTGTATATGGTTTGAAATAAAATTGTTTGATGTATTTCGCCATAACACTCAACGATTTCATCAGTGTGATTTCCATTAAGAATATTTATGGAATATGAGTAATATTATAGTACACGAATTAATTTTATACTTATGATCGTAATAACCTGTATATTTGCTTCAGTGCTTAAGCGGTGTCCGTGAAGACCTATGTGACGTATATCTTGTTTTCGTTAAATATTGAAAATTTTTCCTCAAATTTACACTCGCCATATAAATTATACAGTTTATACCGATTAATGGACGTGGCAATAATGATACCATAATATATTATTTATATGGATCTAGATATTATTAATTCTAGTTGGTCACGCGTTCAACGAAATTTTTACAAAACTGTATACTATATGTTATCATTACCATTTTGTATATTTAGCGTAAAATGCATACACTTTATCGTTACCGAAAAAACGCTTTTCGATTAATAGCCGATTAGTATACTGTTGCGGATGGATAGGCGTACCTACTGCTATGTTAATTCAATAACTATTTAAATGAATTATTTTGTGACATTTAATCAAAACCGTTCGATTTATAGCACATTTTGCAGTTTACGATTAAAATAACGCGAGTTTATGATTAAAATAACGTGCATACGACGACGTGGCCGTTATAAATAATGATACGTAAAATGTACCGTTCAAACAACAATTATTTATCTTTTTGAACGGATGAAAAGATATTTTTCGATTGCACGAAGAAAAGACTAAAACAAATAAAATCATATTAATAAGTTAATAATGTGCGATAAGTTAAAAACGAATGTATCGAATCTACCGAGTCAACAATTAACTGTAACAATTAATATTATCTCGAGACGGTATGTGTTTATGTACTTCCTGTATTAATATATTACAAGCAATAAGGTCAAAACGTTGTATAAATATATATATATTATTATTATTTATAAGCTATTTTCTCTGTTATATGTGTAACTATCTATACTGTAGATTAATATATTATATATTATACGTAGTCTATATACTGGATGATTCTTTTATCGGCAAACATTCGATATTCTTTAGTCTAATAATCTATTCTAATCCTTACCCAACCCAACCTGAACTCAATGTTGTAAAACACTCATTAGAGATTTTATAAAAACTATTGAAATACTAAAATAAATACAAACATTCTATACCAATAATATTAAATTTAAATACTTGATAATAAAAGTATTTAAATTATTTTACTCAAATATGCTTTAATTTTTAACACGCTATACAACATTATCTACGGGTTAAATTAACTTTCGCTCTAACCCTTAGGTTATAGGTTAGTGATTTTTTTTAAGTTAAGGAGTATCGCCGTATCGGGAGAGTTCTGCAATAAAAGAATCATCCTATATAAATTGTAACAGATATTATTACAACATTACACCGATTCTTGATCGTAATATTATATAAAGTACTGTGGTTAACCGTAAAAGAAAACACAGTCTTGTTAGTGGAGAAATAATACGAACAAGGATGTTTAAAGCTTACATTCACCACAGATATGCCTATACTATATGTAACACGGGAGTCAATTATTCTACACAAAAACAAAAACTATAATATGATCATTTCGTTCGTTGTTACTCGAGGCGTTTTATATGCCGAATACAAAAAAAGCAACAAATTATTTACAGCTAAATATAAAAACATTTCATATGTTAAGACTATTATTGGTTCTCTAATCGTTATTAAATTTTTTTTTTTTAATAAAATCTAATTGTTTAATAATATGAAGTATCAGTTTATTTATTTTAATTCCAATATAAATGTTAGTAACAAAAAAATTATCGTTATTTATAAATAAGTAAATCATTTTGTCACTTTTATAATTATCAAATATTTGTATGGCAACACATTTTACTTTAGGTACAGTACATGATGATAAAATGTATAATAATAATATAGTGTATAACTGACAAATTGGAAATATTAATTTACCTATTTCGATAAAAATATAAAATAAAAAAATACAGGCACATATTATTTTGTAATTGAACATTGCAACTAACGAAAAAAAATAAATTAAATTCTCTAAGGAGTTTATGTTTGGTCTCAAAAATATGTTTGCCAGAGAAATAAATAACTATAACCCCATAGTGGAACTTTTGAATCTGGTTCTATCGACAGGTCAATTTATGTTTCCGCCATAAATGTAATTCCGAACAAATTTGTTTACAACATTTATGTACAAACTTTCGCAATATTTGTTCTTTCCTCTTTGGGATGTAAATTCAATTTCAAAATTCAATGCATTTCGGGTTAACAACAAATTACATGCTAAAATATTGATACCCTTATGAATTCATACTGCAGTGGAATATACACGTAGACGGGTGGGATAAAGTTGCAAATACGAGTACTTTTTATTTTTGTTTAGTTTTTTAGTTTTTTTCATTTCATGGTTATTGTCTTATAGACGATACGATTATTGAGTGGTTACTTTCGTTACGAAAATAATAATAATAATAAAAAAAGTAGTTTATTTCATTGTATTATATTCATTCATGCGCGTGTATTATAAACGAGTGCATACGTATAGGTATAGTACGACTAGTACGAGACACATGCGCATTGATTAAATTTCAACGAATAAACATTTATATTCAGTTATCATGTGTCAAAAATATTTTAAAAATTAAATTGTGTATTTAATATTTGTAGGCATTAAGTTATATACTTTAACATTTTCCTACATTATAAATGTAGTATTAAGTCATATTTTTGGTCGGCGATGAAATATATAAAACGTAATTTCACTGCAGAAATGATACGAAATTCCTATATCAAACTGAAAAAACGTTTCTTTTATTTAAGCTAATTAATTCTCATGTATTTATTTTTAAAGCAATACAATTAACATATTATTAATAATGTTATATACATACATACATACCATATATATATATATATAAAATATAAATTACAAATTGTATTATACTATTTAATACTATAAATGATGGTATACAAAAAATATAAAACTAAATAATATATGACATTTTATAATGTACAGCGTATAACCATATAAATGTTACAAGATCCGACGATTAAAAAGGCATGCAATATGCCTATTAAAAAACAATAATTAAATACATATGCTGCAATAACGACGATATTCATTTTGAAGTAAAATGTTTCTACGTAGGTATTTATAATATAATTTAAATTAATTAATATACTTTACGGGTTGATATATTTTTTTAAATATTCCATTTAGTTCTATGAGTTTCAACTCAAGGTATAAAAAAATTATGTGCTAAATTATTTTACCTATAATAGAAAGAACAGTATATTATAGATGCATACACACATAAAAACTTAATAATGATATATATATATATATATATATGTTTGTTGTATGTGATAGGTTTCTCAGTGTTTCAACGATTTATTATGTTACTAATAAATAATAATGCTCATTTATGATGGGTTTTACAATTTTACAATACATATTGTAATATTCAAAGTAATCTAATCAACCTAATCTACACCATTTTTCTTTTAATTGTTAATTTATTCAAATTCTGATTTTTAGAATTTTCAAATAATATACCTAGAAAATATATTCAAATTCTTCAAAACTTTGTACTATACAAGAAGAATGCCGTATTTCTATATGGTAATACAAACTTCTATTTTTCAAATAAGTAACCCCCTTTTTCTAATTATTTTATTTAGTAGGAAATTTTGTACTTGATTCAAAATTCAATTGAGTATTTCCTCAAATATTAAAATAAATATAATAAGGTTTATAATATTTTAAAACAGAAGTATAGATTAGATATAATATTGGATATATACAAATTTTCAGAAAAATTATCTACAATATTATCTAAATGATGTACAGAAAATAAAGTAGGTTTCGTTTAAAAACAGAAATTTGTATCTTTACTGAACACTACTTAAAATGTAAATCTCAATAAAATATGGTTTTTAGTCATATATTTACAAATTTCATAAATCAGATTTTGAATAATTTTATTTTTGATATATTTGATGAATCACTCTGTATAATATAATATTAGGTGTATTAAAATGGAACATTATTTTTTTAACAATACATCTCTGCATCGACAGTATATGTAATACATTTACATATACTCTACCTCTCTTTCTCCATATATACATATATATAAAGAAGCTTTTAGCACGCAAAAAAGTTTAGTTACATGCGTTTACATAATATGCATAATACGAGTTACATGTATGTATATATATATATATATATATTCTATGACATCAACGTTATATGCTTGCCGTTGCCATTTGATATAACTGTATAAGTGTACTGTTTGCAATATTTTTCTTTTTTCTTTTAGTGGAATCGAACTAGTTTACAAGTTTAGTTTGATTGTTAGAACGAATATAAAGTATTTTTGGGGTGCGCGTGGTATAGTGCAAGGGGAATGTCGAAGCTCTATAAAAGTGCACTTAACCCTCATAAATCCCGTCATAACCCGAGACTTCTGTCAAGACGTCTAGTAGGAAATTTTGGAATCTCTGATAAATGTTCGGTATACATGAACGAAAACCCTTTGTACTGATTGCCGAATCACTATTATACACGGATAGCAATTCTTTACCCGGAAAAGTTTAACGCAGCTCGAGATTATTATTTATTTGAATTATACATCAACATTTTGAATAGACGTATATAATACTCGCATCATGGACAAACAAAATGTATAATAATATATATATACATAAAATTATTCTTTTGAACGGAAATGAAAATCATAATACAATATATTATGTATATAACAACATAATATATATATACAACTATATACAACAGAAATAGCGAGGGAATTTATCATTCCCGCGATGCGTAAAAGAAAAAAAATAACTGTAGTTGGCCGACAAGACGTCTCTCATTATAAAACGCGACACGTGGTAACAAAATTTTTGGGTTTTGTTTAATTCGTAGTGCTCGACTTAACAATATAAAATAACTAAAAAACAAATAATAATATACATATTTATTACATACATTGTGTATATATGTTTATATTAAATATATTATATACCTATTTACTTATAATATATTACTTAAATTACTAGATTAATGAATATTAGTTCGAACTTTGAACTAATAAATTAAGACCTGCAGAGACGTCTAAAAAGTTAAAATTAATGATTTCTCGACAAAAGTTTGTGTGTGGGTATAGTTTATCAAAATTATAAGATCTGGCTAGGACAGACGATATATAAAAATATCACGAGGGATAGGTACCCACCACCTACGCTGCAAACGTTACTGATAATTTCATTTAAAATAATATTTTTATTAATAAAAAACATAGTAAATGTACAATTATTAATAATAATACAATATTTAAGTATAGTACAATAAGCGAATGTAAATATATAATAAATTACAAATAGTTGATTCAAGACAGCCGACAGGAGAGAGCAAATCACTTATTGGCACACCTAAAGTATTAAAAATTTAAAAAAAAAAAAAACCATAAAATATATATAAAATCGGTGTACGAATAAATTTCAAATAGATCATAGATAGGGAACATTCAATGATAACGATTTAAATTATTTTTAGGAAAATTTTTTTTTAGTTCTTAACAATACTGTTATAAATATTTGTCACGTTTAATCCGTTTAAAGTATTATAATAATAAACGCAAAAATTGTTTTCATATGATTATAGCATATGTTATATACACTTCACATGCATACTATAGTCTTATAGTTGTGTTGGATTTTGAATGTTATCTGCAAATTATAAAAGTAACTGACTGGAAATTAATTAAAAACATCACAATAATATAGTGGTAATTTTTTAACAAAATATGAAATTACTATATGAGTTATACAAAAGCGTTGTGTCATCAAAATTATTATTTGCAAATAATTGTTTAAACTTATTTTTTATAATTGTTATTGCAAACCATTGCCTTCGTAGTCCGTACACAAATCACCGGTGAAATAGTTAAACAACGGGAAATAAATAATAATATGTAAGTATGTACTAAAATTGTCTAAAAAAACAATGTTATAGGTAGGTGCTTACTACTTAGTATAATATTATAATCATCTAAATTACATATCGAAGTAATTGCTTCATAACATCACATTAATTCGTGGTTAAAGATCAATTAGTTTTCGTCAAAGTTTCATCTGTTGCGGTTAGATTACTTCTCGTAAATGTCTTTAATAACGTATAATATTTTTTCAATAATCGAATTATTCGCCCGCCAAGGTGGTTCATCCATCGACACAATATTATATAATTTATATATATATATATCCATACAACCATTAACTATATCGATCTGCGTTCGTTTTACGCTATAATAATATGTAATATAAGTAATAATAATTACAAACGATTAATCGTTCATTTAATACCTATTATAATATTTAAGCTGCGCACGAAAATTATATAAAGCTTGAAACAATTATTACACCAATCATTTTTTAACTGTCACGCATGGACGATAATGTTTTCAGTTTTTTTTCTCCGGCCGTTTTCGGAATACCTTATTGCATCATATTGATATCATTTCGTCGACTTTTATCATCAAAAGTGCTGTAGAACATAACATTATATTATTATGTGATAAAATCTGCGTGTTTTTCTCGCAATCAAACGGATTAAAAGCGGTTTTTATGGGGAAAAAACTCTCTACTCTCTAATATAAAATTTTTTGAAGCAGCGCTTCGGTATTGCAATTTGAAAGAAGTGATTATTTTTAAACTCAAAGATGCTATATTACATCGCAGTTATTTCGAATGATTTATTTTCACAATACGCGTATAGAATATGTCGCATTCGAAGCGATTGTTATTAAATATGTTGGAGTTTTTTATACATTATTTTTCAGTGTTTTTTTTTTTAAATTCAAAATTTCCACCCATATTTTGAAGGCCAAAAATGCTTGTCAATATGAAAAGTTGCACTTTTAGGGAGGGGGTATACGTGGATTACGGTGACGGTCCAGGTACCGACAAACGTAACGGACAGATAGGGTTGCATGTGCTATATTATTATAATATTATAATATTATATAATATCGACTCGTGTGCCGTTTTGGTTGCATACTCATTAAGGCGGCGGCGGCGGGACGGGCGACGGCGACTGCGGCGGGTCGGGCGCACGCGCTCGCTGCCCGTGCGCGTTTCCTGTGCGAACGCATCCGCCGCCGTCTCGCGCGCGCGCACCACACGACAACACGCACACAGACGCGGGCGTGCACGCACACGCCGACAAAAATACGCACACACACACGCGTTCCCCACGCCGTCAGTCGGTGGCGGTGGCGGTGGTGGGTCCCCTCTGCCGCCGCCGCCGTTCCTCATCGCCCCGCGGTCATAGCGCGCGGCAACCAGCGGCGGCGGCGGCGGCGGCGGCGGCGACGGCGATGGTCCCAGTCACTCGCCGCATCGTTCAGTCGAACATATCCGTTTAGCGCGAACGCTCGGGAGTATACCGTGTGCGCCAAAAAAGCACACCTCCCACCAGTAGTGGTTAGTCGTAGTTTGCAGGAACAAAATATATATTATATATATTATATTATATACGTGTATATATATATATATACATATATATTATTATTATTATTATTATATATATTATATACAGCAACAACAACAACAATAACAACCATCCAAAATCACGTATAATAATATATATATATATATATATGTGTATATATATTTTTATATATCGCCTTTAATAATCGCCGTTTTATCAAAAAAAAGAATTTGACGCGTCTTGTAAAAATCGAGTGTACATCATTACGACATCGGTCGTGTGAATCGCCGACACCACCGCTGCCGTCACCGCTGCCGGGTTAACCACCACCGCAACGGACACCACGTGAACATCAAATTCGTATTCAATTTCGTGTTATATAATATATATATATAATTGTGTGTACGCGTGCTTATATTATCTCGGTCTCTCCGTTTTTGTTTCTCGGCTTACGTGTGTGTCTCTCTCTCTCTATTTCTCTTCTGTGTGTGTGTAGTGTGTATATTATACGCGGGTGTCACTCTCCGCACAGGATTCTCTCTTGCGCCGGTCGAGTCGTCAAGATTTACGACGAAAATCAATTTTAATTTTTCGAAATCAATCCGTTCGCTATCCGCCGGTCTTCGTGCCATTCGCTTTCGCCGTCGCCCGATCGAATAAAATCGAAACCACGTGAACTGTGCAGCAGCAGCAGCAGCAGCAGCATAAAATATAATATCAACCGGCTCGTTCGCGTTTATATTGCACACGTCGGACACGACACACACTCGCCCACGACACACTTATCGCGCTTCACCCTTTCGTTCGGTCGTCGCCAAAAGTTAACGCACACACGCACACATACACACACGCACGCGTGAGTTATTATTGTTGTTATCGCATTATATCGTCTGTACGATGGAATCGCAGAGCGCACAGGACACAGTGACCGTGGCCGCGGAGGTGCCCAACGACCCTGGGTAAGTCGAGTGCTATCATATTACGATAATGTTACAATGTATTATGTATTACAACGCAGAGGTGTGTAGATGTAAACAATAATAATAGCGAAAGTACCGTAAGTATAACATCACGAGTAGTAGTCGTCGTCGTCGGGTGGCGGCGGTGGCGGTCGGCCGGCGGGATCGGCGTCACGCGACGCACACCAAATATATATATATATATATATGTGTGTGTGTGTATGTACATAATATATATATATATATATCATACACACGCGTAGGTGCAGTACCTGCGCGCGCGCACCCCTAATCCTTCTCCGCACTTTCTCCTCGGACCTCCCCGACGACGAATCATTCCCCCCCTCACCGTTCACATGCCGCACGAGGGTAACCGACGGGGTAAGCACCGCTGCCGTTGCTACCGCGGCGGTCGTCGGCGGGTTTTCCGATTTCTTTGGAAATCCGTTTAAATACGTATACGCCGCGGCGTGCGCCACCCGACCCGCCACCCGGCCACGCCGAAACCCCTCTCCGCGCCCACACCCGGCGCTTGACGGCCGACCGCCGCCACCGTTTACCCCGTTCCAAATAAGGGCGGAGTGCAGGTGCAGGCGACGGTGGCTCGCGTCTGTGTGAGGGTATTGCACCGCGCCGCTGACGTCGCCGAGACAGTGTGTATACGCAATATTATATTGTTGTCGTCACTCGACGATGTGTATTACACATAAACATATATAATTGATGTAATATTATTTTTTCTTGGGTGTTTTTATGTTATCGTTTCGGCGTTGGCAGAACACGATGATGGCGACGAAAAATAAATAATAATAAACGAAAAAAAACAACGGAGCCACGTCCAACTTTTCGCGGGGCGGGGAAGGGGTGTATCGATTTGCGGTCCGGTCGAAAGTGCACGAGTCGTCTTGCGCATAATTTAGAAATATAAAATAAAACCCAACGAAAACTGTACGATGACCGTGACCCGTACAGTATCACACACGCGTCTACACGCACGCTGTTTGTAGTAATGAGCCTAATGACGAATTGTACATTATGTACAATATATTAATATGTATATAATAGGTATACAGTAGGTTCACTTATAACGCATTATTTGCGTTGTAAAGTGTGTCTTTGGTGTGATGAGGATAAAATATAATACCGTTTGAAAAATAGTGCGAGAGAATTAATAATAATATGAGATCTGTTGACGCGATAAAATCGAACAAAATTTATTGACGGGCACACGTTTTTATTTTATTCGCATTTCCTGTATGTTCCTAAGACCCGAAGGCGTTTCGTCGGTTTTCCTTTACTTATATGGCGGACGGATGGAGAAAAACTTGGATGATAATATTTCGATGTATAACTGCCAAGTTACGGCAAACATTGTACACATTATTGCACGTTTATTTTAAAGAACGAAAAAATAATCGGATAATAAACGAGTACAATAAATAACTACTGTTATTGCAATTCGCAGTTGTCATCTCATATTAATTATTAGTGCTCTTGCGAACGGCGTCATAGTTTCGTATAAGACATTTTAATGAACGTTTCTTCGCCGATCTAAACCATTTGTTATAGCTATTATATACTAGACGTCTATAATACAACAACCAAGTCGGAAAAAGGTCGTCGAAGCACAATTCACATTGAATCCAAACACCACGACGTTTTTAATCACGGTTGCTTGTGTTTATACGTCTTTTACGTAGCCGGGAAAACAACAGCATGTAATAATATATAATATTATATTGTTACAACAATACTTGAAAGTCAAGTCGGGTACGATTTATTTTTCTTGGTATAGAATTAGTCATGTTTCGAAACAGATTTCTCGGCACATACGATGATATTGATATCGTACAGTGCATTATAATATATATTAATATATTGGCCTTTATAAATATAAAAACAATTTTTGTATTATTAGTTGGTGCAAAGAATAGATGGGCACGTGGGGGGGCGTATTTTGTACATACAAGAAGGAAATGCCGAAAATGAGCATTATAATGTTTAAATTTTTTTCATCAACGATTTAAAAATACAGCCAACTGTAATACTGCCAACGGTAAATGAACCGTTGTTTGTTCGGAATTTCAAAAAAATGCATGAAAATGATATATCCATGTATATATTATTATATACTTGTAAGTTAAGTACGTAAACTTAATATTATTATACATAATTTCGAATGACAACGCATGCTGAAAAGTAACCAACCCTTAAAAAAATGTCTATGTATCCTCCTTGAAATTGTCAAGGCTCTGATATAATGAGGTTACGTTAAAAAATATGTATACCTATCTATTATAACGTATAAATTAAGCTGACGTATAGCTGACTACTGGCCTGTTAGACTGTTCTTAAAATATTAAGCAAGGGTAAATGCCCACCTTGTCCTCCTAAATGTCACCACTGAATGCCACTGTCTGGCACTCGAAGCCAAACTCGCAATAACGTGAATACAGGAAACGGTCTAATTGGACAAACGAGATGAAGTTCCTTCCGGTTTCTAACAATACGCACGCAGTATAACACAAATGTATACTGTCAGTTATATTACCTATAATATAATGCAGAGCTATGTACGAGGATGGTCCTACGTCAGCACCATAAAATACACTTGTGTTATAAATATTTAAAAAATAGACGATATTAAAATACATAATATTTTATATTTAGGCCTGTTCGCTCGTGCTCGATTCACCGTTAAATCGGCTGCAAACGACAACCCTGTTCTGGACTCGTCAGTTACGTACGGTGCAGAAGAGGGGTCGTAAATATGTATTTCAACGTGTTTTTTCAAGCAAGGGTTCATTGTTAGGCAATTCGTTTTATCGATAGCCGTGTGTCTCCAACGACAGCATAGTATAATATTAATATATACCATCCCGTAATGCATTGTTTTAGGTATTTATATACAACTAACTATGATGATGTTAATTTCGTGAAACTAATAATTATAAAATTCAAAGAATGTGCGATGGAATCATATAATGATGATTTGTTCTCAGTTCATCAAAAAACTGATGACGATACGTCAGAAAACTGTGGAGTGTGTGTTCATAAAAGTGCGCCCACGTGGAATTGTGTCACAAAATAATAATTTAAACATAAAGTTTAAATATGGAAAGAAAGAGCGTCTAACTAGATAAAAGGGTAAAATGCAAAGGGGCTGTAAAAAAGAAAAAGAAAAGAAGAACCATAGATCATCTCAAGTTACTTGATTTAAGTAACTCAAAATCTATATAATTCACGTCAAACGATTGGATTACGATAAAAATAGATTTCCATTGAAGTTCCTATCAGATTTATTAGCGGATTTAAAATAACGAAATCCAATAAAAATAAAAAGTTAAAACTTACTAAATTTATACAAATATTTTACTGGATATTGAAACTTTTACGTTGCATTATTGAGTATGCAGCGCATGGTTGTACCCATCTACATATTATTATAATATTAGTAATATTACATATTGTGAAACAAGAAGTGAGCTGATAAGTACGAATCATAAAGTACACATGGTTATTTGGTAGGTTTTTTTAAAATATTTTCAATTAATTATTGATTCTTTAATTGATTGAAAAATACATTGTTATCATTAGGATGTTAATGCTATTAAGATAAATATTCTTCATAATATTAACTTTTAACCCGTAGAATAGTACACGTTGTTTTGTATAGTAATTTTTCTGTTAAATAAAACCCAACTATTTTATGAGTTATGACTATTGGGATTTTAAATTTATTTCATTTTTCAAGGTTAAAAACACAATATTTAATTACGATTTAAAAAAAAATGTAATACGAAAATATACGTATTCGTTTTTTGAATTTCTTTAGATTATAAATACACACACTTATCATCAAACACTATAGTATTTTTACAATAATTAAATTATAGTTTGTATTTATATCATGTTTTAGATTGAATATGTTACAATGTCAGTCTATCAAACCAACCACTCATAGATAAATGCAAACTATATATTTAATTAAATTAATATTACTTTTTAGTTTTTTCACAATATTTTTAAGTAGTGTTGTAATTTGTAAGTAATAATTATTAACTGTTTTTGTTACTTACTTAAAAGTTTTGGTTCAATTTTTTTTTTAAACTAGTTAATTTCAATATTAATATTGCATAATTTAGTTGATTATTTTATGCTTATCAATTTAATTAAAAAGTTATAATTACATTTCTTTGGAGCTTTAAAAAGTAATTTATTAATTAAATATTTATATTCGTGATTACAAATTATTTAAAACATTTGAATAATCATAATAATAACAATAATAAAAAAAAAAATATTTTAAGTTAAAATACATTCAATAATAAAAAGATAAAATTGAAATTTAATACTAACTTGGAATAGGTAACTTATAGTATAATAATATAATATTTACGTTGTTAAAGCGATTACGGTCAAGATTGGAATATGAAAATGAAACAACGGTCAGCGGGTACATTTCTGAATAATGTTCTTACATTAATTAAACGGATCTTTAATCTTTAATTTAATTCGAGCGATGTAGAACAAGTTTTCTAACACTGTATGATAGTAAAATACGTAATTACAGCAAGGAGAAAAAAACATGCACAAATAACCTTTCAGTTCGAAAATCCGTAATCGTATGTCATAATAATATGATATTATTGTTATTGTAGGTATTACAATTTTCATCCTTTAATCTACCTACACATCACCGTGAGCTCGTCTCGAACTTATGGATTTTGATTGTCAATCGAATTATTGGATATGTCAAACGCAGTGTACGAATGAATGATATAATTACTAATATTATGTAGGTGTGCACACTAAAACAGTTTTCGGACGGTTTCATACATTAAAATAAATACGTCTTTGAAGATCAACCAAATGGCAAGTGTATATAATATTATGTACGTAAAATTGTAGAACAAACAATATATACATTTATACAGTCATACATTGATATGGCAATAACAAAGTCGCGGACTGGTTTGTCGTCACAACTTTTCGACGATATAATTTAATATGTATTAAACATGCCATATTATATTTTCGTTTCAACAACAAACGTCGTAAGCTATCGTAGATAGTATTTTTATACGTACACATGCGCAAACGGACTCGAACGATAATCATCGTCGTGTCATGATTTGTACGCACCTACTTACTGCAACTACAACTGTATAATATAATATAATATTATGTTTTATAACGTTATTATGTATCTATATCTAATGTATGTACTTGAGAAATCCAACGATTTTTAATCAACTGGCCGCACTACACACTCACATTAAACATAATAGTATAGATATTTTTACAACTTAAATATATACACACACACTTACATATTATATGTATATATATATTAACGTGCCGTATAAACCTCTAATGACGTCGTGTATATATATATATATATATGGTGCACAACCCGGTGGCCTTCTGTGATTAATAATAATATAGACTAGTAAATACCTAGGTGCACACGTCGTTGTGTTATCCTAGGACCGATTTACAGATGCATTTTTATTACACAGCAGTGTAGGTAGGACGGGTTGAGGTGGGATTCGAATGCAATTTTTCCGCATGGTCAACTATATAATCATACAAATGTGGCAATATAATAATATTTATATTATCATTTTGTCTGTTAACTATTTATTGAAATTTCTTAAATACAGCTGCCACGTCGTATGACAATTCGGTCGAATAACGAGAGAGGATATCACACACAGTTATATAATATAGTGTATTATATAATATTTTGTAGTTATGATCAGGTAGCAGAGAGTAAAAAACTAAAAAAAAAAAAAAAAATATTAGACACGAAAAACCGGTGTAATATTTAAACCACCTAATATTTCGAATGTGTATCATTAGCGTGTGTATACACGCGATTCGGGTGAGTATACGATGTACGGTGACAACGGATACACTTATAGGCCCGCTGTGTGTGGACGTATAGCAGAGGGAATATCATAAAATGGGCACCAACTTAAACATGAATATTCACAACTAACAATAATGATGAATAAAAAAAATAATTTACAGAGAAGAGTGGAAGTAGGACGAATCAAATGAAAACCTGAAAATCTGCCTATGCTAATTAAACGTCAATTGTGTCCGGAGCTTAATCCGTGACGGGCAGCCGCACGCCGCACTTATCGTAAATAATAATAATATAATAGGTATTACACTGACAGTTGTTACCTATTATTTCGACATGGCCGATGATGTTTTCCGTAAAATTTAAATATAAATATAAAAACATAATATTATATTTCGAGTAGATAATATCTGTCTGCAGCCTGGTTTTTCGAAGAAGCACGGCGGAAAATTAATAATATTAAACGATCGATGCAGTAACGTTCGAAACGGTTATTCCAATTATTTATTATTGTTTCAACTAAAAAAACGAGACATCACAATGTATTGAACTAATATGATATTATGTAACATTTCGTTTTGCCGTCTCCAATGTCTTAAGCAGTCTTGATTTTTTAACGTTTATGTCGTAATTCGTATATATTTTTATTCTTCCAAATTCAATTAGTTTAATCGAAGCACTCCCTTTTAATTGTTTGCATAATATTTAATATGTATCAAAACGTATTTTTCGACGACGAGACGCGCGTAATACTCCCAATTTGGCGGTTGAGACTCAAATTAAACATGACGTTTTGAGGGTATTAAATCCCCATAGGAAAGACGACCACGCGAGGGTAAACAGCTGTTGAAAATCTTGAGAGTCCTAATTCCTTCGAAGGGTTTGCTGCAAGCCGACTAATTTTAAGCTGTCTTTATAATATCGGCTTCATTTCTCTATACATTTAATGTCATTTACAATATTATTGTGGTTTCCCGTTTGATATGACACGGGAATGTGACTTGCATTATTGTAATAAAAAAAATACTCGAAATCGATGTCGTACGTTAACATATGCAATTAATTCTGACGACTAAATCGATCATGTGACGTCGTTCTGAGGGTGAACTGAAAGTATTATGTTTAATGGACAGAAATTATTAAAAGCTCAAAAAAAAGTTATAGCAAAGAAACAAATCTGCATGAACCACGATGATGGAGATGAATATTTTTATAATTTGATTAGTAAAAAAGAAAAAAAGAAACGATCGACGTTATGTCTTGTCATATACGCGCCATCCCTTCCGTTCTGTTGCAGACGGGAACCCCGATTCCAAGGAGACAAGAAGTTCTAGAAGTGCTTGTCAAGTTTGTTAACCCAAGTACTTTATAAACTTTGACAAAATTACATCTTAAAGATTCGTATACATGCACTCCACCAACATCTATCGTGCTTATTATATTGAACTTGTAAACTATACTCGAAGGGCCTCACTGGTCGACTTTGAAGAGAAAATGCAAAAATGTTATTTGAATGAAAAAAAAAATTAAAGTAAAGTAGGATTACATACAACAGACAAGATCATTTATTTTCTAAACACAAAAAAAAATATTATGTAAAAGAACATGCGCCTTCTACCTGCACTTTTTTTGTAACAATACTAGGCGCACATAGTATACATTTTTAGAGAATATTATATAATATATTTTTTTTCCTGTGACGTGTTAAGGATTTTACTTGGACAAAGAAAATATTATGTTTTTTGCCCAAACATATAAATTTTGATTTAAGCTAATAGTTCAGTTATTATATTTCATATCTTATTTTAATTTATTCTTCAAAAACATAATGAATAAATTATACGTTGATTTTATTCAATAATATATATTTATGCAAGCTAGGAACAATTTTAAGTCAAGTTTCAATACCTTTGAAGTTCAATTTCAAGTTAAATGAAAGTTTCAAATTTTAAACATGAACATGCATGCTTATAATCATTATAAATTATGATACTGTGTGAATCCATCATGCGTTCCTGAACACTGAATAAACGCATCATTAGGTATATGATACTATACACAAATTTAAAGTAAATAAACAAATTGAGGTAATAAAAATATTATAAAACGATATTATGTCGTAAGTGACGCACACGTGAAAAAAAATTATTTTCTCTAAATTTAAGTTCCTTTATGATTCATACCATCATTTGATGATCTGCAGAATCTTATAGGGTTTTATCGACTGACAATACGTTTTGTGTTTCGCAGATACGCGCCCAAGACTCGAATCGATAGTTATATGTTTGCATATTATTAAATGGCTGTTTACATAAAAATTAATAATAATTATACAATATTGCTAATATTGTATTTTATAATTTTACTGATCAACACGAATGTAATAAAATATGTCAAGTTAAAGAAAGAAGAGTACATAGACAGCGTTATCGGGTATTTTGATTGAATCCGATCGCAATGGCAGATGAAGACTGCGTGAAAAGATGCCGCAGTACCTATATTTTAAGTGCAAACAATTAAATTTGTATTTTAAACTTCTAAAATTATCATGTAATCCAGTTGACATATATGAATATAAAAAAATGTGGCTATGACAATTATTATAAAAAGTAAAAACGTACCACGTTATTTATTAGTATATTATGTGCATAGTAGTTACGTCCCATTACGTAATAATTACGCAATTTAAAACCAAAAGAATCTCAAGTGTCCTGGTGTAATATATTTTTATAATTTAATAGAATTATTTTGGGAGTATAAGGTAGGTAGGTAAGGTATCCGTTCTGATTGGCGATGACGTGCGTTTGTTGTATTATCATCATTGTTTAATGGTACGCGTTGGTGAAACAACGGCAGCTTAATAGGTAGATACAACTTTAATTAAAGTAACAGAAACACTGTATCCATTAAAATATTATCATAGCCTAAAAGTGAAATGTTTCCGTCTTATTGAAAACTTTTTTTGCTTTTTTTTCCACCACCTAACAAAATCGTATATTTTCACCGTTTTCGTGAACTCATTAATTTTTCTGCGCTTGGTTATTTATTTCTTCAAGTATTTCTACGGATTTCGCTTTTCGTTTCACATTTACTATTTTCTTATAATAAATAATATTATACGAATAACATATTCTTGGTACATATTGTATACGTCGCAATTCTGTAAACTTACGAGAAACGCTTCGACTATTTTCGATTGTGTTTTGCCTTTGAAACGTCAAACCTTTGATGTAATGGCATGTTAAGCTATCAGTTATTTGATTGTTTATTATGGTGATCACATGAGATTTAACACGATGGGTATCTAGTAATGTGTATGTGTGACACGTTGGCAGTAATATTACGTGTATAATATTATTATACTACATTATTATATTATACACTATTGCTGCACGTCATCAATGCATTTAAAATAAAATAATGCATATAATTGTTGCTGTAAAACAAATCCAGATGATTAAGATGTAGGATAATTCACCAAGAATGATCATACTTATTTTTCCTCTAGGAATAAATTCAATTTTTGATTTTTGGAAACTGTAAGCATACTTAATTAATAAGCTTATATAATTCACTTATTAATTATTAAATATCATAATAACAATTATTTAAATTTTGTAAATTATTTGAGGAGTGATCTGTGGTTGAATATTGGTTTGAAAATTAAGTTTTTTTACCATAAATTATTAAGCAATGATTTTTTTTTAAATTTTAATGTATTTAAATCAAAATTTTAATGAGTAATTTTTTAGTAATTAATATGTAAGATATATGTATAAAGGTTCTAGTTCCTCAAAAGTGGTTTTGCCAAAATATAAAATAGAGGTAATATAGTATCTATAGTGCATCTATAGTATTTATTTTACTCAGATATTTTTGAAAGTTATAAATGTTGATGGATTGATATTAATTACTCGAGTTTTCAAATCTTTCACACCCATTATAGTGGACCTATTATCCATAGTATGACATAAAACTAATTAACTCAAAAATTACTCGTTTGAATTTAGCTTTGAATAGAACATTTTCAAAAAAGGTCACCTGATAAAAAAATTACAGAGAAAAATAATGATTGTTATACGAAAAAAAAGTTAGTATCGGCACAGTACACCCCTAAAATGGTATAAGAAAATCTAGGAAATGTTTGAAAGTAAGGCCCTTATAAGTATATTTAAAAGTCTCAAAATTCAGAGTTTGAATAAATTCATTATCTATTAAATAAAAAAATGTGGTTGAGCATATTTGATGAATTACACTGTATGTCTGTATACACGAATTTACTTTCTTCTCGAGCTCCGGAAAAATATACAAACAACACTTTTGAGAGAGACAGATAGAGAAAAATCAATACTTTGGACAGAACACCGTTAAATTCCATAAAAATGTAATTTATTTTACGACAAAAGACGCGTGAATAAAGCAGCACACGTCGATTTTTAATATCGTTGTGATCATATTATAATACATACTATATTATACTGTATAATAGTATATATGTATTTGACTGTAAATCGAAGTGAATCGACGAATAAATCAAAGAACTAAAAAAACACAAATATCCAAACCTAATGATAATCGTCGATGAGCAGGCTGTGGCAATATATACGTATATAAGATTTATATTTTAAGTATATAATGTGGTTAACACGGGTGCGCGTGTTGTAGACATTGTTGTCACATTTTTCTTTTCGAACAATAACATTACAAAATATTAAAATGTCTTATTTATCTAACCTTGGAGTGTGCATATACTCGTAGGTATATCGTGTTATTTTATGGGTGTGCAATAGTTATAGGCACTGTACATAATACATAATATATAACATATTATTAATTATTATCGTTATTTGAACACTATATACTAAGCAGTAAGCAAACTGCAGTGATACCCAAATAACATTAACATTACATAATATATATATATATTATGTATATAACTGCTACAGATAATTTCTTGTGATCCTTAGTTGACTAGTTTGAAGAAAACAAACAGTATTAAATAATCAAACTCTTGACCGAATGACCATCGAGAAGAAAACCAAAATAAATCATAAAATGTACGCACAATCAATAATAATTGAATTTGGTTTCATTGTAGGTATATACGAATCCTCAGCCATTATATACTGTAAAGGATATAATATATATTATACGTCTTATAGAAAACATATTTTTAGTGCATTTTTACATATTACATACTGTTGCAGTGTACAATGATAATAATCGTATGTATATCGCATGTAATTATATTATATATTTATAATATTATTATTGTAATTTATTATTTACTATTATAAATTCCTGTAACTAAATTTTCTCAGCGATTTTAGTCAATAGTTTCTTATTAATCAGTATAGTTTTCTTGTTCACTCCTCGATTTAAAAATTATATTAAGTGATAATTAAAACAAACTTATTAAAATTTTCAAAGTAAAAACTTGAATCAGAAAATACACGCTTGCAGCATATTAGTTAATATTTAGATCATCGGAGCCTGTGCGCTAATTAATTATAATGTATATATATATAAATGAAATGTAGTTCTAGACGATCAGTCTTGATAAACAGCAATTGTAAATAAGTCGTCAAAGATAATCGCCTACATAACGCGTGCGGACGAGAATGAACTAGGACCCAGTTACTAGGTACTTCCGTCGCGGTTGCGGTTGAACGTCTTAAGTGCTATTGGTGCTGGAAGTAGGATGTCGCTCGGAAGTGTAATAGCTACCTGTGTTACGATTTATATATATTGCTATATAGTGCATTGTGTATAATATTAAATGTATTAAAATGGAACGCTATTTCTGTCCAAAACATTTAAGGTGGGACGCAACGTGGCGGCGACAGCGCGTTGGTTTCAGAATTTTTTTTTATCGTTTTTTATTTTATTTTTACTTTAAAAGTTTTACCAACTCATTTCGTCATTACTTAATAACAGATTTTTTGACTTTAATTAAATATCGTAACATAATATGTATTATGTATAGGCATAAATAATTATTAGTAACAATAATTTATTATCTATTCTATAATGCTCTAGGGACGGCGTAGGGACGTACAAATAATATTAATAACCATAATAATACAATAAAATTAATAATAAAAATACAATTTAAGAACAATAGAACAAAACAATTACAGTTTTAAGCTTCATATGAGTGAATTTATGGATTAACTCCGATTTCTGTGCGAGTTGACAAGTTGACCTTGTTTAAGTCAACGATGTTTGGAAGGTACAAATAAATGATAATGTTTTACACATTTTAATTGGGTTAGTTAATTATTGCACTCGAATTTTTTTTTCGATAATATTGTGATTGTATTTTTTATAGCAGGAATTCGGAAGTCTTCGGAGGTGCTGTGATGCTAATAAACCAGAGTAATTTACCAGGGTAAATTATTCTTTGGATAAAAATATACGAAATACTTGTATTTTGTTAGTAAGTTATTGACCTGGTAGGTGAGAGGTTATGTATAATGTATAAGTGACATAACGCATAAGCTGTAATAAAGTATAGAAGTGAAAATTTCCAACATAATAATTTAGTTTGCAAGCTATAAAAAGGATATTACATATTGAGTATTTCGTAAACTTTTTGAAATGTATTGGTTGAGGGGGGATTCCAAAAAAGTTTTCGATCTAGTTTGATCCAAAGTTAACACGAAGATATTTAATTTTTGTTGAAAATTTAATACTTTTTCCATCTACGGAGAGTGGAGCAGTATTAGGAGGACGTAAAAGCGTGAATAACACTAGCTACGCATATTCTCGAATGGTTAAAAACCGTACGCCATTTTGTTGCTTAGTTGTGTTTTTGTAAATTGTATTATGAGATTTATCCATTTTTCAAATTTGAATGAACACAATACGTATATCTAGAGCAAGATTTGAATGTTAAATAATTGGAAGTTCTGAAAAGTATATAATATTCAAACATATTAAATAATAACGATACTGATTCGGAATCAGTGATTCCTATTACGTTCTCGAAACTTTAAATCATTTGAATTCTTTAACTTACGCTTTAACATGCACTTTAAGAGCTTTCCATGTTATTTTATTAATTCAATAACGTTATCCGTCTTGACGACATTGTTTTCGTGAAAAATCGAATCTGATAAAACGTCGTATACGCTGTATTATAATAAAT
Source organism: Rhopalosiphum padi (assembly GCF_020882245.1). Classification (NCBI taxonomy): domain Eukaryota; kingdom Metazoa; phylum Arthropoda; class Insecta; order Hemiptera; family Aphididae; genus Rhopalosiphum; species Rhopalosiphum padi. The sequence goes on from NC_083598.1 coordinate 74,806,720, forward strand.
TATATAATAATACGATGAGCAAGGCTGTCACAGGGTTCGCTTTAGTTGATTTAAAAAACACCGTCGGTGCATATTATCATATAATATCATGTATATCGGTCCAGGAAAAGTCGTAAAATATAATAATATTTATGTTAAAAAAAAAAAAAAAATATAAATATGTATATATACATACCTACTACATAAGGTACGCATGTAAAAAAACCTCGACGATCGTTTGCGATATTTACGATAAACGAAATGTTACATTATTATCATTGTTATAAGCATTGTGCGACTTCTCGGAACTCGCGTAGGTAAAAAATAGTAATATATTACTCATGCTCAAACGTTCAAAAATTTCTTTTTTATAACGTACAATATATTATAAATTATAATATACTCCATGTTTATATAATATGGATTTATTTTTCCAATGACAGCTTAACGTAAAGTATGTTATGTTTAGGTTTTTATTTTTTTACTCAAGTGACAGTCGCTTTCAAAAAGTTTACTGACATCTTCTTACAAGCAATCCGTTCACAGTAATTGTCACTACCTTAACTAAATTAAATTAATTGTTATTTTATTTTTTTTCATTTTTTCATTTTTACCAGCTACGCGAGAAAAAAACCTTCGTGTCAATCAACGATTTTGTATACTTCATGCATAATATACACATATATATTAATATATTAAATATATTAAATACGTATAAAATAATATGCAACTATACATGAAAAATGTTTTTGAAGCGAGCAAAAGAGAGAAATTCCGAGAAAAAAATTCCGAGCAACACAATATTGTTACATATTATACAATATACATAGGTGTCTACTAGCTACGACATGTTATCGACACGTGCGAGATTTTGTTTTGTTTTTACACTATAATATTATCGAAACCCCCGGGAAATCGTTAAAAGTTTCTCGATTATGCTGTTAAAATACAATATTAATATTTTTGTGCAAAAACGATACTTCGAACGTATATTTAAAATGCGTGTACAAAGTTCTTCGCCATGTTTGTCCTGTATATTAAACACTTCGCTAGTCTCGGATTATAATATTATGCGCATAACACTTTTTTACTAGCTGACTACAATAACCTAAACTCTATAAACGTACCTACATAACTATATATTTATAATATTTGTATATCTACCTACTTACTTAAAAACAGTGATTTACAGATTACACTAAGGTTTTTTTTAAATATATACATACCTAACTATAATCAATTCTATAAATTAGCTGTCAATAAAATTGTTAATAAACACTAATTTTAATTTTATTTTGAGTTCAGGTACAAAAAAAAAAATGTAATAGATTTTCACAACTATCCCTAATAAAACAGTAGTTTTTCAAAACCAAAATACAAAAATGTTAATTAGAAGAAAAGTCATTGACCGGGACAAACCATGTAAACTGCACATCAAAGTATAATATACTTATTATACATTAATAAGCAATTATTAAAGACAATATTACTAGAACAGGCGTAATTTTATAGAATGCATAGCATTAGATACAAAATTACGTTTATTAAGCACCCTTAGCATCGGTTTATTGCATACCCGCGATTTACGTCTACATTATAATAATATGATGCACAAGTCGCGGTAGAATAAGCGCTTTTGACGCCGTAGGTATACACGTACATAATATCGTTTGTGGCGCTCGAGAAAGGATTTTAAAAGTATTTTTTTTCGCAAGCCAAGCCACTTACCTTGCAACTACACTTTCATTGTTATTTTAATATTATACTATACAAATTGATGATGTCAGTGAGACGCTCATCACCGCCGCCAGTTAATGATTACGATATCACAATATTAAGTGTGTGGGTACTCCACTGTATTATACACAGCACGTATAGCAGAATATATTATGATAAAACGTACTGGTGAGGTACTCAACTCGCGGCTGTGCATTCTATAACATATACGCCAAACCATCACGGAATATGCGTTGGAAAACCCGTCAACTGAGCTATATAGTGTACCTACTTTGAAATAAAGATTGAAAGATGAAAAAAAAAACTAACGTTCTAGCGGCATGTTTTTTGTACATTAATATTTAAAACGCAAGAACCGTGGTATAACCACTCTTACCTAGCTGTTTGCAATGTATACATAATAACGATATGGAGGCACTTGCGATTCCGGGAAAGCGCGAATAACGCGCGTGCGTTTGCATAGGTACCTATACATACATTTTCGCGTTTCGATCTCCGCAGGGACTAGGACGACTCGCGCTGCGGAGCGTGATCTTTGGACTTGAAATGTTTGCTCAAAAATATGTAGTAAAATGTCGTGCGACGACGCTCGGTGTGGTAATGTGGGCAAATAATGTGGTAATAATTTTATGGATACACGGCGCGCGGCGTACTTTTACCGCACATTTGCAGTTATACAGACTATTGTCAGCGTAATTCGTGCAAAGTTCACAAGACGTACGAAGGAAAATGGCTCGAGTCGCGATGTACACTGAGTTTTGCTCATGTGTTTTGATGAACTTTATTTTGCTTCAAAGTTTATACGGGCTTGTAGTTTAAAATATTCATAAATTTATCCTTGACTGTACGACATTTGTATACATAGAATATAGATGCACATTTAGTTTTTTCCTTTATTATTGTTCTTAAAGTCGTTATAGTTTTTCTCACCACTGCATCTGAATTTAATATTCGCTGTCTTATTAGGTAATTATTTATTTTTACATACATAACGTATTAGTATGATCGGTTAATTTATCGATATTGTTTAGCTTATTGTAGACCATATTATAATTTATTATCAATAGAATTATTGATAGAACATTTTTTTTTTTACATATTACATACAATGGGTATTCTTTCAATTAAAATGAGTTAAATAGTGCGCACCTGGTAAGTAATAAACTAACATGCCTGACACGACGTTAAACAGAACCGCCGTGATGAGGGGGAAAGCTAGTTAATTTTATCTATGTATAAAAAAAAAAATAAACGTTTAAATAAAACGAACGAGACCATGAACTTGGTCCGTTTTTTATACTTTTACGAATCAGTAAGTTCACAGCGATTATTATTAAACGCACTCGCTTACATTCTAGGTTTGTACGTATATACAACTATTATAATATCGTTATTATTATCGTACCTAGACAATCGCGTCGCGTCACAATATTTTTAGCGATTTTCGGTGCTGGGAATATACGGAACGCGACCGTACATACTACATATCGCTATTTTTCATAATACATGTGTCCCGACGACACGCGAGACCATTATTCTTTAGACGAGCTATATTCGGAACGGTGCCTGTCCGCTGCAATCGCGGCACCCGGTGAGATTAATGTGCGGCGTACTCGGCGGCACTGCACTCGCGTAGAGAATCGCGTATCATAATAATATATAGCAGACGCGTTGATGAAGCGGCGTGTAATGGTCGGTTGCGGGCAAATAAATCGGCCGCGAAGTTATGCTGCGGTGCATTTATACCTATATATATTATATTGTAACGTGTAACAAGTGTGGTAGTCAAAGGCTCTTCGGCACCCGGAGATCTGCGCGAGTATTCTATTAATGTTGTATATTATACGAGTTTTATTTTCGTCGTTATTAGTAAATATAGTCCGTCCGACGACCGTCCTCCAGACGCGTTGCTATAATATAATTTACGCTCGTAAATAAATATTATAATTATTTACATTGAGTACATTATTATACGTATCTATTAAATATATAGGTATACTTGGATACAGTAGATCCGTGTGATGCGGTATATACATTTGACGGGCCTAGTAGTATGGCCGAGGTAAAAATTGGATTTCTATCTATATAGAACTGGGACGTTGCCCGAGTGCGTTCAAATTTCAAAACTGTATCTTTTTAATTGCCTCAGTGCATCGTAGTCTTATTTCTAGGATTTTAACGATTTCGCTGTTTAAATAAATATAAATTCCACTGGCTAACGATAAATACAATATTAAATAGTAAATATACTTAGGATAAATATTATTACTATTTCATAAAATTAAATAAAAATTTTATTTTTTAAATAGTTATTTTATTAACATTTATTATAAGTGAACGTATCGATAAAATTATAGATATAATCGTCAAAAATGTTTGTAATGTGTATTTAAAATTTTTCTTTTTATAACTTTTGTTTATGTTAATCTTATTTGTGTCTAGTTCTCTTAGTATTATTATAGATACAAATAATATATAAGTATATATGAATTAGTTTATATATTTAAATTCAATATATTATATGCAAACAAAAATATAACAGAATATATTTTCGAGAGTTGAAGTTAAGTATTAAATGAAATGATTTGTTATAGCAATACAAATTCTTGGGGTATAGTATATTTTATTTCCTCGTGGTGTAATTAAAATAAAATGTGGATAATTTAAATTGGGACGCATATGGTATATTTCTATACGTTTATGCAATATAAAAATAATTTTTAATTTAGGACTCAGACGCAACTAGGTATCATTTAATAGGATGCTCTCAGATGATAATCCAATATAGAGGAGTGCACCCCTCAGTTATATACAGTTTCACTGAGTAATTTATTTAAAAAATCGATTGTATAGGTATTTTTTGGTTTTTGATTTTGAATTTTCTGTTGATAAAACTGTTTGGATATACTATTATAAATTGTTATTGGTAGGTGATTCATAAGTTTACTAATAAATGTATATAATAGTAAAGTGCGAAAAACATTTCGATTAATAATAACGTTGGTTGAAAGCCACTCAAAAACCCATAATATATACAGTACAATAATAATTTACCCTCGAAAGTCCGGCGGAGCGTAGTTACATAATATTATACGTGCTATAATAGTGGAATGTATACCAATTCGGAAGTGTGTGTTTCTTTTTAATGCCGCTGCCATCGAATATAAACGTGTGTGTGTGTGTGTGTCGGGCGAATATATAATATATAAAATAGTCGGTTTAAGCTGTCCGGTCGCGAATTTAATGGACGTCGTGCGCACGAAAACGAGCCAATACGTCCCATAAAAGTGAAAAATGTACCGCCGATGATATTCACAAAAAGGCTAAGCCCCCCGACTACGAGTCGAGATGAACGTACGAAAAAAAAAATCGAAAAACCCGTAGATCGTTATTGCGGCTGCGGCAGCAGCGACTTCGCGAGAATTCTGTTTTCCGCAGCAAACGGATGTTTATTATAATTTATAATAATAATAATACATAACATAAAATGCTGCGCTATGTAGGATTGATAGAACATATATATATATATATATTTAGTTATAACGATATAATAATATAGGAACCGCGTCCCTCCGTCGAAACGCAGTCGGTCGCTTAATATTTTTATCGTTCGACGATCGTCTCCAGAATACACACGCGTACACGGTGCGTTATGTACACAGAGAGGGCGTGTGTGTGTGCGTGTATAAATAAACAATATAAACGTTTTATTGGACGTTTGAAAAGCGATTATAACATACGAAACGGATTTTTACCGACGACGACGACGACGACGACGTTTCCCGTGTATAATATATACGTAATATGCTGTCTGCAGCAGATATAGTACTTATATGTGTATAATAAAATAATATAATATTACCGGGTGAGTGAGTGTGCTCTGCATTCGGCGATAAAAATATAATATTTCGACGTCGTCGGGGCTGCACAACGTCCGAACGTATAATAATATATATTATAAAGACAAAAAAAAACGGTTTAAGTCGTATTTTACCTATACGGTTATATATATTTATTATACACATAATAATATAATGTAATAATAATATCACCTGCAGCTGTGTACAGGGTGGCCCGTCGCGGCGTTTTCCCGCTTTTCCGCGTCGACCGTGCGCTGAAAAACAGAAAAACGCGGTTGCCCACCCTGTACGACGGATATATAATATTTCGTAAACTTATATATATATATGCCAGGCACACTATATATATATATATATATATATATAATACATATATAATAATATGTGTGTGCGATACGCGCCCGCGTGTTGGTGCGTAATGCGATGCGAACACGGTCTGCTGCAGGGCCGCTGGTACCGGGCTCTTTTTATGGCCGTACTTTGTTTTATTATTTTCGTTATATTCGTACTGTGTGCCAGTAAGGTAGGTATACTACATATATATATATAATATATTATATCATTGTATACGGCTTATTATTATTATATTCTGTGTACGCGACTGCTACTGCAGTGCGCGCGTGAACGGCGGATTTTTCGTGTGCCCAAACGAAAAAAAAAAACAATAAACGACCCATTACACGTAATATAAACGGACATGTATAATGTTATTATACGTGTATTTATTATATATAGGCAAGTAGGTACTCACCGATATTCGCAGCTGCAACGACGACGACGACTGCCGTATATAATATCGTCTCGTGAATTAAAATCGGCGGTTTACGTTTTTCATCCCTTCGTTTGTATATTTTGTTTTGAAACAATAACGCACCGCTTTTTGAAAAATAATGATTGTATACCCGTTAACTGTGTCGTCTCTGGCTTACAAACGTATACCGTGACCGTGGTAGGTTTGCGGTTTGCGTTCAGTGGAACCAACTTTGTGTTGTTACCTTTGATATTAGAGTGAATTGCCTTATTACAAAAATAAGAGCAACAACATTATCTGTGATCACTTTTTAGTTTTTAACGATATTTTAATTTTCAAACGGGTTATAAGAATTTTTGTATTTTAATATACACATACTCATAACTCGCTTGAAAATTAAAATATCGTAAAAATACAATAAATCAATAAACCCACAGAAAAGAAACCAAGTGGTAACGGTGCGCGCGGCGTCAGCGATTGCTCGACAGAGTAGCCAAAAAACTGGAAAACCCAAGAACAACGAGAGTTTAAAATTCGGATTATCGGGAACTTTGGAGAGATTTGATGTTTGTAGATTGCAGCGTGGATATGATATAGGCATACACCTACAACTATAGTCGTCTCCCTCGATTATTGCATATGTAATTTTACTCATCAAAATATTTGTAAGAACGAGTGTTTGTCACGTAAATACGTTGTTGTTTAGTTGTTTAGAAATTTACCCCTTTCTGATAGGCCGATTGAGGGGTTGGTAACATACCTATAAGGTAATCGGGAATGAACACTGTCTTGCGTCCGCGCACACAGATGAATCTGCAGCAGCTTCTCTTCCTGCATACCGTCGAGGTAGTTACGTCAGGTTCAGAGTTTTATTTGTAGATATGTTATATTCGTGCACACAAATAGGTGTGCTTACCGTACAGTATGTTACGCGCGAGAAATCGTTCGAATACCGGTCCGATTTCGTTGTACGATAATATACATTATACACGAATCGCTTTGGCATCCACTCTAGACGTACACATTTATGTAGCAGGTACGGACGGTTTAATGTTTGGGATTTCAAAAAAAAAAATGTCATTAAAATCAACCGCATTATCGAGTGGGTTGCCGTCGTTGAGCGATTTCTACAACGATAAACGATAATAAAATCGTTTGTTTACTATATATACACACTTACACTACATTATACAGTGAGTATTTCGGTCTGTCGTGTGTAATAGTATTATGTTATAACAACAATCACTGTGACCAAAACACGCGAAATCACAAACCATACCACGACGGCGAGACTATCGGAGTCGAGTATAAATTTTATATTTTTTTTATAGCAATTAGCTGGACGTATTCTATTTACTAGTAAATACTTATATTGTTATACTTTAGCTATATTATCCCACGACCCCGCGACCCGTATTAATAATACAAAATTAATATGTATTTTATGAATAATACAATAAAATATATTATATAGATACAATGAAAGTCCATTTGAACTTGGAGTTGTATATCAATATTATTAAAATAATTTGCATATTATAGTAACACTTTGCCTGGCTGGTCATTTATAAAGAGTCTTTTCTTTTAGATTATGTTGAAACTATTGTTTGGTTCTATAAAAACAATTATATAAAAAGGTTTTTGCTCTTACAGGGTTGTTTGTGATTTATGTTATTCAGTTGAATAAGAACAGTTTTTTTTGTAATTGTACAACTACGTAAGTAAAAGTGTTCTTGCTACATGCATATCAGTTGAAAAAAGGGAACCAGGATTAATACCAATATACCTAATAACAATATTCTCTGCCAAAAGATTTAATCTCCAATGGAATCGATTGATGTTATTTACTGGTGCTTTTTTTGGCCGAAAATCGTTCTATTATAACCCAGAGACATGCGCATTTTAATAACATATAATTTGCAATTACTGAATTTATATTAATTATTATTATGGTATCTCTCGTTTTCTAAATTAAATGAATGTTGGTTCCATCGCATTTATACATTATATTATTATTGAATTAATTATAATATCTATACGGTTAAATCTATGTATAAACCGCTTATAGTTATTATACTGTTTAAGTAATACAAATTATACCCATAGGCTATAGTAGTAAAATAATAATTTTATTAATTGGCATTAGGGATTAAATAGAACGTATACGGAACGGTATAGTATTATGCTGGGAATAAAAATATAATTTATACCGCGGTCAAGACTGCGTTATAACACCTGCACGTGATGTCTCCATTTTGCTAATACGTAACGTGTGAATTTAACATTCAGAATAATTCGTTTTACCATGTTATTTTTAATATTAAAATGAATTGACTAATTATCATATCTAAAAATAAGAATAATATTATCTAGGGAACCTCAAAAGGTGTTTTTGATATTTAAATTTTAAAGTTGGAAGCATTTTAAATTTTGTAAATTTCTAATATCTTCTTAAAAAAATAAATAATTTGTTTTAAATAACGACCATTACGAATATTATTATATAGTATATCAGCTACAGACATGCACGTGTACACGCAAGGACCACAATAATTATAAGTTACAACTCCTAAACACATCCATATAATAATAATAATATGTAGTTATTGTTCGACAAAAATCATTATTGTAGTGCCGTCGAAATCGTCGTTGTATTAATTAGTAATAAATAATAAGTAATAACAGCCTGTGTCGTTTGCAAAACACGACCAATTTTACAGTTGTATTATATTCGCTACTTTAAAATGTTTTCCAATTAACATTTCTTAGGAACCATATTATAATGTTATTATAACATAAAATATATCGTTGCAATTACTAACAATTTATATTATTGTTGTGATTCCTATAAGGATTCGTTGTATTGTTTTGTTATAACACATTATAATATATTGTTTTGCATCCACACTCCGCGCACACATTATGTAATAAATAATAATTGCTTTTTCACACAAAACATGTCTGACTAAATGCGCGTGGAACACCTAACTACGTATACTTAATAAAATATAAACGTTAATCGAAAAAAACGTGGTCTAATTTTTTTTTTTAAATCAGCTTATAACCTAATTCGAATTAGATAAATATGCACATTTTTTGGTAAAACATTCTTTCATATTACCCATTACACATTAGTAATTAATATAAGTAAAAATATTCGTGCCCGATAGTTACGGTTGATACAATTTAGTTGATTTTTAACAATTTGTGTTCATTTTGGATGAAATGACTGCGTATATGATTAAACTTAGTTTATTTTACTTTTGGAAATATATTGAAGCACAATCTACCATCGTACACATAATTCCACTATTTCACCGATATTATTATTACAATATTACATACGCAGAATCTTGGATGCGCCTTAAATGCGTATTGTAATCTGCAGGGAGATGGGTGATGTCCACGTTTCTATTTAGATTTTGTAATTTTTCTGTGTTGCGTTACAATGATACCTAGTGTATGATTCACTGTGGAAATTCCACAATCTATCAGTTGGCAGTTGATTGCGGGCAGGGGTGGTTCTGATCTGTAACAACTTTAAACAATAGAAAGTCTATATATCATATGTCGATATGGAAAGCGATAAATTCAATGATGAACAACGACGTTATAAATTTCGCAGAGAACGGGACGGTCGAAAACTACACTAGTACACTTAAATACCACATGGTACGTGCGTATAAATGTTGCCATTGGAATAAATCAGGTATAGATCGTTAAATTTAAATCGAATATGGAGATGACACAAGTGATGTGGGACAACTGCGACTGCTCGTATACCGACGTCCGGAGTACGGCTGGCACAAGTAAATTATATAATATAAAAACGATGTTGTTATTTTAAATAAAAATAATAAAACCTCGTTGGGGTCTGAAACCGCATTGAACAGCAGAGTTCACAATATTATTATGATGACATGAACTCGACTATCTGCCGTAAAAATAAGTTAACGTCTCGAAACTAATCGTACCGAGAGTGTTATGCACGTGCAGAGAGCGGAGGTACGATTATTTTGTGTTATTTACTAAACGCACGTATAAGTAGTACCTACTATATAATATAAATAATGATTTAAAAATATTAAATTTAAAGTAGAAATGAAAACACCTGTTGTTTTTCCCGTTAATTAAAAATATAATCGAACACATTTTTAATCATTATCTGACTGTATAATATTGTATAATACCAATAATATGCTGTAGACCAAAATAATAAATAAATAAATGAAATTTTTACTGCAGACCTATACAACGAATATAGTAGTCATTTACACCATTAATAACATGGTAATTAAAATATATAAAAAAATTGCTATCAACCTAATTTATCATTGAAAATCATAGAACTATTACGGTCATTAACAGTTTATTTTTCTCGGTAGCGTTTAATTAGACGATAAGCAAATATTTTATCGCAACAAAAAAAAAATAATAATAATAGTAATAATACAACCGCACTATAACTTTGGGGAACAAACAATAAAATATTTGTATAACGATTTCAAACAAAATAATAACATGATTTCCAAATAATTTTTCTAAAGTTTTATGAAACGTTACGTAATTATTCTAATTATTAAAAAATAACAATTAAAAAAAATTAATCAATACGGAATAGGACTATTTTTTCTATCGAAGGACAATATACTTAAAGGTAATACAAGTCATATAAATTAAACTTGTTTCATGTTGTAAAACTTTGGAATTATCGTTAACGTAAAAATATTTAATATATATAAAGAACTGCTGAATATCAATAACAACAACTTTTCAAAAAGTTACTAATGTTCTCGGAAATTTTATAGAAATAATAATTGTTATTGACATCAGATATAATAGTTATATTGTGTTGTATTACCTTATGATACCTACATAATAAACAATAATAATATTATGTTGGTAATAATATTACAATAGCTTTTTTTATAAAAAAAAAAATGGCTATTCTAGTCAATATTAATTTATTATGATCAATTATAAGAAAACGTTATATCTTTATATCATAATAAATCTGAATTTGCATAATACTGTTTACTTAGCCTAACTATTAATAGTGAATGAGATTTAATTTTCAAATGTTAAATGACTTAAGACAACGTTTTTGTGTTAACCGTTATGATATGATATAACAAAGATTTAAATTTATTTACGGTTTATTAATGAAAAATTATAAATTATGATTACTATTTATCTTATTAAATTTTTTATAATAATAATTTTTATGATCAACATTAAATTAAATAATCATCATACGTCTGTAATGCTTACAGTTGATATGGTTAATTTTTATGTACAATTAAACTTACTGGTTTATCGCATTATTTATTATAATATAATGTGTATACCTCTATATTATGCGTATGCCAATTTACCAACAACGATTTGTATTCAAAGGTATTTAATACAATATATAAAACTTAATTATACCACGATAATACAATGAAATTAATTGTATATTATATTAATATTACAGTCATTATGTGTACAATATGCACACACGTATAGTATTATTTTTATACCCTTATATTATCATAAATAATACGATTGATTAAATGTAAATAATATTATAAAAAACTACCTTGAATAAAACAAAGTGGTGTATAGATAATAATTGCGCATTCCGATTACCAACATTCGATAGCCGTCGATTTTGTTTTTTAAAAAATGTAGTGAAATTGTCCGTAACAGTGCAGTATTATAACATCAGAGGGTGCGTTCACAGGTATTTTTCGTGTGTAATGGCATTTAATTAGGTGTACTAATTTGCTGCAGAAGGTGATAAAACGAAAAATAAAAACTGTTCAAGCTCGAAATTTATTTCCTACAGTTATTGCGGTATTATGATATGTGTAAAATATTAAAAGCCTCGAGCGCAGGTTGCAGCGTTAATATTTTAAACCCGGTCTCAATGTTTGACAAGTCGGTTGAAAAATATTATATTCCATAAACAATAAGATAAGGAAATTCCATTCGGCACTCGCTTCCTCTTCCATCCACAACTCCATCCGAAACAATAATTTCATGCAAACCAAACAAGGTTTCTCAAAAAACTGTTTGTTCGTCTTATCGATTTTCTTATTATTACTATTATTATTATTTTTCGTGGTCTATATAGTTACTATAGCTTTTCGACAATATCATCGTTTGGTTATCTTTTCTTTCTTTTTCTTTTTCTTTTTTTTTTTTTTTTTTAAAGGAGAGAAAAGAAGCGGCGTGGGTTTGTGTCGAGGGTGGATCCGAGGGACTCGCGGGAATCAGTGCGTTACTCTGGAACGGGAGGGCGAGTGGGATTTAGATTGCCGACCGCGGAAAAGCTGCGGCTGTATACTTTAAAAACGGATCTCGGTCGAGAGAATCGCGGATTGTATGAGCCGCCGAAAACAAACTTTTGACAATACAATCAAATTGTTCATCATATTATATAATATATATACCAATATACACACACACGCACATATACATATATATATAATCATTATTACTATTATGCACTATATAATATAATAAATTATAATGTACGGCTGCCCGGTTCCACTCGCGTCCTCGGTTGTTTCCATTAATCCCGCTTATCGTCCTGCCGCCACGCCGCGAAACGGTAAAAGGTAAACTGTTTGCACGGGTCGATAACGTGAATAATCGCCATTTTCATATCGTAACACTATACATTATTATTGTTTTAAGCTCGCTTTTGTCGGACAGTCTCTGTCGTTCGCGTGATCGAAATCATTGTTTGCGCCACGCCGCAGCGATTAAACTGTTACACTATTGCTGTGCTGTCGACTGGCTGCGACATTATGAAATTTACCTTAAACCACTGGTGTATGTTAACACTACGGTCAGACAATAATAAATTATATATTGAAAAGTATTCACGACTAACAGTAGGGGGTATTTATAGGGTGGTAGTGGTGGAGGGGGAGGTAAAAACTGGGTTATAATTTTGAGTTAAAACTCGAATGACACATTTTTACATTAACACGCGTTGAAAGCCAAACTGCCTAAGTGTACCTCTATTATTACAAAGTGTTCATTTTTAAACAGTGTTTATGATTATTATATATATTTTGTTTTATTTTCTGCCCCCTCCCCCTTCCGGTTATTTGTTTCTAAATACGCCCCTTGATGACTTAATCATATACAAACCCAAAAAAAATATTTAAAATCGACTACACATTTAAGAATACTATATAAGCTGTAACAAGACTATTTAACAAACTTCCATTACAAATGTTACTATATTTATTTTGTTAAATAGTCCTGTTACATCCTGTATTATACGAGTAGTATATCATTCTAGTTGGTGTCAGGTAGATAAGTATAGATGCATAAATAACTTGAAGTTTTCCAACATTTCATAAAGTAATGTTATTTATTAATACATTAATATACACGGTTAATGAAACGTTGAAGCAGGTCATTGCACATTAAACCCAAAGTGATGATGGGTAGATCCCGTGTATGTTATTAAACTCGAAAAGTAGTCGGTAAGTCACATATTAAATATACTTGTAGCCGATGCCCCTCCCCCCCCCAATTTAATTGCTGACCTGCAACGTGGTATTCGAATATTACGTCATAATAATAACTATGCATCGTTATTCGTGACACGATAGCACTCATGATGTTCGTCGACCCCGCACAAATGTGGCGGCGTGAAAATCTCATCTCGTTGTGTTGCGGACTGGGCCACGATAGTATAATATTTATACGTTTCAACGTTGTTTTTTTTTTCGCTATATCTTTACTAAACAATAATATCAATAATAACAGTAGCTGCAGGAGGTATACACCCAAGCCCATTACTCTTACTGATAATTGTTGTCGTTCCGCGGAGAACAATCAATAATCTACAACCCACACTAGACATGACAATCATAATCACTTTAATCTCTCACTTTAGTAGTTTAGTCGCTCGATTCATATAACATATTAAAATGTTGTGTTCTCTACGGCCAATTAAGCGTTTCAGATTGTTTTCATATCATACATAAAACGTTATTAGATTGAATATGCGGCACTTCGCCTGTATAGTATATATAATATTGTACTTTATGAATAAATATAATATATTATAATAAAGCATAAACGATTGTTTAACGATCGAAATACCCAACTCGAAGCGTCGAGCATGTAAATATTTTTTAATCTCACACTCGTGACAGTTTTTGGTCATCTCACGTCTATTTTATTTTGCTTGGAATTGATTAAAATTAAATATTATTTTGTCGAGTACGGACGACAGCACGCGTTTCGATTGAACTAAATAATCGCAAGACAGTTAGTTGTTGAGTATTCGAAAATAATAATTACATTTGGTGATGCCATTCGACGAACTAACGTTGTTGGTTGAGTTGGCTCCCTTTACCGTTTCCTATAGCGTATTCCACGGTATCGTAAATAACGCACATACACACACCAAGTTTGTGTATAGTCTTTTAGCGGTACACTTAATAGTGCGCGCGCAGTTTCAACACTAATTGTTGGACGAAATCCAAAATATCAGAAGATGAAAATAGTTGACAAAACGTAGAAAAATGTTTTAGTTTACCTGCGGGCCACCAGTATAAATAATATTCTAATTTCTTTCATTCCTCTAACAAAACATTTTCACATATTTTCTCTCTAATCACTGATTATTTTGATGTGCGATTAAAAAAAATCTTATTTATTGGCACTTAAATACACGCACATAATAAACAATACGTATACAGCGCGGTTGGCGTTTTCCCAAATGCGCTAGAAAAAACACACACGTACACTACAAATGATTACTTTTGGAAAACTAATGAAGCCCGACACACAGACCGGCTATACAACGTGACTAATCCAATTGTCTAAAATTTCTGAAATAACTCAAAAATGTTCTTTAGAATACATCTGTGAAACAGTTAACGCTCTGGCGAGTAAATAGAAATATGTTTTTGAGTACAAAAAAAAAAAAAAATACAACGCATACTTAAATATTTTAATTATTTTGTGTCCAAATATATACCTACGTAATGTTTCCAGCCGTTTGTATTTAAAGAACGAGACACAAATACTAAATACTAAATCGCTAATATGAAACGGTCGGTGCAGACAGATCTAACGAGTAACGAGAGTATAATTTTATATTACCAGAATAAAATGATATGTTATTATTTAATAATACTCGTAATATTCTAAAATTACGTTAACGGTCGAGATTTAATTAAGATTTTCTTGGATAAAATGACGGGCTGTGCCTTTTTGGATTTACTAGGCCCAATACAAAAATAATTATTTTAAAGCCTAACATAGGTATATTTATATTTACAACTTGACGATTGTCTTTGAGGTGACTGCTTTTTTTTTTTTACCGTTAATATTAACTGATTTAAAACTTCAATTTCAACTTCAGAAAATGATGTAGGTATAGTCTTTGAAATCTGAACCACGATATTAATTTACTTATTTCTTTTATATCTACTTATTATACCTAAGTGTATCGTCTCCCTCTTTATTTTTAAGAAAAATATAATTATTTTGAATACTATAAATAATATAATTTTTAAAACATAATTACTTATTTTTTCTTTAAAATGCAAAGCCTCCAATCTATAAGTAAATAATGTGAAACACAGTCCTCCATCCGAAGGATGATCCTGCTGATGGGTACCAATAATTTCGTAGGCAGTCCGTGATCTGTTACTTTATTTCACTATAAGCCGAGTATAAAATATTATATTATTTTAACTCTGAGCGTTTGAAATGTGAGCACCATGCATGCAATATTTTTCAATACTTACTTAACGGTACCTGTCTATATACTTTTGTAACAATACAAACCGTTCGTTACGAATGTGCCCGTGATACTTAAAATAATTTACATTATTTTTTTTTTTTAAGCACGCATGCGCTGTTGTATGCATATGCATATAATATGGTTTTTGAAATGTCTTTCAAAATGTCTAATGATGATTTTTATTTTTGTTCCAGGAAAATGTTCATTGGCGGTCTTAGTTGGCAGACCAGTCCAGGTAATTTAAAATACAATATAATTATATTATAATATTATAGACAACGATCGTATACGTTTACGTGTTACATTACAATAGTAATAATTATTATCGTTAATGTAATAATGTTTATTATAATAGCCGAAACGAATACCATTGGCCGAATTGTATAATTTATTTTTAATTTTAAACAGAAGCACGTTCGTGCTTTACCTCTAATATCATGATACGTTATTATAGGCACACAATTTAATTACCAAACTAATAGTTAATGCACGTCCGTCACGAATCACGATTATTGTTTATTGTATAAGCCTTCGTTGTTTAGCCACCCGAGATCGAAATGTTTACATTTTACAAAATCGTTTGGGCCAATTCGATAAAAAAAAAATCTAGTAATTTGATAAAAAAAAAAATGTGAGTTGGATTTCGCGGTGTAAATACAGTGTTGATTAACTCAGATATTTAGTATGCGCTTAAAAATATAGCCAATGGTTTGCGTATAAAGTATTAAGTATCACAAGAGCGGAAAATGATGCTGAAAACAATCGAACGTTGTAATTTGTAGTTGTCGTTTTACTTTAATTAGGTAGGTATGCTTGATTGAAATTTTCTGCTTCTTCTTCTAATGAGTTTTAAACGATTTGATAAAGCTACACTACATAATATATTTTGAGCATTTAAAAAAAAAATGCTAAACAAAAACTAATAAGTAATACATTCAATTGGACTAGTACCTACATTCGGTTATAACGATGTTATGTATCAGCCGCGGATAAGTGTAAAAATGCTAACGAGGGATGACGTTCGAGTGGCAATCGTAAATTGGCCACCCAATTCAAACAGAAGGGTCGGAAACACAAAATCGGACCTTCAGATTTAAGAGACGGTAAAAAAAAAAGGCTATTCAGTATAACAATAAACTCGATACAGCACGTCATTGATAGTGTATATTCGCCGCAAAGCGATTTTTATGTCAAATAAACTGAGAATGCCTATAGGCTATACTCGAAAATGACCCGACGCGTCTTTAATTCAAGCACCACAAATTTCACAATAGTACTTCCATTATATCGTATGCCACATAACATTGTTCGTTATTTATTTAGGCATTTAGTTACATTTTTAAATATTTATAAAATATGTAATATAAATATATAATTCTGTATGGCATTATAAAAGTAAATCGATTATTTAAAAGTGTACGTTGAATATTTTGAAAAATAACTTACAACCTTTCAAAGAAAATGTGAATTACTGCACGGAAATTTATATTTTATAATATAACTTCAATTTTGTTGCTGCAGTCTTGTGATTATTTTGTTTATATACATTTTTCCACTACTTATATATTAAAATACTTTATAGTTAAAATAATATAATTAATGAAATATTATGGGTATATTTATTATATTCATCAATCGGACTATATAATATAACACTCTTGAAACGGTTTATATATAAAAATAAATTATTATAACTACACTAATCGCGACAAATGAGCCAATCTATAACGAATGTGTGTATTTTTCAATTTTTTTTTTTTATATATACTATATCCGATTTGTGAAACTGCTTCGGTCATACTTGGCTGGCGTTCAGGAAATTTTCATCAATACAACACTATATAATACGAAGGCGGCGGCGTATATGGCGATAGTGCGCACGCGTGTGTGTCCTGTTCCCGTTTTTTGTAAATTGTCTCTTTTGTGTCGTTTAAGAGAAAAATGGTAGAAAAAAAATAAGCATATACGTGCACAACCTAAAATAACAATATAAAATACAAGAGATCGAGGATGGGGAACAAATAACTCATTACAATCGTAAAGCGGCGGACGTGTTCGGAATAAAGCGCACCGTATTCATCGTCAACGGAGAGGGAAGACTATATGACAACATTATCCTACATGCTCCGTCTGACAAAATAATATATATATATATATTACACCGCGTATAGGTATAGGTAGAGTTTTACATAATGTTATACGTAATGACGATAATAATAATATCTATTATGAGAGAATATCGAAAATTTGTGTGTGTGCCAGTGTGCGCGCGCAGTCGTATAATATTATGTCATTTGGCCGAAAACGATCGGACTGAGTAGTATGCATATATTAGAAGAATATAATAGTATAACATTATTTTGCGTTACGCACGAATAGGATCGACCGTGACGTAGGGGAGGCGCACGCGCTCGCTGTCCGGCCGTCTGTATAGGCGGCGGGCTCATCGGAAAATTGGAATACCGCGGTTTGCCATAGTCGAAAGCCGCCGATATAATATTCATTTTGAGTATTACTAAAACTACGATAATATCACATACGCCTGATGCTGCGCCACCACGACAACTAAACGCACCCGGCGACGATTTATTTCGGTCGTTATTGCCATTTGCCGTCGCTAAAAATTGATAAATCACTATATTATTATAACGTTATAATCACCCGCCTACGCCTAGCCGCGGGGCTATCGCGAAGGTCTCCAATGTAATAACACCGTGTTGTGCGACTCTTTCGTGTCGACTTCTTTTACCGGACCCACGTTCACGCGATTACCTTTTGGACACATCGCGTACGCGTGTGTCGACTTCCGACGACAGGAAAACGAATGACGGTGATCGTGCTTGCGACCACGTGAAATATTTAGATTTACGATGCGTAAAATAGCGAGAATTGCGAAAATATATATATATATAATATGTAATTTTTGACTATAACGTTATTATACTGATTGCGGACTGTGTTGACAGTCAAACAAACATGATTTCATTGATTAACTTAATGATAATAATATTATACAGTCGGGATGCGTAATCGTATAAGGTACTTTATTTACTTTATTCTTTGTAAGTCGCTGTACAGAGAAAGATCACTCATCGATCGATAATACGACACTATATATCGCACCAGACCCGCATACGATATTATTATTCTAAGATAATATAGTTTCGATTGAACTACAATGTACCTTCTAATTGCCCAAGATACGCGTGTTTATGGTTTGTGTACACGTCGATCGACGACTGTAATGCCCTCAGAGCGAAATCACATAGTTAATATATTGTAATAATTAATGTTATCGATAAATTAATCGTTTACTTATCCCACATTCTGTCGCACAACAAATCAAGTCCGTGATGATAATAATATAGCAAAATAATCCGACGCATTAACATTGTTCAAATATTTAATTTGACAGACGAGACAAATTAAACACAAGAATTTGGTTAAAAAAAAAAATATGACAATGTAATATATATATATATATATCATACGAATCTCGTGTACGACTTATCGCCGTAAAAACGAGCGTGGGCTGACGCAATACGTCGGAAAACAAAATGTACGTTTAATTGTCGCAGTCGAGTATCGAGTGGGGGCGAAAAAAGTAAAACTCATATATATTATATAGGTATATACCTACGCCCGATATATATTTATCAATACGTATAATACTCGTGCGCGTCTAGTAATACGAAATGGCATTTAGTGTGGAAAATAATGGAACGGAGCAGTCATGTGACGATACAGACGAGTCAATATTCGTTCGAACAAATACAGTGCGAGCGCATTCCAAGCGTCTGTTCGGCGGGGAAGGTGTGGGCGGGCGGGCAAACGGTACCGAAGACGATATTTTTCATCTCAAATCCTATCACAATAGCACTTCTTTGGGTCTACACGTGCAACCGTTGAAAAAGTCGTGTTTCGTTTAATATCGTCGTCGTCGGCTGTGTAATATATTATACGCATCATATTATATTGTCACGTTAATAGATAACAAATTATTGTGATTAAATGCGTTATCGCGTCGTCACCACAAGCCGGTAGGTATCGTTTTCGACACGTTCCGCGTTGTACATTTCTGTGTACGTTGCCGAGCAACAATACAAAATATCATCGTCGTGGCGCGTTCTACTCGCGGGCCGTGTTCGCTATAAACGACGATGGTCTGTTGTAGATGTTGTAGATCAACACGCGGCGCTTGCGAATCGCGACGAAGGCGTGAACCGTGTACATGAATAATATCGAAGAAGCTCTCGTCCAAGTCTGAAATTTGAAGACTTAGAGACCGATTTCGAATAGACGGATCGACCGAAAAAACATAATATAAGAATGAACAATTAAGGGAAATTATAAACTCACATTATCCAACAAAGTTAAAACTTGGCGACACAATGCGAATGCTTAATGTCAAAACAATCATCCTGTATATCTACTCAACCACTATAGACTATCTCAATCGAAAGTATAAATCATTCGAGAGACAATAGTAGTATACATATATAATATCATAACCGTGTATGAAACACTGATACACGCGACGTCGCGACTTACGACTAACAAATAATAAGGAAACGATATTTTACTACTATTAAATATCATATTAAGTATGTGATTATAGACGTTACACAATATGTTGCACGAACATGCGTCTGATGCACAGTGTTTAATAGCGTAAAAAAAACGTATCTCAATATCGTACAGTATACATGTGTAGTACTATTATAGGCAAATGGCGAGAATTTATCAACGAATCGATTACATCAGAATACTATAAGTGAACGCGTGTATAAGCTCTCGAGAGAACTATAATTGAACGGACTTGCTTATAATTCCTAATTATTATTTATCCATAATTGGATAACGAGGCTATTGTTTGACACATAACGTATAATATACTTATTATGCTATTATATATATATATATATATATATACACACAAGAAATATTAATAATAATGGTAATTATTATTGTTATATTAAAATATATACATAACATATAATATTAATATCATCCACGTACCGCTATGTTTGCATTTATTTACGTACAACAAATTATAATATAACATAGTAGTATACAAAGTACATATTGTAACATACCTATATACGCGGCCGTGCAGTAACTCAATAACCTATACAAATAATGTTATATGTAATAAGTAGGTACATATTGTATTATGTGCGCAAGAGAGTAAAATAATAATAATAATAATTTCATTATAATAAGGCGGAACGCAATATGGAAAATGTATACATTATTATAATAATAATATCGTAGAAGTGTAGTATATATAGACAGTATGGTACCTATATTATAGTCCAGCGAATTGATAACGAATAATAATTATTTTACTACCGGAACTTCATCGTTTGAGTGCAAAAAGCTTTTCGTTCCCGACACGCATCGCCGGTATGCCACTATAAAGTGAGTGATCTGGAAAAAAATCGTTTTTTTTTTTTTGAGAAAGAGAGAGAGAGAAACATTATAGGTATGTATTTATAGTAAAAATAATATTAGTATTTTACGACTCCTCTCACCAACCCCATTACACCTATCTATGTATTGTACCATCGAATGTTCTGATTAAATACTATAAATACTAACAAAAAAGTATTTTACGGTGGTTTTATTGGTACACATGCACACATAATATTACATTTTATCGTTTTCTCTGGCCATTCCCGCCAGTTCGACTTTGTGGAAATGCAAATAATTCGAGTCTGTGAATTTTAAACCCCGTTTTTTTGTGTTGATTTGATTATTTTTTTTTCATTCTTAATTCCAATCTAATTTTATGTAGCGAATAATTTATTTAAATTATTTCCCTTCCGCCGAATTAGACCTAAACCAACGCTGAAACAATTCTTTTCTTTTTGTTTTTCTCTTTTTTTTCTCTCCTTATTCAGCAGAGAGATAAAACAAATCGAACATCTAGTCGAATATTGAAATTGACAATTGTATCGTTGAACAGAAACTGACACTGAAAAACCACAACATGACCGATACGGTTCTTAAAAAATCTATAGTCAGTCAATCACCACTCTGACATGTCGCGGAATCTCGTCTTTCCTAAAGCTCAATAATATCGAACGTAGAAAATATGCATATAAAATACATAATATATATACCTACTCTGTGCCACGCTATTTCTTTTTGCTGAATACATTATAATATATCTACTATAGAAAATATTTAGACAGTTTTTAGCTATTTTTATAAACGTTTTCATACATTATTATGTCGATTTTATATATAATATACTATAAATCATACATTTTATAACGTTTTTTTACAAGACTACATAATTAATACATTTAATTGATAATGTTTATTGAGAAGATTATCTTCTGCTGAATATGTCGACAAAATTCTGAAATTGTTGGTATTTAATTGAATTTATCGAGTAATGTCATATTATGTATATAATATATATTTAGTATTTTATATACATAGTAACATATTGAAAAAAAAATTTCAACTGCTATATAAATAAATATACGTGTGCTTTTTGTGAAGAGCTTAAAATTATTTTTTAACTTAGCAATGAAAAACACTCATATAATTCCGGTTTCTGCAGTTCTCAACTGAAAACTGAAAAATAAGGGTCTCTTTTCCGGTTCCGGTTACATTGTCTTGACTACTCTGCACGTTATCATATCTACACCCAAAATGATATACGCCATAGATCCCAACACGTGTTGCCAATAAGGTCCAAAGAACCAAAGTTTCTTAAGTTTTGAAAAAAAAAGATGGGCGAAAAACAATATGTTTTATTTGTACGAGAAAATATTTTAGAATTTTATTCCCAAATAAATCATCATAATACATCTTCTATCTTAAACAATTTTATAAACCTAAACGGAGATCTATTGTTTCATATACTCCATTTATGGTTGTTTCATTTATATTTTCTATTAAGTAATATGGACCAAACTACTATAATGGTTTATTATTTGTATAACTAGCTATTTAAATTATATTAATACCTCAACTCTCAAGTAATTGTTTTAATTTATTAAAAATAAATATATTAGCTACAAATAAATATAGAATTCAAATTCACAATGATAGATTTTTATTTATATTTAAGTATTTAAAAGATTATTTTTATAAACTATTATTTGTTAATAGAAAAATTAATGAAACATCAATAAAATCATAATATTACATTCGGAACTCACAGATTTTGAATCCAACGATAGAACTATTAAGTAATTACAAGCCTAGACGGTCATTAAGATTAGATCTTAGATGTGTGCAATACATTATTAATATACTTGTATCACACAGAATTATTTGTATTGCGTTATAATTGCACGGTTAATGCAATACTAATGAATATTGAATAGGTTTAATGATGTTATAGTATACATTTTCCGAATTATGCTTACATGTAAGCTAACACCAGTAAGCTGTTCCCACAAAACCTTATTTCCGCTCAACACCTTTTGACTGTAGAATAAAAGGCATAAACGAAATTATTATTGTAATACGAAAAAGTGAGTCATTTCGACGAAATGTATTGGAATTTGTGATAAAAAAAAAAAAATCATCAAGACAATCTGTTATCGCGTTTAATAAAAATAATGAAAACGATTTAAACGAAAACGAATGAGATTAAAATTATTGTAATGAATTTGTTCGTTAACCTAGAATGTAAATTAAACGTTACTTTTAATTAAAATTGAATCATAAAATCAATTTACTTTATAATTGGTTTGTGTAAATATATGCAATCGGGACTTTAAATGAAACAAAGTTATTGATCTCATTTCGTCTTATTTTTATTTTATTTTTTCATTGGATACATATAAATTATTTATCTTGAGAAACCGATTTATTTATAAACAGGCCGTGTGTGTGCATTTTGGAGTATTTTGGAGAATCGTCAAAATATTGTGATCCATGTGTACAAGGAACGGTGTGTATAATATTATAAAACGAACGATGGAATTTAATACCAATAATCAATTACATGTTGCGCAGCTATGGTGTATATTTATTTTATGTCCATTACGGCTCGAATGTGTGGACAATATTATATTATCATACCTAAATATTCTAGCTTTTATCCATTGTGTATATAAAATCATTATTACTAATAAAAATAACCACGACCGACCGTGATTTACACACTGTTGATTATCATTATTTTAACAATTTTTTTACAACCATAATCAACCAACAATGAATGCCGTTAAAACTACTCAACGGGTCACTAAATAGTATATACCATGTATTGTATAGGTTAAATTCATTTCAAATCCATGTACATAGAAATACGAATATATGTATAGTGTATAAATTATGATTATAATAAATACAATTGTTTTCATATAAATCGTATCATTACGGTATAAAGAGTTAAATAATAAGTGTACTCGCCTGTCGCCTTATCCGGAGCGGATTAACGTATAGGCAAAGAAGACACGTGACTAGGACTAGACAATTAGCGGACTATTTATTTAGTTTTATGTTTAGAGACGTTTTTTTTATAAAACTGCAGGCTATTTAAAAATATGTGCCTAGGGCTATGGCCAGTCCCTGGTCTTGCGGTGGCTTATATTGTTCTCCAACCGTGATCTATTTCGTTTCTGAAATTAACTTAAAAAATGATCTTATAACATCTCTGATGACGGGCAATTAACTACATAGTTGTCAAATCGCTGTTCAAAACTAATAACACGCGGTTATTACTATAGATAGGATACTACGCCCAGAACACTCTATAATTTTGTATACACACAAATCGTCAGATGTATATGACCTTAAATTATAAACAATGCACTTTTGTATGTGCGAATCGGTGAAAACGTGTAAAAATATGCGAAATACAAATGTGTCATCGTACGTCGTCGGTTTATCGTATAACAAATTTTAAACCCGTAGATGCATGTGAAACGAATCCACGAGACCGTATAATAAGTGCGCAAGTGAAACGTGCAAAAATATAATCCGTTCTGACCCTATATATGTATATGAAGCTACATCACTATTATAGGTGCAGACGACGAGAACCACGGTAATTAAATGCTATTAACAATGATTGTGTGCGATGCTGAGCGCTGCATAATAATATATTCCGTTGTTGCTGTTATCCGCGACCACTCCGACTGCGAGATCGTATAATAATATTATTTTGCGGGGAAAACGACGTCTGAGGTTTTTCTAAAAACTTGCGTCCCACGTCCGTGTGACACGTTTGATATTATTGAAATCAATATGGTCACATTATAAAATATAATATACAATTTTTAAAAACGTCTCATCGCATTATTTTACTGTGTATGTAAAAAAAAAAAAATACCAAAAATCAAAACGTAACAATATACGAAAACAATACGTATAATATTATCTCGGAGACGAGTTTTCGTCGTTTAACGTCCGGAAAAAAAATGATGGAAAAAAGTTAAGAACGATATCCGACCACCGATGTGCGACACAATAGACGGTGTTTATTCAAAGAATGAAAAAAAAAAAGTTTGCTCGTACATATTATAATATTGTCATAGAGAGACGGACGAAAAAAAAAAAAGAGTAAAAGAGTAAAAGTGAAAAAAAGATAGAAATAATAAAAAAACAGTAATAAAATATTATTGAAATAAAAACCGTGTAGCAAGTAAAATTGTAATTTATGCTTGGCTATTATTTTTGTTTAATAACAATTAATTGAGCCTTCCGTTTGGGAACAAAAAACTATACGTCACAATATAACGTTAATGCTCCATCATCGGAATGCGTCTGTACAACATATATATTGTATTATATGCGCGCATGGGAACGAATGCAAAAATATATGACGGCAAAAATGCAATTACTGGTTTCCTTTCGGCATTCGCATATTTCGTGGTTACGTAGTATACGTACAACTGTACAGTTTTCGCGTTTGTGTGTCCGTGTGTTTTCTTTTTCCGTCCACCGCCCGCGCTTTGGTAACAAATGTCGTGCGACGGTCCAAACGGTAGAAGCCGTGACGCGCTGCAGCGCAAACTATATACGCATCACGCGGTAGTAAATTTTACCGAAATGTGCTCGTAATGAGATTTTTTTTCCCCGCTCATTAATGCCGGACGATTAATGTCAACTATATGTACACATCGAACGCCGAATCGCAGTCGAACGAATTCAAGTGAACGACGTCGCCATTAACTCGAAATGGTGTTGCATTTTTTACGCATTTCGTGACCTACATATAATATAATATACAGGATGATTCACTAATCATGGTCATCTCTTCCCATTTTTTCATTTAATAATGATTTAGTTCAATTTCAGAAATTCCTATTTAAATATACTTCAAAACCATAGAGAGTGCCCTGCGGCAATAAAAACTTCTGTTTTTCAAACGATGAGCACCTTATCCGTCTCTCTTTATACTGTAAACTATTTTGCGGATGATGTTTTTCAGTATTTAAAAAATATAAAATATATATAATATTTGAACTACCTAGAATTTGTTATACTTGGGACATTTAAAAAAATTATTAATGTCGATACTTATACTCATCAATAATCATTACAATTTCTCACATGCCGTTAAAACCTATTATAATGATTATAATGATATATTATCCCTTGTGCACAAAGTTAAATAACTCAAAAAGTAGGTACCTGTTTAATATTATACAATTTTTATGTCAACATTTTCAGAAAATTACTCACTAAATAATTTCATTTAGAAAAAGAGGATTGACACAGAAGTTTGTAACTCCACGGGGCATATACCTATTCCAAATTTTACAAAAATTTGAAAATATGATATTTACAAATTCCAAAATTCAGATTTTTATTAACTGCATAATATAGAAGAAAAAATGGATGATCATATACATTTTTGGTTTTAAAGCCCATCACTCTATTTTCGGAACGATAATATAATTATTGTAAAACATATAATTACATTTACTTATTTACATAATTTATTACAAGTGCCTCTATAAGTGATATAAGCTCTGATAATAATATAATATACAACGGATTGACCTAAAATCCGCTGGTAGTTATAGATTGTAGGTACATATACTCGTATTTAAATAGTGCCGAGTTGAATATTCGTTTTATTGATTCCGATAATCATAAGTTTTGTATTTTTTTCGTGTCCGTTTAATGACTTGCGCCGAACTACAATCAGAAAAATTTAATACAAAAAAATGTATAACATATAACATATTTTATTAAAGCTCACTTGGCCACGTGTGTTTTGAGATTATATTATTATACTATGACACTATGTTGAACAACTATAATATAGTGTAACAAAACCATGAATGAGTGATAAATCGACCACAACTGTTACAGACTAACATATTATTATAATTTAATATAGGTAATATCAACGGTTATAAATTAATATTATCAATGGTAATTATTACGTATTACGATATTGTATAAGTTGCAAATGTGCGTAATAATATTATGTAACTATAGATCTAATACTATTTTTATCTTTTGAGCAATATACGTCTTTGTACACGGGTAAAAAATGTACTAGATTTTCTATAAAATATTTTTTGTTTTTTCAATTACAATGCACAATTTTGTTAGTACAATAGAGAAACGACGATAAATCTAACTAAACAAAAGACAAACTCGCAAATCGTCGTTCTCGCTTACTGCAATGCGTATGGTATACCTATATATACGCAAGCATCAACTTCACAAAAACGTTTTTAATTATTTTACTTAACAACTCGAAACAGGAAAAAACCTTTGAGATTTATAATTTACTTTTGTGCCTGCATCCCACTATAATAGTTTTTGAGCGTCGAGCGCATAAAATGAGAAATCGGACATTTATGACTGCCGCAGAATCAACTCATTAGAGAAAAAGAGACATTTTTTTTTCTTGAAAAATACCTTTATTTCACGCTTTTTTTTTTTGAAAATCACCGAGACGATTACTACAATAAGCCGATAATACTATAATGCGTTCACAACATTTTTATTTTTTTGTACTCAATCACGTAAACGACTTAATTCAAGACATTTTTTTTCGTCGTTCAAAATCGATAGCGAAATTACCGGAGGAATGGACTCTGATTTTCATTCACTACAACTATTGACCATTACAATCAAAGCAAATACAACGCACTTATGTGTGTGTGTGTTTGTGTGTGTATGTGTGTGGCATACTCCATTAGCGTATACAAGATGAACAATCAGCGCCGACGCTTATAATTAACAGACTGCGAACGCACTAAACACACCGACAACACAATTCCCGGTAACGACTGGTCGTTGTTAAAAGTGAGAAAAAATATATAAATAATAAAATATACAATGGTGCGTTACGTGGATATATTATATTTATATACATATATACAGAGTGATTCACCAATCATGCTTACCCCCTTTTTTCTTCAATAATGCAGTAATTCAAAATCTGATTTTTTGTATTTTTAAATATAATTAAAGACTAATTTTTCAAATTCTTAAGATGTTTTTGTACTACTTAAAGAATGTTCTGTGTATAATTATATATAAACTTCTATTTTTTAACATTCATTTTCTACTGTAAAATATTCGAAACATATATGTATATCGAAATTTTTAATTAGGTACCTACATCAAAAATTTATCTACAACATAATAATTTACAAAAAAAAAGGAGTTTGTATCATCACATGACACTCCTTAAGGACTAGAATAATCTCAAGAATTTTACAATATGATCTTCAAGTATATTAAAACAAAAAAACCCTAAACAATAATATGAAAAATTCATTATTTAAGAACCAATGGAGATGAACATGCTATATTATAAATGTATAATACTACGTATATAACCTTCTTAACCTATCCGTAGTGAAGTAGTGTGTTCTCCGTTGAATTTTTTGAATTCGAAATTAAATAACCAACGTAGTATATTATAATACACACAATATGCAAAAGGCGGCGTTTTTCGTCGAACAAATTATTGAAACACCATGGTTTTATACGTACGCGCTATAAACATATAATATAATATTAAACGACGTCGAGAAAAACGAAAAACGTACGTATAAATAATAGAATCGCTGTGAACATAAAAAAATAATAAATATACATACATTGAATGCGTTGTAGGTTAGTTCAGTGCACATAACGGAGCACTTGCATATTATAACGATCCTACTCAAACCGTATTCATGTTTATTGTACTAACACGATTTAAGTCGGAGCCCGTCGTTTGATCAATAATATACGAACTATTCAAGAATAAAATTTCTCGAAAACGGTTTTTTCTTTTATCTTTACATACATAATGCATTGGGGCTCTCATCAATGTACACGGAAACTGTCCGAGTAATAACAATCGAATTGTTACCATTTGAACACGTGTGTACTATTGTTATATCATTATATTATTATATAATATATCCAATACAGTTGTTTGAACGCAAACGAAAAAAAGGAATATAAATTACGATTTCTGGGGGTTTAATTTTCAAGGGACTTTTTTTTTTACTTCTTATTTTGACCATTTGACCCTGACATACACCACGTGTGTACAATTAGTATTGTGACGAAAATGGCACCTACTCTCTGGGTGGGTATATAGTATTTTAGACGCAAAACGAGAACTGAGAAGAAACAAGTTTTATACCACCACGCTCATGCCCATGCGTCACATATAAATGACTAAATAATGTTTATGTTCAAACACTATGTGTTATATAACAGTAAAAACTTCAACACTAAAATATAAGTACTAGAAAATATTCTAGAAAAATGTTTTTGAAATGTAAACGACGAAATAAAATGTATCAATAATACTCAAACTTTGGACGTGTAAGTAACAAGACACTAATAAAACGTATTTATTATTACGATATAATAATTTTTCAATAATTCACAATATTGTTTCGTTACATACGTGCGATTATAGACTTGTTAGTTGTTATAAAGTATGTGTCATCACTGTCATCTAAAATTATATTGCATGGTACGATTGATTGGAAATCGTGCCAACATTTTATTGTATAGCTAATCTAGCTAGTATAGGTTATAAAGGTCTGTTTTAAAACAATATTATAATAATATAATTATTATTATTTTTCGAGCATCAAATAAATATGGTAATTAACTAACATTAAATTATTTACGTTCGAGTAATCTATACTTTAAAACAAGCAATTCAATTATTTACATGTTTTGCAAAGGGTCCTATTGCTTCGTTATACAGACGTTCTGGTATAATATGCAATTGCTAGTCAATAATAACAATTATTATTAAATATAACAATTAATTCAATACAGTCGTGTATTAAGACGTAGGTACGCAGCGTTTTGTTTTAATTTCAATTGGAAAAAAATCTTGTCATATTGTCAGCGTACCAATAAATTGTAATATAATGTTTAAAAGTATATTTAACCACCTAAGCGCGGGCATTTTTAACTTTGTATTTTTAAACAAAAACTTTGGCGACAGGGACCGTTTCCGCGTCACACACGTCACACATACCTAGTTGCATGCAGCATGCACATAACATTATGCACGTGTGAACGAAATAATATAATATTTTATATAATGTCACGGATGTGCCGAGCGCAGAAACAACTACGAAAATCCACGAGCCACCGTCTCCCGGAAGACTCTAATAACGTTTAATAACGATTTCCACTGACAACACGCATATTATTATACATAAACATAATAATATAATCATTGTCGTTTGCGGAACTGCACGTTTTATTTTACACGATTCCACCATCTCCCCTTCGACATCACTGTAATACCTTTTTCCAATGTCACACGAGTAAAAAAAAAAATAAAAAATTACAAAAGCGAACGATTATAATAACATATTATAACTGTTGTATAGGATATTTTGAAATTAATTATAATATTTCACTTTAGGCTGCTGTCACCAGAAGGTAACTACGCCTGCATAGTTCTTAAAACAAATTTTGTAAATATATAAGCACAACGTATGTTGGGGAATTCTCTGAAAGTAACACGGATGAATCAAAGTTTATAATAATGTATTAGTTGAACAAACAGAAAACAGTAAACAAAAATATCTATAAAGTTTTTTCTTTTTAAAATTGGAGATTTTAATAATATACAGTAAAATTCATTAACATGGATAAAAAGTAAAAAATGTAATAAATATAAAAGAAATCCGTGACTATATGTATTTAATTTTATATCCTTGATCTTTGATTCTATTATTTTTTATTTAAAAAATAAATTCATTTTTATCTATTTATATTTTAACACTAGTTTTAGATAGCAAAAACACATTCGTGATTTACGCCAGGTAAATTAATATTATACGCGTTTAATTACAAAAGCAAATAATATTATAGGTACTTGCATAGTTTTATAACATTTTTTTTTTAAATAGTTCCATTTAAATCACATAAAGATTATAGAACTTATCTGTTTCTATATGAATAAGTTAACTTATGGAAAAATAAATAAAAGTATGTAAACTCAATTGATTAAAATTTAATTGAAATCAGTTTCAGCCGGAAACATTAATAAAATATTAATTAATACATGATCTATGAAATACGAGTCTGATTCTTGAGATGTAGGTACCTATATATATACTTAGTTGTATTAACTCCAAAATTAAATTTTGTGTGTACTAGAAAGGTAAGTCAATATTTATAAATTTATATAATATTTAAATATTAAAAAGTTTATATAGCACGAGGGGAAAATCGAGTTAATAAAGTAGGTAATTATTTTAAAATGATTAATATAAATTTCAATAAGGCAATGGGATCATATGAATAAATCATACTTAATTATATTTTATCAGTTTAAAAAGTTTTCCTTGTAGGTTTAATTTTGTTTTAAATTGGTTTAATATTAGTTTTAATGCTTCAACTAATTTTATGCTTTAACACATTTAATATTTCACTTTGAATATTATTGTGAAATAAAATAACATTTGTACAGCTATATAATATTAGCAATACGTTCTCGAACATAAATAATTGATTAGTAGTTATATATATAATTTTTGTGATGCATACATTTATATACATATATTAAAAAAAAAAAACACCGAAAACTGAGACCAGTCAAATTATAATAATTAACTGTATCAAACTGAATCATTATACTAAAATCAATATTACATAATATACAATGTCAGTATTTCAAAATTTTAATAAATACGACGATAAATTATATAATATGCATCTCAATTAATAATTTTGTATATTTTATAGTAAGATATCTTCATATTCAACAATAGTTACATGTAATTATTTAACCGACGCAATACGAACAATAAAATTAGCATTCGTTTTATTTCAAAACAGACATACCCATTGAATGATAGATAATAAATTCAAATAATGAATAAAACGGTTTTTTTTTCATATTGCAGTGTTTTTATTGTACGATTTTCCTCTACGCGCAATTTATTTATTTATTAACGGAAATACAATTTTAAACGTAGTACGTACAGGTAATAATAATTTAGTGTAAGACAATCCAAACCGGTCGATATAAAGAATTATATAGTTACCCATATAACGTCGTTTAAAAATATACTAAAATATTATTAACGTCAACGTTGTTACTACTCTTTCGTCGAGCTCGTCTCATATAATAATAATAGTATACTATTGCATTTTGTCATCGTCTGCCTTGTCTCTGTAAATTTATGTTGTAAAACCGTCATCGTTCTCGTCCGACAGTCGCAACAAAGTTTGTTTGCGTAGTTAATGATAGACCTATGTACCTATTACCTTATTTTCTTCCGGCGAAAGGCTTCGTCAACAATAACGTTTGCCGTCGCTGATTTTTGCCATTTGTTTATTTGTAAATTTCCTTTTTTTTTTTACTTCATTGTTGGCTAACGAATCTCTTGTCGTGACTTCGTCTTAACATCTTACTTTGTAGCAATTATATAGGTATGTATATTGTGTGCCCGGTTTATCAGAGGGGGTCAAGTTACCCAGAGGTTAGTTTACCCATTGCCCAGAGCGAATAAATATATTTAGGGTATAGAAATTAAGATTCAACTATTTTTTTCTTCATATTATACATTTAATTTATTTATTACAATTTATCTTCGTTCCCTACATAAACTTATATAGTGTATTCTTTCATTGTCAGTATTTTCTTTATATTAAGTTTTCAATAACTTTGAAAGAAAAATTTTTATTATGAAGTCAACAGCAACAATACATTAACTAGATAATATTATTGTGGTAGTGATTGTGATAGTGGTTCTTTGATTTTTTTTATAATATTTAGCTAACAAAAAAATTGTCTAGACTGTTTCTTATTAATTATAACACAATGTACTATGTATAATATTAAAACACAAATCTAACACTTTATCTCCCACTTCAGATTTGGAAGTGACAAAAATTGTCTAATTGTATTATACCTTATAACATGTTTAATAGTATAGCTTACTATAGTAAATTGTTGATAGTTCAAAAAATCGAGTATAATTTTCTAAAATTACTCTTTTTTTTACATATTCTTATAAACATGTAAAATGGGAATTCATTAGAAATAAAAACAAAGAGAGAGTGATCAGCCTCTTTCAGTCTCTTCACCAAAAAAATAATGGACCTTTGCGAGTGCACTCAGTGTAATATTATTAGCCTCGTTAAACGATACTTAATGACACGAAAACAATACGATATACGCAATGAACGCAATTAGATGATTTGTTAAATCGGTGGCGTGTACAATAATATATTACATAGAGAGCAGTGTGTGCGGCATATATATATATATATATATATATTAAAACGTTACATTAAAAATGTAAAACGCTGCTACGGCACCGTATAATAATAGTAATATTACTAAATAACGGAAAGCGCGTTAACTGTAGTCAGTCAGTTGCCCGTAGACTATACATGATACACGAATAAACAATAATAGTAGTATAGTACATAATATCGATATTCAAACCACACTTATATTTGCGTGTAACATATGAGAAACCTCAAAATATGTACATTATTATTTTATATGCATTTAACTGGACAAGAATGACTGGAAAAATAGTAAAATGTTTTATAATAATTTAATATAGAGATGTGCTTTTACTGGTCGTCATATTATTCATATCAAAAATAAAATATACATAATAATATATAATACTAACAGCGATAATGATCGTATAATATACTGCAATATTATTTTATAGGTATAAAAAGTGGACTGCAGATGTAAATAATAAACGACAGCTATTATCTATACCGATATTAACCAACTGTCATCGTCACATTAAAAAATGTTCTGAAAATACAACTTTAATAGTTGCGCTTCCGCGCTGTATTTTTGGACTTGGGTCAAGTAATAAAATAAATGCTTAAATAATAATTGAATAAATAATATTTTTTTTTAAACTGAGCATCGTTTTTGATTATAATAATAGATATACGTTTCAATTTAAGAAAAATAAAAAATGTCAATTATACCTACCTACACTATAGTAAAAAATCATCGGTACTTTGTTAATGTATTATATTATATATAGCTATTATATACTAATAAACTTTATGAAACTATTAAATTCATCAATATAAAGGAATAACTATAAGAAAACACATACAAGTGTACTATATAATAACTAATTTATTCAAGTAGGTAGGTACTTAACTGCCTTCTCGCGTATTTGTTGATTGTTATTAATTATTTAAATTTATGTTGCAGTCTATAATAGTCTTAATTTGAATTAATTTACCAATCTGTGGTATTTATCTCCGTTTAAATTTTTTTGGCATTTAACTGAAAAAGTAAAGAACGATCATTATTATTATTATTATACTTAAATGTTTTATATTATGTCAACATCACGCGTCTTTTATATAGACTTGATTTCATTTGTTTTTTAAATATATGTACAGCACGAATGCAAAATTCACAAAACAACGTGAATAGTATTTACAGTATAACAATATTTTTTCGTGCTGCTATAACCCTAAAAAACACCAAAGTTTTTAAATTTTTAGATTATATATTTTTTTTCAATCGAAGTCGTTCCTAAAATAAATGTAAATCACACATAATATGATAAAATAATAGTTTAGGTATTGATTATAAACGCATATATTATTAACAAATATGTCGCGACGACGCGATTGGCAATGGCAATTCAACCACACCAGTGCACCGCTAAAATCAGAAGATGCATGATCTCACACAATGACACGATTCCATTTCGATTGATTAAATCGCGTCGCACTGCACGGTAAATTATGTATTTCAAATGTTCAAATTTCTATTCTGAACGTGATGTATCATGATGTAAATGCATTTTTACGTAGACGCGACGTGGTTTCGCGATTCCGCGTGATATTGCGGCCGTTTTAACGGTCAAAACAGTATATATATATTATATCGTTTTCTCCGGTCGATAAGAAGATGTGGAAAAGAAAAATAGAAGTCTATATTATTATACTCGAAGAGATGGTGCGGTATCGGCGAAACTGCAGCAGTGTTATCGAGTACGTGTATTCGCCCCTCTCGTAATGGAAATGTTTGTAGTCGCTGCGGTCGTTTATGCGCGGCGGGTCCATATTCACGATCCGGTCGTTTGCTCTCGGCCGCCGTGCTGTATACTGCAAAAGTCTGGTTTTTATGTTATCGTCTCCTTTTTCTTCTGGAACAAATTGGATGTCGGACATTTCACGCGTCGTTTTCACTGTGCATGGCTGCTGGATCCGCTTACACGTCGTTACCGAAAACAGTGGGTGCAGTTTCAAAACGACACACATACCTATTAACATTATTTTATTATTGTTGATATTTATATATATATATATATTTATTTAAAAACTCGGTCCCGGTTTAATTATACCGTAATGTACATCAAGGTCGACGACGTATGTAGATTGGTGAAATTATGCAAAAAACGTGCGTTATTATATAATAGGCGACGAGAGTTTTTTAAACAGATAAAACGGAAAACGCTGCACATAACACGTATGAATATTTATATAGGTATAGGTAACAATAAACAGAAAAATCGATAACCATAACTCACCGCCGGTAGATAGTTATTGATTTTTTTATGGCTATTACATGATTTTGTACATTTATTCAAAGATGTAGCACGATACTTGGACGACGCATTGAGTCAACATTGATAAAAGAATCGGGCACTTGAACGGGCCAAAACTATGTCGACCAGACGTAACAAATTTGAGTTTATTGGCTGTACACCAGTGTGTATATATAAGTATGTGTTTCGAGTCTGATTTCAACGAGTACCTATAGAATATGTTATATCACTGTGAAGTATTGAGATGCATTTTTGACACCCTGGTAATATTTTTGTGGTAGAAAAATATACATCGTTTTATTACCACAAATTAAATATGATTTTATACTTAAAAAACATTATCAAAATAAAGTTAAATAAAAAGGTTTTCACATACATCACGAGATTTACACGAGGTCAATGGTCCACGATATTATATTAAACAAAGAACTATGTCGTGTAAATTATTTTACTGTTCAGTGTTCATACACTGTTTCTTCGCAAAATAAATACAATTACATTTAATGCCGAGTTTTGGAGATTCAATATAACTTCCCGGCCTTTGATAAAAAAAAAAAAATATTGATTTGTTCAACATTTTATCTGTAATATTTTTTAAAAACATTTTTCCGATATCTTTATTATTTTTTCCTTTGTGAAGACCATACAAAAAAGGGCGTCTCGATAATATAAAATATTGTGTGCCACGGCCCGAATGTTGACAAATACGATGTAGAGTTGTAGTCGACTGACGACCGACACTGTACCCGCCGCCGACCACAGACTGAGGACGACTACGACTACACCACAATATATACAATTTTACTGCGGCTATTTCACAGACACTCTGACGGTGTTTCTCGTTCGCCGCCTCGTTATGTCGATTGCCTTTTACACTGTTGTACTGGGAGACGGTGTATTTTATGCTTACGCCGAAACCGCGACGGTCCTGATAATTCGAACCATAATTTCATAATAATATATAATATGATATACATTATACTGTCAGACAAAAATAGGTATTTTGTGGTTCGTATTATTATTTTTGTTATGCACAGCCTGCTACGACTCTAAGCACAATATTCATTAATATATATTATTACTATGTGACGTGATATATGGTGCTTCCAAACAGCGTGGTTTTTTTCTACACTTTTTTAGCTGCGATATTTTTTGAAAACATTGTTTCTTTTTATGTTTACTTACTTATTACTTGTGCGTTCGCGAAAAATTGATTTTAAAACATCAATATTCGCGACAACATTCAATTTTCAGGCCGTGTCCCAGTGTAAAAAATGGCTTAAACGAATTTTTGGATAATTGCATTCTTGTTTTTATAAAATGTGCTCTGCTCTGTATTATCGAATATAATATTAAACGGCCAATATTTAAATGGATTATAAAATATTTATTTTTTTTATCAAAGATATATTTTAACATTACATAAATCGTATAATTTTTTTTTATTTATTCAAGTATCAGCAGTAATAATAGACAAATACGTATATATAATAGTCAAGTTTTAGACTATATTTTTGTGAGCAAGGAGGCGATGATAAAAAATATTCAAATTTAGAATTAGAATTACGACTGTTTATATCATAAATTAACAGTAATTATTACGTTTTATTTTTAAAACTTATTTTTATAATGAAAAAAATAATATTTAAATGAATTATGGTAGCCCAAATAATTTATAATATAGTTATAGCGGGTATTGGTTATAATCCTGAAATAATATTATTATTTAACAGAGACGGGTCCAAATTATAAATAATAATAGTATAATAACCATAAATTGTACAGTAGTATAGTACGTAGAATAATAATCTATACCTAAATAATAATAAAAGCGCATTCTTTGAACCGCGGCACTATCATCGGCCGCAGCCTAAGTTTATTCCTGATATTATTTCAGCGTAAATACTAGAGCCCGATAGTGTGTTTATATATGTATAATATTATCATGCATGTGTGCCAAATATTCGTGCGTCTGGACCAGAATTTATGTTAGCAGTGCGCCAAAAGCGTATATCGTTCGCCGGAAAACGGCTTTGCAGCTGAAGAAATAATAACAATGTGTTTTTAAAAGTCCACTCGTATATTATTATTATACGCACAGTAGCAGGCAACGGTATTTACCTATTACCGCGGTGTCGTCGATTAATCACCGGCGCGTTTACTTTTCAAAACTATTTTTATTTACTTACATCGGTGTTTCTTGTTGTTGATTGTTTTCATCCCCTAAGTTATACACCTGCTGACCAAGGAATTATATACGATATTATAATATATGGCATAGGCTATAGCTAAAGACAACGGTGGTCAAATGATTGTGCCACGAGAAGGGGCGACGCTGATTTTTAACATGCACATTAATTATTTAATGATCATAGATAAATCTATTAATTAAAAACATAAAAACTAAAAATTATTTTTATTTTTATATATTTTATTAAAAATATTACCTAAATATTATAAATATTGAAAAAATATATCTCCCTAGGTACCATGTATTTGATCAACCCTGTCTATAATAGAAATACGTAAAACAGCACAAAATATGATAATATTTTTATGTATGGTAGGTTAGGCAACGACACGCACTTTTTATTATTTTAATAATAATATCATGTGGTTTGCGACTATCCGACTAATACGTTTTGTCTAATTACTACCGACGGTGACAAACTCCCTACTGAGTAAAATATAAAAATAAATAAATATTACAATATCGCGTGTACCTATAGGGTTAATTATTGTACCTGTTTGCGCAATAAAAATATAGAAACTTCGTGTAATATGACGTACTTTCCAGCATTAAATAAAATTATAATAATGACGGTGATATAAACTAATAAGCCTTGAACATTTTTTATAAATTTATTTTTCTGGTGTATCAATAAGTACCGTGGGCATTTATGCTATTTTTTAAAAAAAATTGTTTCCCAATTATATATTATGAAGTCAGTGGCGTTGTGAGATATATAAAAAAATGTAAAATGTCCTCATGTACAATATGTTGATTGACGGACGAGCATTGGTTGATGGTTTTTGAACGATTTGGCTGTCGTTAAATTACTTCGCGGTTAGCGTCTCAGCGGATTGTTGGTAACCGGTTTTATCGTATATAATAATATGTAGTAATAGTATAACACAATAGTTTATAAAATGGTTTCGTTATTCCCGATTTAAAATTTGAAGGTAGATTTCCCGAATGGAATCGTACACTATACTTTAAGTAATGAGTAGACTGCGCCTCCATCATTCCTCACCAAAACCTACAAGATTCGATGCGTACAACACAAATAATAATAAACAAGGACAACTGAACTTACTGAACAATATTGTAGATATTCATTATTAATACAAAAACCAACGTACGCGAATTAATACTCGTTATGATCAATAGGTATCTAAAATAGTATTATCACGAAATCGCTTGAAATTTTAGAATAGTATATTAATATTATTATTATTGTTGTTCACATAATACACATTAAGAATGCATTTGAGTATAGTGGAGAGTAGAGAGTGAAAATCTGACAAAAATCTACGGAACGTACGAAAAGAGTAAATTGTTCGGGGATTTTTTTACTGATACAGCATCTTGCAGCTCTATATCATATAAAATCGAAAAATGTGTTTAGGTGTTGATCGTTTGGTGATAATATAATATATAATAAAATTAAATATTATCTTCGACGTCCGACTCGGGATCAACGCAATTCGGTGGACGACGGCGATAACCGGTTGAGACTATACACACACATATTAGTACCTACACTCGTCATATTATTATCATATGATCATCAATTCATATTTACTTATATCATATTTTTGTACGAAGCGATGAGATGTTCCATTTTAATTAACGTTTCCATTATTTAAAAAAAAAACGACTGTAATAATATTATATTATTAATAACGATATACATCGAATATATATTATAACCTATTTGAATACGCACGATGACTGGTTTTTCAATGAAAATCAAAAACAATTTTTCAGCAATCGAATAAAACGATTTATAAAATAGTAGGGGTACCTTATTATTATTATGATATTATGTGACACCGTGTTGACGTTGGACGAACGATGGATATTATTATATTACTCGTATGTATATTGTGCACTCTGACGATCATCGCGCGATTGACGTATTGTCAATCGGCTGTCGAGTTTTACGATGTATAAATTCGCGAATTTATATAATATTATATTTACAAAACACGGACATCCAACGTCGGATTATACATGGTGATTCGTTGAGAATGCTCACCCTCTTTTTCTTCTTAAATTATGCAGTTATTCAAAATCTGATTTTTGGAATTTTCAAGTACCTATGCATAAAGTTCATATTGTCATATTCTTGAGTTTTATTGTGGTATTTATGGAGTGTCCTGTAGAAATTCAAACTTCTGTTTTGTATTTGTAAAAATGATCAAAGTATAATAATTAATATTAGACCCAATTTTAAAACTATTTTATATACTTGTAAACCATTTTGAAGGACTATCATTATTCTTAATATAAACATTTCATAACTGAAAAATTACTCGTATGGATTTCGAATTAGGAATATCAACATTTTCAAAAATATGGTCTGAAAGTGTATGAAAAATATCATAATTCGAATAAATTCATTATTGACTGGAAGATTGGTAGTGAACATGCTCGGTGAATCAAATCCTGTAGATTATATTGTAAAATCGTCGAAATAATATTAACACAACGTGCCCGTCAGATTGTTGAAACGCTTTGTGTTTATAATAAATTATTATTATTATGTTAATATAATATTATAATATGCACACGTCGCGGTGGAAAAAAACGACGCAGCCGCTCAGCTCCGCCACCGACGCCGTCGCCGCGACCTGCGAGCGTCGCCGTTTCGTCCGGAAAGTTTTTCCACCGGACCCGTGAAAAAATAATAATAATAGCGATACGGCGTCGTGTTTATGCAATTCGAGTGCTCGCGTATATGTGATTAATGATCACGTTTATGTTTTTTTCCCGCACGCACTTTACGCGTGCAATCTACTGATATACAACAATAATGTACATATAAATATATTATATATATATATATACAGCGGCGGAATGCACGTCCCGTGAATATAAATCATGTGACCCGGTCGAGAACTATTATACGGTCTGCAGCTGCGTTGTTGCGTACGACGACGACGACGACGACGACTATGATCCGCGGCATGGAAAATCATTTTTTTTTTCCCAGCCCACATTTCATTGGTGGAAAGCGGAAAAACGTATTCGTCCGATCCCCACCGCCACTGCCGAATATCTCCTGCGCGTTTACGCCGCCACTGCTGCGGCGGCAGTGCACTATACGGTACACCTACAAATCTACAGTCGTATATTATATTTCCGTTCATAATACGTGAACTGTCTACGCTATTTCGCGTACCTACGTATATTTTCCGCCATGCGTATTATAATGATATTACTATCGTCACGGCGTGTAAACAAAACGGTTTATTTGAGAGAGGAAAAAAAATGCGTTTTCCGAAATTCAAGCGAAACTGTAATTTTTATCAATCCGTTTTATTACTTAATAATAATTAAGTCACAGATCAGATCGGTGTTGGATTATAGGTGAGATTGTTCACCGCGAAATCTGTAAACTTTACCAAAGAATATGTAACCATACCTATATACAATGTGAAATACACTCCTGCGAAATGTATATGATACTATCAATGCACATAATTTTTCAATTCAAATGTATTTTTAAATAATATGATTTACACGTTTGAAAATCATTTCTTATTATCTGATTTGACCCTAAGCGCGTGGCTTAGGTGTATTGAACAACACATAAAATATAGGTACGTATAGAACGTAATGTCAGAACGGTTTAATGTAAAAATCGATTAATTTATTTTACTTGCTGCAGAAATTTCAACTATACAAATAATATTATATTAATGCCGAACAATAAGAATGATTTTGCTCAATTATCAGAGAGATTATTAACGACATTTCATTTAGTAGCGCAGTATACTTTCTAAACATCCATTGTACACCAAAAGACGTCCGTGAGACTTAATGAAATTGGATCCGGGTTATATGAGCTTCAGGAAACTTTTGCCAACATAGGCAGAGAAGATTAAACATGTGATAAATTGATTTTCACTATATATATTATATATATAAAAGGGGAGTATTACTCCGGGCACATCATAGCACAACTAATTGAAAAAAAATTATTAATTTTCATTACGATATACTATCATGCGGCTTTATCGACAATTCTAATATAACAGAGTACCGAGAAGTAATAATACAACAGCGAGAAGGCTATTAATAAATTGCATTAAAAAAAAAACAACCAACAACGACATATTAAGATAATTATTTTAAAACCGATATTATTATTATTTTTTTACGGTAATAGTTTCGCTAAGTGCAAGCCAGTAAAATCGTGCCAGCAATTAAAATCGCATAAAAGTCTCCCACAATTCACTGCAACCATGAAATGTGTTCTTTGTATCGGGATAATAATGTAATGCAATATGGTGTTAGGTAAACGTCACGCCTTGCACTCCGCCGAGACGTTGATGTGCGCCGCAGTAACGTTATTTACGGGTTATTTATTGTGATTATATGTTTTAATATACGAGTGGAAAAAAAAAATTAAACGAAACAAAATAAATACAAAAACCACGGCATAAATCGGCATCGTGTCCCACATACGCCACCTGAGTGGAACGGTCCGATTAGTCCGGGACGTGCTGTAAATTGTATTATGGTTGATTTGATTGCGCCGTTCGACGACTCGTCCATACCGTAACGAGATCTCCCATCGCAGGATTGTCAGCGACAAATAGTGGTGCAGCTTGTAAACGATGATTTACATAAAATTATTGACGATAACAATCATCGGTGTGGAAGGAGAGGACCTGCGTCGAAATATATTATGTACCTACATAGCCAGTAATTGAATTTTTAAACTTCTTATTGGATTGTTATCATTATCGTCGTCGACTGTCGTGCGATACATTTCGAATAAAAAATAATTAAAGTAGACAACAAAAACAATAAATGAACACGTGTCTTTTTTTTTCTATAAAAAATATTTGTAGTGCATAGTGTGCGTTTATTAGATATATCGACACGTGCTTCGATCGTAAAGTACCAATACTGAGTTTTACGAATTATAATGCCATAATAATATGATATGTTATAATATTTATCAGGTGCACCTAAAACACACATATTGCATCTATGTATACTGCTGATGAGTAAATAAAATATTAATAAAAGGTATCATCGAATGTTGCTTAGGAACTTAAAAAAAAAATGAATTGATAAAATAATATCAAACATCACAGTTACTGGATAC
Organism: Rhopalosiphum padi; assembly: GCF_020882245.1. Lineage (NCBI taxonomy): Eukaryota > Metazoa > Arthropoda > Insecta > Hemiptera > Aphididae > Rhopalosiphum > Rhopalosiphum padi. The sequence continues at coordinate 74,850,132 of NC_083598.1, forward strand.
CCGAGTTCAATTATTGCTGTACATATGAAAGTATTCTCTCGTGTTGCTAAATTATATAACGAATAACACGAAGTTTTTTCTCCGAAATAAAAAGGTTATCGATTTTTTTTTTTTTTTTGATTTTGTTATCAAGAGCACAACGATCAGGCATAAAAATTTGAAAATATCCATGTCTTATTCATGAACTCTCTCTTAATCATTAATTAACTATTATTTTTGAGAAGTCGTGTAACATATGAGGACGTTTAATGTGTACGGACGAGATGATAAACATTTTGAATTGACTTTGATCTCTTCCTTTAGCTGTAATTATGATTATTTTACCAATAAAAAATAAAATAATATATTTTATAAATGTATAATAAATTCGACTAATGAATCTAATATAAAAATAAAAAAAAATTGTTCATATAAATATTCAACTGTTATATGTTTGAGGTCAATTTAAAATTCTATAGTAGAATAATATTTTATCGATTTATATATTTGTACATTACTTTTTTAAACAAAATATTTTTTGTCCATAGTTTCTAGTCTTATATAACCACGTGATAAGTATGTACATTTAATTTTCTTAAATAAATAGATTATTAAATATAAAATAAATTATTTCAGATGAATTGAATTTGTTTAGATCGCAGGTGATAATCACACGCAAATAATACAACAACCCAAAAAACTGTCATTATTTTGGAAAAGTATCTATATAATATGTACGAGTATAAATTATTATTGCTCACATACGCTTTAGTTAATATTATAAAAAAAAAAAAAAATTTATTCTATAAGCTGCGCAATAGATACATAATAATATCATAACTACAAACCGTATTGTATGCGCTATATATAGCTATAGTATACGATTATCGAAAATTGTTTCGAAGAAATTTTAAAGTATAACATAGTTTATGAAAGTTGAGAAATGTGCGTTATTATTAAAACAACAGTTTGCACAATAGTAAACTTTTTAATCTTTCGTATAATCTGTTTGGATGTGAATGGCGTCCTATATTGTTAATGGCATAATATTACTTGTCAGATGGGCATATTGTAATGTATTCGTGCGCCGCGGTGCTCTGCAGTGCTTTAAAAGCATCGTCTGTACGAATTTTGTTTTAAAACAACAACCACTCATTTCTACATGTGCAGCACAGTGTTTTCCGAGAACCCATTCCGATCGCGTCATTTGTTCGGTTTGGACGAATGGGGCGCTGTCTCGGCAACAACCCCCGAGGCCGCGGATATTTCTATCGATGCCATTATACGTCACTATAGTAAAACCGCCGTATACAGTTTGGGGATACTCTACGAACGGATGATTATATCCGCACCGTTGAAGTATATAATAATACAATAATAATTATTAATGTTTCGAAATGTTTATCGTCTAGAACAATAATCGTGTGTCCGGGACAGCGAATTATATATATATGTTATTAATAAGCAAACTTTGTACACGCGGAATGACGTTGCGTGGGACTCGTCATTATAACAATTACACCGTATACATAACTACGTTTCGTTTAAGTGCAATCAATTAGATTATTATTTAAAAGTATATGTAATTATATAATATATTGAGTAGCCGTATAACGAACGTGTTTGCGTAAACCGTTGAAAACATGTGTGTTTTTTAATTAATCATATTATTATTTTGTATTATAATAATTATTATACGAACTCTAATAAATTCGCTTTTAATATACGTCATATATAAAAAAAACAAAAAAAATATAATAACAATGGCCATACTAATATGACTAGACAGCGAATAATAAATTAGTATAACGTGTACCGTGACAAGTAAACCGATGAACCCTCTATCTGTCCACCACCAGGACGACGACCGCGTGTATAGTTCTCAGTTATCACCGAAAACATGCGTTAAAATGTCGTTTCCCAACCCTTTTCTTGTATTAATGGTTATTCCTATGCTATTCTGAAATCGAAGTTTCGGATGTCTCTACGATCGTCGTACACTCGTACACGTCAGGTTTTAATTTGTCGTGCCTACGCTACTGACAGCAAACGTGTGTGTGCATACGAATTAATAGGCATACAAATACTGTTCTCCCGAGTTCTCGTGTGTCGTACGGTCGGAAGTATGTTGTGCGTAGTATATTATACTATTTTATGTCAAATATTTTGTCTGATTTGATGATTTATCAGTCAACTTTGAACTCGCGTACGATTACACGCAAACGAAAAATAATAACGCCTAGCAATATTACTATAACGGTATTTTAAATATTTATTAAAAACGAAACAGAATAAATAATGTTTTAATATTTTACATTAAAATCGAATTCACACTTATATGTCTTTTAAACATAATCCCATTGAGTAACAATTTTTTTTTAATTTTTACGTCCAAGCAGAGTTGAAACGGGTCTCTTACCCAAAAAATTATGTATTGTACAACGTCTTATAATGTTCTATTTTAAACAACAAATTATTTGCATTAATTAAATTATTAAAACACTTTACTTACCCTTAAGAAAGCAAATTTTCTTTGACCTAATTTAACACTTAATTATATAATGCTCTTAATTCTTATAATATGTTTATAAAACGTCGCGTCGACGTCGGTCGTGACATGTATTATACACAAACACACAGACATAATATATTTATATACATAATACATGTACATTTAATATCAACACGCGTTGTGACTATGGTTTTCGGGAGAGAAACTTATAACCTCATCTCTTTATCCGGCTGCCGTTCTTTCGCTGAGCAAACGATACTATCACGTTTAGGTACCTACATTTTATTTTATTATAGGTATATATATATATAGAGGAACCGACCGAAATTGTTTGTTTGCCGAATTCGTGGCACGTTTGGTACAGCGTACACACTCCATGTACACGCATTTAATGTTATATATATATATATGTATGTACAGCTATACATAGTAGGTCGTAGTCCGCGAGAGGGGTCGTTGACGACATGGGGGTGGACGATTGGAGGAGGGTGAAAGGATAACGTCGTTTTCGGGCACAATTAACGTGGCCCGGGCAACCGCCGCCGCCACCGCTTCTACTACCGGAAAACCCGTATCAGCTGAGCCCTAGCTGTATGTACACTCACACACACATACAAACACACATACACGTACACACTTGTATATATATATATATATATATGCATATATACATTGTTTTCAGCGCCTGGCAACCGTTCGCGCAGTGTCGGCCGAGCTATACACACGTATTTTATCCTTAACCCTTTTCGCTCACCGACCATTTTGTATATACGCCGTAGTAGACATCACGCCGAATGATAACGACCTGCCGACCGATACGGCGACGCACACGAAAAGGCGATTTGATAGTGTTTTCCAGATAACGCGTATACAGTAGGTAATATTAATATATAGTCGTGACTGTGTGCACACACTATATTATATACGGACTATATACGTCCGCGATTACGTGCGTAAGACCATTACGTTTTCGACGCCTATATTTTGCTCGCAAAACGACGTCGTTGCTGCACATGCGGCAGTTTTCATCGTTCTCCGTCAATAAACTGTTCTGTGGCATTGAATTGTATAGAAGTGGCAACGGCATGGTTGTTTTCTAGACATATATAAATACGAATTACCCAATCCCCTATAATATTACATATTATATATGGTTTAAAAATCACCTTTTTTTTAAAAAAAATTGCGGTTGTCGATTGGCCATTCGGTATTATATATTGTTCAATTAATCACGTTAACAGTACGCTGTGCACCGACAATTATTTTAGATATCACGCGTACGACAACATGCAGGAAACCGGCTGCATTTCGGAGACAACCGAGTTTAGAAAATACGCGTGCGCGTTATTGTTTTGCAGGTGTAGGTTCACTATTTTAACATCACGAGAGACAATTGTAGAACGTCGCCTTGCCTGTCTCACATCGGTACAATTTTTTAACGTATTCGATGTACATAGATGTTATAATTTATAATACATGCTTCTGACGAGCAGCATTCGTTGTGTATCGTATAGTCTTAATCTGTTACTTAAAATACTTGAATATTATATTATTTTATTCATTTCACTGAGTAATATAATATATGATTATCAAAGTCATTGAGTCTATATAGTCATCACTATTGTACTACCTAACATGTTTTATAATACGGTTTTATGACGCGTCGAAAAGGGTTAGCATGGAGAGTCGTAGAAAAAGCTGCAGACAAAACCAGAGTTGTTCGAGTGGCAGAACATTTATAACGAACCTAGCAGGTTTCCACACGACGGCGACGTGCAGTCTCAATTGTTTTGCAAAATTAATAATTCAACATCGCGCGTATCCGTGAACCGCACGTAGAGCTTAGAGGATGTATAAGTTGGATCCGTCTTATATAAACGTATTCCGTTCGTAAAATCCAATTTTGAGATATCAGCTTTAATATTAAAATCATTTAACCTAGCTGTTATCAAACTAGAGCCGTGTTTATATGTCTGATTTCTTATAATATTTTAATTTCAAAATGATAATTATTTTGCTCAAATTCGTCTGAATATAAAAATATCATAAGTATCGACATACAAACATCGATAACGTTTCATAAACCTCCAAGGTTGATTACGGGTCAATTAATGCTAATTTTAAAACTGACAACACAAAATTGGTTGTGTTAGACAATGATTAGGTATATGTGCATGTTTCACGTTTGTAAGATAACTCGTCATGTTGGTGTGCCATGCTCTTGAGACGAGATATATCATATTTTTTTGAAATACTATCTGATGAATAAGTTACAACAGTATAAAACTAATTTTAACTATACTATGAGTAATATACAATATTATAGTAGTATAACAAAACGTAAGATACTAAAACGCCGTCGTAGACGATATTTAAATATAAAAATGTTGATATTCTTTCAAAAATATATATTTTTTTTAAGTTAGATAGTCGTCAGACATAATATTATTAACCTATAAACGTCACAATTTTGATTTTTGACTGTAGGAATTTCGGTATATAGTACTACCTAATTAAATAGATTGAGAGTATCACATTCGTAATCATTAGTTGAGTCGCCTATACACCAAAACCGTCGTTAGTCAAAACTCTGGTTACGACTATTACGCGTCACTTTATTTTCGTTTCAAGTTAATATAGTACGCATATTATAATAATAAACTAGACAATATATAAACGTGTTTCCCTTGTGTTTATAGAGAGATTAATTTAAAATTAAAAAAAAAAAATTATACGCAGTCCCAACTTGATATAACCGTGTTTTATCGTGCCCAATGGGAATTTATAATTGTATATTCCATCGGTGTCAACTATGTACAAGTTTAAATAAAAATTAATTATTAATGCGCGCAATATCATTAAAATTATACATACCAGTTAATACAAGTCGTATTTTAAATTACTTTTAAAAATTGAGAGTTGAAACCATGTAGTGAATATGTATATTACTCACAGTGTACGTTCTCTCTGTGGACATATTTAACAACTAAACATCCAAACATAATACAATGTAACATATTAAAAACGCATATGTGTTTTATATGCATTTCACCCAATATAAATTAATGAAAACATTATAGTTGATTGAATTGGAATATAATTTATAAAAATCCTTCACCATACTGCAGCACATGTTAGGTATAAACAAGGAACATTTTTATTATTTTTCTTTAACCATTTATTATCCATTCCATTAGAAAATAAGCCAACCGCAGAAATATCAAAGGGTATAACAGCATTAAGTTCATACATTATATAATTTGATTTGCAGTTGATTTTTCGTTAAAAAAAAAAATGAATTTATGGGACAATTCTACGTCGTTTGCCTTTGATGTGAAACATAGCTTTAAATAATTTATTATATAAATATTATACAAAATTTAATAAATTATAGTGTTAATGTGAAAACATTATAATTTCTAAACTTATTTATAAATAAAATAATAATATATACTTGTTTGAATTTAAACCTATATAAATGTAGAGAATTCAGACGTAATGTTGTTATTTATTTATGTGTGGTACACGCGCGGTTGTTTAAAAAGTAAACCGACGACTCGGCCGCATACGCCTTTCGTGCAAAATTTGGTGTTTATCATATGTTGTATACACACTTCGGCTTACTAGCCATTGAATTACAAAATATGTATAGGTACTGCACAAAGCGCGTAAAAAAATGGTGTCTATGTCGCGGCGGCGACAGTGATGCGGGCACGAAACAAAACTAAAACGCGAAACGCATTTTCTCCCGAAAGCCGCTCGTCCTTTGGCCGTCGTTTCCACAAAACCGCACTGACGTCCTTTACCGCGACTACGGCGCGAGAGGCTGCAATACTTATTATATTATAATATACACTGTGCATGATACGGCGGAATAGGAGACAACGTTATATTTAAGTCGGTCCGTCGGAATTTTCAAATTCGTGTACACTCGAGTACTATATATCTACCAGGCCGTCGGTAAAAAAGTCACGCGCGCGCGTGTGTGTGTGTGTGTGTGTGTGTGCTTGTGCGTGGGCGTTTATCCTTGGCGCGGCAGTCACGGCGGGGAGGAGGATTGAAGGGCGGTAGTGGCGTTACTGTGTGCGTGTGCGCGCGCGTGTGTGTGTGTGTGTAGCGGTGAGGGTAGTAGTCCGGCGGAGGGCGCGGTGAAGGTTGCAGGGATAACGGGGCGGTTTGTGTAGAGTGCGTGAACGAGAGACGGTGATGGGGTGCGGGACGCGAGAGAGTGAGTACGAGCAGAGCGGCCGTCATCGGGGGGTGGCAGGGTTATTGATTTTTGCGAACGCGCGTTGCCGCCGGGGTGTACGACATGAATGGAGGCGCGCACTATATCCGAAACGATATTTTTCCTACCCTGTATAAGCCGCTACCACTGCCACTACTACCGCCACCACCGCCGCCACCGTCACTATAGCCGCTCACCGCCACACGCTCTGTCGCAAGCACACCGTATATATTGTTTACGCGCGCACATACGATATTATATACAGTATACGACGTACAGTCGTGTTTCGCCGTCGCGACATAAGTGCGTATATCGTCCTCAGGCCTCGGCCGCGGGTGTGTGTGCGCGCGCACACGCGAGTGCGTGTCGACTGCAGTTAAATCGTTATCTATTTACACGGGTTATTCTCGGGTTGGTGGTTACGGGGTTAGGGATTTGGGGATGGGGGGTGGGGGAAACGTGGACTCCGAAAGGGTGCGCGTGTTTTTTAAGGTCACATTCTTTGGCACGCGGACGCACCGCCGCCAATGACCCAATAATATATACGCGGAGATATATTATGGGCAGGAGGCGCGCACACACACACACACGCACACACACACCTCGACGAGACACGTCGCGTCTGCAAAGCGTCTAAACCGCGCCATCTAAGCCGCCGCTACGGATTGTGTCCCGCGCCGAGATCGATATCAATATTATTATTATAATGTCGCACAACGATGAGAGAGGCCGGCACGAGACTAAAAATAATACGCGCGCTCTCGATCGCGGTCGCAGTAGTATAGGTAGGTAGATAGGTATAATAGTGGTCCGACAAGAATGTGATGTGCGTCTGAAATACTCGATCGATAGTACGATGATGTGTTTATAAAATTAAATTATGTGTGTGTGTGTGTGTTTGGTGCGGACGTTAAATGGCCATCGTCACGCTCGATTGGCCCGGACCGTCGCTATATATACTATATAATGAGTGACGTGAAATCATCGCTGCGATATGCATTACTATCATTGAATTTTGTTTAGGTATCAATATTATTTGAGACACATTCCCCGTCGTACGTTTTCTGCGGCTTAAATCGCCGGTAGACGCACATGCGATTGTCGTTGTATGTGTCAGCAATCACTCGATTCAGAAATAATAATGTCAAGACTGTATAATATTATAATAACGCGGCCATAGATACGGCCGTTTGGTATTTTAGTACTTGCGGGGTACAAATTACGTTTTGATATCTGCAATGCGTGCAGTATATTTTTTTCTGATAAAATTATGTTTGGGATTAGTAAAACAACTTTTTGTACCGTCCAATAAAAATATAATTTATAAAAATAACCCGATATCAAAATAGATTATTAAATAGATAGGTATCCGAATAGATTTATCGTTACATATTTACATTTATATTGCATATTTACATAATTACAATAACACGAGTACATTTTGTATTAGGCACGATAAAAACTAAAAAGTTTTAAAAATAATTAATTTTTATATACAACGCACAATGTATAGTTATAGTTTGTATTTTATGCTTGTATAATAAAACTAATAATATAAACAATTCAATATTTTAACAATTGCTCATGATTATAAATATACTGCGTGTTGAAATTGTTAATTTAATTGGATTTTGATTTTTTTGTTTCTAAATTATACAAAAAAATAGAGAAAAGCTTAGTTTTAATAGATAAACAAGAACACTAATAAACTCTGCGTATGATTTAGTTATATAATTACAACAGATATAAAATGTATTAATACATACGCCTACAGAAATATCTTATGAGAATATAAAGATGTTTTATAAACGGTTTAACAGCTAAATTCTTGGTAAAATTTAAATATACTAATATATACTGGTCCCTGGTAAATATGGTAGATATTTAGAAACACTGAATGTATCATTCGATATTACCTAAACTATCCTGCTATCAGTACTATCTCAAGTAATTGTCTATTAAATTTAATAGATTAAAATATATATTTACTGACATCTGAAAATGATTTGTAAGATTTATGTTCGATTCATCTTATTCATCTATCAAGACGTATTTGGTTCTATACCACAAACAAAAAATAAATTGAAACACATTTGAAAAACTCGTTCATAGACCAAAACATCTTAAAAAAAAAAGTTTTGTTTGGAAATTATTGAAGTAGAAAAACCGTTTTTATATCCTAAACATGCTCTGACTATATACCTATAAGAACGTAGTTATTCTGACACGTCGATTTCCGGAAAAATGCTTTATAAGTTTTCCGAAATAATAAAAACGTAAATAAAGATTATGGAAAAAGTTTTGATAAACACGTCAATAATAATAATAATTATTGTAATATTGTTTTTTGTTTGTTCTTAAAAACACTGAATAATAATAATATTTCTGATAAAAATAACAATTCACCCTATATATACGTAAACACTAAGCAACATATATAATATATATATATATATATAAATTATGCTGACAGCAGTTTTAAATTAAACGCACAACACGCACATAAATATTTTTTATTTAAATTTTTCAAGTACTATAAAACTTTTTCTGTTTCGACTTACGAATTTAAAGAAATTTATAGATTTAGAAAAAATAATATAATTTAATTTGAAATCGATACGTAGGATTTTCAATATAATCGTTTCGGATATGCCGTGTACGTGTAAATGTTGTGGTTATTGTGCAGATATCGAATTAACGTGATTGTTTGAAATTGAAACGATGAAGTGTCGTGGTTTCCGTATTATTTCTACAATCCGGTCGGAGACGAGAGTAAAAACCGTGTCGAAGACTACTGCTATGACGTATTATAATGTCTAATGGTGAACACGTGTTTAATTAAATAGGTTAGCATATATATAATATGTGTTACGTTGTAGATAATATTATATTATTATAATATAATACCTATTTCGAATGTAGAAAAAAATTTTGCGCTGTGTCGCCGTGTACACTTTTATAAATCGATATGATTGTAAATTATATGTTATTTAATTATTAGGTATTAATTTTTTTCCGAAGGCCAATCGGCGTCTGATATACAATACATAGTATAACAAGCAAACGCTATTATATCATATAAATATCAAGACGACGTACGCGTTAAACATGCTTTGTCGATTTTTGAACGTACCTACTTTTCAATAAATGCACATTATTATATTATATTATTTTATATTTTTTTAACGGTAACGACTAAATGGTTTCCGTACTGGGATAATAAAAAAAAGACTCGTAAGCTCGTCGGGATACGCGTGCGTTCACGAATGTAATATATATAGGAACTTAATTAGAGAAATAGATATTATAATACCGCCGCAGTTACGTTTGAGGTTGGCGATAAGCTCTTTATCTGGAGACCGAGGACCTTGCGCAGTGAATGATTTATACTGCTTACAATAATAATATAAGCAATGTTATATATGTGTTACGCGTATGTGTGTAGCACACTTATTCATTATACTTTACACACAGTGCTGACAGATAAAATTCCTCCGTAATAACACTTCAAAATAATTATTACAATAATTAATGACATAAAATAACCGGTGGTTATATTATTATGTTCGTTGCGAATATTTTAATACAACCCAAAGCCCAATAACTTAAAAATATACGGAAACGCGTTGTTTACAGTGTTTATACAAGTCCACGATATTTTGGCTAAAACGCTACGATTAATAAAATGCTAATAATAAATTATTAGCAAGTCAATAAATTGAATAGTTTCGTTTTTTTCGACGTTAAAACTTTCAAAAATATTCGAAATATTTTAGCTTTTTGAGAATTTAAGAAATATGATATAAAAAAAATAACAAATCTAGATTGGTTATTGAGAGTTATTTTCAAAATCGTTGTTTTATTTAAAATGAGTTATTTTAACAAGATAAACTTTCCAAAAAAAAAAATATTTATAAAGTATATGTGAAACAATAATGTGCATAAAATATGCGTGAGATCCTTGTACATCTAAACATTGTTATTAATGATAAATTTGTTACAAATTACAAATATTTACTTAAGTATTTATTAATTGTATAGATAATAATTATAGCATCAATAATGTTTATTACACACACGCATTCCTACTTCAGAAACACTGCAATTTTTTAAAAAAATGTTGGTAAAAATTTAAAATTTAATTAAAATATACCATCATTACTTTTATAATTTTCACGATTTTGGTTAAAATATGATAGCAAAAATTCATACTTGTTTTCACTCTTATCAACCTCTTTACGCATATCAAACTGGAGGTTTTATTAAAATATCATTTAAATTTCATCTTTCATCAAACAAATTATTAAAAATAATTGTATATTATTAATTATTACTTATAATATTTTTTTTCGGTATATTATTAAGATAGTAAGTGTTTTAATTCTTTATAAATATATTTATTAGTCAAAACCTATTTACCTATCAAACTCTCGACCTTAGTACGTAGGTATTATTACGTATATGTATATATAGAATTAGTATGGCTTTTAAGAGAACTTCATTGATGCGAAGCTGTGGTATAAGTGAATACACCAATCTCTTAATAATTTCTACAATATTTATGGGTAATAACCCCTCTTACTGTATAATACGTTTCCATAGTACTTCAATATTTTGTTTTCAAAAAACTTTAAACCTGTTCTGGTCCATAAAATAGAATATAATATAAGAAATATATTTATTGAAAATACAACATGTTTTTCTGAGAACGAATTCGATTGGCTACAACGACAGATAAATCCGTCAAAAAAGTTCAATTTGGCGAATTTAAGTTCTTTCTGTCATTGATCGAGCTTTTCCATTCAATGACACGCTTTTATAAAAAAAAAAAAAAAGGAAAAAAGACCCACGAATGATAGGAAAAACGAAGCGAGACATGTTATGTATAAAACTATAAAATAATACTTTCGGAAAGAATAATGATTTATGTATATACAGTATACACTCACTATGTCTTATGTCATTTTAAAGCCATTTTAAAATATTAGTCATTCCAAAAAATGTATATAAAATTAAAATGAAATACAAACATTTTCGTATATAATATACGATGGTTACCAGAGCAATTAAGATTACGATGGGTATACATTAAAATACACACACACACTGTGTACATAATAATGATATATTATCATTGGAGGACGTACATGTATCAACAAAATAATGTATGCCGTACACTATAATATATATTATATCACATAATATCATATCTGTCTGTGTGTAATATTATTTTGTATGCACGTTGCCACGTTGTTCTTACCCCGCAGTCGGCGCGACCTTTATCGTTTAACATTAATACAAACACGCGCAAGTTAGATAATAATATTTTTTAACGAACAGCACCATCACAACCGCATGGGATGGTTACCGCGCGGCGATGGGTCAACCTCTGAGGGTTATCGCGACCGGCCGTGAACGCGTTCGTTTAGCGCGAACGTCCGTTTCCTCCAGTATAATATTATAGCGCGGTTTCCCTCCAGACCGGTCAAAATTGTATTTAATGCGAAATGTCGGAGGAAAAGACAAAAAAAAAATAAAACGACGAGCGCCATAAATTATATCAATTCGCTTACGTTATAATAATAATGTATTATAATATATGTCGTGCGACGTGTGTATAATTAATGTTGCTGATTTCCGCCCGATCGCTATACGTATAATATAATATTTATACACCGAGACACCGCGACGCTCCCATAGAAATTATAATGTCTCTCGCGCTGTCATATTATCATAATATACCTACGACTATACGACTTCTTCTGTACATCGCATCGTATTATAACATAATTTTAATTATTATTATTATTATTCCCCCGTAGTGAAGGAATGCGCTCAGCGTTGGTCTAAATAAATGCGAATGTTTTTTTTTTTTTCCCCGCTAATTTGAGCGCATGTAACGACAAAACGTACATTATGTACCTACTACTGCGGCGGATAAAATGTACGCACAGCACTCACATACGAGACACGTTGTATGTTTTCTATAATTATTATTAATTTGTCATCTGCGGCGTATAGCAAAACACAAAAATTACGACGATCTCTCGCCTGTAAACTATATACTGCAGCGGTCAATATTATAAGATGATGATACGCGTGACGGTTTTGTACCGTTAAAAAATGCGCATCGTCTCGCTGTTCCCGTCGATTAATATCGTATAATAATTAATAGGACAATAAATAAAAAATCGAATTCTAAAATTTTATCAGCTACCGTTCGACATTGACTGCAAACCTCTTTTTTAATTAAACGTCTATAATATAATAATATTTTAATTATTTTATACTGTTATATCGCACACCGTCGTTGTCGCAATGAAAAAGGCAGGCCATAGTCCGTATAGGTTGACAGTCGTATTATTGTTTTCTCGGTGAAAATATTTTCATACGAGGTTACGAATTCGACAAACGAATCTTAGTTTTTATAAAATGTATTGTGTATTGTAAATTGTAATATACTAATATTATGTATTCTGTCGTGAAATTAATACCATAGAAATTATTGAAATTATTAACATGTATATATTACATTCAAATATTGGTAAATGTGGTGCCACGACTGCCACGTGATTCTTAGTAATAATATGTTTTATCATTATCTACTGTGATAAGTCAATAGAGAAAACAAATGGATACAAATAAATAGGTTTCGCGTAATAAGTCTTAGTCGTATGTGTATTTGCGAAGTACTCTGCATATAGTGAATACTTAATTTCTAAATATATGATAATATTGATAAGTTTTTTTGGGAAAATACATTAATTGTTACACACGATATATTGATATACATGTCACTATAAAACGATATTATTATATATACGTTGTTTATAATATATTTGTTTTACTATTTGGACACGAGATAAACTTTACAACCGAATAAAATAAATCAGTCAGAATAATTTAGCACATGGTTCCATTCTGTTTGAATTTCTTCTATTATTCGTAACAATAATTATTTCTTTTCCGATTCAAAATCTAACACAATAAGCTCACAAACACACACATTGTGTTTCTCGTTGGTCATTACGGTCCGTACATAATATATATCACAATGATAAATGGACGGTGCGATGATAATTCCGGAAAGAAATGGTTCAGGGATAGCATTTCTCGAACAACCGAACCGATAACAATTGTTAAATTTATATTATTTATATATATATTATTTGAACCCCCGCGTGCGGTCTAGAAAAACGCATCTCGAAATCGAATAAAATTAATGATGTCCACATTACCATTTTCCCGCTATTCACGGAAATTACGATCGGCCGAAAGAAAAAAAAAATCGTCAGTGTTACTCACACAAAGTATATAATATAATACTATCGTAGTATTATTTTGTTAAAAACAGTGTAGTCGTACAATACTAATACATTCACGTGTGTACCGTTATGTGTATAATATTATAATATATTATTGTAATAACGTTCTTCACCTTTGGCAACACTACACAATAGGGTAAAATACATATAATAATATGTAAGTACGTTATTTTACGACTGTTAAAACGAGTGAATAATGTAACTCTCAATCGATGCGGAACACACATGCACAACGGTAGAATATGTTTAGGTATATATCAACGATACTTACGAGTGTATATATATCATGCACCGACGTCTCATAAAAGACAACACTAATATAATGAGTTATGAATCCATCGAATGCCTTTGAAATGCAAAACAAAAAATTCAAAATAGCACTTTCACATTGTCTGCGGTAAATATACATCTACTGTGGTAGACACAGCTTTTATCGTTGTACGACTAACATGCGCAACATAATATACGCATAATGCGGTGCTGCACGTGAAATATAATAGGTAATAGGTCTAGCGCGCCGTTATCGTTAATATTATACCTATGGGTAGGTATTATCCATCCCGGGAAAGTTAGTGAAAATGTCTAACCGGTTAAAATTAGAATATGAAAAAAACAAACTAGTTAATAGGTAGTTATAATATATTCGACTTACCAAACAAGATTATGAAGTATAGTCACTGAGCCCTATATTAAGTTGGTCAATTAATATACCAACTTAGTTGGAAACAGTTACTAAATACCCAACATACTTAGTGTATATTATATTATATACAAAAAAAACCCCTTATATTATGTGTATCCTGTATTTAAATAATTACTTTATTAATTAATTATATTTACAAAAAAATATTATTGGATTTTAATAGGTAAGTGTTTTTTTCAAAATTTTTGAAATATTCTGCAGTAGGTACTTTAATAATAGAGTTCGTTAAAAATGTAAACAAAACTTTTTAAATTTATAAAAATAACACAAGTTAAATCGTCCAATACTTACATTAAAAATAAAACTAGTCGAGTTACCTATAGTTACTAACAAAGTATTAACAAAGTAACTGGTTAAATTAGGAGTTGCCGACAAAAATAACTCTTAACTTCTAACTAGTTTGTGAGGTGCGATCACGCCCGGAACTTTGTATTATACGTTTCGTTCACGTTAATTCGAATGGTGTATAAGTGGTTTTGTAGGGCACGTCTTGGTCGTTTCTCAAATCCGCAAGAATTAATAAAAATCGTGTATCGAAAAATCATTTTATCTTTTACCCGATACCCGAGTACACTACATTACAATCCATAAACACATCCGACGACTTATTTTGATAGTATTATATCCGTGACGTTTTATTCGATTTATTACAAATCGTTTGAACGGCGCTCGTCGGTGGTGTTATAACATAATATTATATAGACCACCGTGGACGTTATTGGATTTATAGATTAGGCGCCATTAACTAATAACTCGTATGCGCAGCGCGAGATAATGGCTGGCTGATAAGAACCATTCACGGTATCAGTTTTCTCGGAACTCGTCGGACAAACCGGGTCAAACGGTCTGCCTCGACGAAAAACTAAAGACACGTTGTGTGCAGATTTTTACTGGACGCAGCATTTGGTCCGTCATAATAATAATGATCGGACCGATAGCCGGCGACGAGCACAAAGACCCGGATGAATAAAAACGAAATGTATTGCTTATCGAAAATAATCCAAGTACGGACCACCGCGTAGAGGACGATAACGTTCACGACTAATCTAATGGCATTCCGTTTCCACACGTGTCGACCGTGTCGTTAATTATTATTTTTCCGCCATCCCACACGTACAACGGCCGCGCTGTTACTAAACTAATTATTATCATCGTAGGTACCCGGTAGGGACGACACGGTAAGGAACGTTATTATTAAAGGTATTTTATTATTATTATTATGATATACCCGAAAAATATTTTTGTCGGCCGACGGTTATAATAAGCTTTTTTATATTTTTAAAACCTTCTAATTTTATACTATCTCAATGGTCTTATTAATATTTTTCACGAAAGTTTTTTTTTTTATTATTTTATGTATAGTTGTTTTCGAGGAAAACCCAACCGTAGGGACTGACACTCCTTTGGCTGTGCTTTGCATATTTTATATGGCATTTCCCTTATCAAACTCGGAAAACTTTGGCTTTCTAGTAGATTAATTTTTTACGGTTAATTACGATTGTAAAAAATTTCATTGCCTGCGAATCGCATTTGTGCGCACAACAAAAATGTAAAACAGCTAATTCGAAGATAAATATGCAGCTTCCCTACAATGCGACAGGGAAAACGGCGAATGATAAAAAGTACACATTTATGTTATGAACAGTTAAGTGGAGCGCATAACATTAATAAATTAGTTTATGAAGTAAAATGTTGTATGTTATGTATACAGAAAGTAAAAGTATATAAATATAAATGAGTGCAAAGTGATAAAGGGTGATAATTTTTCGTTTAGATAAGATGTTGAATTGACCTATTATTTTTAGAATACAACTAGTTGTCTTAAATAACACGTGAGTCGTAAAGCATTTTAAAAACTTACTAAATTATATTTAATAACCAGTAAAATATTTCACCTCTAAATTATATATCGAATGAAAAAAAGTATTTATATCAAAAATAAATTTTCTCGTCATCTTATAAGAGTTTGAAATTAACACGTATATGTTATTAAAAAACAAAAATGTTATTTTTTTTTCAACATCATTAAATAATAATAATTGTTTATTTTTATAAAAACGTGTTTTGTTAGTACATTTTTCATTTAGTTTTCTACTATAAAAATTTATCAGTCATTCAATGTTTGTGAAATCTTTCTTAATGAGGCAATGAGGTACCTTTAGGTTATAACTTAAACGATTAAAATATCAGTTATATTATGATATGTTCTGATTTCCGCGCAACTGCCAACTAGTTTAATAATCTCCCGTGTAAGGCAGTTTTTAATGTACCTAACTATAATAATGTATATCCGGAGAAACATTGCATATATATAATATAAAATACATGTATAATATACACTTATAATATTATAATTTATATGGTTTGAAACTGGAGTTCTATGCAACACACAACATATTCATTAAATATTTACCGATAGTATAACAGTTGAACCGAATAGTTGACGAATAGCAATTCAAACCAACTTTTTTAAAAAGGAAATGTGTACAATAATTTAACTGTGTGATAATATGCATTAAAATATATTCATAATAATATCAACATGTATTAATCTTATAAATTATAATACAAATCTTATGTATGTATTAATCGTATATATACACTTATCAAGTGTAATTATACGTTATAATATTTTAAAACTACGCCTTCTTATTAGCTAACTTCTAAACGACACTAAAACTCAATATTACTCGTATATTGTTTTGAACATCTTGATTCTAAATAGTAGCCTTTGGTTTAGTTTTTCTGTATCTCGCCTACAAATTATGACATGTACATAAAGTGTATTTATAATCATTAATAAATTAGTATACTTCTTATCACAATATATTATGTTATTTATAACTGAACAATATTGATTTTCGAACAAGTCTGTCGAAATATGGTATATTCGTTAGTTGTATTTCATAATAATATATTGAATTGATACAGGTTAATTTTTAAATATCTATTTTTCAATGAAAACAAAATTAATTCTAAATAATTTTGATAACAAATAAATAATATTAACAATGAATAATATCAACTAATTGAATTGTCTTTTACACAATATTTAAAAATTAGATTATTAGTGAATTTATAATTATTGAATCGAATATTATTATCTTAATCAATATAACGAAATGGATAGTAAAAATATTTGGCTTATGCACTGTGACTGAAATGATCTAACTGGATAATTGTACTTATGGGTATAGTATAAATTACACGAAAGATCTCGAATTTGGTTAAAATAATATAAACAATGTAGATAATAATTACCTAATTTGGTATAATATTTTATGTACATTCAATGAAAGTGGTTTCGAGTATATAATAATGTGTTTGAATCTTTGAGCCTTTGTGCCTTGTACGAGAAAAGTTGAAATCGTCAATATTGAATTATTATTGTTGGAATAAAATAAATAAATAATATATTTTTGTAGAAAAAGGTGTCATCAATAAAATTGAATTTCAATCGAACCTTTCGTCCTTTGTCAAACAATACGCATACATGCACGGGGCTACCATAAATTCAAGCACGCAATAAATTAATTAACTAAACTCGATGAAAGGCGCATTGTATTGTAAAGCGTAAATTTTCTCTTTGCTGAACCGCTCCTCCTCCATATAGAGTATAGACACACGGGATTAACGCAGTGTGCGCGTATTTGCAATAATATAATAAATACACAATACATCAAAAACATCGTAAACTGCACACGCGACGCGTTACATTTTTTTTTCCCAACTATTGTTTGATTATTTTTTTTTCGTTAGGCTGCCTCAGTTTTTAACGATCGTTTTGTATGAATGGAACACCACGCGACGCGGTGCCAGCGCCGGAAAACGGGGTGTCTCTGTTTCTGAAAATAATATGCTAATGATAGGTGGTTTGGTATAAAAATGTATTGATTTCAGTATAGTATTGGGCCCAATGTGCGTGAGAGTTCTACACACGTATTATCTAAACATGAACGTTTTGTAATGAGTTTATAAGTATATAGTGCACAGAGTGATCCATTTATACACAACCGCGTCGGCCACGGTAGTTTTCTTGGCTTCGAATCGAAATTCTCGTGCTTTCGAAAGTAGGTAAATTTATTTTATACAGTTTGAAGTATTCATAACGCCGGGAAGAGCTTCTGAGCTTTTTAAAAAGTTTTGGTGCACGAGTATTGAATAAATCGTTTCCTTCGTTAATACAATCATCTAAAGTTTAGATGAGAACAATAGCAAGGAGTTGTCTGCAAAAGTCGTTATCCACTACTCCGTTTGTCATCACTTCAAATGCTTATTTTTAATAGTGAAAAGAAAAAAAAATATTTAGGTATTCAATATTCGATATTTATGCAACAAAATTGTTATAAAAGTAGTATGCTGTTGCTGATTGCGAAATAAAAATATATTAAAAACCGTACCTACCGTTTTAAAAAAATAATAAAATTAATACGAACAGTTCAAAAACTTTTTTTTATTTCGAGAGCACAACGATTTGGAAAATAAGTGTAACCAGTTAAACGTATCACCCCGTATAATATTATTACGAGTAACGGCGGTGTAGTTCGGTTGCAGTAACGCAAGACGGTTTACAAGTATCGCGTGCCGACATCGATACATATATATATATATAATATAGATTAATAATATATACATAAGAAATAAAAAAGTACCCCGCCACTAGTTCAGTGGCCTCGCGTGGATGGCACCACGCAAATTCGACGACCATGACTGTATAATAACATTATAGACGACGACGACGACAATAAAGAGACAAAAAAATAATTTTTATTTTTTTAATAACGCGAGCAAATGGGGTGTGTGGCGCTGGTTCCGCTGGTCGATCGCACTCTGTTTGGTTGGCTTCCCAGAGACTATATATATATATTAAACATTATTAAAAAGACAAATAATATTGTAATCCTCCACAGTGGCGTTTTAATTTAATAAAAATAATGAAATAATTTTAAAATTAAAAGTAAACTGAACAGACGTTACACTTATACAATATCGCATTGATATTAATTCGTTATTAATAAAATATAGTCATATATATATAATATGCAATATAATATATTATTATATATCATTTATACCATGGCACTAAACAGTTCTTTAAATTATGTGATTTCTCAGATCATAGTCTGTTCATAATAATAATTATTAGGTATGTACTATATAACGTTAAAAAAAAATGTTATGGACAAAAAATGAATTACACGAAACATTTTCGAAGGCTGTTATTGTGAGCATATATGAATATGAAAAATGATCACTGTTTACTCTATAGGGAATCGATTATTACTCTGTGTGTCTTAGAAGTATACCTGAAAGAAAATACAAAGTACTCTTTTTAAAAAACCAACCGACATTTGACGCGGACGTGATGGTAAAATATACACACGACGCGCGCGCAAAGGTGTGTACACCGATGAAATGTTCGTCGACAACAATTCAATTTCCGTTCATTACGCGCGCGTATATTGACGACTCGAAGTAAGTTTTCCCCGGCCTAGTTTTTAACGGTTCACGGTCGAGAAAGCAAGGTCGTAAAAAAATAAAAATGATTTGACGTCATTGCATTGCGATTCGCGGTGTGTGCCTTATTGACACTCATCGTGTGACGGGTTAGCCCGCGACGACCCATCACGCACATGGTCGAAACGCGACGAATATAATCAATATGATTTCCATCATCGTAAAACGTATAAAGAAAACTAATCCGCCCGCTGAAACGCAACGGTTAACGGTCGAAATAATATTTAATTCCATCGCTAATGAAAATCAAAAAAGACGGGCGGCGGTGTGCGCGCGGCACGGGTGATGATATTATTATATTATATAATATACAATAATTTATGATATATTATAATATGTTATGTCGTAGCGAACGCGCGCGTTATTCTGCAGCTTAAAACACCACACACACTCGACCGCGGCGGTAAACTTTCTTCTTCGGATTGGCATTCCGCGGCGTGAGCACTTGATTTTTTGTAAAAAGTAAATACATCCCGAAAAGAAACGTGAATAAACATAACCTAACGCTGTTATAATTATTATTATTGCTGCCGGTAGTCGATAAAACACGCAGACCGACGTCGTAGGTATTTGTGGTGTTTTTTTCTCCCGTTTCTACGGTTGCAGAGCCGTTTAATCCTGTCCCATAAATTTTATTTATTTATTTTTTTTTTTTGTATCAGTCTACATATTATATTATTTAATAGTACCATTAACAAACGATTGCGCACACGACATATTTCAGACGACACATTAACGGACAGTTAATTGAATATTACAATGTGTATTATATTGGTATATGTATAGTATATGTTTTTTTTTAACATATATCACATTATATCGGTTTCAATAAATGGACATGTCCAAGTCAGGGTTACACCATACGCGATACACGATACTATAAGTCTACAGAGGTGAACTTATCTTTAGGAAAACAATATTTTTCCGTTCAATAAAATATAGTGGGTATATATTATCTCTATTATAGTATATGCTCGTACTTTTTATTTTAGTAATTTTTCAGTAATCATATAATTTTTGCGTTTATAATCTGTGAACTATTTTTGGCGGTCTTATTTTTTTTTAATTTCTTTTTTTTTTTAGTTTATAATTTATTTTACGTTTCAGTTGTCATATTATAATATATTATGTGAAACTGATAGAACGCGAGCGCGTTTGCAGCGTTTATATATTACATAAGTGAACATGGCGTCCGTCATGACAGCTAAAAAGCAACGCTCCTCTTCCACTTTACCACCGGCAATGCGCGCTGTTCTGCCACACGTTAAAACACAATATATCTCGCGAGTCGAGACACGGATAACAACGTGATACATTTTTGGCGAAGAAAAAAGAAAAAAGAAAATCACCGCGAAAATATGTCATCGTGTGAATTGTTGAAATGCATCACAGTCGGAAAGTACAAACGGCGTTGTGTGTTTTTATTTCAAATAACCGAGTCTATTATTTTATTTCACACTCTTTGTGCGCGAATGCATTCACGACGGTTATAGTCGGTAATCCTCCTCGAAGACAAAACCCCGCGGCATTACCGAAACTGCAGGAAAACGACCACATATATACGCTAAGACACTTAGATTTTATGAAATTCGAGATGTGCGTATAGGTATATAAGTAGTCGAGGTGTAAAATGAAGAAACTAGCGTGTAAGTCCTACGTGAGACAAATACTCGAACACGAATTCAAGTCCTATAAATTTATAAAATATGTTGTATTATTTACAGCCGAGGAAAAAGTATCACCCCCAAACGTTTGGTGCTGCGCGATCTTCGTTATGTTGACTAAACGTCTGTGCGTGAAATTTCACGCATCAATAATTTGTTTATTCCAGATGAATGTGTTTATAAACATTTTGAGAAAGTTCCCTGTGAATTTATTAATCTGCTAAATGTGTATTATATTTCTACGTCAAAACGTCTTATTAATCGTTATAATTGCAGTTTAATTATTATAAAATATTCGAATTTTAATCCGATGTTTTATCTAGATAATATATAATAGTGCTATTATAACAGAGCCTTTCAGAAAAATGTCTGACGGTTTTACATTTTTTTTTCGTACTATAGGCTGTGAGAAATATTATTAGCTATTACATTTTAAATTGTATGGTATTTTTTTACTATTTTCCTATATGACTAAACATAATTTTAAACTTATCATTATTATCGATAATAATAATAAATACACTAAACACACTATAACAGTATAATATACCTACCTATACGAATTTTAGCTTAAATATAAGAAACAGTTTAATAGTTTAAAAATGCATTTTAATTTATAGCATACCTAATTATATAATCAGTACATGAATATGAATTTACTTGTGAATAATGAATATTATGTATTTAGAATTCCGAACTATCTAATTTGGTATTTAAGTAATTTTTGAATTTCACATTCGATGTTAACACACCCCTTTAGGCCGATAAAATCATTCATAATATCAACTGCCACGATGTATAGGGACAAAAACAAATACGCATTATTGATAAATTATTCATTAACTGTCTGGTTCGAAATAACAGTCCCAGCTTAAAATGTATAAATAAATCATAAAAGTACATAATTCGATATTCTGTCGGTTTTGTTTTAATTTTTTATGCAAATAGCTTTAAAACGAAACGAACGATGACTGTCTCCGGTTGTAAAACTAAAAACATTCTATTCACCGTCCAATTATTATGTACGCTCGTCAGTTTTGCTCAGCCGTGTCTTATTTTTTCAAATTAATTAACGCTTTTAGTTTTTTTTTTTTTTTATGTATTATATACATCATTCGACGTTAAAATTTTAACACGAGAGCAATTAACACATTTACAACTTAATCAAAATGGTGTAGGTACTTATAATAATTACCTAATAAAAATATATTTCATGCTTTTAGCAAACATATTAAATAGTTAAAACAATCAGGCGCTGATCCAGAACCCATAGCTCAGTTATAGAGAGGGAGTGACGGTTACCGTAATAATTTATTTTTCAATAAGCTTAAACGTCAAATAAAATATTTAAACAGCTATGATTATTATCTAATAAAAAAAATAAACCGTATTTTAATAATCGTGATTTAGTGTCTAATACATATGGTGGCATAATAACAATAATTGACATGGAAAATATTGTTTAATTAAATTTTAAATATAAATATAAGATGTTAAGACTACGATTGAGGGTTCTCATACTGGTGGGAACTCCTTCTCGTGTAACTAATGTTATTGTTTTTTTTTTAATTTTTGTAAAATTTATTTAAATTATCAAATTTACTTCTGTCTTATCGTGAAAATAATATGACTAAATATTATAAATATTCCTTTATTTGTAATGGAAAAAAGTACGGTGTTTTCAATTAAATACACATCATTCATTTTAAATAATATATATTTCAAGTATGTTTACGTTATAAGGAGTGGTTTCACCTGCTTTCTAGTAAGTTATAATAATATATATAGGTGTATATAATAGGTATAATAAGATAAAAGACAAACAATAATAATTTAATTTGTATGGCTCTATGATAATGTAATTTCGAAGATTCAATAGGTTTAGCTGACGTAATGTAGGCTTATTAATAGCATATAACAAATTAAATATTATAGATTAAATAAATTATTTTTGAAATAGATTGTGTCATTTATTTTATAACCATTATTATAATAAGATAAAATGTAGCATTTTTAATAATAATTTAGTGTACCTATTTTTTTTTTCAATATTTTTCTTTCGCCTGCACGTACACGACTATCAAGTACTTTTATCGGCATTCGACTGCTTGCTTATACGTATTGTAAAATAATAAATAAAATACATATATAAGTGTAGGTGTACGTACGGCTTTGCAGGATTTATCATCTCAAGGTAACAATCCTCAACAAGAAAAACACGAAAAGCACTTTGCAACTGTATCTCGTTCAGTGTTTTTCATTTAATGCAATTACGTGTGATTTCTAGAAGACTTAATAATGTGCACATTGTTAAGGGTAAGGGCGTAAGCGTCTACAGTGTATGTATCCCCGGAAATATTCACGTAGGGTTTCGCAAACCCCTAAACCCTCCGCCTGGTGACATTGACAAGTTGCGCCACTTCCTGTGACCACTTGAACTAAAAGGGGACAGCAAAAAAACAAGTTCTTACACAACATTATATCGTACCGGTAGAAGAAAAAGGAATAAAACTACTGTTTTTTCCCCTTTATTATGTCCGGAGACGCCAAAATAAAATACCTAAAGATTTGCATCATAAAGGTGGAACACCGAGTGCGAGTAGAGCCGATTCGTTGTGTTAATGATTTAGTGAGCCCATAAAAATTACACCGACTCTTTTCCGACTTCGGGAATTGCCCTGGAAAACAGTTCCATTGTTATACGCAATGTTTATATGAGTTGTAAAACGATTTTCACGACGTCGATATTTTTATAATTACATGCATTTTATCATTTATGTTTGTTTGCGATGTTGTAATGAGTATACTCGAGTTTTGTGTTTATATTAGGTATACATGCAAAAAAAAAAAAAATGATATTCTGTCACGTACGAAAAACTGTTTTAATTTCGCTTTAAACGTTACGGAAAAAATAAAATAGAAGAAAAAATAAACGTTCTTTTTTATATACGACCGTGTATACACATAAACGTATCTCAACGTAACAAAAACAAACAACGAATGGCTAATATCATACTTTTTTAATAATATATATTATTATTATTATCATGATAACTATCGATTGAAAAATACGAAATAAATATGTTAAAAGTAATCTGTGTTTGATTTGGCTTCGTATTTTATGTATTTTATGGTTGAATAAAATATTAAACAAAATACGCGTATATAAATACGCGTAAATACTGTCGTAATATAATATATACGTATCGTAATAAACAACTAACCATAACAATGAATGGATAAAAATATAATATAAAAATATAGTAAAAAAAGACGTTTTTCCCTCGTCTGATTTTCAACCTAACCTTTTAATTAAACTTCACCGTTGTCATTTTCTTGTGAAACGATGCGTTTCGCTTTGGTTGTATGTACAAAAAAAAAAAAAATAAACGCATGGTAATCACTATTTTACGACAAGAGAGCACATGTCATGTTAGCTGCCACCCCACCACCAAATCATAATATAGCTGGTCCTGACGTGATTTTTTTTTTTTATTATTATTTACAAGCCAGTGGAATGTTCATACACACACCAGTGTTTACACGTATAACTTCTATGTGATGTGTTTAATGTGTTGTAATATGTACTTAGGATGAATATTACGACACGACTACTATAGGTACCCTCGCCGGTGATAGATACGTGCCTTTCTAATATCTAATAAGACATTATCAGATGGAGTATATTATAGTACTTAAAACGATGATAAGGCGCACTAGAATACAAGATTACACTATGCGGGTGGTGACCCGAAAACGGTCGTAAATTGTCGCTAGGGTAGCGAAGTAGTATTGGTTCGAGGCCAGATTATCCGGGCGAGGTATTATTATTA
This sequence comes from Rhopalosiphum padi, assembly GCF_020882245.1. Taxonomy (NCBI): domain Eukaryota; kingdom Metazoa; phylum Arthropoda; class Insecta; order Hemiptera; family Aphididae; genus Rhopalosiphum; species Rhopalosiphum padi. Next base: position 74,875,893 of record NC_083598.1, read on the forward strand.
CCACCACTACCACCACTGCCAACACCGCCACGGTAACCATGGTTACTTATCGTAGCCCAAAAGTCTCCGACAGCATCTCTCTACGATTCTATCTCATCCCGACCATACATCCTTTCCACCGCTGCCGGGCTTTCGTATCAACCCACCAACCCCCTGTATCCTTTTCCCATATCATTACATGGGTCCAACAAAACACTCGGAAAACCACTCGCTGCCCACGTGGTGATTTACGTCCTCTTTCGAATTTACAGTCGGAATCGGGGAGTATTTAATACAATATATTATATACATGTATATACACACGCATTTTAGAATTTAAGTGTTCGTGAAGGCTCATGCCTCGAGGCAGTAAACCCGCTTATGGTATAATATTATAGGCTTTATGGCATAGCGCATGTGCATGCATGCATCGTAATTTAGAAAAAAAACGATTAAGTGCACTCGGACCGCAACAGACATTTTACAAATTAAACTAATTTAAATACAAATATTTATATACTTAGAAAATAATTGAAATACTTATACAAATTGGTTATGCCAGCTTTTTAGATTAAGTTATGTTATAGTTATGCCCATAATTTATAAACTTATCTGTAAATAGTGTTATCAAGGTAAGTTTTTCTAGTCCATACATAATATAAGTATTTAATATTCTTTTCAATATATTTTATATACATAAACAAACATGTATTTAAAAACTTAAAAAATATAAATTTGATACTTGCAATATTGTAATGTGATGTTTATGTGCTATATTGCAATGAATTGTTTTATTATGTTTATTGTAATTTGTTCTCGCATACTTTGTTCTTACATCATATTATGCACATCGAATACACTCCCCGTGGTTCCTACACTTTGTGATGTATAGCAATAAATTTTAACGAAAATTATTACACCTACACATGTATACTAATAAAATATAAGTTTTATGTGTAAATAATTATTTATTTTTTGGCACATCTTAAGAAAATATTAAGTTTTTTGCTATACTAAAAAAATTTGAAGTTTTTTAAATATGTAATTTTCTAAATTTAATTAGGCTTAATATGGAGTGAAAAAAAAATTATTCTTGGAAAGAATGATATTATAATTGATCACAATTATATTGGTATTTTACAAGAAAAGTTGTCATTAAGGTTTAATTTAGATCAATTTAAAATATTATAAAAAATAAAAAATAAAGAAAATATTAAATCATAATAATATTATCTTATTATTATTATAACTATATAAACTAAAAGTAGAATGAGTTGAAATGTAAATCAAAAAATAATTATTTATGTCACTTTTAATAATATTTACTGAATAAATAAAAATGCAATAAAATAAACTTGCAAATACAATTACCGGAGTATAGAAAAAAAAAAACTAAATTATTTATGTTTTACCTGTTTTTAAGTTTAATTTCCAATGAATTTCATACTATAGTTAAGAAAGACGAATAAAATAAAAATAATAATGTACATAATTAATTTAATGTAGATCTTTGCTATAGAGCTGAATTAACTTGATTTTCAAAATTTAAAGTTCCATTTTTTTTCTGTATCTAAAGATCTTAATACAGAGTAATTAAAGACTAAAGTTTTTAGGGACAAAAATAACAAAAAATAATATATTTTATCATTACATCCTATAGGTGCAATTACACAACTAAATCCCGCATATTTTGTTAATTGCTTTATATATATAACATAAATTAGATTATGATTTTCATGAATGGAAATTGATATACTAGAAAAAATATTTAATTTTAAACACAGCGATTATAACAACTCCATGGTAATAGTGTAATACCGAATTATTTTAATAAGTACCATATTTTTAAATTAAATAAACGTACCGACATAGTTTTAATATGACAACATTTCAATTAACGGTATAATAATCACACAAACGCACACGCAAAGCTTATATAATAATGTAATCGCAATACATATTCGTAGCTTTTTTTATAACTCAGGAAAATATAGCAATATTTAATTGGATATTGTTATGGAGATCCACAAAAAAATGGTGTATACATTTTAATTTAGAGCGGTCATATTATTATTACGATAGGTGTAAAACGATAATTTGATTAAAAGATAAAACAAAAAAAAATCAACTCAACTCAATTATAATTTTCATTATTCCAAAGAGGAATAGTTTTCTCCCGATACATGTTTATGTGCGCGTTGCGTTTTATTCGCTCTCGCGATGTAATTCGTAATCATACTCGAGAAATTCCATTATCCCTCCCGAGTTCTTCCGGTATACGTATACACCGCCGATACTGCTGTTTGTTGCTACACCATCGCGGAGGTGCAAGAGAAAAATAGGAACCGAGGTGAATTTATCGGTTACATTATTTAAGTTTTCCAGAGTGCCTTTTTTTTTTACATTTGGATCAGATCCAAAGACCCTGGGACGGTGAAAAACAATATAATATTTTAATCAAATCCGGGAGCCAGAACAAAAACAATGCGGAATAAATCCCGTCGGGAATTTACGATTACGGGCGACAATAAAAACCGAGAAAAAAAATGCTCCGGGTTAGCGTTCTTGAAATAAACTTATTTTGACGGCAGGGTATAGTGCACGGTTCCCGTAGAGATTCGGTAATTTTATTTGGATTTTTTTCTACGAGGGCTCGAAATTTGTCTACGCCACCAAAAACCATTACACATAATTTATTTATGTTAAATGTTAACAGTACCACTGTCTTGTGGTCTTTATTTTTACAACTAAACTAATGGAGAATTTCAAGGCAATTACTGCCGACGGTGATTTAACTGGTAATCGAAAATTGACGAGAATGCGCGTATAGTGATGGTTGACCAGGGGAAATTTTATGAACCACCTATACTCGGTCGGGCGTCGTCTTCGATAAATCGAAATAATTTTAAACATTAAAATACGGTGCGTTTTTATGTTAAAGTTTTTAAAACAAATCCTAAAAAAGCTGTGTTTTTTTTTAATACTATTTTAGAAGCTCACGTCTCACATTATTATAGCTTTACAAATTATATACTTGTATTTGTGCACCATTTTAGCGTTAACCGTATTTCAAGTATCCCTAGATAACTACATTATTTAAATTTATGATTAATCGGTTCGTACAAAGCACTATGATGTCTTCAAATTTAACCGTAATAGGTATAAAGTTAATAATTGAGAACGTTTTGTAATCGCATTAGTATCGGTTTTCGTTATTAAATGGTTTTTTAACTATAACATAGCACATTACTATTTACCGCATACATTGCCATTGTGTTTTATACTTTTTGAACACTCGAATTCTCTTACGTGTACGTTCTTAATACATGTACTTTATTGTAATTTTGAATGAATGCAAATGGGGGGTACTGCGTTTAAATAAACAAAAACTATATACGGTGTACAGCACCGTAAAATAATTCTAATTAATTCGTGTACAATAATTTTTCACCAAGGTTAACAATAAAATATTCAGAAATCATATTTTATGGTGATACAATTATGAAATCCTCTCTTCATTGTTTAAAATCAAACAGATAGCACTCCAATTTAAAAAATACCGTCATACATTCCTTCAATAGAATCACTTAAATGATTGCATACTGCATGATAATCGATTACAGATTGAATATAGTATAAACAAAAATGTAATTCAGCTTATTATTATGCATGAATGGACACGAATCAGATAGGGTGTATTAAAGAAATATGTGTATTATTATATTGTTATGTTATATGTAATATACTTAAGTATAAAGTTATTTTTTAAAAAAGCTCAATAAGCATTGTTTATGCATTCAACTTTTTTTGAATATGTACGTAAATATAAATAATATAATATACGTATCTATAATATTTGTTTATTAGAACTTACGTCGATAATAATTATATATAATATGTTATAATGTTAAATTACATTTTGTTCTTATCGATTATAAATAAGAAACAAAATACGTTTATTAATAAAAAAAATCATATACAAAATAGTAGTATAAAGTTTATAAATTTACCTGTTAATTTTTTTGAACATGAAATAGAAAAAAAAAATGTTTATTAATTTTTAATAAACAGTTGAATAGAAAAACTAGGAAATAATACTAGACAAATTAGCAAACAACTTGATACCGTAAATATTTCAAAAATTTATTCACCAGCCAATTAACTTACATTTTAATTTCTTTCAAAGGAAGGTTTGTTGATGATGTGTATATTATACTCATATATTATCATATATGTAACATACAAACACTGACGTATAGTAATTACCCAGCTGCCTTGACGGCGTTTCAGCTTAAATCCTGCAAATAGTTACACACGACTTTTGAAATTCTTAATAAAAACAAATCTCAGTATAGGTAATTTTAATCCTACTATAAAATGTGTTTTCGGACATGGTACGGTTGGCATTTTGTTGTCGCTGAGAACGAAATAGAATCTCTCCGGAAAAGTCGAGAAGTTAACCTTCTGATTTTCTGAAAAAAAATCTTTTTCACTCGAGTTTTACTAGTTTTCCGACCACCTCAGATGAAAAACGGATAATGCTCTGGTACGTACGTATCTACTGCAAACGATTGCTACGACACAAAAGCAGACGGTTTAAGAGAATAAATTACGAAACCTTCGATGCATAAATAGCAGATTCGGATCGATGCCAAATCGAGCCGTATAGAATATAAAAGCAAGAAATGCTTTGCGAAAATAGATCTGACTGATACATTATATAAATACATATACCTATTTAAAAAATATAATTAATGTGGTTCAATATAGTGACTATTAATTTATAATAATTTAGACGGGTCAGTTATAATAATTATTTATCAGATGATTTTGCAGTATTCGTATACAAAATCAATCGTATCATTCTAACATGTTCATAAAAATGTCTAATATATTAATAAAGATAATAAAAACAATGTTTATCATTGGATTAAATTTTGAGTCAAAAATATTTAATATAATATCATACGAATGCTGATCACACTAGTATTTTACTTCGAAACAATTGACATTATCGATCTAATCGACGAAACCTTGACTGACTTTATATTAGCACAAACGCCACAAGCATAATAAGAATTTTCATTTAGACGACGTCACGACGATTTACGCATATTTTAATCATTATTGCTTGCATTTAAAGTCGTACCTATGTTGTACACATTTTTATAAAGTATATTTCCTATAGTAAATTAAAAGTTAAATAGATGTTATTTTGTGAACTGTTAGCTTATATAGTATAGGTAAATAAAATAAAATAAACCACTTATTTACTTTTTTTTAATATTGTAAAAACTTTTTGGCGTTTTTCTAGTCACGAAGACCTTTAATGTTTATTGGAATTTTTTCATGATTGGTTTTTGTACATAAGCTGCAACTATACAGTTTAATCAAACTTGTTCGTTATTTTTTCATTTTTTTTTTTTCAAAACACGCACCTTTGCTTTACTACTGTTCGTTTTTGAATTAAATAGAAAGTTAAAGAAAAATAAAAAAAAATATTTCAAAACATACTGTTATATCAACAATGGCGTTAAAAGGTAGAAACACGTAGGTAATCAGGTTTAAAATAATAATAAAAAAATTGGACTATGTTTTGACTTGGCGTGTTATTTACCTATAGAGCTATATATAAAACCTACTTGCATATACTATTATTTTAAATCGAGAACTGTTTGATCAAATGATATTTTATTCTATGTACGTCTCGAAATAATAAAAATAAAACATCTCTCGATGAAATTAGTTTCTAACAATAAAAGTGCAAATATATATTATATAGTGTTGTTCATCAAGCATCATATCCATCCCCATTTTTATTAATAAATATACCTATTTATTGAATTTATTATAATTGAATCATTTTTTACAGAATCGATTAAAATTATAGAAATATACAAACAAGGAACACTATACACACAATAAAATACGATATTTTAATATTTAAAGGTAGCAGTGGGTACTCTCTTGTAAACGTTTTAAAATCAAGTCATCGCGCTGTCGTCGCCCATCCGATGTACCTATAATACTATAGGTCCTATCTCGGTCTCCGGTCTGCAAAACCATATTATTATTATTTCGGAAGACGAATCGTCGTGTGACACGGGCCCGATAACAATCGTCGTCACGTTGTAATCACCGCAGCGCGTGTTTTATTATCTAAAGTAAATAGTGCGCGTAAGTCCATGGGCAATATATTATTGTGTAAGTATACATTATATATATATATACGTTCGGTGTATAATATATTATCAAAAACACCGCTCAGGTACACGTTTTTATTAATGGATTATCAAAATGTATACGGTTTGCATTGTGTCATTAATTTACGAGACAACGCGCGTACATTCATTTATATTATTATTATTATTATTATTATATACGTATATGCGTATACCCGCTGTAATACACGCGCGTATAATGCGTACAATGCGCCGGCACCGCAGTCCCCTCACCCGCAGCCGCCGACGAGTAATCATCGCGGAGTCCCGTGTGTATCACATTTTCAAGTCGCATATATTTCACGTCTGGGGATCCTCGTCGTGTATAAAATTTGCAGAAAGAACGTTATTATTATTATTTACGAATGACGTCACGTGTGTATAACCGACATATTGTGTTTGATTAAAAATAATAATAATAAAAACCCCCTTTTATGTAAAATGTCACATCGTCGCTTTGTTTTCGTTTTTTTAATCACGGCTGCGGGGCTAATGCGGTAGTATATGACTTGCACCGCGGTTCTGGTGTTCTCCGCCCGATCCATACTCTTTACTTACATATACGTACTAAGAGTATTATAAAATACAAAATAATACCTATATAATATATATCTTGGCTTAATGCATTTTTTACACCTCTTGCGCATATTATTATTATTATTACATCTCGCGCGACACGTCATTCCGTTGCAGCTGCAGTATCCTCAGGGCACGGGGAAGACGAATAATATATTATAGTTTACGCGGTGACCACCGCGGTTATTATTTATTATCGTGATATTATAATATTATAATCTTTCATAATCACTACGACTATTCAACACGGTAATATACTAATATTATCATGTTACCTATACGTGACAGCAGATTGCCGAACGGTCTGAACGCATTAAAAATTTAAATTATTATAACTCTGATTTTTTTTTTTACGCATTGAACAGGCTTATTTTTAATCGTTACCGTAACACTATAATGAGAAAGAAGTACCATACAATTATTATATTATAAAAGTACTTCGAAATTATTTTTTGCGCTACTTACACAAGGCGTTTTTTTATTATTATTATTATTCATACATTTTTAATGCCATTTTAATCCATTTCTAAAATAAATGCCCATAGATTTCTGAATATTATATTAACACTATGTAACCGATTTAGTAATATAAATAATACAATTACCTAGCATTTATTTTGCTTGACAAAACGACGACATAACGGTTATTATTACGCTTTCAAATATGATTTTTGATTCATAAACAAACCAGTTCATAGTACTCGATAATGGTAATGAGTGGTCCGTGAGAACATATTAACAGAGGTTGTTGCTCCAGTTTATTGTGGTCTTCAATTATACGGTTAATGCGTTGATATAACGTCTGTTGATTCCAGTTGTAGTAATAATTCTAGTGATATATCGTACGAGCGTAATGATATGTTGTAAATAATTGATTATGCACGTACATTAACCGAAAGCAACACGAAAAAAGATGGTAGCCACAACGCCATATAATAGTATTTATTTTTATATTTTTAAATTGCGGGCATATACGGCGTTGTGTAAATAATGATATAAAACAATATTTAAAATAAAGTGATATTGACAGCCACTGTAATAATAATCTTTTGACTCTTATATTATTATATCATAACAACATATTATATTGAGCGCTAAGCTCGCGCAGCCAATTTAAATGTAAACAACATTATTTCTGTTGAATTACTAAATAAGAGAAAACTCCGTAGCTGGGGGTTTAGATATTTAACAGTAATGTATCAACCACTAAATGATTGGTCGAGACAGCGGTGCGGGCCGAAATATTACCATCTACTTAGTCTTTATCAATATTAATTAACGACGAACGGGATGTGTTTCGTAAACAGAACAAACATGTTTTAAATGGAATAATACTACGAGAGATAATATAATTATAAATGTAAAGAGTTACACAATAAATAAAAGAGATTTTGTGATTTGTATAGGTAAAATAGCAAAATAGGTACAAGGTAACAGTTAAAAAATATAGAGTATAATAATATAGTACAATCATAAAAAAAAATTGTCGATACACTTAAATTTTATGAGATTGAATACTGGTTATGGAACAATGTATTACCAATTGAAAAAATTTAAATTTTACATACATTTTTTATTCTTGTTATATACACAGAACATTTTTGTTGATCGCTCACTCATTCCCCTTATTCGATGCTGGATAATAATCTGGTCAACATTCCGTTGTTTAACGCGTCATCTATTATCACGAGACGTTTATACAGCTTATATTATAGGTAATATTATAATCGACGTGTTTTTGGTCGAAAAATAAATATAATATATTTACTTATTATAATATAATATAATATTCCCGCAGTGTTATTAAATCAGTCATCTTCTCTCTGTATAATAATATTTTAATCTATCACCGAATTAATCGAAAGCAATATAGTATAAAAATATATTAACGCAAAACTTCTTTCCCTTTTATTGCGTACATCGATTTGTTTTCTATTTAGTACCGAGACCCGACAACGCGCCGTGGACCTATAGAGAGCGTGGGCAGTATGATACACCGTTCGCGCTGCATTATATATATAAATATATATAATGATAATAATATTATGTGACATCACACGCTCATTTATAATGGTACAATATATTATTATGGTACAACAACAGTCACGTGCACCCGTTCGCGCTAACAACCGTCACTGCAGCCAGTGTCTTGTTATAGCTACCGTTTTGCGAGCGGTGTGTGTCCGAGGCACAGGAGGCGGTCGCGGCTCCAGCAGGATGCACGTGGAAGCCAGACAACCAGACAATCATCGGTTCTTTTCCCAGACGATCCAATTACACTTTTTTTCTTTCCACTATATATACAATACTGTGCCTAATGTATGCTATATATACATATACATATATACTCGTATATTTAGATAAAGGCGGGGAATGAAAAATAATCCTTCATGTCTCAAAAGTTCAAATGCACTAAATTATTTTTACTTTAAATAATTTCAAATAATAATAATAATAATAATAATAAAAAAATGTTGGCAAGTGATGGTTACCACTATTCTGTACGAGTACATTAGGCGTCGAGTACAATTCGTTATTAAATAAAAATAATTATTGGCTTTTGTTAAAAATGAATTCAATTATAACTTTTGTATGCGACAAAAAAATGATTCTGAGCGAAAACTGACTAAATTTTGGTGACTATGGTTACAAAACAATTATTTTAATGATAATATTGGATTTGCGTAAAAATTTTCGTTTTTTATTAAATTGTTGTTTGTTTTTCCCCAATTATAAAAAAGGTACTGGAAATTTTGAAGTTTGACTTGTCTGAAGTACAAACTACATCTAATTTCCCATCCAAAATCACCCTAAAAGTAAAAATTGAAGTACGTATTTTATCGATTTAAAATGAAACATTTTCTATGTATCCGTTTTCAATAGGTCAAATACTCAGTAGTAATTATTGGTACTTTTAATGACTTATTGAATCGGTCTTGACTCTCGATGTTCGAATGAATATATACTATATAATGTATTGTCTGATTTAATACCCTATTGTTTTAATTTTTAATCACATACTATTATTTATCGCAATTTATATATCAAATGTGTACCATTAGAAAGTTTTTCCCAAGTTTTTCTATGTGGATAAAAAATATTGTAATTTTGTTATGTCGAAATACAATTTTAAATTTAATTTTAGTGTAAAATGTCAAATAAAATACTCTATAGGATTAAAAAACTATATATAATATTATATACTCGGTTAACAATAAATAATTTGAAACGGGTTACGGGTTTGTTATAATAAAACGAACATTAAATAGACACAGCGATAGCTTTGGGAAAACCATGCGGAAATTGTATATACTTAAATCCCAGCCATAATTATTTATTTGCCCATCGATTGCGAAGGATATGAGTTTCACTGCTCTCGCTCTCGAATTTAAAACTCCGTGGAGTGCAACCGTATAGATGCAAGGTGTTTGAGAGAGATAAATGCTTTTTTTTTCAAATTGTTTCATAAGCGCTAGCGATAAAATCGATCATTGAATTAAAACGCGTCGTTTTGTAATTCGATATTTGTTTAGTAACGTGAGTTTTAAATGCCCGAGATGTTCTGAGGAGAAATTCATTTTTATTCTATACACAGAAAATACTATCTCAATTCTTTTCTCCGCTTCATTCTATTACTCCGCTATATAGTCTACTCTCCTCGAACAATACAATGTCGTTTGAACACGAATACGCGTTTAATTTTAAACATACATATGACTTAGGTCTGTAAACGAAAACAAGCGATTCTTCAAAGAACAAACATTACATTTTTGTCGTATGAAAACACAGTAAATATTTGTATAAAAATACTAGCGAAAATATATTTTTATTTACGCAACATTGCAGCATTGTTGAGTACTGTAGCTACCTTAATAATACAACTTGGGTTTTTCATGTCAATAGAGTATTTTTTAAGTACTTCTGACAAAGGTCAATACTCTGTATTTTTTATGTTTGCTTATATCATATTTAATCACGAGGAGGAGAGATGTTCAACGTTCATCATCATAAGTGTTTCATATAATATAGTTTAAACAGCCGTATATATTATACAGTCGAAGAAGAACATAATATTTTAGATATTTGATTTACGAAAACTACTGAGAATTTTAACTAGTATACTGAACGTAGGCAGCCGACCGAGGCGAACGATTTTATATAATATTATAAATTAAGAAATATTTTTAACGACTGATAAAATTGTTACCGAAAGTTAAACATCTCAAGTTATATGTATTATATAATATTTGAACATAATATAGGTAACTGCCAAATCATTGAAATACGATTGTAGGTATTTACAGAGTATAAATATTGACTACACTGTCATATTCTATTATATTCAATATATTGGCTTGATTGACGCACAGTTTTTATTAATTTCTACCGCAACGATAACACGACTGACGAGCATAATAATAATATGTATTGGTCTGCCGTCTGCGTATAGTGTAGCACGACATTTTTTTTTATTTTTGAGGGTATAATACAATTATTTCAAGCACTGATGTCACATACAAAGTTCGAAAGGTCGAATGTCATAATATTATATTATTCGATTATATATGTGACCAGGTGCGATCCATATGTCTAAAATTTGATATTTCGGTGGGCATTGTAAAACACGCGGAAAAATAAACAATACTGACGGCGAGTCCGTACTCGATCCTTCTAAAAAAAGGTCACTACCTTTTTTTTTAAATTATATTTTCCCAAAATAAATATACCGGCAACGGCACATGACGTTGATACTTTTCGTTTCCATATAACACATCAATGATACGTGATAATTATACATAACTCGAACGTTCGGTCACACATCAAGTGCGATATAGCAATATAATATTTTTCGAACACTGCAATGCAGTGGTATATCGGATGGCATATGTATCCGGCTGATTTTTAGTGTTACTAAATTACTTCTGAACCTTTTTTTTTTTAAAGAATAACAACAACATTTTATTAGTTTATACTTTATAATAATATTATGTATCGATGTACATTTTGAAGATTAAAACGTTTTCCGTAACATTTATATATTATTTATATATTGTCTCTACGCATCCATTTCTGAGGTTGAAAAAATAATGATAATAATATAATATAAGAAATCACAAAGTTACATAATATCCAACTTTATACACATAGGTACAATGTATGCATCTGCTGACTATAAAACATTTTAATATACATACAGAGTTGACAACTTTTTAAAAGTTATTTAATTTGAGTTAACAATATTTTAATTATTTCGACTTACGACAACGGTTGTGGCGAATGCTGAACCTATTACAGAATCTATTAGATGTTTTGCGTATTTTATAATGTTTTTCGGCAATAAAAATACAGCCATCATTTATCGTGTTTCTTGTTTCCGTATTATGTTGCTATTTTATTAAATTATTTTTGCTAATAATTGCGATTATTTAATTACGATCATGTTGAATGATTAAAGTAATTTTCCGTATAGACATAATGTTACATATACGCAATATTATCAATCACGGACAGTTTCTTGTATGTCTTACGGATATTTCTTTAAAATTAATTCCATCATAGCACTCATTACGTTCCACCAATGATGACGTTATACCATGGTTATAACATTATCATTACGCAAAAGTATTGAGACGGCAAGATACGTAGCTAAAGCCTCGTATCGCACAAGTACCAGGACAACAATTATCAGTAAAATTAAATTATTATATTATATTATATTGCCATTTATGTATATACATAATGTTGCTACAGTAATCCTTTCGGTAGACCATGCCATACAACACGCGCATACAATATGATATTATACGATACAATATTACGGGAACAACAAAAACAATAAGTAGGTATATATTATATTGACTGATATATTAAACGTCGAAAACTAAAAACCCGTCTTGTAGTTGAGGATAATAATGACAAATTATTTATCACCACCGAAATATGATAGCACTACGCTGCATATATATTATATAAAATTATATTAATGTTTGCGCGAACGCCAGTAGGCTGAAGCCAGAAGCCCGAATGCGGTTTTCGACGGACTTAACCTAATCATGTATAATACGATATCAGAATTTTATATATATATATATATATATATATATATATAAGTGTACGCGTCAGAGTCATCACCCGTCAATCAAATGTCCGTTGTACACATGCTCGACCAGGTACACTACATGTGCGTTCGCCCTAATGCGATATCCAATTATAGTGACTGTCAATTTATTATTTAATTATATTATTGTGTATATATAAGTCTGTGTATAGGTCTTCGCGTTCCAGTTGTAATATTATCATTATATCTTTCATCGGTTATTGTTTTGCACCACCGATGAACATATTATAACCGGGTGATTATTATTTTAAAGCGAACCAGCTAGGCAATATCTCAGGAAATACCTGTACAAAGAATTTAAATCGTTAACAATTAATACTTAATAAAACATGTACAACACTGTATAATATAACCATACAAATATAAAAAAATGTGGTTTTAAACGTGAGAAAATAACATGATAATTTAAAAAATTTTAAATAATAATATAAACTGTATAAATTATAAATTATTATTATGTTTGAAATTCTTTAAATAGTCCGATCGTCACCTGGTTTGCGATTAAAAAAAAAAATTGCTTTGTATATATGATATAATATTTGTGTAACCAATACACTCGTATTCCTTGCTTTCATATCGTTTTTTTTTATAAATACAATGCAAAATAGCTATCTGCATGGCATATATAATATGTACATCATACATAATTTAAATTACTGTTTGTCTTACTTTCTCGGCCGTCCACAAGCGACCGTGCACAGCACACGTTTTATCGTCAATTAAAAATCTATTTAGCCTCAGGCTATTGGGTTCCATTTTATCATGAGTTTTACTCTGCTGTACGCATAATGTGTGTGCCATCGATCGGTCCCCGGGCGTGATTTGCGCATATGGTTTAATGAAGATTAATACACCATTTGAAAATAGGAGGGTAAGGGTCGGTAGCAAAGTCAGCTGATGGGTCTTATAGGGTGTTTAAGGAAAGGCATTTTAGGAAAGCTAAATGCATCACGGGCGATGACCCCAATTATAATCAGTGTAACAGACTGTATAAAATATATATATTATATGATGAATATTAGTTATAAGTAATAATATTATTATATAGGCGTAGTAAAAATTAGAAATGACAATCTGATACAAATCCATAGCTGTATATACTAGCCTTAGGCTATATAGACCTATATTGACTCTGCGAGGTGGTTTGCTTAGAAATTATTTTGGTACTTTTTGTTTAAAACGAGGACACTGGGCGCTTACACGATACATTTTCTCCAGCAGTTGTTTTTCTGTTTTTTTTAAACGACTTTTCTAAAGTGTTCAATCCATTTTAGATTTACAATATATATATAGATAGATAGATATATATATAGATAGATAGATAGATAGATAGATAGATAATATAATATAAAAAACGTAGGTTTAATGCGTGAAGGTGCTGAATGAGCTTTTTTTACTGCTCCAAAATGTGTTAACCAACAAAAAACGCGTAAAAAATACACATCATTGTAAAACCAATATATATATATATAGCTTTCTCAGAATCTAAAACGCTCATGACACACATGGTCAACGGTTGTTTCATGGGGGTGAAGGATGCCATATCATCCTCATCACCCCATTTACTGCCATCAAAAGGTCGAGTCACACGCTATCATATACGTATATAGCTGTAGTGATGGATCATGGTTTATGATATTATATTGTTATTATTATTATTATTAAAACGTGGGGTGGTGACGAAAATATCGATTTAATTTCGCAACTTGAGAACCTATATATATATATATAATACCTATATTATAAGCGGTGGGATAATTAACTGGGACTGTAATAATTTTCAAACAATATTTAAATCAATACAACATATTGATAACCGACGATGTTGTGTTTAGGCAAGTACACCTATTAATTTTTTTTTCTGCGATATTACCATCGCAGATTTCTCTTGTATTCGTTTTTGCAGTGCAACCGTGTTGGTATATCTAATTTTGACACATTTTTATATGATTATTCACTTGCTTGGGTTATAAAGCAGGCGAGTGAGACTGCTGTGACTCCACGATGGCTGCCGAAATCATTCATCGTGTAAATATAGAACAATAGTCTTCTCGTGTAGTTGTGTCCTGCCACCACCGAATCAGCAACGGATGTCAGACAACGTATTATACACACACACACACACACTTTTTAATTTTATCTCGTCATCTATCGTCCTCCTCCGGTGTCCCGTTTTGATCTGGCACGCAGACCCGATTTCGCGCTAGTGTATATATACGTGTAGTACACACACGCATGCGCTCTCCCTCTTTCACCCTCGCACACATAGGTGCACACGCACCAAACTTATCATTTAAAACGTATTTGTCGTGTATACGTCATACGTGCACGTGTGTGTATATGCGTCGACTACAAAGAACACCGATTGTATGCAACGACGGTGAGCAAGTCTAGAAATAGTCTAAACCGTGTCCAGTAATAACAATCGAATAATATAATATCGCTTAATGTCCGTCACCTGCGGAAAAAATAAAATAAAATAAAAATTCAGGATTTCGTTTTAATGTGAATATTAGTATGCGACATTATCTTTCTGATACCTCCATTCCGCAGAACTCTATAATATGGTTTTATTATAGACGCGTTATGGGTACCTGCGTATTGACGCGGAAAAAATCCGATAGCGTTTGTTTTTTCACGCCACCGCGCTCAACCAGGTCGATTGGATAAAACATTATATTATTCTATTTTTTCTCTAATATTTATACACGCGTAGCACGTACATGCTAACACACACACTCACACACTCACACATAGTGTGTAAACAAGTACGCTTGCGATCAGAATCTATCGTTGGCATTTTAAATTGGCTACGAAAACATTTTGGCCGCGACTTTAGGGCGTTTGCTATTTATACAGGTAGAAAGAGACGTCGCCGTGCGGAAAAAGGTCACGTGACTGCAGCTATACAATTCCACTGTATAAACTGTAGTACTGTACACTGTACAGTATCTAAACCAGCACAGTTGGTATGGTTGATTATGTATGTGTGTGTGTGTGTGTGTGTGTGTGTGTGTGTGTCTAGACTTAGCTATGGTCTGTGACGTGATGGTTTAAGAATTAAATATCACTATGTATTCACTATAATATGACGAATGGCAAAAATAATAATATTATTATAGTATTATTAATATTTTAGTGAAATTATCATAATTATTGCATAGTAATTCATAATCTGATAACAATTTTTCCCAAGTATCAACCGAATTATGCCTTTGGCGCAGCAACCTACTGTTTTTGTTTATGGCGGATCCAACTTACTATCAATTTTCAATTTAATATTACAATATCTTCGGTAAATTAAATAATCGCCCAACTAATAAAATATGAAATAATTGCATGAATTGATAAATCGTAGATACATTAGAAAGGTGTGATAAAAAAAAAAAGTATATAAAGAGTAATATATTTTAATATTTATACTTTACGATTAGATTTTTCTTCTCGTTCTACAAAAATTAAACGTAATAAATACGTTAGGTTATTCCAAGATAGATCAAACTAGAAAAGATCAGTGATATTATAATTTTAACACGGAAATAAACTATTCGATCATAAAAACCATGCATAATAGTTACTCTGTAATGACACTACCGCTTTGGCGTACCGAATACGTTTAGATATAAAAACTCTAAATGATAATAAATCCACACGTGATCAATAGAACACGAGTGTACAACAACATATCAGTACCTATATATCCTAAGAATGGTTTAGTACTTCGCACGCGTTACAATTATAATATTATATGCATTATGCATGGTTCCGCACAATCTGCAATAATAATTACCGCGTGTTCGAGGATTGCGCGAATATATAATATTGTAATATATACACGGCAAACGTATAATACAATATAAATATGATAAATATACATAATAATAATAATAATTCGTGTATTACAAGTACATAGATATTATATAATACGTCAATCCTTCAGAAATGTTTACACTTTTATATAATATCCACGCATCGGCTACCCCATTATGGGGGTCAAGACCCCTTAAGTATAACAATCTAACGAGACTAGTTTAACATTTTATATATACCGTATGGTAATCGTATTATACGCGTGTATTACTATACTATTATTGCGCACTTGTCTCTTTTGTACTTTTGGCTCGGTCGCACGGGTACGGATATCCGGTACGTACATCATTAGGACCGGACGGGCGTGTTTAACTGTCAATCTCGATCGGAGGACGTATATATTTACGCGCGATCTAAGCGAATCTTTGATGTACGATATTAGATGCGACCGAGCACGCACATTATATTATATTATATTATTGTGTAACACACGTCATCCGTTATATTTATAAAATACGATATAATGATATAATATTAATATATCGAATGGAAATGCGAAAAAAAAACCAACCGAATAATATTATACCTATGTATACATGTATTTTCGCTGAAGCACTCGTTCATAATATATTATTATGCACCCCATCTCACTTGTCCAGTCGACGACCCCGTAAAAATCTTCTGAGACCTATCCGTATATGATTGTAGTGTTAGATCGAGTAGCGTAATCGTGTGAACCGCGACATTATAAATTATAAGGAAATTATAAGAAACATTATAAGAAACAGTAGACGTTGGCCAATATAATCGATATTACCTATATCTATCCGTGATTGGTTCATTGAATATTATTTATATCGCCGACGGTGTGACCAATCGGCATCCATTGTTGTTGCATCAGTCACGCGTCTATGCAATTTAATTGTTATCAGTGTTTGATAGTTGTACATCTATTTGTATAATAGTATAATAATAACGGTAGTAAGTACGAAAGTATGAAATGGTTGTAAAAATGCAAAACATTTTTTTATATTCATACAGCTGACATTAAGGAGTTTGTCTGTTCGATATTTTCATGATGTAATTACAATTTGAAGTGGGTCTTACACATAATATTATCTTTGATGACATTTGAATAATTTCCTCGATGACCAAACTTTAAAATCTATATAATTATTGATATTTACTACGTCATAATAATATTTTTGGTTGGGATTTTTACCAAACATTTTTCTACTAAAAGCAACCTATAATTATGATAATTTTATACGCACAAGTTTTTATGAGCCAATCATTTTATCGAAAAAAAGAATAGAAGTTAAAAAAATCATCGCCAATAAAATTAGTATATTTGATCAATATTAATCTGACATAAAATATTATTACTTCCAAGGTAAGTATATAGTGGGTATAGTGACTACAATTGAAGAAAATACGTAGGTACTCGCAAATAATATAAGTATTTGTATATGTGAGTCATTTAATGCGCATGTAACTTTGGTCCAAAAATCTTTATACAAATCGTACCTATGTACATATTTCATGTATATATGTATATATATCATATACAACATAGTGGCAGACGGAGAAATCTCGTCGAGCAGTAATTATTATAACAAGCTCATGGTACGGCTTTTCTATGTGCCTCTCAAACCTTTGTTCGCGTCGACTCTAATTGCTATATCCATTAAGCTCCGGCGGCGGCGTAAAATCTCATCCGACAAACTGTCACTAAAATAGCGTAGTATATTATTAATAAGATATACATATACATAGTATGGCGCATAAGGAGAGCGCAAGCGCGTTCTTTCGATCGTCCACCGAAGGACTTTTGTTGTTGAAGTATAATTAAAAAATGTTATTCTTCATATTATGCATCGCGTTAACAGAGTTTATATTATGCGCATTTTAAAGTATATAATATAATATTATAATATAAAAGAAAAACGGCCGGACAAAAAGAGAGAGAGAGATAGATACAATGAGAAAGACGTTTATCTGGTCTTCGGATCTTTTCGTGTAAATTGCATTTTCTTCGCACACGACTTAATTACCGAATACGATTATAATATTATACTTAACGTTATAATATATGTCGCGAGCGTGTTAGCGTGTTGTTTGACGTCACACCGTCATCGCAGTCGATGCATACTACGAATAATAATATAATAGTAATATTATTACGTACAATATCATACTATTGTTTTATGTGCGCGTATTGTTACCAGCAATTATCGGTTGCCGTCGCCGCCGTCGTTGCATCGGGTCCGGTGCGAATAATCGAAATATATTATACTTTTTACAACACACACATATATATATATCTATATATGAGCATATCGTATGTACCTATTATACTATATAGAATAATGTGTATTATATACACGTGTATGCACCGCGCTTCGTATATTATATTATTAATGATATTGTTATGGGGATCGCTGGTAAGAACAATATAATAATGGGACGAAGAAAAAATCGAAATTAATTTTTTTCTTAGATGCAGACGAGTGTGTGTGTATATGCACGTGTAGATCGCGAGCTTGTACCCAGTCCTGTATAGTCTCATTAAAAATCGTGAGTGAGCACTATGTGTAGCTGCGAGTGTGTGTGTGCAATCTTCACTCGCGTTATTCTGGCAACGATTATAATAATAATGATATTGTTTAACACCTAATATATAATATGACGCGTCGTCTCGTCCCGTGTTTTATTATTATTATATATTATATATTATTATTAGGTAACAACAATAATATTATTATTTTTTTCCCGGTCGCGATATAATCCGCCCTGCCTTCTCGTGCACCTACTATATTCTACTATTTCTACTCCGCCATTGCATACATCTTTCCTCTTCCCGCAGTAGGAGACTGCACGCGTTGATTGTATATATACTTACGTTCGGATATGTACCGA
The DNA here is from genome assembly GCF_020882245.1 of Rhopalosiphum padi. Lineage (NCBI taxonomy): Eukaryota > Metazoa > Arthropoda > Insecta > Hemiptera > Aphididae > Rhopalosiphum > Rhopalosiphum padi. The sequence goes on from NC_083598.1 coordinate 74,895,516, forward strand.
CGACCTTGGGTAGGTAGTATAATATGTAGAAATAATACCGCTAGTATACGTGATGTGATCGAGTCATGACAGCACCGTATCAACAACAACAACGGCGAAAAGTGTCTAATAACATTATTATAAAATGCAATCGCGGAACAGACACCTTTTTGTCAAAACTAATTTTTTTTTTCAAATTTGGTTATCTCTTGAGACGTTTTGCGATAATTATTTAAATAATCTATTAGTTAAATATTTAAAAACAAAAATATGAAAAATTATACACCTACATAGTATAATAAAATACTTATTATGTCGCCTAAATTTTCTCGTTTAATATAAAAAAATATGGGGTCGGCTCCAAAAACATTTGTATTCAAAAATCAAACCATATTTGTTAAAATATTTTATGAAACACTCGCATTTGAACACTGTTAACTTTTGAATAATTAAACCGAAGACTTAAAAAAATAATATAATCACAGTATAATTATAGTTTTATAAAAAAAAAATATAAACCGTATAATATAATATATATTATACATGCGCACACTGTAGATGTACGCATAATATTATTATAAAGCGATTTGTCGAGCGCACACAAATTCGATCGAAATATACAAATAGATTGTATGAATTTATGGTAATTATTTCTCACCAAATTTGGACTAAATTATCGATTTAGAGTTTGTTTATACCACTAATATAACACAAACTTCAGGTATAATAATATTGGCTTATACATATATTATATATTTATATGATATTTGTCTGTGTGCACACGTATGTGCTATTTTTTAATATTTTTGTATATTTAGTGTATTTAAATTCGAAATTGTTTCTTGAAATATTAAAGTCATTGTGTATGAATACAGATTATGCAATACATTGTGTCTACAAATGTATTAAAAACCACCCTCTCTCCACTACTCGAATGCGTTCTGATATCTGATATTGTAAAAATTGACGTATATTATTATAATATGCTATATAATAATAATAACAATAATAATAATATTTCACGATAATATAATGTACTATAATATGCACTAACAATGTTTTTCGTTTGTTTTGTCTGTTGCAGGTCAGTACTTATAAATACGTATTTCTAATACATACAACGCACTATATTATGTAGGCATACGCGTTATTGTGCACGGCGACAACGGCGACCAAGGTTCGGGTAACGTTTACTTGAAATATCTACGGCACATACAATAATGTTGTATATACTGCGGATGTGAATAATATATTACGGTAGTACGGTATAATGTCGTGTTTTGAATAATACACGTCGAGGAAAACGGCAATAGGCACTATTGGATATTATACGGGGTCTGTTATATTAAATTATAGTATGCCTATTACATAGTACCTATTATTATTGTACACCGCGTGTGTGTCACAACTATACTATATACACACGCCGTACTGTAAATCTATTTGTACTTTGTTGGTGTACAAGAATAATATAATGTATACAATGCGGTGCAGCTAGATAGGGCAGTCATATTATATTATATTGGCCGGGTAGAAAATGTACGACCAAGCGCGGTATGTATATTATTGTATAGCTATACGCAGTAATAACAATAATAATAATAAACATAATTATTATAATAGGCATCTGGGGCATTTATGAGGTCTGTTAAAAATGTAAACATAAATTATTTTACAACGACTCTTCGGGTGACCATCACCGACCGCCCCACCACATCATCCCTTACAATTAACCATCATCACTGTTCGCCGGTGGATCTAGCGAAATCCAATGCCATCGTAGCACAGGCCAAGCCACTAAGGGATTTCAGCCTTTTAGGCAACGGGACACCTATTGTTTTTTTTATAAATCTCTCGGGCCGCATTAAAAATAAAAACACGTATTAAAAAAATACTCGCGCCACGCTGGATGTGTTCGCGAGGCTTAAATATGAGGACAAGACGGGTCGTGGATTGAATACTTCTATCGTGCACTTTTAAACATACACATTTTTGTCCTGCCGCAGCAGCAGAATACTGCATAAACACGAGTTACATGCACATCAGGTTCAGTGTAAATCATATGGATACCTACCTACATGCAACACTCGCAGAACGCATATCGTATGTTATTTTCGTAAACGTGTTGTAACACAAGCACCACCCTTGTACACTCGTGATTAAGTGGTGAAAGTCTGAAATATCCAGTAACACTTTTCGTATATACGGACGCGTAGTGTATTTTCATTTTTCCGTCCTGTTTCGTGGACTTAATGATCTGTAACCGTAAAAGAATATCAATCTCGAAGCGTTGACGGATTTTCAGTGTATATGCTTATATATTCGATGTGGCTAGAATTCTAAACACTATTTTTCAAGAGATTTTTACTCACCCAATAATATTATAGGTCTCGATATTATACGCACTTATAGACTGTACACTGTCTAATTTATATAAAAATATAAAGATGTACATTTTTCATATTTTCCGTTCATATAATTGACGTGTATGAAGATATTTAAACAGACGCGACCAGTCACACATCGCGATTTAAATATTTTACATTGAATATTATCAATTATGCATAAGGTCACGAAAAAATATCACGTCTAACAATCTCGCGCCGTTTATCATGATTATTATTATTATACGTGCACGTGGAAAATTAAAATAAATTCACCGAGTGGGCGGTTCCTGTTTCGATTAATTCTGACGCCGCGCGAAACGACATATATTTAAAACGAGACTTGCGAAAGTATATGATGGAGATAGGTAGGTTCAGCGATGATGACAGGCGGTGAATAATTATTATCATAATATAATATATATGGAAACAAACTTTTCTTATATAAGAACAAGAATATAAAACCACTGTATAGAACTAAATAATTAGCTATTTTTCTTAAATGTATTCTATAGAACTATTTATTTTTTCAACAAAAATATAATCATTATTACTGTCGAGACTTATTTTTAATACCTCCTAATTACAGTTTCAATTATAATAACAAAAAAATAATAAAACATATATACGACACACAAGCATGTTTTTAATTAAATAATTTTTTTTTCTCTTTTTTTTATTTGGTCTGTTTTGTTTACAAAAAAAAAAAAATACTTATTTTTGAAAATACTTGATAATTTAATTGTATAGTTACTTAATATTTAATCTTGATTAAATTAAATTAATATACCTGTCTAGTTCGCTATGATAAAAAATAAATATATAAGAAACATATAGAATTAAAACAATTTACACTATCTTCTGATTTTGACTTATTTCGGTCACGTGTATATCACCTATTTGGCTATACTATATGCAATATGCTGTATTCCAGCTTTGTTACGGAGACTAAACAGATAATTTATAATAAGTAAACGGATGTAAACTGAAAACAATTTTTTCAATTTAATCAACAATAGTGGTAGCCGGTAGGTAATTAATAACTTTTATTCAAATCAATATTTTTTCTTTTAATATAATAGTTATTAATTTTGAATAAGTTAAATAACATAATTTATTAATATATAGTTATTTTTGCTACACTCTGTATATAATAAATATACTATTCACATGTCGAACAAATATATCATTATTATAAATATATATACGAAAACTGTCGTCGTTAATTACTGAACATTTATGTGCAAAATCGTTTCTAGAAACGAAAAAAACCAAATATACGTATATAAATAAATATAATATAAACATATTTAAAAAAAAAAATAAGTTAAAAGAAAAAATACGAACTATTTTCGAGACGAGCATTTTGAATAACTCAATTTCGATGGCGTGTTATTTACTTATTTATTATTATCACCGTGTGTTATACATACACACACGCACGTATTTACGTCGTCGAATGGAGGAAGAGGAGATGCATGGCGGCGGCTCGACGGTATTCATTAAGTTACAAACACGACTCGTTAACGATGCGCCGCAGACGGTAAAAAGAGAAACGGTTACAAATAGGCATTTGAGGAGGCTTGCTCGGTCGGCACGTTCCCAAAAAAAAAAAAAAAAAAAAATAGAAAAAAAACGATCAGCAATTTTTCACGTGCTACTACTCTTTTCTCTCCCAACTCATTTCGACACACCGTGATCGCGCATCTGACCGTCTGCGTATTATTAGCGATTTTCCACGACCCCGAGGAGATGTCACCGCGTAGCACAACCGGCGAAAGTATATAATACCTATACGAGTGTGCCAATGAATCAAAATAGTCAAAGGTAACACGTGCTTGACGACAACGGCAATTAAGTGATGTCGGCTTTGAAAGACTGCTAGACGAGCTTTTAGACATCACGTGTGTTTATCGATGTAATCTCTGCTGCAAAACCAATCCGATTGCAATCGAGCCAGAGGATTTTCACGCGTTAATCTTTATTCTTTTTTTTTAACCACACGATTTGTAACATCGTAATGTTATTGTAGGCGCACTATCAGTTGTTATTTGTCCTATGCTTATGACATAATTGCACACGCACACACACACGAACATGTAATATCTAGTATCTAAACTAGACTAGTAATTTCAAAAATTTCAAAAATGTCTTGTCTTTTTTTTGAAAGTATATCGATACGCGTATACACATTTATATTTTACGAATGTTAAAATCTTTAGTGACTCGTTTTTGAAAAAATCTGCTCGATAGTGAATGTTTTCGTTGTATACTAGTACTTATATTGAACATTTACTTTAAATTCAGAGTCTTGAGTCTAATAGTTATTACACTGATGTCAGATATCGTTGCGGTTCGAGTCGTGAGGCAGATTAATATTTATTATACATCACTAGTTTTCACCATCAATACTGTGTAGATATTTATATAATAATAATATATGCATATATATTTGCGATTTTTCACGTATGTTTATATATAGCATAATAATATGGTAAAATGTGTTATCGCTGCGGGGTTAAATATTTTCTTATACGTAGTTATCAAATTTGAAATATAATATTATATCTAAACGAGATCTATGATATGCAACAATGTGGTGGCTTACACAAAAGTTTCAAATTTGGTGGCAGAAAAGAGGTGAAAATTAAGAATATATCTATGAGTATTTATTTATAAGCAATTGTTATCATTAAAACTGCTTCATACAACGAGCACTTTCGTTATTCCTTATAAACGTGTTCGATACTCGTTCATCGCCATCCTGCGGTGCATCCTTTGCCGACGATAAAGTTAACGCTAACGAAGGGCTCCTGTCTTACCAAGAAAAACACACACATATTTCTATTTGCATTATCGTAATCCTTTATATTACCCCAGGAATATAGGTGTTATACTCATAGTGTACAGATAGTTCATAATATAGGTAGGTAATAGGTATTATAATTCTCAAAAATTTCAACCTATAAGTTTACATAAAAATAAGACATTTTGAATAAGTAAATAGAATGTATCCATAATATCTTAAAATAATTTAGAAAATAAATAAAACTTGTAAAATATATAAATTCTTCATATTATTTCCATAACTATTGGTTTAGTAACATTAAAATATGCCCATTTTATGCCCAAATTCTAAAATGTATAATTATGTTATCATCAATTGATTAATAAAAATTGTAATTGAGTAAATATGTAAAACGTGTTCAGTCAAGAATTTACCACAACTTCGTGTCGACTGGTCCCACATACCCATAATATATTAATATTAGATTAGATTTTGATAAGGGAGATGATATGTCGCTGTTTATTAAAACCGCTACAACTATATTATTATTTAATATATGTTACTATTATATACTATTATTGTTGTTGTGTTTCAACGCCGACGTTTGCAGATGTTTACGAATTATTATTATTTACTAGTATTCTACCGAACAGGACGACTCGAGATTTGTGAATTGTAATCAACGCGACCATCCGGACTTGCACGTGTGTGTGTGTGTGTGTGTATGTGTGTGTGTGTGTATGTGTGAAGCTTTTGTGATAAAATAACATGAGTACAATAGGAAGATGAACATAAAAAAATCCTAAAGAGCTGGTGGTTTCGCCGACCATTCCCTTCAGTCTCCAAGTCGTATACGCTGTATAGTTGTACTCTTATATATATATATTTTTTATTATTATTTTCGAATATAAGGAGGATAGCAGAAAAACGAACGCGTCCAAGGTGAAAAAACCAGATGCTGAATTATTTACGGAGAGTTGGTTCTTTTCGAAAGGAGAAAAATCTCAAGCACAATGGTTCGCGTCTGTCTCATAATAGGGATTTTTGTTGTAGGAAAGGATTCTTTTTGAAAATTAACATGAACAAACCGAGAGATGGCGTTGCCTCGACTCTCCTCCACACCGCCGGTCGCTAATTAAAAAAAAAGAGAGAGGAAAAAGTATGGTACTGTCCCGAACAAACGCCGTGGCCCATTAATAAATAACGAGTCGAACTGAATAGGGATCAAAGACGTTTAGTGTGATGTAGTTTTTATTTATTCTTTTTTTTTTGTTTTATGATGAACTGGAGTACAGCCAACAGCCGGTTGTACGAAATCGTTTTATGAATTAGAATAACTGTACATTATTACAATATAATATTTCAGTTTTATATTTTTATCTTACATCTACGCGACTAACAGACACACTGCCGAGACGAAATTCATCGTGTGTACGACTAAAAAATTGTATATATAAGTATATAACCCAACGCATTAGGTATTCTTCAATGTTCAACCACAACAACATCGAAATTAGGTAGAATCGATTGGCTCGTTCAGCTGGTTGTAAAAATGAAACAATATAATTAAAACACACTTCGTTTTTTTTTTGATTTTTAACTAAAATTTATTAGAAGCAGTTGATGAAATATTACATAATAGTCAATGTATATATATATATATATATATATATATATATGATAATATATCGTTGCTTAATTCATGAGACCGTTTCGGAGTTTTAAATTACAGCAATTGACTTAATTAATATACAACGAACAATTATCTCATTAACTCATGAGCCCCTATTAAAATCCTCGTGTATAACAACAATATTATAGCCATGTCTGTGTCTCTGAATTTTTAGTAGAGCGTTCAAGTTATAATAATACAGTTTTAAAATAAATAGTTTACTGTTTGATCGTTTAGTGCATAACGATATCATAATATCATGCCCGGCAACTATATTATATTATGAATAAGCAGTATTGTTGGCTTGTTTCAAAACATCTGACGTTGGCAAAAATAATAATGTAGGTGTATATGACACACGTTTCATTCATTGAAATATAATATTATATTTATATACCAAATCATATCTAATCGATGGTGGAAAAATCTTTAACGATTAAATGACATGTTTTGGTAAAACCTACTCCAGTTTCATATAACCTAGAATTTCACAATATTATATAATTTCCTAGAATTGATAATGGTAAAAAATATTAAAAATTAGAATTATCTTGCGAGGAAAAAAAGTCATTTAGCTACAAAATAAAACATCAGACAAATTACGAATATTTGAATGTTATTTAAACATGATAATAATTATTACTGTGATAATATTATTATGAATTTGCTATCCCAGTTTTGAGATAGTGATAAGTCATCAAAAGTATAATATTATTATTATTATTTTATTATTATAACTATACGTGAGCGCGAGCATTACCGTTATGTGCGTATTTTAACGATTTTATTACTAAAATATGATTTGGTTTTCATAAACCGGAAGTCAGAATAATAAAATATAATACTATGAATTATGGTTTAGAGTTTTAAGAATAATATATTATATTATTCTCATTTACGAATTGAAATAATACTGTTTAAAAGTGTTAAATGATTTTGTACAGCGAGTACTTTGACCCGAATAAAGTGATTTCTTTCACATTCTTAATGGCTTCTTTTTTTTCTTGTTATTTAATCCGTTAATTGCACCGAATTCGTATTTTTATTTCAATTAAACGAAAAACCAATATTATACGCGTGTATTAATTATTTTTTTAAAGGTGTGTTTTTGTTCAATTATATTTAATGACTGTTCGCTTATACTACTATGTATATTGTATATATTATTTTCCCCGCCGATTAAATACAAATATTATTATAATAATTATAATTATTATTATTTGTGACACTGAAAATCAATTTATCGTCTACTGAACATTATAAAATGAATACTAACCGATGAATCCAGAAATTATAATTAATAAATAAAAACCGTTTGATTTGCATTCGGTACGGGATTTTAATTTCAAATATAATTTAAACGTGTGTAAAACTGTATAATGTTCACTGTGCACACAGTAATAATATTGTATTATAATGGGACTTAATTTATAGTCGAATAAAGAGGACAAAAAAATTGTCGACGCGTTAGCGATGCATGTCTCCCCCTCCCCCCCGCGGAGACCGTAAAACCAAAACAACACGCGTGTTGTGTGTGCTTTAAAAGTGTACGACTATTTTATAGACATAGCACGTATGTATATTATATAGATTCACTTCAAATCGTAATATTTTTTTTATTTTTTTATTTTTATTTTTTAAATTAAACGAGTTGTGAACACGATACACGACGTGCAGTTATAATTATGGATTATGTACGGACGATGGTTAGATTTGTTTAATTTTTTTTTATAATTTTTAGATTATTGTTTATAAGTACAAGTATATAAGTACCAAAATTCGTATTTTATGCAATATACCACATGCCATTTACAATGTTTTTCATAATGTTTCATACCAAAACTTATGAGTGGTTTAAAAATCATATGATTTCCCGTTCTAATAACGATTCAAAGTCCCGAACTGTGCTCGAGGTTACCGCAATTTGTACACGTCCTATTGTATTATGTTTATTTCAGTGTTTGTAGTGAAAAATAAATAAATTGTTAAAACGTCTTGTTAGTTGTTGAATTTTTCATTTGATTTTATAGAAGATGTATCGATGCACTTTTATTACATTTGAAACAGATAAAGGTATCCGTCGTTGCATCATTCCGATTTTAAAAATAATTAGATTAATACAACTTTGAAATTATCCATTTTGTTATTATTCGTCAATTTTTTAAGTGGAATGAAAGTACTAATATTGTTTTTTTTTTCATGGAAAATCACATAAAATTATTACAGGTTATTACATAACAATTTAAAAATAAAGTGGTCAGGACTTCAGGAGTGTCGAATAATGTATCTATTATTGTTGCCGGAAAATCCAATAGTTAATAAAATTTGTTTTCATTATCGTGCATTACTGCAGTGTTGAGTGTTAGTACACATTCTTATGATTTACTGATTTACACCGTTATACGCCGCCGTTGTGCGTAACCGATCGTAATTCGTATGATACAATAACTCACGGCATTGAAGTGGTTCTCGACGCGTGGCGAGCAAATTTTATTTCCTAAGCCGTTCGTTACGAGTCATCGAATGGGTCCCTGGCGGAAGAAGGGTCCACAAACAAATTAGTTTTAATTACCATTCTCGCCGGTCCGAAACAACACAACGATATGCGCTGTGCGACCGCTCAATAATATTATAATAGATACGTATGAGCGTTTTGTGTTATTATTAAAATATTATTATTTATTATACATACGAACCGTATATTATTATGATAATAATATGATGTATGGGGGTACATACCCTAAACAACGACAACGCGCAGAATGCAAAAACATGGTTTGAAATAGGGTATTTAATATTAATGAAGGGCGTATAAAATACGAATCAAATAACATAATTTAAAATGTTATAAAATCTCAAGCTGGCGGACATCAAAATCCATTGAAACGTTGCTAAAATCGGCGTACGGGTTCTCATACTCTACATACGCAGTATAGGTATACTAGAAATATTATATACAATATTAACGCTTGAGAAATTCTTTTGGGTTTTGTAATATCGTAAAATAATAATAATAATAATAGTATCACCAAGGAAAACACGTATCCCACTCATCGAGATCGAAACGAACTCAATAGATAAATCGTATACTCGACGGCATCTCTGAGTTATAATATTATTATTGTTTTTGCTTTCCACCAACAATAACGATGACGATTGTTGACCGGAACCACTCGGGTGTTTTCTCATAACGCCGTTGCGAACGAACAATATGTAATAATATAACAACGTGACATTTAAAAGTCGTCGTGATATTGTTTAAACCATTGGTTTTACCGTGGCCTGGAGCAGAGGCGTCATATTATACGATGTGTGTATATATATATATATATATTTATATATCATCACGATCGGTTGAAAAGCAAAGAAAATAACTAATCTCAAGACCTAAGTTATTAACATTAGATTACCTTAGTCCGTTTTATTAATAATTTAATAAATCTTCGATTATTGTTACTATTAACTACTCGTATACGTATATATATTATATTATGTATAGCTTATATTTTATAATATACACAATATACATATCACATGGTTCAAATCGAATAAGTTTCGATAATTTTCGAATCGCTAACTCTATAAGTGAGGTGAGTTATTTTTATTTAGCTATACACTTTGTTTGAGAAATTTCAAGTATAAAAAAACATCAGCAAACTAAATTATAATTAAACAAATAAATCACATCATACTAAAAAGTAAAAACTAGGGGTTTGTATGAAATATGTTAACAAAAAATAATACAATTAAATAATATAACAAGATTTAATACAAAAAAGCACTTAAAACTGTATTCAATCACGATAATATCAAATTTTAAAAAACGGCGTACATAATATTCAGTATACAATTATGTATAAATAACAATAAAAAAAAAACAATTTAATCAATTTCAATCTTATAACATTTCTCTGAGCTCCAACTTGTCAGTATCGGCTTGTTAAAACACGTCAACATAATCATAAGTATATTGATAAATATTCAACATGTAAATATTATAATAATGCCCCGGATCGGTGTTATATACTGATAAGCTTTTTAAATATTTATAAGTTTATTCGGTAAACAATTTTTTTGCTACAATATTTAATTTTTTGAGTTATTAAGTGTACACACCAGGAAGATATATTTTATTATTTTAAAATATTATATCTATCCCTATATTATATGTCTATTTTACTTAACTGTCTCGTCTTCATAATCCATATACTATACATTTTAATAAAAAATATAGGCGAATGGGTACCGCCTTGTTGTACATTACGTGTCGAGTGGGTTACTATTAAGGGTGTGTTAAATTTTAATTTATTAATATATTATCATTGTATACGAACAACAATTCTGAGTAGTTTATCAAGCAGACTATACCATTAGGTATATTTCATGATAATACTTTTTTTAGACATATCTATTAAAATCATTTATTTTACTTTTAGTATTGATAAAAATCTAATTTAAAGTACGTCATGTAAAAAAAAAAAATTTGCCTTTGTATAAAATACAGATAAAGATATAAGAACAATATTTTTGGGATCGGATTTTATATTAAAATATTAAACATTTCTAACCCAGGGAATAATTTTTAATCAACATACACAGAAAAAACTAAAAAAATTGAAAATTGTTCATACCTAAAAATACTAAATAGCTCTATAATGGTTGAATATTTTGTTTTAAATAGAAATTGATAATATTATTAAAGTTTTATGATAATTTAATTTAAAATATCTAAAGTTAATTTTAGAGTTAAACCAAAAAACCAAATTGATTTTGTCGAAAATTGGAGTTGCATAAAAATACTTGTTTTTCCTTAATTTTCCCCGATTATAAAATTTATTTTTAGGATTTTTGCTTTTGTCTCCTTAAGGCATTAGCTACATCTAATTTGCTACTAGAAATCATCCCCATTTTTAAAAATCTAAGTTTTTTACTGCGACAATAATTGTTTACATACTCAAAAAAATCGATCTGCTCAGAATGTAATAAAAATAACGGTTCTATTAATTCAATGATTGATATGAATGTAAATAAAAACTTTCAAATGATTAAATATTCTGAAAAAAAAAACGATTCAAAATATACTTTTTAATTAATAATATATAAGTATATATTTTTAACTACACTTTAAAGTTGTCAAAAAAAAGAAAAATGCTTAATATTATTCTTTTATTGAATAAAAAACTATATTTCATCGTATCTTTATATTGTACTTATTAGATAGTTTAACGCATGTTTGCACGCATATATGCACAATCGCCAAACCAACTTTAAATAATCCATATTATTATGTGGAATGCTAAGGTTTACTTCAACTTATAGATTTCCTATGCATTACAATTTAATATGCTTCCTACGAAAATGAATATATTTAAGCGAATACCTATGCGATGCATTATCTGTGGTAGTCATAAATTTACATAGGCACATACCTTACCTACACATATATTTTAAATTTTGGTTTGTACATTCATGAACATAATATTATATACATATATAGGAGTGTGTATACGATATACCACTGTCGTACTGGATGAACCCTTTTGCGTGCGAGGGTGGCAGCGGCGACGGTTGACAGAATTCAGTATCAATAATAATTATTCACGGTTCGTACACTAACTGGCGTTCATTAGACCTCTTTGTTCCCATAAGGCCGATGACGACTTTTTAGAATATAATATGACGCGCCCGTATTTAAATATTGTGTAATAACGATGCGCCCAGTGTTTAACCGGTGGCGGTTGTTTTTAATGTGTCACCCTGCCGACGTAATAATAACCGGATGAATCTGAAGGTTTCTGGCAAACCAATAGCGCTTGTTTATAAACGCATGGAAATAATTACAGACATGAACTATATGGTTTAACGACAGAGCTGCAAATTGTTATAGGTTTATACAATTTATTATTGTATGGTTATTTACATTTTAGATGTTTTTTTTTTTAAATAATGGGTTAATATTATAACGACCGGGCCATTTGTCTTTATATCCAACGTGTAATATTATAAAATCTATACAACATTATATTGTATAGGTATTTCATACTAAAGACATCATTATATGATAATTAATGTATGTAATAAAATTCCATTTGTACGCATTTATTTGACTGCAAAGTAAACTTTTTAAAATGTTTCATTTGAAATTTTCTCAGTCGTGCCGCGACGCGACTATTACTATTTATAGTATAATTCGTTATTATTATACGAACCCTTGAAACGACAAAAATATCAATATATAATATATATATATATATGTGTGTTATATGCGTAAAAGCTCGTAAAGGTATGTTAATTTTTTTTTTTTGTTCCGTATACGTTTATGAAAAATTCTGAACATATGGTAATAATAATAATAATAACAATAACAACCAACATTATTAAAGGTATATATACCAACATATTATATTGTCCGTGTAGTAATAATATAAACAACGAGATTAAATCGAATTTATGCGTTTCCCGAATATTTGTATTCATAATATGGTCTTGTGTTTATGTAATAAATGTCATTATATTGTTATAGATAAAATATTATATTTTTATTGATTTTGACTTAATGTTTTCAAAAATATTTTCCCTACCCGCATACCTGCAGCTGGACAGTTTGAATACCTGATGTAATTTATTAATGTATGTAAATATTCAAACGACACCCGAAGACAACAAGCCGCGTGCGAAGACGTATTATGATTATTATTACTACGATGTACGCGATGGTTCACTTCATTTATACGAGGATGTATCGTCAAAATATCTCCATCGCCGCAGCAATCCGTCATCGTCAACTTGCAGCTTTATATAATATAGGTATAATGCTAAATCCGTAAGCTTGGCGTGGATATATGTGACGAATGGCGTGGTCCACACGAGGAGCGAGAGGCGGAAAATCGTCTTCACTTTACGCCACCGCGCGCACTTGCACGGATGGACAGGTCGAGAAGGGATAACACACATATAGCGCATTATCCATAGAAAGTCGACGAGTATCTATCGCGCCGGTGTACATAAAATTATAATAACATTATGATAGTTCCGATCGATCTTCTAATTGCGCCCGTTCGGTTCGCCAAAAAATTAGAATGCAGTCGGATAACCACCGGCGGCGAAAGCGATAGGACTATAGATGAGGATTTGCGGGAAACCCGATTTGGATTAGACCAATCTCTGGTATGGAAATAGAGAAAATAAGAAACGAAAACTATATGTATAATATATTGGGTTTTCTTCAGGTCGGTGGTATATAATACATTATTTTTTACACCGAGCGTAAAACGACTTCCCCGCGCAGCACCACTGCCTATAGTGCTACAGGCACCACACACTTTATAATAAATTATATACATACAGTCATCGCGGGTCGTTGTCCGTTATAATGCCAACCACCCCAACGCTCTACCCTTCCTACCGAATCCCCTCAAATGACGAAGATTTTCCCTCTAAACCCTCTACTCATCCTAAAACGTATATATATATAAGTTTTCCGTGACCGGGCCATGTGGGCTCCGGGATGCGGGTCGGACGGTCTCCCTGCTCTCCTTCCCGTCGACGTTCGCTAATGTTTTGTCTCGCACTCGCGCGGGTTCGGGAGAGCTGGGAGAGACCATCATCGTGTGTGCGATGAACGCGTGTGTTTTCCTATCCATTACCGGCGCACTTCCGTTCAAACAATGGCCTTTGGATCGCCTCCAAATGGGTATGTGTGGCGTATGCGCCGACGAAGAGGGAGACCGAAAGCAGGACGAAAGCATGACGGGCCGTTGTGACGGAGAGGAATCGAACAAGGGGAGGGCGGTTGCGTTATATACATACATACATATACCGAATGTGTTATGGGCATATATCGATTGCAACGGCTGCTGCAGCATAGCGCACGTTGCGTATATATTATATTAAACTACGGGGTAGGGTAACGCGAGACTGTTTGAAAATATCCAATGACAACGGATCTCGTGCGAAAACCGACCGTTGTCCAGTACGTATATTGCTGAAAAACGACCCGTCAAAACTTTCACCCGTCCCAATACCGCGGTGGCGACTTTTTAATTTACAAGCCGACAGGTGTCAATAATATACTATACTATATAACATACAATAATATATAAATGAAAAAAAAATGCCTATCCAACAACTTAGATATCCCATCAGCCCGTCGCGTTCGTATGAAAAATTAACCGGTAGGATTTGTTTGTTTAAACGTGGCTGTGCGCACGCTCGTCGAATAGAGTTCGTTTTTAGCGCATCCACCGATAATGGGCTTTTTAACGGATCACGTCAAAAACTGCCTACAGGCAACCGGAAATTTACCACCACCGCCACGATGACTGCCGAAAAAGGGACAGGAGGAGTCAGTAAACCGAGATATTGTGTACTATGTATAAATATATCGTTCCTCATATTGTCCGATGACCATCAACCAGCCGCTCTATATTGTATATATATATCGAAAACCTTTTAACGGCCAAAATAATGCGACCATTGATCTCTTTGTACAACCCATTATTATTATTATTTACACTAATATATATCGTATAGGTACGATAAAAAATATAATAATTTACATTTTAAATAAAATCTCTAGTCCCTTAACTGGCTACCGCGTGATGTATGTTTATAAGCCAAGCGTTCGCGTGCGTATATACTTGGAAATAGACGCCGTAAATGTTTTATGAAAAATCCGTTTATATTATTTATTGCTGTGTGAACGTCTGGCGAAAACACACGGGAATGAGTGAGCGGTGGCTTTATATACATAAATATATAGTCGAGTATGGTTTTAAAAGTTATTAACCGTTTGAAACTTTGATATTTTAATCCATTAGGTACACCGCACTTGAAAATAATTGTCATGTACGGGTATATATATGTATAATATATTGTATAGATATTAAACTTCTTACAGGCTGAGAGTTTAAAAATATTTAGATTTATGCGCTAAAACTTTGGGCCGAGGTCTCGAGGTGGAACGTCGAGAATAAATAAGGAAGAAGGAAATAGAAGAATATTTGCGTCGTCTCAGTTTTTGCCCTTATTTCAAACTTTAAATGGTTACAACTCGCTCGAATCGCGCTCGTTTAAATTGGATTTCAGTTCCGAAATTCTCTGCGAAATGCTAAATGTTACTGTAAACTGGAAATAAGTACTTTTTTAATCTTTCAGCCGTGAAAAAATATATTAGAAAACAAAACTCTAACAATATAGGTATATATTATTTCAAATGTCATTTTTTGATAACTTTTTAAGTTTTATAAAGAACTATTGACAAATATCTTTCATAAAGTAACAATTCATATTATTATATATAAATTTTTTTTATTATACATACAATAAATAACAAATATTCAACTTCTTTTACTTTTTTTTTCTTAACTTATTTTTTTAAGAATGTAATAACCACATTAATCTCTATATAATATTAAATAGTTTTTAAATTACTGAAACACGAAATCTTAATTACTCTTCGTTATAATTATTATACAGTTATACTTTATTATTTTAATACTGTACTAGTTTATATTTTAGTAAATTTTTAAATAATCCTAATAATATAGTTAACTGAATTTACACGTCGCTGAGGTTAAGTTAGACAAATTGTTGTTACCATATTCATACTATACTTTTTATAATGCATATTAATTAAATCATGATTGATTGATTGAATATACAAAATAAATATAAAGTTTTTGAAATACATGAATAACGACTGATAGCAAACATGTATGCAAAGTAAATTAACTTAAAAAACCTTTCAAAACAAACACGTTTTTATACGAAAGTTGCTTTAATATTATAAAAATGTTTTATAGGTTAACCAATTCATTGATTTACCTAACTCTACATTTTAACATATTTTTAATGCCAATTCAATTATTTAATCTATTCCGAAGATTCGTTAATTAAAATTTACTAATTATTTTCTTGTTCTCAAATATTAATTTCTTATATTTAATAATTGTAAAGATTTTTTATGTTATTTTCCAGAATATTCAAATTATATTGCGTAAAGTAATACAAATTAATTGATACGAATATACATTATAATATTATGTACGTTAATTAGCAAACTCCAGTTACTCGTTTTAAAATTTAAAAAAATAATAATTAAATTATAATAATTAAAATGTATTACCAATTACATTTATCACATCCATTCAAATAGAATATTATTCCACTTAAACAATTTTTTAAGTAAGTGTATTACGTAAACCGTACACATTATTATGTTTAATGTTATTATTAAGGATCTGACTTTTAATGTACGTAATATTATAAATTTATCCTGCGAAGTCGAAAATATTTCAACTACTATAACTAAATCAGCTGTACAGAACATGTGTTACTTAATAGTTATAGTATGCATTATTATAATTCGCCACCGTAAGCATCGTAAACTATATTATTAACTACTTTCTTGGAGATCGTCATAAAACTGACGATTTAATATTTATACTAAAACCAAATTTAAATAAGATACTGTAAGAATATAACTTTCTGTATACGATATATTCTTTAGTACATTTGTATTAAAATATGCACTTTTACTTGTAGTACATATTAGGTACATAATATGATATAATATAATGTATCTAAATATAATATTATAAATGTATATTGTAAACATTATATACACATACAATTTCAGATATAACAATATTAACAATATTAACTGCTGAACAACACAATTTATTTATATTTTATTCAAAAAAAATAGTTAACTTGTCCGGCATACTTTGATAGTCTTAGTCTTTAGGTTTTAGTTAGTAATTTTTTTTTATTGTTATTAAATTAAATATAATTTACTATGATAATAATAATATTATTAGCTACAGTAAATATATTCATAAGTTCGAACTATATAATTTTAACCTAACCTTCTCTGAATATTTTATATTTTACAGGTATCTCAACCCCCCTGGCTATTTTACAATATCTATATTTTCATAAATATGGATACGGTGGTTTACTGTTTTAAATTTTCTAATGTTTGAAATTATTTGAATAGAGATGGAAAAATATACATTTTTTTATGGAAATTACAATAAAAAGCAATATTGTAATTATTTATATTAAGTGTAAGTTGTTTATCTAAAATAAAAAGGTTTGGTTATATTATTATTTTGACAATATTAAAAAATATTTTATACTGCTTTGACGGGATCTGTATGTTTGGTGAATGCAATTCAAATCGGTTGGGATATACTGATATACATATCTTTTGATAAATTACTTAATTAAAATACCATATTATACGTTTGTGCAATTAAAAATAGTTATTTCTTAAAATGTCTAAGGTATGAAATTAATAAGCAGGTACGTTGAAAATATAGTATGGTAGTATATAAGTATGGTGAATATCATATGCAATTTAATACAAATTTATCGGCAATTATAAAAAAAAATAACAAAATGTTATTATATACCTCACGTTATCGTGCAGCGTGGCGAGAGAGGTCACTGTTATAAAAAAAGGACTTAAAAATATACAAATACATACTTATTATTTATTTCATAAACAAATTTTCGACCAAGTTATTACTTATTTCATCATTTATATACAATATATACTATCCACTATAATGCGGTTATCGTTTGGGCTGTAATACAAGTCAATAGTGGTATATATATATATAGGTGTCGTAATATGCCTTAATATTCGGCTGGCGAACTTACGAGTTAAAATATTACAAAAACTTTTATCATCCAAAAAGGCAGTTTGGACAAACTTTATAGTTGACGATGTTGATATATTAGTGCACGGTTTCCATGGCCCAGGTCCATATATCCCTTTTTCTCCTCCACAGACTATTATACTTGTGATACTTATATTGATCCATTAGATTCATTTGTTCATCCCTAACATTTTCTCTGTCACATCCACTTACATATTAATATACGGATACATAATATATTGACTATATTATGTACATTAACCAACTATGACAAAAACGGCAGCGACCTGTCAACTCACCGATCAGGGGTGTATAATATTAAATAATGTTAATGTAATAATTGCATTACTAATTATTATAAATACTTCTTGAAAAAAAATTAAGTCCCGAGGGAGAAATCCGATTCCCCTGCTCTCCTTAAAACAAATATTACACTAATACCGGCGCAAATGGACCGCTTAATCATAATATATTTATAAACCTACACGGATTAACCTTTATTTGATTATTTCCAGTTAAATTATTATTTATTAATTATATATTATATGTTAGTATAATCAACATTCCCACCTGTAATCTTGGCGCTCATTAGCTTTTAAGATTTTTAAATACAATAGTCAAAAATCTGTATTATATTATATTATATATCTTAGTTTGTGAAATAATGATATTTTTCAATATAATATAGTTTTTGGACTACTGTTTTTCTTTTAAATCTTAACGGTTGTTCAGTACCAATATAAATTATACAGATTATACAATACAGTAATGTACCTATAGAATGGGACAGCATTATTGACAGCACAGCGGTAGAAACACTAGGAAACGTAAACGGTTTTTGTATAGTTATTACTTATTATTGTCTCATATTTTTTATTTCATTTTTTTTTTTGCTCCGGCGCTTTTACGATTATTACTACAACGGCGGCAGTGACGCCTGCATCAAATTGGCTCAATTTGTCCAAGGGTCTTGTACACAAGGATCGTAATGGCCGATATTTCTAGAGCGGGGATGGCACACAGTGAACAATAACACACCTTTAGCAGTGACCAGTAAAAGGGTGTGCGTTTTAGGGAGGAAAAGAGTGGGAGAGAGAGAAAGAAAAGAAATTAGATAGATAAAAAGAAGAGAAAAAGTAGAGAACAGATATGGAAGTGGTGCTGTATAAAAACAGTTGAATTTTGGCGACAGTGGCTGAAAAATATCGTATATTTAATAACAATATCATGTACACGAAAAGGAAGAAATGAGATAGAGACGGAAACATATAGATAGAGAAATAAAAACGTCACGCGTTTCGAAGCAAAACGTCCCACGACATTCATCCGTTATATATATATATTATATTTAGAGCTGGTCGTGTTGTCATCATTGCGAGAAAAACACCACGACTCACCCTGTATATATATATTCGTAAGAAAACTGAAGAATTGTAAGTCGACCCACCTCCAACCCTGTCCGAACACAGGGCGATGGCGGTGATGGCGACGGATATAACGCGACTTGTGTTTTCGAGTGCACCCACCGCCGTTACAAATGCGTCGGTAGTATAAATGTCTGGAGCAGAGAGAATTTTCGGAAAACTATTGTATTGCACGCGCACAGCCACTATATACGCCTTCGCCGCCAAGTCATAAATTATTCATGTGGGCCGCCGTTGGTTTTGGAGTAAAAAAAAAAAACTCCGCTCTTCGTCTATTGCCGCGGTGGTTGTTTATTTCCAACATGTTCATATATAAGATATATAACAATATATATATATATATGTATATATTCAAAAGAAAGAGAGAGAAAGAGTGATGGAAACAGACGGAGAAAGAGATACTTGCTGTGTCGACTAAAAGAGTTGTATATTATACAACACATCCGAATTATTTGCAGAGGTAGGTATTTGACGTTTTTATATGCCGCCTTTCTATAATATATATATTCCTGTATTTCCCCTAGAGTTTTTCCGCGCGAAATTTACATATCTATCTATCCCGGACTAAGTAGTCATTATATAGTTGTATAGTATGATTATAGTTTCTTGGATTCGTCCAATATCGTTAATAACAACTGGCAACGGAGGCTTTGTGATAGGTATTCATAGACACATATAGTCTATAAATATTAAGGATACCGAGCACCAAGAGAAATTTAATGTGTATATTATAGGCGAATCTAAACTTTAAATGATTATAAAAACTATTACTTATTATTTCACGATATATTCAACGAAATATTATATATTTTTATTAGACCTACCATAATTTACAGAAAATCGATTATCTATTTTAAACTATGCAATTAAAATACCTATTTTTTGTTCTAAAAAAGAATCTATGATTACGATTAATTGTTGAACATAGTGAATGGATAAAATAAAGGAAAATGTAAAATGTTAGAATTGTATTTAAGCTAATTTTCCTAAAAAACAAGTATACTGTTTTAAAAATACCATTTTCATATAAATATAATATATTAATATACTATAAAAATTGGCTGAAGTGAACTGAAATTCATAAAAAGCAAATTATTTCATAGAAATATTGAATAAATGAAAATCTACTTTGATATTATATGGAATTCAAAACGCCAAGCACTAATACATCATTCTTATATCCCTCAAAGATTTGCATATATTTGTTTTAAATTTGTTTTATATTATTATATAATTTTGTAGTCATCATCTAAATTTTTATTAATCCGCTTGTTCTTTTTATTTTAGTAATAGAGTAGTTCACATTTTTTAAAACAGTTTCTGAAACTTAATAATATATTTTAAACAGCGTTCGTTGAATGTATTATAATAAACAATTTTAATAATCATTATATATTTGATTTCCTACATTGT
Organism: Rhopalosiphum padi; assembly: GCF_020882245.1. Classification (NCBI taxonomy): domain Eukaryota; kingdom Metazoa; phylum Arthropoda; class Insecta; order Hemiptera; family Aphididae; genus Rhopalosiphum; species Rhopalosiphum padi. The sequence continues at coordinate 74,916,842 of NC_083598.1, forward strand.
TTAATAATCCCAAACGTCTGCAGTGTTGAAAATTTGAAATGACCAACGACCGTGCGCTTAGTATCGATTTGCTCAGACTCTAGTTGAATGCAATGAGAGACGTATGAAAATGGAAATCTAATTACACACACAAACACACACACGCACACATATATACGTACATAAGATGATCGGACTTTAGTGCAGAACGGATCTGGGAATCGTAGGGATTTATAAAATTACCTATGTGCAATGGGTCAACGTACCGGTGTCTGGTCAAACAAGTGACCAGATACACAGGTATTTAATATATATTTTATGTAATGGTCTTTGAAATGCGACTCGTAGTGTTGTTTCCGACGATTTTACGGTTCGAGTGACGTACTGTATTATAATAATTTTAAAGAAAACCTTTTATACAGTGACGTTATCACGCGTCAGCTACATGCGAATAACCTAATCTGCCGGTTGCAGGATTTAGTTTGCATAACGCGTTTGTATTTTTTTTTTAATGTAATTTTTGACCAAAATATTCTTATTTAAAATAGCAGTTTTAGTAAAAAAAAAAAAAATAATAATAATAATAATAATAATGAGGTATATATAATATACCTCTATGTCAGTTATTTATTTACATATATAGGTATGTACATGCATATAATATGATAACTACAACTCGTAAGCAATAAATTCTCTAAATAGTCAAAAGTATGTATTTTAAACGATCATGTGAGTACCTGTATTACTCAGATATAAATATACAAAAACTACTACTTATAAAAATTAACTAAATTCAAAGGAAATCAAATTTAAAATGTTAATATTAAATCTAAAACGACACTATTACCTAATCTGCTAACCTGCCATTTACACACCCGAAATGAGTTTGTACTCAAAAACACAGATAACTAGAGTAACAGATATTTATATATATATAAATAAAAAAGAAGACTAATAAATAATAACGCAACTTTTTTGAGTGCTGAGTGGGTGAGTGGGAAGGGGCGTATAATTCCGAAAAGCCAAGTGCTCTCCTTTTCGTGTGTGTGCCCCTGACCTAAGCCTCGGTAGAGAGGCTTATACCGATATATATGATATATATATATATATATAGTCGTATATTATTATAGTTATATATAATACTGCACTGACGTCGCATTAATCTGGCGCCGTTTAAATCCCCTGTCTCGCCCTCACCACTCCCGTAGAATTTAGCTAATTAAGGCGCGACTCGACAACAATCTTTTTTCTACCGCGTTTTATTTAATTTCGTCCGGTTGACGACGGTTCGTGGTTGCAGTGTCCACGTACTTTATTATTTTTTTTCACAGTGTTTTGTCTTTACTCATTTTACCTACTACTGAATTTGAACAATTTACAGACATTGGGTGGTGGTTTTCATAGCGGCATCGAAAAGTGGGTAGAAAAACAAACGGGGAAATAAAAATAAAAAAATCGGATGCCGAGCCGTTGGTCCATAGCTGGCATATTCTGGGCCGAGAAAATGGCACTAGACTAAATTTAACCATCGCACTAAATTTAGAGACAGTGGCGGCGGCGGCGGACAAATGTACGTCGTTGCGTTATAGAGGTAGAAAACGATTAGAGAAAAAACAGCCGCTCCGGCGCTGCTCGTGACACATGACCGTCATAACCGATCTAATGAGCAGAACGCTGCGCGCAGTGGTGGAGAAAACAACGTCCCTTTCCCCATTTACCACACTCCCGCCGTCGAACCCGTGTTATTATTTCGTCGTCATAATGTCGTCATCGTGTGGCTTTATTTTTCGGTGGAAATATAATATTATTATAACGAAAAATATATACTCTGTATAATATTATATTAAAACGCAGGCGACGGCGGCGTGCGCACCGAACGTATCACCGCTGCCTAGGATAAAAAGCTTAGTGGTTTTTTTTTTCCGTTTATAATATCATATCGAGTTATATTTTTTTTTTCATTCTCCGTCTTTCCCTATTTGCCGTTGCTACTGTGTCCCTACGAAAACCTCAATATTACGATTTATGTTGTATATTATATACGAGTATACTGTTCGTCGAGAAAATTTCATATAAATTCTCGATCGAATCCGAAAGGATATATATAATATATATTTATTTACGTTCCCCTCGTCGCAATATATATATATATATATATATATAGTATATACATTTATAATACACATAACATACATATATGAAATTCACGAAAAAAACATTCAATTTATTTTATATATTGTATATATGCCCTATCAGGGATGTGCACTTTCCACGTATATAATAATAATAATAATATATAAAACTTTTTTTGGTTTCGTATAATGATGCTCAATGGATTTCCGCTTTATTCTCGCGATCGTGGTAACTCTCTCAAAGTCTTAAATTTTCGAATATACGAGTATACGCGTGGCAGCACCACGTTGCATGGTGTTCGAGCAAATTCCAGTTCAAAAATTTTATTTTCATTTATTTTTATTTTCATTTTTTTTTTTTTTTTTTGGTACACTGACAAAAGAAAAGAGTAATTCCCCGCTTGCCCACGACATAGCTTCCGGCGTTCGTTTTTAAAATTAGTACTGTAGTTTTGTTTCTCGTGTCAAGTGGACCGCTATCATCAATTACCAAAGATGACACAAAACGACGTCGTCATTAATCACGATTTTTGCTGTCGGGGAAGGGATGTCCGATCGTGCATTTGCAGCAGTTCGTTCCCGCCTCCCTCACTCCCGCGTCTCGTCAACAAACGATGTGGGATTTTTTTGTGATGTTTTCATTGAAAAAAAACACCACAAGGGTCGTATTACAAAACTCGTTTTTGAATAACATTATATATATATGTATATAAAAAAAAAAACGAGACAATTTTTCACGTAACATGAACAAATTCAATGAATAATGCCTAAAAATATACATAATAATAGTATAATATAATATATTATATTTAAGAATAAAAAGGAAGATAGCCCTGCAGAAAAGGTAGAACTAGTGAAAATATAAATAACGATTGATGAGCGTTTCGTTCTAATATTATAACAATAAATTAGATGATTGTACAATGCTATAATTTTAGACTTGGCATCTTGTGAATACACTAATATAATAATCAGGTCCAAAATATTGAAGTTAAATAGTACTCTTCTAGTTTTTATTTTTTTTATCAATAGTCCAATGCGTTCTCGTTTATATTTTTTAATCGTACAAAAATCCATTAAATTTAATTTTAAAACAATTTATTATGTACTAACAAAACGTATATTATTTAAATTTAAAATGTTTTTATATGATTAATAATATTTTTTATTTTATAAAATTATATACTTTTTAGAATAGTTTTAATTTGTAAAAAGTATATACTATATAGGTGTATATTATAAATTTTAATATAAATCTTGAACACAATTATTGGTATCATTAACCCTATAAGTTAGTGTTAATAAGTTTGTACTTGGAAATCTATTAATTATAATTATTGGCTGGGCAGAGTGCGTTTTTTGTTATTTTTTCTATATTTTTAAATTATTTTTTACGTAAATTAATAAATATGTAAATGTTCAACTGTATTTGTGAATTTACTTTTTTTAAATTAGTCGGTATAATGTACTTAACATTTACAAAGTAAGGAAAATACTTGGCACTTTATCTTCCAACAGACAATTCACTTTGAAGTATGAAACTCATTTGCTTTTTGCATATTTTGAACGCCACGTGCTGGTTGAATCATATTTTGTACCGCACTATTTAAAGAAGGATGACGATGACAATAATATATTGGTTCGATTTCATACAAAAAACAACGAAAATATACAGGCATTTCGTGTGATATCTTGTTAAGGTGATTTTTTTTTTATTAAATGATAGGTTGGATATATTATAATATACTTATTAAAATATATTTATATTATTTTATGATGGCTGTCAGAAAGATTTTTTTTTAACTAGATAGCTATTAGTAAAAATAAATGTTCACGTTAACATACCTATTATAAAAATAACATGGTTTCCTTTTTAACTATTACATGGCTAATGTGGTAACATTAGTTGTTAGGATATAAAAGACCATTAATTGTTTGTTGTGATGACTTTGATTTGCATTTTAGGAAAGGCTACAAAGTGGAATTTTAACAACAGATAATATGCTTATTGAAGACGATAGACCGATTATCGCACTATAAAAAATATTTTATTCGTAATAATTATTTTATGTATAGTAGGTATATAGATACATATTTGATTTTTTAACAGAAACACGACTCCTTGGAACCGCTCTTTTGTCGGCGACAGAAACGTAAGAGCGTTCGACGCACCCACATGCATACCTATATGCAACTATAATATATAAATTTAGAATTTATGGGGTTGTCGCACATATATAGTTTTGTGCCCATGACATTTCCAAAACTATACACCACACTTTTCTCTCCGTCCATACTTGGTTATTCGTTAGCGTTGATTTAAGAGACGGCTTGTTGTTAAGAGCGCGATCATAATATATACATATATAAACAGAAAGTTATATATGCTTTAGGGTGAGAGTAAAGGGAGAGACATCGCGCGTTGCATAGGCGCCCCATAAATAAATATTTAGCTGTGTGTATAAAGCGCGCTTGTTGGCGGCAGAAATAATAATAACAATAATAAACGGACGTCCCTTAAAAGTTAAAACTCGCAACGAAGAATCCAGCTCTAACCCAGCTCTTCCCGTCGTACATATTTTCCGATTACCACCACTCTTAATCTTTACTCACGAACTCTTTTCCGGAGGCTTATTCGATTTTTCTGTTATCATTATTGTTATAATGTATGCTTACACAAAAAACATTTTTGTAGCCGACATAGGTCGTTAGTTCTCACAATCGTTCGTTGTATCTCCCCGTTGTTATTATTTGCACTTATGCAATACGCCCACTCTTGCGGGGAACCAAAATCGACTAGAATAACGTTCTCTGTATACATTTTTGTACTTGAAACAATTTTTGTAACCATTTTGAGAATCCATGCTGGTTGTGCATATTCGCTACTCAAAGTTGTATTGCATATATAACTCACTATTAATATTATAACTGGAATGTCTTGCTAACAACAATTGTTGTAGTAGTAGTAGATGTAAATTATTAAATATAGTATTTGTGGTGCAATATCTTGTTCAGGATTAATTTCCATTTAAGTTGTGTAAATTTGCATTTTTGAAAGAAGATTTGTAAACTTGCTGTGCATCCAATTACAAAAATTAATTGCATATTCAAATCCAACGATAGTTTTAATTTGCATATAAAAATTAATTGCACTTTTTAGGGAGGAAAAACTAACTATAAGACTTTGAATATTTCTTTTGTTTCAATAACGCGATCAAAAGAAAACGAATTAATAAAATCCCACGCAGCATGCCGTCTGCACAATAATTATTTGCATTCGATTTCGTTTATGTTTAAAAAAAAAATTAAATTAAACATTAACAAAACGAAAATCACCCAGAGTCGTATCCAAGTAATATTGCAGCTATTTTATTTTTTTACCGGAGATAGTTTATTTTTAAAATATATAATTTATGTACAACAATAATCAATATATAAAAATCATATAATAGCCCCAAGTCCAATACAATATTGTCTGCTAATAAATACTGCATTACTATATCCAGGCATATAGACATAAAGTAATCTAATATAAAAATGTGTACACATAAAATGAGGTTCATAGAAAAAAAATTGGTATTATTTAAATATTATATTACAGATACACATGAATGGAACGTCGAAAGCCAATAACGTAATTTTTTTCACCGTACATTTCATTGTGGAGTTTCATTTCTTCAACCGCGAAATACTGAATATATATACATATTATACACGTAGAATGAAGCGGGATGGCAGCACTTTGATTTTATTATTATGGGCGGAAAAATTCGATATTCTGTGTTGAGACTATATTAGGCATTGGATTCAATAAATTTATGTAGTACATATTATATACATACAATAACGTTTTATTTCTTTTATTTAAATATATACATGTGTATAACGTAGCTATATTGTACATTCAGTCGGTCAATCTACCCCCTCCCATGCTTTAGCAGTTTACTAATTTAGCCAGTATATTATAATGCGTAGGCACACGAAAAAATACAACTTGCGTCGCACTATTATAACTATTCTTGTTATGTTATAATTATTATGCACAATATGAGTATATAGCTCCGCCGAAAACCGTCCTCACGAATCCGTAAACTATTATACCGCCACGGTAGCGGTTTTTACGTCCGCGCGAGGTAAGTACGCCGTCTATACATCGCGGGCGTATATTTAGCTGTTTAAAGTTGGGCTATTAAATGCACTCGGTATCCGCGCCAAGTTTGTATAAATTATATAATATATATATATATATATATGTATAGTGCGGCTCTAACGGCGCGACGCGTGGTGCGGCTTTTCGGCCGTCGTTATTATTATTTTTTTTTAACGCAAGCATGCACGCGTTTATATTATAAAGTTTAGAGAGTTTCTATTTGGTTTTTTTTCTCTTAATGCCGATGTTCACGAACTTTGTGGAGTAATATGGAAGAAAAAAATAAGAAACGGGATTCAAAGCGTCCGCCCGCCCATTCCGTCACCTCGACGGTTTTGGCCTGCCGCATAATGAACTTTCCGGTATCGACCAAAACGCGGTGTAGTGGGTTCTAATCTAAGGATTTTACACTATCGTACGTATATTATATACATATATCTGCATTTACACTATAACGGTTGAGTATACACTGTGAGTCAAGTGTGATTGTATAACATGATTTGTTGGTATATATTAAAATGTATAACCTTTGCTGCCGTTGCCGCTGATATTTCAGTATAGGTAGGTAAATTTTATTATTACGACTATTATTAATTATTATTATATGATCGTATTTTTATTCCGCTTCAAATGAGCCTCATTGTTTTTGTCAACCGATTTGTGAAATATACATATATATGTATATTGTATATGTATAGTATGTATAATATATTAATGGCAATGGTACGCGTATTGATTTTTAACAAAGCAAGTACACTGTATATTTTTTTCTAGTACTCGAGATTTGGATTAATACGTGTATCATATATTCCATATAATATTAACATGGCGTAGAGTAATAAAAAACAATTTCTTGCAATCGACTCGTATTTATTATTTTTTTTATTCGAAAGGACATGCTGTGCAATTAGTCTAGATAAATACGCTTTTAATATTAATTATACATTGAATAATAATTATTGTTTTTATTTTTGTTCTAACGAATCATTGATTGATATATTTTTTTATGTTTTGTATCAAAATATTATAATGCAATGAATATATATACTATTATACTGTCTACTTATAAACCATAATTCGTATATTTACAAGGTGCGTAATACAATATAATATTAGGCATGTACTTATACCTATACCAGCAGCCATACCTAGGTATACTGTATTGTAATATCATATTCTATATTATAAACTGTGCTTGTTGCGTAATCATATATTTTATAATATGTATATTCATGCCTTAGGATTAACACAGTGACGTTGTTTCTATTCGGTAGATAATATATTAACCCGCAAGAATAAACATTAACAGGACGTGGAAAATACCTGTCGTCCTATTCGAGTTGGAATTAAACATTATTATAGGTTCAATTACCTAATATAATTTATAAACATATCTTTTAGGGAAAATATGGAAAATATTTATTTTTATTATTCTGTTATACTATCTTGCGCATTTACATGAACTTTTACTTGAGATAACCATGTTCAACCCGTGTCGTAACTAAAATTAAAATTACGAGAAACCTGAGATTTTGAGGTAAATTAGTTACAGTCACTCTTATTTTTTATTATGTATTTATATATGTGTGTGTGTGTGTGTGTGTGTGTGTGTGTGTGTGTGTGTGTGTGTGATATATGCTATTATATAGTATACAAACCGCGATTACAGCATTATTGACACGGACGAAATGGGATGGTGCTGGTGTTTCGCAAAGTATATATACCAACACCCCACGCGTGCAAACAAAAACATGTGACGAGGGTGTCGAGTAAAATGGGCAGTTGCTTTAAACTTTAGGACGATACAGTACGTAGGCCCCTACGACGGATATAAAGCATCATAAACGGGGTTGGAGATCGGTGGCGGAGAACGCTAATTTTCCGGTTCCGAAGTTTCAATGCCCCTTGAACGCCACCGCCACCACTCTTTGGTGACAATATTATTAGCACCAACAGCCGCCGACGTAGCTATTTCTTGCGTACAAAGTAATTTAAATTTCATTAAGTTCATATGCGACCTGAACGTTTCTCACACAATACGTTTAAATATTATATTGAAGTTTAAAAATATTATATTTTTACTGTATAATATATATTATATTGCAAAATATCTGAGGCAGTGAGGAGGAATCATCATAATGTTTGATTATTTAATTATATTATTTCATATTTGATCGATAATTATTATTATTATTGCTATGTTAATCAAGTAAGTCATATGTGAATGTGCTGTGTACAGTTTCAAAAACTAGAATATTATACATTTAAATAATATAATATACATAATATCATTATGCTAATATACGCGCTGGGCGTCAAAAACTCCCTGGATATATTATACTCTAACTTATTATACACTATTTTAAAATCAATCACTTATGGACTACAGCTGCTGACTCTAAAGAAAGATAGAGACATAAATTGAAAGAAAGACAGATATGAGAGTGGAAGAGCTGTTTATTTTTCTTTATTTTTTTTTAATGAGTATATTATTATTGTTTTTTATTATTTTTTATCACTTAACGACCGGCTGCTGCTACTGTCGTTCTGAGACCATTTTGAATAGCATCGTAGCTGATTTTCTAGAAAATTATTTTAACGGGATTAAAATACAAAGCCAAAGACATAAATGAGACTTTAAGTCTATCTCTGACGGGTAGCGAGGGGAGCAAAACAATATATATGTGTATACAAAGACAAATTGTTTTTCCTTATTTTATTTATATATTCGTATTTCATTGACGACGATACCACTCTTATTTTAACGTGTGCGTGGGTGTGTTCACACTTATACGGCTTTTAATTTAACATAATTACAGCAAACGTTTTATGATTTCATAATAATTCGATCGGGCAGTATCATAAATACACTTATACCTATATTATATCTAAAGGCCAAACGTCGTCGCGAAATAACGTGTGCCACCCGTCTACCCTCATTAATTAAAAGACGACTCGACAAACTACATGACTCTCTGCAGTATGTTTGATATTTAACGTATATCCTATAAATATAGAAATAATAACACTAACAAGTAAAACTTCAATAGTAGCTGTAGTCTTTGTAACATACTTAGAGATACATATATATTGAACTCTTGATTTAGTTTAACAAATAAAGATGCACAAAACACTAAAATAAGTTTAGAGATAACATTTATATAATTTGGACACTTAAGATTTATGATGCTTGGTGGATGGCGCCAGTAACGGTTAATTCCATAATTAATAATACTAACATCATACATAAGATGGACAAGTATAAACAAGAATAAAAATGAGTTATCATAGTATATTATTATATTAAGTTTAGAAGGTTAGATATGCGTAAAATCTCAAACGTTTTGTGAAACAATATCACGTGAAGTACTCTGCGCATTTCTATTTTATATTATTCGATAAATTAAATTAACATTATATCGTATAATGTATAATATACAATGTTTTCTACAGTCGATTATCGTGTACATTATTAATCGTGTTTGATTTTAACGCGTTATATATAGTAAATAATAATAATATATATTATACGCATGTCCGAGTGTTATTATTTGAGCTCGAATAGACTGCCACTACCTCCACTGACGCCCAATTTAAGTCCTAAGTAATGTCTTTCAATTTTTCAATATTTCTATAACATGCAGAAACCAGCTGAACAAGACGGTGGTGGGGATAGAGTTGGCCATCGTCCGTGCCAAACCGCGAGTGAACGTTGAAAAATCGTCGGGGGTAAACAAATAAGGCGACTCAAGGAATCGCATAAAAATAAAATAAATCCACCAAAGGCCGACCAACGTCATCACTCATTGTATTGTTGGTAATGATAATAATAATAAATACAAATGCGTTCAGCGCCTGTATAACTTAATGGTTTATGTGAATTTAATTGTTAATGCTTCTACAGCAGTTGGATAGCTCATAACAATCATAACATTATATATTATCCAATCCACTATTCCTATAACCATCTATCATTTATTATTATTTATTATTTATAAATTCATGATTATAGATCATCCCTAAATATACGACTAGTGAACGTAGGTACTATACATTTATAAACAGAGCGATCGACTTATATAGCTTTAATAGCTACATTTCGGCGACGACGCTGACCAGAACTTCGACCTCGCCCAAATTGAACATGAAAAATGAGGAGGGGAGACGTTTTAATTTTACAAACTACAATGAGAACTATAAGTGGTTGGAGGAATATAATTGTGGAGGGAGCTTATATAATATACAATATATATATACTAGCCACCCTTTCAGGGAGTATCACCTTAAGGGGTGAAACTTTGCTAGTCGAGTACGACAGTCAAATACTTGCACACCTTACCCAAACCAAGAGTGATTAATACTCTTTGGATTCTCTCTCGATCGATAGTGGAAGACCTACCCCATATACCAGCGATTATATTCATAATACGATGGAAAACTACGTTGGTAGCTGTTGGTAATTTTGGGTAATTCGATATTTCACAGGTGTGGTGCTTAAAATTCCGTAAAAGTTTGCAATTCAGTAATCCATCATAACCAGCATCAAAATCTCTCTCAGTGGGCTGCGGTCACACACTTGGGAGTCTTTAATAATATTATATTTACTATATTAAAATGTACCCGTCCCGGTTATTACTTAAGATTATGTTCGAGATGGGTAGAGTGAAGTTGGATATCGACTGACGATATGTAGATCTGATGTTAAGCCCACATATATGTCTGAACTGTTCTAATAGATAAAATGTATTTCTAGTGAAACTTAATCACGGGTCAAAAACTAGGTCTGATAGTCTTGTACATCACACTATGTACGTAATACTTTGAAAATGTTTTTATTTGTTTTTAGTATGAAAGACCAGTATTATACAATACTAGTGTATACATTATTATTGAAACTAATTTGTATACAAACTATTCAACAATAAATTAAATATAAATAGTTAAGCACATTGTAAAGTACAGTTAAGATTTAGTTGTTTAGTGTAAATGAATTACCTACCAATATAATATTATTGTGGTTTCAAATTTTAAAAACAGAATATTAAATGAAACACCATAATACAGAAAATGTCGACTAATTCACACAATATTTTATTTTAACACTTATGTGTGGTATATTATATTTTATCACAAAATAAATTATTCAAATTGCGTTATTTTAAAATTTGACATTCAATTATACGGCCTAATAAGACTGTTATCTCTATCTAAAATGTATATTACCAAGTACCTAAACAACACTAAATTGTTTAAATTATTCTATAATATTGTCTGTACATATAACAATATTACGTATTTTATTTTCATTTTCATTTTTCAACTCAAAAACGAAAAATAAAATAAATAAGGTTTATTTAAGTAATATTTTTTGTATTTATTTTGGATTTCTATTAGCTGGCTTATATCATAATATATTATAGGAATCAGCGTCAGACTACATTTTCGTTTCCACCTGCGACCGTGCGCCGCGTGCACACATAAGTATACGCTAGTTTATTTTCCTCGGTATTCGTTAAAAAAAAAAAATAGAAGAAAAGAAATAAAGAGAAAACGAGTAGAAAAAGCCAACATGTCACTAATAATGAAAGACAATCCATTGAGTGCGCGTAAGTCTGGACGGGATCCAAACGCGGACGTATGAGTATTGCGGCGGCGCAGTGGTAGCTCAATGTCGATGACGTGTATCTCCAACGACAAAATATTATTATAAATAAAAATTCCCCTGCGTACAAAAAAACGCAATAGATCAAAAAGTTTACGGTCTAGAAATTACGGTTGTTAAAACGTGTTATACTACAACGGTATAGTACTCGTACTCAGCGGTGACTTCCCGTCATTGTTGTTGTGGGTTCGGAGGACCTTTTGACCCTTTGAACGCACTGCCGCGCGCCGATACACGTGCAGACCGCATACAAGCTTTTCCGTCCTTATATTATACATGGATGTATACGTATTACATATAAGGTATTATGATACCATGTTTTTATATTATTATTAGTTTTTTTATATATATCAAATATATAAACTTTTACACTATTGATCGTTTGGTCACCAACTCTGTCAATATCTCTAATAATAAATAACAATAATATTGTCAAAGAAAAATATATTTTATCATAATTACGAATCTCGCTCGATTGGTTTGTATCAAAATATCCATGTTTAATTAGTGATCATTTAATTTTATAATAAAGGATCGCACACCTGTAAGACACACCCACTGGACCTAACCACCTAAACCGTGACAAAAGTAAACTATTTCTGCTGTTATAGTGAGGATGCTGATAAATAATGCGATTACTATGTCACGTGGGTATATATAACGTATAATAACATCTAGGTTAATAATAATTAAAAATGGAAGAGTAACCTGAAAAATGCTTTTTTTACCCTTATAATATACCTGTATAATGATTAAATAATGTATTGAAATACATATTTGTAACATAATATAATATACTAAGTATATGTACATGGAACTCGCATCAATACCGCATTCCTCAATTACCCATACATGATATAATATTTGTTGTGCATGGTGTGTTTGTTTGTGTGTATATAGGTACCTATATCCATAAAGTTTAGACATTACTTCAATTTCAATTACAGTAAACTGACGCTTATCCGTTTTTGCAGGCGCGGAACTGTCCGTAATAACGTGCATATATGGAGTATATCTGCCAATAATTGGATTTTACATTTAGTCATTAACTGTTGGGAATTGAAAAATATTAATTTGCAATATCATAATAATATTATGTGCTGTACGATGAAATAGTAATATAATATAAGCCTGAGTAATGCGTACAAAATACTACATAGATGATTTTATGAATTTTACTATTTTTTCAAGATTCGAGGGCTGAGTATTTTACAACCATATATTATTATTGTTTATTATTTTGGCGAATCCGTCGGCGTACGATAATAAACTTTTATTTTTTTCTAATTTATATACACACACATGAGCGCAATGCGCATACACGTATATAGTTATAAGTTTCCCTTTACAAACCGACGTTAATGTAAGGCTTGAGAGGTCTGGCGGCAAACGTTAGTTATTGTTGTTTCTGTCGGAGACGAGACGGCTGGGGTAGAAAAATAAGAATCTACAGATCGTGACTTGAGTGCTGAAACCATTTTTCTATGGAACGTAAAACGAAAAATTCCTGTAGCCGTGCCGGGGAGGCTATGCGCAGAAATCTCGTTTCGAATCCTCGCATTGTACTCTCAGACCTTAACAAATGGACCGACGATTGGTCGAACGAAAAACCAGCTCGTAAATATAACATGCAATTTAATGCGAGCCGTCAATAATAGCTGACTATTGAGCTTGTAATGATAAACGAAAAGTTACGGATATGCACTATGCAGTTTGCACGTATTTTTATTTTAAATATTGATAATATGTATAACTCTACCTATCTAACCTTATTATTTGACACGCAATATTTCACTCTGTAATACTGACGATTAAATATTTTAATAATGTGCATTTTTATGTTTAGAGAATATCATTATATTCAACTGTTATTAAACTAATATAATTTATAACAGTTAAAAAAATATAATATGCTTATTATAAATATCCACAATTCATCATATTTGTTTTGAACTTTAAACTTAATTTATACATCACTTCAATGTGATTTGATTAATTTAATATTCGCTAAATAATTTTTAGGATGTTGATCGATGATATACTATTAGAAGTTGACATTATATGTATACAACTGCCAAAACATTAAAATGCCTTTAACATTTCCAAAGAAATTTCTAGGTTACCCTTTAAGTTTTAAAAGGATTTGACAGGCTTATAAAAAAAGTAAAATGGTTTAGTTTTATCAAACTTTTCTCTTCGTGAACAGAAATTGAATCCGGAAACATATAATTTATAATAAATGCAACAACCAGCGCAGACTCAAAATGTATCCCTGATACTCATAATAAATATTTTAAGAGGAAGTAAAACATAATAGTCTTTGCATTACAAGTGCAATTGTTTTCTGAATATATTATTTGTAATTTTTTTTATATTATAAAAGGTGAAAAACAAGTTTCATTTTATAACTTAAATATTATATAAAACCATACTTTAAAAAATAGTTTGATTACACTATAATAATACCTAACCGGAGGATTTAATTTTAATATGTTTACGATATTTAAATATTTATACTATTTATAATAAGTATTTTTAAACATTTTAATTTTTCAGTGATAAATATATATATATATATATATCTTGCAAGATACCTAGAGATATTTGTTTTATTGAATGTATTCTTAAATATAAAAATAATGACATGAGTGTTAATCAATAAGTGAAATAAATTATAATAGAAAAACAATACCCATTCGGCATTCCTCTATTGATATACCAAATCGTAAAATAAATTATATTTATGTCTCTGTATTACCTATATGCCCACGGGAATCGTATGATAAATTTACTATGTGCAAATTATTTTCTGTTCGTTTGTTCTAATTTGTCGGACGATAAATTATTTTTTCCACTATTACTTGTGACGATTTATTTGCAACATCAATTATTTAGTATAATATACTATATTTTATAATATACATTATACTTATTACAAATACATCATATAAAAAATTTAATAGTTTATTATGAACTATAAAATTTAAAATTACTTTGAAACCAAATTCGTAATAAGGTTTTATATTTTAAATATACTACAAAATTCCAACAACTGCAAGCAGCTCATCAAAAGCTCAATATTTTTTTTCATTTATTATTCACACGTCCTTCTGATGGTAGCCAAGTATATTACTGATTTGTATTTATCCCTCTCAAATTAAACATCAAGTTAAACTTTATAAATAAAAACAATTTAAATTATTTTTTAACAAATCGATACTTCACATTATAATAAATTATTCTACTACATATACTCAAAATCTCATATAATAAATATTATTTTTCAAGAGTTATTATCTTTAAACAGTTATTGACTTGTTGCGGTAGGACAAATTGAAATTTTTACTGCGTTGCGGCGCAGGATTGTTATTTGCGAGTTTTACAATTATAATAAATAATAATTCATCTGCGCCATACAGCTGTTTTTAAGATTTTCACAAGTTTAGTCATTTTGTTCGTGACTTGAATAATTCTACGATAATTATGTTAGAATTGTTCTACGTGCGTTCGCACTCAGTACACGTTTAATCGGACCTACAACACAACGGACACACAACGCCACATAGTAACATAATAATACTTATAATATATCACAGACTCTATTAAAGTACAGGAATACAATGAGTTGTAAGAAAAACGACGTTTTTGACAACAATACAAAATATAATTATCACCGAATCAACCGGATTTGAATATAATAATAATATAATAGTGGTTTTACTCCCCCACCGACCATCACTGTTCAGAAATATAATTAAAACGACGCGAGCTGCCACCCGGTCGCATTGTTTTGAGCTTGATCCGACGTATATATAATAAATTATTAATATCACCCGCGTGCTTTTGTGACGGCGGGGTGACTGACGAGGCGGGAATAAGAAGAGTTAAACCTTTTAAAAGTTTTGAAAGAGTTTTTAGACGACAGAATCTTGATGGCCCAACATAATACATGAGCCCTATAGACATCACGCACCGCCACCGTATATAGTTCTCGGCAGGGGCGAGTTTCTATTGAACTCTGTCCAACTGTCGCGACTCTACCGGTTACCAGTATCGGTACACATTTTATTTCGATACCAAGATTTCTTGAAAATACACTTAGTATATTATAGTGATGTCAGTTCTAATATAGTTTGTTTTAATACCCACTGCATATTATGTAACCCTGTATTGAGTATAATATATTATGCAACTATAGGGGCAATTAATAAGTGTTACGTAGAAATCGATGATTTAATACATGGTTAAAATAAATCGATTTTGATTTTATAAAATGTTTATAGTATAAATTATTCTTTTGTTATTTTATAATTTAATTGCAAAAAAAATTAATTAAAGTAAAAAAGGGGCAAAATAAAAATTTTCAACGAATTTTTACGGATGAAGTACATAGAATTATTCTGCATAATATTATTTAAATCTAAAATATAACTACTATTATTCGGAACATAATATATTATTTATGTGTATTTATGAAATTGTTTAAATTAATATAATTTATTATATTAATACTTAACTATAAAAATTTATAAAATTAGATCAAATTGTAAGGACAGAGACTAGTTGTATTACTAGTTATTATTACTATCATTGTTATTTATTATGTGTGTACTCTATACATGCTCGATGGTCATCGCGTTTTTTTAGTAAAATGTTTTTGCTATGTATCATATAGCAAGCTTAGGCTATTTCAGTATTTGCGAGCATGTAAAATAAAAACGAGTGTAAAGTGACCAGTTTCAATTAGCTTTAAGCCAAATACGAATAAAAAATAAACATCTATATAATGAACAAGGGTGGTGAATGCTTAAATAAATTGATCATTATACAATCAATGATAATTGGTATTAATGCAACAAGAAAAAATAATTTACGAGGATGGAAGACATATTTGAATAAATGCATATTACAGTGATATAAAGCGAAAGATAAATCAAAATTCAACATCTCTGTCACTCCATAATATAAACCTGAAGATTTTGTGCACACAAAACATGAGTAAAAATATTATTATTCGGAACAGGAAAGGAATGTGCAAGTACACTGCATATTTTGATCGAATTCTTGAAGCAATGAAAATTTTTAAGGGGTAATAACTAGGCATTTTATATGGCATGTGGATTTTGCGAAATACATGTTTTATTTTCGTATTTTTAAGACAAGAATATCGATGATTAATCGATCAATTTTAAAAATGGTTGCGTGATATAAAAGAGTATTATTGATAAAAATTATAAACTTAAGAAAAATATTTCAACCTGGTGCTAATAATAATATTATATACAGAGGACATCAGGAGATGCCGCAAATTATTTAAATTCCTATCCATCAACACTATTATTATGTTTACTTTATGTGTACTGTATTGTCTATATTCATATATCGTAATATACTATCTATATTACATCAGCTATATTGGCAAAAACACGCAGTCCATTGTTATAAAAGTATAGGTTTGAAAACTACAGATATGGTTATAAAGTCATACCTGGTTACTGTCACGGTTGTTACAAAGTATAAAATGTCGTTTCGAATAAAAATGAACGAAAGCTTTACGATTGTTATTTTATTAATATTTTTATTTATTAGTTTCGTTTTATTTTTCTCATGTATAAATATATATATTATAGGATGCCAACAATATTATCTAGACGCACATCTCCATTAGAACGTATCGAATTTTTTTTTTAAATTGTTTTAATTACTTTTTTTATTGGTATTAGTTGTAAAGTTACTGTGCTCATTTCTATAACTAATTTTTTATAATACGATAGTAGATTTATAGTTCTTTATCCACGCAACCACTGGAAAAAATCTTGTTTGTACCACTTGACTAGAACAAGCAACAACCAAAATTAAGCTTTTATCAGATATTGTTTCGCTACATATTCAACATGCCTTTACTTCGAAAAATATAATACTAATCGGATGATCGGATGATTTTTATAATATTTATATTATAATTTCAAAACAAAATAATACCCTGATCCGATTATAATATGCTATTAGTTATGTGCATGTTTTATTAATATTATATATAATGAATTGATTCTCAGATATATATTTAATCTTCAGTTTGTTTTTTGAAAAATATAATATAGATGTCACTAAGTACTTTTTATGACGTTATAATATTTTATGATTACTATTTGAATTAAGTTTTATTTCTAGGAATTGTATTAAATTAATTTTTTGCCAATTATATTATGTCATTATACCTATATTTTTTCGAAAAGTAATTACTAGTTTTGCTATAGTAAAAACAAATAATTTAATATTGTATAGGTATTATGATATCATTACGACATCAGTTAAAATCAATAACATTTTAAAAGTCTATTATAATGATTTTGTTCGATTGGTAAGGAATCGAAGACGGATCACGAATAAATATTAAACGAAACAGCAATGTCCCTAAAGTAAGTTTTGTTGTATTCCTAGCGCCCGGTGGTGATTATTAACAATAATAATACATAATAGTAAGAATAATAATTAATGATAAAATAATTATAATTATTGTTTATTAATATCATTGTATTACGCTTGAGTACTCCAAACTGGTGGACGACAATGAAAACGAACTAGTGTAGGTATTAGTGTATTACACAGCTGCAATAGTGTGTACCACAATAATAACTGTCTGGGTGTAATAGAGTATAACATTGCCTGCAGGTAATTACTGTGTCATTAAAGTAGTTTTCTAAAAACTTTTCATGGGGGGGAAGCATTGTCGGGTAATTCGCGAGGATTTGTAATTATTAAACTTTAGCGGACGACAGGTAGGTAGGTGGGCAATGAACATTAGCTATAGGCGGATTAATCTAAGTATTAGGAATTAAGTAAGTAGGTAGAAATAATAATATTATGTAGACCATTATTATAGGTAGACATGGGTGCGCTTATGTATCGTAACCGCAATCGGATACCATAGGAAAAAGCGAAACGGGAAAAAATAAATATAATACTCGAGTACTCTCTTATTCATTTTGGTCGCGGCGCCCCGTTTTGCATATATGTACGCAAACTTCTGAGCCTGGTCCGTCGACCCGTACGCCACTCTCATGGGGCTTCTATCTCTCGCTCTCAAGTGCCCTTGGACCCTCGACGCCGAAATGATTTATGTGCGTGATGTATTCGACCGACGGAACGCAGACGGCGCGCAGAGTAGATTTTCTACACCCCATCTACCACTCAACCGTCATTATTTTCGCGCAAAAGGTGATAGAGGCTTTGGTGGTGGGGTGGAAGAGGCACTGGAGACGGTGGCAATGCCAGCGCATTATGTATATGTAGCAGAGTGTAGGTACCTACCATTATATTACACGTAGTTGTGTGTACAAAATTCTAGGGGCCCCGTACGTTATTATTATTTTTCTTCCCCTCGTGTATATTATTATTAAAATATATTTCTTTTCAATTCTCGCGCCGGAAGAATTTTCGCTTTCCATTCATCTGGATTGATAGAGTGTATAAGCATCATCCGAGAATTCAATGCGGCTTCGACCTTACAAACGGTGCGAATAAAAAAAAAAATTAAAAAAGTAGCAACCCTAATTAATTAAATCCCCGTTTCTCGGTACCTGGGATAACTATAATCCGCGCGTATAGACGTATATAGTATAATACTTTCGCATGTTTGTATAATGTGCGCTGGTTTTTATACATTACTCTACTGAACAAACGGTATACCGGAAATCGGTACCGTAAGATAACCAACAACCACGTAGAATTTATTTTGTTATCGTGTCCTACCGATAAAATAATAAGTCAATCAAAATATCGTAAAACCAAAAAATTAGTCAACTAATCAAATTCAAAAATGTTCACTTGCAATTTAACTGTTCCGCAAAAAGCTGTATTATTTTTTATTCATTTTAGGAGTGGTTGAAATAATTCGATGGCAATCATACGTAATATTTTATAAGAACCCGCTTGACACCATCAAATATTAATTTTGTCATTGTATACTAGAATATAATATATTATATATTTTTCAAATTGCTGTATTACTAATCTTGGCTTACCACTTATCTAAACCATTTTTTTCTTTACTGAATGTATGATCACGGTGCTAAATAATCATTCTATTTGGCTATGTACTATTTATGTATATTGTATAACAAAATGGTGAAGCATAATATATGTGTATAACATGTTGAGCTATCCGCCAGTTACGAGTTTAACCACCAAATAACTTATATTATTGGATCGGAAACAAAAAAATGAACAAGTGATGATAAATCGAGGTATATTGTACTACATATATGTGTATTATATAAATAAAAATCTACTCAACCGTTTACCGGGCATCGGGGATTGCTGGCATTTAAATATAAATCTACCTCGCGTTAGAACTAGTACGATCGATCGGCTGTTGTCCACTATAATAATGATAAATGATTATTCTAAAGACGCGTTGAAATCCATGTAGTACAGTTTATTATTGTACCGTTAGTACAAAACGCGTGGCGAAATGTCAAATTCGATCGAGGTCTAGTCCGCCAATCCCGAACGCTCGAGATTCACTCGGTGTAGGAAAACTGCGTCATTACCGGGTGGTGGGTATAATAATATTATATACCGGGTATATAATTATACTTGTAGCCATTTTATTTATAATAATTATGATTAAAACTTAAAATAATTTATAAATATAAGATATTTAAATATTTTGAACTGTAAAAAAATACCACTTAATAACTACTATGTATAATGCATTTACAAGTGTTTGCCAGTGCATTCAGCATTCTACTGAATCATCCAGAAAGTTAATTGGCCATTTTTTAAAGTTCTAATGCAAACGTTTTAATCCTCAAAAAATTTTACTTTGAATAATTTTACATATTTGAACACAAATTATGTGTAATTTTACTATGGAGCAATATATTAATAATAACCATTAAGTTATGAATTATATTATATAACTACTTATTATATAGTGCCTTGGTAGTGAGACCCATAACGAGTATGCATTTATCATAGGCTATCTCATATATTCATAATGACGGAAACTGCTTGTGGCTCATGGGTATATGATAATATAATAAATACTATAGGAGGCGCTTACGCGAAGACGCCGATGAGCGCTTTATTTCTCGTCCATATCGAGCAGATACGCCTTTTGGGGTTGATATGCGTATATAGTATACACTTATATATATTGATTGATGGATCGTGTCCGGCTCTTCACTGCATCAATCTATCACTCGCTAGTTTCCGGACTTGAGTTCGCCGGTCAGGTGTGCTCAGGGCGGGCCACAGACGACGCCCTTCTATATTTATATCGTGAGCAGTTTTAGACGCTTCGCGTGTTTACGTCACGAGTTTAAAAAGCTTTTTCTGAACTTAAGAGTATTTTGCGAATAACGGTACCATTATAATAATTGTACGGTAGATAATACATAATACCTATATGCAGCAGTGATCGTGGTTACATTAATGTGTGAGTGTAGTATATATTTACGTGTGTGTATGCGTCGTATCCAAAAATGAAAAGCGATGAAGAACAAGAACGAGAAAAAAAGAAAAAAATACCATCGAGAGAAAAAGTGTTTGGAGCAAAATAAGTGTGCCATTATTTTTATCACCCGGGTGTTTTGGAAAAAAAAACAACAACAAGATTTAGTGAAAATTGTACGTCCGTAATTTATCTTGAAGACGGGTCGAGTTGAATCGGATCGATAAGAATATGAAAAACGATTCTTTACCGGAAGTCTGCAGTGTATGCTAGTATGAGTGCGTATTTTCGAATGGACGAGAGAAAAATATGTACTTTATCTTTATATATCCAGCCTTCCTTGCAACAACCAATACAGCACTCAGTCCAGATTACACGAGACGTTGTTCCACGACTCAAAGAGAATCTGAAGAGAAAATCGTATAGAAAGTGATAGATTTTAATAAATAGATAGGTAAATGTTAAGAGAGTTAGACTTACGATTAAGCTAATAAATAAAATTACTAAATAGCGTATATTGCTTTTATCCCAGAGGCCGGAAAATGTGTCTTTTGGACAAATTTTATCTGGAAATATATTTATGTTTTAAATTTGTATTTTTTATGATGAATTAAATAATGTTTTCATTAGTTTTCATTTGATCCCCTAAATGCTCAAACAATATATTGGCGATGTACCGTTTACACTATACAGTATACAATATACATATTGCATATTATATACTTAATACATTTCTCCTAGATTTATCTTATTGGATTAAAACTTATAAGGTATACATATATACATACTTAAAAAAAAATCGAGAGACTGAAGTGCTCTTAAGAATTTTTACTATTTACGCCACTGAATGATCGTATTTACTACACATTTAACAAATATTAAAAAATTGTTTTACTTACTCGTATATTTGAAAACGCTCTGCAGTGTATACATAAGTACGGTTTTTGCTAGTCATTTTGCTTCAGGATAGTAATGTTGAATGTTGATATACAATATTCTTATATCATGCGATAAATAATAATATAGGTAGGTACACATTAGTTAATAGTTCATTACATTCACTGTGTTCACATGCTTATCACTATTCTTCATTTACTTGGACGAAGTTACCGTATATTTTATTTGGCATATTAATGTAAATAAGTATGTATAAAAATTAGCGAATACCTAAGAGAGATAAAACGTAAATGCGTATGAATATAACCCTAATCTTCTGCCAATAGAAATAAAAATTAACTGTTAAAAATCACGAGACGCACCAAAATGATCTAATATCAACATAATATCGTTTGTGAATGTGTGATATTACTTATCGGATATATAAATAATATTGTTATAATGTTCAGTTTTCCACGGCGTTCGAGAACTAATTGCGGATACATTAGCATCCTGATAATATACCGTACACGAGTATCAATACATTCGTATTAATATTAAAATCATTACAGTGAACTAAATTTTATTTATAATGATAAACGTGTAAATCGTGTAATATAATAGTGTGTAATTATTGTGTACACGGCTACACTGCAATAGCAATAGTTTTATGCACTGCGAGTCACGTAATAACTACAGTGGAATCGCACAGTTATAGTAATATAATATAACATTAAGTACTAACGTCAATATTTAAATTATAATATGCATCGCGAATTATAAATAAGAAGTACGAACGAGTTTTGTTTTTACTATTAATACTGAGATTATAATTATTTTACTACGTTGATGACGAGGAATATTTCGATTACAAGAATCATAAATGTAATTACTTAATATTTATAAAGTCGTATGAAGAAGTTATTTATACGTTAAATTCGATCACTGACAAGAGGGGAAAAATGGTTCAAACTGAAAATGAAAACGAAATCGGAAAAAATCAACCTATATCAAACTATTTAATATTCTTAATACCGTAAGTAGGTTATATATTACAAAAGTATAGACCAACCGCTAGCGCATATAACGACATGATTGAAATAATTTTGAATACGTGATAATTAATATTATTCTGACACGTATAAACGGATTTTTTATTTCCCAATTGATTATGTGTTAAATGTTCTTGTATAATATATGTGTGTAATATGTCACATTTTTTACTTTTTGGGTTTGGGTTATAATAATTTTATCGCTGCGGCAATAACGCACAAACTTTTACAATTTCCAACATTTCCGTTCTTGTGAATACATATGTAATAAGTCTCATGTCTTATACATGAGCAAAAAACTTAAATATTTTATTCGTCGCGTCTCGTGGTCTGAAACATGTTTTCATTGAATAGTGACGGACGTATTAAAGTTCAGTGGTTCATCGTTGATAGATATGTTATTTTTGCAACCAAACTATAAATAAGGATTAAAATTAAATGTACAAGTGCAATTGAAATACTTCCCGCATTAAAGGGCCAAAAAAGCTAATTTTTTGAAAATTATAAATTAGATTAAAAAAATGTGTATGCGCTTATCGGAGAATTGCATGTGTATTTGTGTAACGGCGATTGCTATGAATCTGAAAGTTAAACGCGAGGCATTGTAAACACAAATAGTAAATATCTATCTAAATAGTATAAAAGACATACGTCATGCGACAGATCTGTAGCAATCTGTTGAGTAGGACTAGTAGGAGGAAGAGATAAAAAAAATAAGCCGAGAGAAAAAAAGATCGTTAATTATTTCGTCCTGAATCTTCGGATGTAAACAGATATTATAAGAAAATAAAAATTCTTCTGTTGTAAATTACAGTGTGTTCAATGAATTTTGAAATAGCACAATAAGTGCGCACTGTTTATTAGTCAAAAAAACCGTTATTTTCTACTATTTATTATAGTTACAATATTATTGATATATATTTATTATGTTACTTATAATATTGTAACTTGATTTCACCAAGCAACCTGTATTATGACAACAAAATATTATTATTTTTTTTTTTTTTATAATATTAGATATCTTGTTATATTATATTCGTATTATTCTCGCAGTGATAAAATAGCGGCTTATAAATTCATTTCAAGCAAATTTAAATGCGGTGGATTAAACAAAGGAGCTTTGGAAATATTTTAAAATCATTATCATAATGATACAAATTCGTATAAATACTAAGTCATGATATTATATTATATTGTATTTATTTTATATAGTCATTCCGCTTAAACTGTTTTCGGTGCGATGTTTAAAACTTTGGGAAGTTGTTATAGGTTAAGTTCGACAAGATTTTGTTTTTAATTACAAACGGGTGTATACACATAACAATATATTATACCTATTGTCTAAAAGTGTGCCTACGGCATAAAATTAAAATAACTTATTCGTAAACGTTCTATATAGTTAGTAAACGGAATATACAGTGATGTATGGCACGGTGTTAGTTCCTAATAAAATTAAAATTAAAAATAAGTACAAGTAGTATGAAAAAAATTTTTTATTATTATTTATAAAAAATATGAAGACAAATTAGAATTCAAATTATTGATTCCGTTGATATATTCGTAACCTAATCTTATATTTTTCTTATTTTGTATTGAATTGCACTAGGAAAAAATATAATATAATACCTATTGTCGCGAATTTTCTCCCTCTCTCTCATTTTACCTCTATCTTTATCCATCTCTCTACTTTTACATATATATAGTATAATCGGAATTTATGTATGTCCTGTCGCGAGCGATTTACCGTGTCCAGGAGAATCAATCGCACTTCAGCGTGATTGATTTTCTACCCTTACCATAGTCACGTTTCTCTCACTCGCCGTTTGGTGGATGTCGTTGCCATTGGCCGGCGCAAATAGTGAAATGAATTTCCGCTTTGGAAATATTGGAAATATCTGTTCAGTGTTCTCTGTATACCGTGTGCACATCGAACCAAACAATAATATAAAATATTATAATATACCCACGTACACGTGATGCTGCCAACCAGCTGTATTACCTTTATTTACAACATTATATAATTTAAACGTGCTCTCCGGGATCACCATACAAAGTATATGACGTATAGATACCATAGGTATGTATAACATTATCTAGCAAGGCGGGCACTTGGCAATATTAGGATTTTTATTTCAGGATTTATAATAGTTTTTACTACTGATGTACGGTGTTTTGTTTTTTAAAATAACGGACTTCCTCTTTGAAGAAATTATTTAAATATATCTCTTAAACCGATAAAAATGTATAATCACCAGTCCGTATAACCGTATATATTATATTGTGATAAGTACTTTAATTTCAACCCATTGTTTAAATACAAAGTATTTATTATTATTTTATTATAAAGTTTATTTCACCATATATATATATATATAACATAACCAATAAACTGCAAAATAAGCACGTTATAGGTACTGAAATATATGAAATATAATTTATTGTAATGGGTTGTCTACAGAAGTGACATTACTTTTTTGTGTTTGGTGCAGTCTCCGATGGAAAAAATAAATACGTCACAATATGACATTAGTATTCTGAAGTTATCACGCGTACACCGTGCATATCTAACCATATGCGATACACATCATGCTTACATTGACGTGTATTTTTGCACTGCACTGTATAATATATATAGTATAATATAATATTAAATCTTATACAATATAATCGACAATTTGCATAATATAGGATCTAGGTACATGTTCGTTTTGACGAGTTCTATTTTCTCGAAATCCGACTCTCCTTCCCCTTAACACTACCCTACCACTCTGTACCATTCTACTCCTATCGGGGTCCACGAGGCCACAGTTCTGTTATATACATCACACACGTGCACTGTTCTCGCCTGGTTCTACACTTCGTAAGCGGTTACACACTTACACATGACCCGTCGACGTTTTGTCGCACCGACCGAACAAATATAATAATATTGCTGTTGTTATTATTATTATTATATTCTATACATCATGTGTGTTGTGTATAATGCAATATTACTTATACTATAGGTAGATGTACAAAATGTACGTCATGTACGACAAAGATATTATATAATGTATAGGACCTAGATGGATGTGCGGAAACTCCATTTTCACCCCCAAGACGGATGGCTGGTCACGCAAACAATGCGTTGAGAGATGTGTATGTGTGTATATGTATGTCGAGCTTATCGCGCGAGACCAGTGTGAACCGAACCGTACACATGCTGTTATAGGTATATTATTATGCCACATAACATACGATCATGACGATGATAATGATGATGATGATGTTTAAAGAACATTCTCAATATTATTGTTATTATTATAATTCACTTATGGATCAAAGGTATGGACGCAGGTAGTAATGTTCACATAAGATCCCCACTGCTGTCGGTGAAAATGAGTTGGAAAATAACGCTGATAGTTTTATTGAATATTCGATAATATAATAACCATCCATCGACAACGATGATGATAATGATGATGTTTGCGGTTTGCCTATTAGATGTTCGTGTTAACGTTATTTTTGCCTCCGTATAATAATAAAGTATTTAAATATATATAATATACCGTTGTTTAAAAATATTATGTTATATTATAGTTAATAATATTTTTAATATTATTATTATCATAATTTACAGACCAATTTGGTGTTACAAGACTCATTGTGTATTAGTACTCATGTTATGTAACACATAATAATGTATCGGTGGTGGTTTTGGAATCCTTCGCCAAATGGTTGTCGATACGATACTGTACCAGCGCAAGAATCTGCAATATAATATACGTATATGCCCCCAGGATAGGTGGAAGAGCAGTATACGTGTAAGGCGCAGTCTGTAACCGACATTGTAACACAGAAGTATAGAAAAAAAATTGGCAACCATACATTTTGCGCGTTTCTATATACCAATGTCGGTAATATATCTTCAACACTCTACTCTACCACTGTCGTTTACCACCGCCATCGTTTATGCTCTCTATAAATTACATACACACACACAATATATATAAATCCCATTTTCACACGTGATTATATAGTTATTACTTATTAGTAAGTAATGTAAAATGTCTGGGTACAAGGTTTTGTCAGCTTGATTTGTTTTACTCTGCCAAATGCGAAATCGCTATGTTATGCATGACGTAGGTCAGGTGTAGATAACACTTAAGCCTACAACTGAGAGAGATGTACGTATATTGCAGTAATCTGGCATTCCGGAGTACATAATATTTCAGATGAACATGATTTTTTTTTTTAAATGTAATTAATTGTTTCAACCAAATGTTTTTCAAAGCTATACATTTATAATAAATACAAATAAAGATGATTCAATCAAGTATAATATCTTCTTTGTCAGTGATATGGTAGTTTTTAGGCAAATGTCTTGTGATAGGCGTGGTTTTAAACTAGATTTATACATTTTTTTTATTGATTTTGTAGTGGAAAGCTTCTTTAGTTAAAGATATTATAAAGTTTTTATTTAGGTTAATTGTCCATGTTGATAGGTAGGTAAATCCCATATCGTTATGTAGTTAATGGTTTCATATGAACTAAGAGGCTTTGAAAACTATCCCTACGAATTTATCATGGAAAATTGGAATTTTTTTTTATAATTAATGGAAAATACTACTGAATACATTTTTTTCTTGTGTTATGCCTCATGGGGGTGAACCGTTTGCACAATACTTACGCCCATGTGATATCGTTTATTGAACAAAATTTAAATTACATAACAAATTTTAATATTTACAAATATAAATACAACAATAATACGTCATTACGCAATCGCAATTGCAATCGCCATCGTCATGACTGCCGTGATCACCTGACCCTCCCGCGGTGCCATAGAATAAAGTGAAGAGTCGTAGTCTGTGGCACCTCAGACGTCTGACCCGTCCAAATACTACTGAGCACTGGGCACGCATTAGTTAGTAGCAGTCTTATTACTACAGTATATATCAGTAGGAAACATTTTATCTGCAGGATTGGTGTGTGTTTTAATAGGGGGTATAGGATTTTCATTTGTATGCATTGTAAGTTTATTTTGAATTGAATAAAACACAAATTTATGATTTTATTGGTACACATAATAATAGCATACCATTTTAAACTATTTGGTATTACCTGCTATAAACCAAATTGTTCAGCCAATAAAAGGTTTTTCCATAAATTCCCGGG
Organism: Rhopalosiphum padi; assembly: GCF_020882245.1. Taxonomy (NCBI): domain Eukaryota; kingdom Metazoa; phylum Arthropoda; class Insecta; order Hemiptera; family Aphididae; genus Rhopalosiphum; species Rhopalosiphum padi. Next base: position 74,945,307 of record NC_083598.1, read on the forward strand.
ACACGGTGCACTATGTAATAGGAACTCAGCTTAAGCAACGCAAACCGCTATGACTCGCTGGTAGAAGTTGTCCGGTCATCGACATTAGCCGTACATCGTTTAAATTGTGGTGACCTCAGCCAAGTATATCTTTACCGAGAACTCGTTAATATCGTGTGATCATTGATTACATTAAACTAGGGTTTAGATGTTTAGAACCTCATTGCAACTCGCCGGCGGACGCGTTCAAGCACTCGTCCAAAACCAATGTTGGGATTTCTTAGAACTCTATGAATAGCTTAATCATACAACGTAAAATAACTCTAAAGCAAATTTTCCAAATTATATATTAATAACTAAAATACTCATCAGCGATAAACTATAAGCTACTATGTCCCTCCATTCACAGAATTATAATTATTTTATAATAAACATTTAACATACAAGGTACGCTGCCGTGTGGCTTGTAATTATAATTAATAATTCCGATTGTCGTTATCGACGTTTACAATTTCGCATAAAACCGTATGCATATAATTATATATATATATATATATATATATATAATAATACAATAGTATAAATATGATATCACAACAATGCTCGTTTTTCATGTACCTAAAGCATTACCCAGACCATACCAGCTTAATACCAACTTTTTGTACTTTAATGCCTGCAGTGACGAATGCTGCTACGCAGCCTACCAGCGTTATTTTCCCTACTGCGCGGCGTAAGTATAACAAAAGCTCTGCATAGCCCGTGGTGAATACATCAACTTGACACAAAAGCCCTCCCGTCTTGTGCCCAAACAGAAATCCTCTCCTATTACTCCAACCCGTTGAAAATAAACTGAAATTCACATCGAGCGTAACGTTTTAATTAGTACGGTTTCTGGTATTTTATGCTAAACACATACAATTTAAATTTACCCATTCATTAAAACAATAATTATTAATATTAATCGAGTGTGTTTGACGAGCCGTTTTCGATTGCGATTTAATCGTAACTCACGCACTATATACATTCTATACATAATACATAATATACGTATTACGTACAATATTATATGCGTTCTAATTGTTTAGTAATCGCGATTTTGTGCACACATTATTTATTGAGCTAGGTAGATGTTGCACTTACAGTATTTGTATCATATATATCGTGGGTGCTCGCTGTATCCAAAGGAAATCAAGGTACGTTGAAACTCCATTTTTGGGATCTCTCTGCCGCTTGCGCACATAATACGTCATAATATGCGCATGGAGTTTCTACATGCCAACGGCTATAGTCGGATCGTGTCCTTTTATTTGTTCATATTATAATATAGGTGCCACATAGCTATTATAGTCACGTATAGCTGTATTTTTGAAAACCTTTTAAGAGTTGTAGAGGAGTGAAATATATAGAGAGAAAGATATATAAACAGACATAATGGGGAAAATATAATGAAAACATACAGATAATAATATACACTGCCTCGAGATTATCTAAGGAAGAAAAAAAATCATACATTATTCCACATCTGTGATTTCAAGCAGGTGGAAAGTTTCACTCTGATTTGAATGCAAGCGCAATCCTTGATAAAATTGATTTTTATTTCGTACTAAGCGCAGTAGTGAAGTACATATTTTGTATATTTATTATTTATATAGTTACATTTATTTCTGTATATTATACTGATTACCAGTGAATTATCAGTCCTTTATCTATTATTTGATACTTTATCATCCTTTCCCCAAACCAATGTTAATCTGATTTTGCACTTGTGAAAATATAGAATATATTTGAATCACGGATAGAATATCATAAACCCCCAGCGAGATTGTAAAATATATGTGTTTTAAATATTCGATTTATGCACGTTATTATATACATAATATTATAATATACATCATACCGGTAAGGTGGTAAGTGTATTTTATGATATTAATATATTATTTCATTTTGGCATGATGAAATGATAATATAATTACTCTTCGCACGTTACAGAAACGTTAACACTAACTGGAATAATAAATAGCTAGAACGATAATTTTAATCCTTTCTCAAAAATTACGCAAAAGACGAACGTAGTTTATACACTTTATACGAGACATAGCTAGGTAGATCACCGTGTTTTCAATTTTCCGATGATGTACCACTCTATGCATATAATAGCCAGTTCCTGTGTATAATATATTATATGCATTTTATTGTTCTTTCTAACGCATATTCTGTTGTCTTTCTATAAAGGTTTGTCAACTAGGTAGGTGCCATCGGTACCAATACTTTTTTTATTTGCGTGAAAATGTTCAAAAATAAACCTCACCGCAGTCAAACGGTTTTTTTTTGCCACCGATTCCACTTGGGACTACCATGATGCTTCCGGGAGTTATTTTCAACCGACTGACCCGTGTTATGTAAGCAGTGTATCTGGCAAGACATCTTTTGGGATTTAAAACATGTGGTGGAGTGTTATATAATTTGCATTTTTGTGGTACACGCTAGTATCATAACTGTCGCAAAGACGCAATGACCGGCTATAGAGTAGGTAAACTGAAGTGGAATAAATAATGGATAAGATGAAGTGGATGGAAAAAAAATAGTAACAATAATAAAAATAAAAATAAAGAACCCAGTAGGAAACGTGATGCAATTTAAAATCGCCGACGGTGTGTGGCCTAATGTGAGGTTGTGCGTCCTCTCTTCACTTGCGTGCGCACGCGAAACACACAACTAGATCGTAATACGAACATATTATTATATTCAGCAAGACCGGAGCTTTTATATATATTATATATATATATACACACATTTTTCCCACAACGATGGAAACACAACGGTCAGCCAATTTTGTCCGGACATTTTCCAAAACCCATCGCGTATAACGCGTTATCACTTATCAATATTGATTACGTAATGTCACGTCATTTTCACAGCAGTTTGCCTCTTCCCTTTTATACAATATATATACGCGAGCGCGAGTGTGTTCATATACCCTTCCTGACATTGATCTACCAAAATGTCTAAACGGAGAAACCATGGTGACCTCCCCAATGGACATCGTTTTTTCACGCGCTTCAAATCCATTTCGTTCCCCGACAGAAGAGAATTATTTCATCCGCTTACCACATACCATTTTCATCGTAGGCTATAAATATATAGATTACGAATAATGGTCTAGCTTAAACTGCTGTCCGTCATTTTAATTTTTATTTATTTATTTAAACGCTGCATCTTGTGCCTTTTCATTATAAATTCCATCGAATGCTAATTAATACATAATGAAGTATTTTGATCAGTAAGTTATCACATGCATATATATATATATATATATATATATAATATTATAATAATATACGTATACATATAAAAAAAAATATATAAAAATGTCTCCAAATAACTAGTTGTCTATTATGCTCAAAGTAAAACATTTCAATTTTCTTGATTTATGTATTTATACTTCATTAGTGTTTAGAAACGACCTAGGCGGCCGACTTAAGCATATACGGGCGTCGTATCGTTCTGTGTGATTGATTAAGTAAGGGAAACAGGTTCGTGCGTGATCTTCGCGCCACCGACAAAAACTGGCCGCTACCCGGGTTGCTTCTAAACGTAAATAATATACACATAATATGTGTAAACGTAATTACGGGAGTATAGTATCTTTTATTGTTCTTTTCTCATTAATTTGTTCTAATAATTATTTTGGACAGTAGGTACGACGATACATTAAATTGCAGTATATAAAATAATTTAGTAGTATTCAAAATTAGATAAGGTTATATTTTTGTTTTCCTGAGCACTGTATAGTATCAAACATTTCCTCCGATGGCTTATCAGTCTCGAACTCGTATTACACTATACATTGCAGCTCTTGCGGTTGTGGCCTTTTTGATGTATTGGCTTTTAAAATATATTATATATTATATAAAATACATATTATACGGTTACCCACAGGATAACGACCATCGTAGCGGTGTAACGATGGTGTTGGTTGTAAAAGCAGTCTATCGGTCGTCTTTTATTCTTTCTATTAAGAGTAACTTTGTAATTAATTTAGCACAAAATTTAACAAACACTGCGCTCCAAAGAAAATAACTAGGGTCAGGCAACTTTTGCCTCGCCTAATCCGATCATCGTCACTGCAGAATTTCTGATTTCGATTGAAACGCTACTATTTTGCGTGTATACCTATATTCTTTACTCAACAAAATGCAAGGCATCCGTCACGTCCGGATCACGTGCGCCATGATGCCTATTCCCTACACTTTTATTATTATTATTGTTCGTTATATGATGTCAGTAATACGTGTGACTTTATACAGTGCATCTCATAGTATTTTTTTCGGGAAAATATTATTGATTTTTTATATAATAAGTGAGTATGATTCATAGTTTTTGAAATTATTTTAGTACAATATAGACTCTTTGTTATTATTTTTTCTCATAATATTATAATTGCTTGTATTCGTGTGTTTATAACTTCAGAATAGTTAATTTTTAGAGCTTACCAATGTAAATAGTTTAAAAGTCACGTTTTTAATTTCTATTAATTATCATTGAAAATGGAGCGAACAAACATCTTTCAAATAAGGTCTATCCTAAGTATATGAATCGCAGAGGGTATGAGGGACAAAGGGTAGGTAATTGCAACAAGCAACCAATTAATGAAGGTTATACATTTGTTTTTCATCGTACTTATTATTATGTATGCATTATAGCGACCTCTCAAACTGCCGCCACGAGTTAATTTTAACACTTCGAGTGAATGTACAGTTCAGATTTTGATTGACATCCATGTGTTTTATTACAAATGGTATACATACGCGTGTGTCATCGTCGTTTGCTTTTTATAAAAAATACAAACACACATATTTATATATTATCGTTGTATTGCACACCGTCGCCGGGGGCCGTTATACATAAGTATACAACAGTCGTAGTCGGACAGAAACACGATGCGTCACTATTAAAAACGCAAAGTCGCGCTGTATTTTTTCTCATTTTTTTTTCTTCATATTTGGCTCCGAACGGTGTTATAGTGCACCTATACACGTGTATGTAGTGTGCGTGCATACGTGCGCATTATAAGTTGATTGACAACGAAGCTACTGTACATATACGTTGCACGTCACGTGGCTGCATCCAAGAGTGGTAAAGGAAAGGAGAAAGAAAAAACCGTTTCTACACGCTGTAACATGATAAGTACGTCATCTCGATTTAGAATAAATAGAAAACGGAGATGTGTGAGCTGAGTGTGCGACATTGTCGGTTATTTTTCGTCACCCTGTCTTTATATATATGCTTTACATACCTATACATATATATATATTTACTTGAAGGCGTAAACTCCACGCATCCCAGGTATAAACAAATTAAATTAGGTGTGTGGAGTAGGAAGTATGTTAAATAATTTAAATTTTGTAGTTAAGTCAAGTAGAAAGTCAATTTTTTATTATAATTATACATATGTATTGTGTACGGGAATTTTTCTTTTTATTTACATATAATAATTATATTATAATAATTTGTGGTTTTATCGTTTCCAATAGGTTCTGAAATATAAATAATTTAATGGAAAAATAATATTATTATTACACTATGTAGTATATAATATTTTTTTAAATAATATTATAGTAAGATAAAGTTTTACGGGAGTTATATATTAGGTAAATATTATCTACGACATGATGGTCGTACGATGGTGAATATTCCCGCCGTAATATAATGACTTTTTACTACGAACAATGGGTACGCTAATTAGAATTTTTTTTCCTTCTTCCAAGTTCGCATTTATTTTGAAACCGAATAATAATGGAAGCTACAAGGATAAAATTACCGACTTAGTTTAATAATGTAATTTTTAACATCACGGTTAAAAGGACCGAAATGTTGGGTTGCCACGAAAGGACGCCGCCTAGCAGCAGAAAACAAATTACACAGACACACACAAATGCGCATAAAATTATAATGTACTATTATAGTAGACTAAAAAAAAGAGAGATTATACTCATAATACTCTTAACGTATCTCGTGCATTTATAAATATGTATTTGTATGTGTGTGTGTCTGCTTGTACTAATTTAAATAGGTAGATGGTTGCAGCATCGGCTTAAATTACAACTTTAATTTATTATACGCCGGTTCGCATGTGTGTACCGCCGATAATACAGTTATATAGTACAATGTAATTTCAGATACCGATTCGAAAACCTTTTCCTATAAGTTTCCAATACCGACATTACGTAAAAAAAAGTACATCGTTTTTTTGTAGTGTGCCGACTGCCGGCGTTGTCATATAATGAAACATGCACGAAATAAACTATGTATGTTTTATTATTATTTTTATTATTAATATTATGATGACTATAATTATGATTATCATTAACGGTATAGGAAAAGCGCTTTACTTAAAATATTTATATCATTAAATCTGTTTTATGAGGAGCTGAAATTAAAAGAATGATCTGAGACGATCGTTTATTTAAAATGTTTCCTAAAAGTTTTAATGTGTCGTGTATTTATTGAGTTTCGAAACTATTATAAATCTTTGTATTAAATATTTGCAAAAGTGCCTTAATCAGCGTTCGGTGTTGTACATATATAATTTATAATATATATTATAGAGTATACATGTATACAGTGATTGATTACATTTTATGAAAACCGTGTTAATTAAAACCCTTATCGATAAAAGTAAAAAAAAATAATATCGATGAAACAAAAACGAAAAGTTTCATAAATGTGCGGTAAAACACCGTGTACATTATTATATATTATTATATCTACATAATATATGTATGACATGACATATAATATGTTACCCTAACTTTCAGATTATTTTATGATGACATTCTCACATATTTTTTGAACATTTTTAATCCGGTTTTTAAATTTATTATCTTACCATAACTTTCATGTTTACAAAATATAAATATCAAAATGGATATTATGTATTTATTTATGCATTAGTATAGGTTATTAAGATTCAAGATTAGCATAATCTATAAATTTATGTTGTAATATAATACGCATTTCATGTGTTGATAATTGAATTAATATTACTTATTCAATGAAATATTTTAATATCATATAATTTAGATAATTTTTACTTAATATCTCATATATGTATAATATTATTATATCACATTTTATACGCATATAATATAATATATATATCGATTAAAAATGGCATCAGTTTTTCTTTTTAACACACAACCCCTCACTCACCTCACATACCAACATACCAATCGATTTTATTTTATTAATAAATTGTGCGTCGCAATCGGACGTCGACGGTGTCGTTGTCGTCAGTGCCGTGCGCGTTATCAAATTGAAACGAAAATGACGGGGAAACAGCAATAATTAATCATTCAACATTTTCGTTGGTTAGGTTTTACAGCTGCCGCGAGATAGACCCGAGATGAATTCATTTTAAAAACGTGCCCGAAGATTGATCGATGACAAAACGTGTGTATGTATAGGCAATAGCCGTACCACGCTAATAACGCTGAAATAAATACAAAATATTATATTGTGCAGTAATTATTAATATATATACCATAGTCCATATACATAGATATTTGTGTCCAACGTCGGTTGTAACTGCACTTTTTTTTTACACAAGTATAATATGTTAACAATTCTTGTGGAACTGAACTCTCAGGGTACCTATTAATCACCGAATGCCTCCAATACAAAGACGAACTCAGAAACTACAAAATACCCAACATTAGACACAGAACACGGACCAAACACAAACACTATCACATATATTTTCAAATGTTTAAACAAAACAAAATTATACAATCAAATTTTAAAAAAATTGAATTCTAAATTGTAATTAATGGCCACAGAAAAGAAACTATAAAAACAAGCTGAAAATTAAAAACCCATAATGTAAAACATTTAAAAAAAAAATTAATCGACAATGGCTAGGTACCTATTAATATGACGGTTAAATAGGTACCCCCGGGGTATGTACTGTTATATCTACAAGAACACTCTCACACACATACATAAATATACATATATACTCATACAATGTATATAAACATTATAAACAGAAAACCTTGGGTAACGATTTAAATCTCTGATATTTTTTAAGCGTTGACTTACTATTGTCGAAGTCCTCTATCTCACTCTCTCGCTCTGCTACACAAACTTGAGCAGTGAATTCGTGGAATACTAATGTGCCGAGTAGTGCGCGAGTCTTGCGGGCATGTCGATTGGCGAGCAAAGTTATAAAACTTTTTTTTTCGACGCATTTTTTTCTCATGTCTCTCCACACCGCTCATCTTATTTCTTCTCTTAACGATCCGGCGCTACACCAAATCGACTAAAAGACAATAACAGTATATTTCGCGTCCGCTCGGACCGTCAACTGTATATACGACACATATGATATATATATAATATACATAATGTCCGCTCTTATTGTACATCTATATGTATATATATTGCTATTCGCGGCATGCCCTTGTACAAATGGATTGCTGTGCTACAACTCCTCCTTACCCCAACTACGCTAACTGGAGAAAAATATTACCTCCGGGGTTCAGAATTCCGAATATATTTATAACGCTATATATTATATTATATATATGTGATAATAATGTATAATACCTATATAGAATATATGTAGCTGGTGTATATACGTATTCATATTATTATATAATATATATATGTACGTGTTTTCTATGCGCATGCGTGCATGAACAGACACAAACATACTACACTAACCCGAAGTCCTACAGCAGTACCGAGCAAAAACAGAAATTTATTACAAGTGGAAAAGCTGAAAGTTTAAAGAATATAAAAGTTTCTCTTTAACCCATAAAAGAATGTATGGCGATTATTCTTATTTGCTTTTTTCTACCGTTTCTCTCTTTCTTTCCGCCACTTTATACGCTTTCCCCACGTATAAATATATATATATATATATGAATGCACTCCTTCGAGGCCGGACTCCCCCCAAATGCGGAAAAAAACAAAATCCGTTCTGTTTGTTTCCGTGGCATCGGTTGTACAAAGTTTTCTCTTGCGCTATACTTTTTATTATTATTATTATTATTATTATTTCTTTTTAAAAACGCAATTTCATCATTTTATTTGCTGATTCTCTTTCGGTGCTCTCATCCGTCTCGTCCAAAACAATATAAAAATCCGTTCAAATCCCTAGATTACAATAAACGCTATATAGATTTGGCCTCCGATACGGAAAGCCGTCTCTGTATAATAATAATAATAATAATAATAATATATACCGCGCAGGGACCGGTATGGTACCTCGCCGTTCACTCTACCCATGCGGCTTTCTTGTTGGCTCGGTGGACTAGGGGTAGCGTACTACGTAATATAGGTGGATGAGAAGAAAAACGTTATATATGCCACCGAAGAGAACAAGGATTTGATCGAAATTCTTCCGAGTCCACGTAATGCCTTTATTTCGCAATACACTTGCCGAACGGAATCACTTAAAAGCCTGAGAAACATATTTTTTCATTCTCTCTTATTTTACCTACCTACATAATTCATTTATTTTATTTTATTACCTCTGTTTTCGCACGTTCACCTTAAGATCCGTTTACTGGGACATAATCGACGCTACTGACATCGATGTGACTCGATGATAAACGGGCGCTTTGCTAAAATAATAATCCAGGATGACAAATAACGAAGTGTAAAGAAAATGTTTTATTTTTATTTTTTTTTTTAAAGAAAAAAACCTAAGCGCGTGTCACACAGAGTGAATTGTGTTTAATGAGGTCGTAAATACATTTCACGTAGTCTTTTTAACGTAAATCTATTTGTATTTTTTTAAAAACTGTTTTTTTATAGTATTTGCAGATTAAATGACGTTTTTAAAAACCTAAGATATCAATGACCTATATACTATATTTTCGAATAATTGTAATACCATTAATTAAGTGAATTTATTGAATTGAGTTTTTTTAAATTTAAAATGTAAATCATATACTACATTTTTATTTTTTTATCGTTAATTGTAGCTAGATGAAATAGGTGAATTTGTAATAAATTAAAATAAAATTGTTTAAAAAATAAATATCGTGTCATTATCATAGAGTGATTGAAATAAGTTGTTGTTGCATTTAATTTAATACGAGTAGTTATAATTGCAAGCCGTTTTTATGTAGTATTATAACAGTCTCGATTATCGATTAACAACAATGCGTTACACTTTCTTAGTTTCTTAGTTCTTTTTTAATTACATTTCGTTATATTTTACGAATGCCATAGTAGGTAATTACTGTTTAAACTACACAGCATCAATGTTGTAAAACTATACAATCCGTTTTTTCAAAAAAACGTGTCACATATAAGACGAAGTGATGTGACTTGAAACATCTGATGGGAGAGGAGAGGTAAGGGCGAATGAAAAACTGAAACGCTCTTAGAATATGGTCATGAAATTAATGGTGGAGGGGAAAAAAGAAACGCAGCGCGAACCTAAAATAACCGGCTGGGGCCTGGCAAAAGTTATTACCTAAAGGTTAAGTTAAATACGGCGCTGCATTAACATTTTAAATTAAAAGGTTAATTGGGGTTTTATGGTTGCTCTATATTTATATATATAAATATATATTAGTTGCGTCGCGGTCAGAATTTTATATGTCTATATTATGTGAAGTAATAAAAAGAAGAAAAAAATCTACTTCCTACTACTTTTCGCCAGATGTGGTGTGGTAGCGTTCGTGGTAAATGAGAAAATTTGTTGTGCCACAGCTCGTAGTACCTACACGTCATATTTACATATATGAAGGATTTGTCGAATGCAGTCGTGATCTGTTTGACTAGAAGAAAAATAATACGTATATATGCTAAGTAGAAATAATGTGTTCCAGTCAATATTATACGAGACATGTTTATCTTACGGGTGCCAATAAAACATTATATTTTAAGAAGTTATTAAGTGTTTGTATTTTATTTTTATACGCCATGTACGTATATTATGTACACGCACATGTTCGTGTACATCCGCGCACACACACACACACATATTACATCATATAAAATAGACGGTGTTTTATTTTTTTATTTTTCATTTTTCCTTCTGTTTTCTTGGTCTAAAATTTGGGGAAACATGTGTCGGAAATTGTTGACATTTATGTAAACTTTAAAAGTCTCTTGCTATAATACAAATCCAAACTTTCATTCGCCATAAGGGCATTATTTTTATCCACGGTTTTAATCTGATATCCGTGACTGAAAAATTTACACATCGCTAAACACATTGTTCGGATTTTATAAGAAGTATTTTTTTCCACGCACACATCTCGTAAAATATAATGTTATAGCTATAGCTTGGCCATGTAATATGTATAGTTTCGTCTCATGAGTTTGCCGATTTAACTCTATATATTACACAATATTATGTTTATAGAACACACGTGTGCGAAAAATAATTCCAAAATATATATTTTTATTGCGGTCGTGTATAGACTACTGCAGTAGCATAAATGTATATATAGGCGCACTTTTGTACATTAAAGATATTTGATATACATTATGTGATATGTGGTTCACCGCACGTCGTCTTTACATTTAATCGATTACGACGCGTGGTAAAAACCGTTTACCTTACTTATATACCTATATAATATATATCCAATATTTACAAGGTATAAAATCGTTCGTTTTGCGCGTCCACGTCACGTATATAACAATATAACAGCAGACGCATACTAAAGGTGGGGGATCGCTTGTTCGTCTTTTCAGAGCTTTCAGTTTTGTATGTGGGGAAGAGGTGGATCGATCGATCGGCGCCGAAAGTGAAACCGAAACGCCGGCAATGTATTTCGTTTCCGACTTACTATATACTATACTAAATATATATGGAACCCCGCCCAAACAACGCGCGGTTGTAAAATGTTTACGACGGGTAAAACATTATATATTATATATATATAAAAGGCGTGGTCGGAGGAGGGGTGCTGTGGTCGGAGGGGTGAAAAACACGTACGCGCGTCTCTCTCTGGGCCGGTTTCGCCATAAATACTTGATGAACGGAAGTGCATTGACAAGTATCCGGTAGCGGCGTCGTTGACGACGGCGGTGTACATATATAGTTTATCCAGTAATTTCCAGAGAGTTTGACGTCTCACTTTATGACAGAGTTGGACAGACTGCAAGCGTGAGGGGATGGTTAATGTATTTCGGCCCCAACAATCCGTGCACTGTGCACGAATAATCGGGTGCGCGCTTTTGGTATCGGATTTTGACGCGACGGCCGCTTTTTGCGCTTCCGCGTTATATTATGTATACTTAAATATATATATAGGTTTATCGTTTTCTTATCGTAAGTCACACGTCTGTGCGTTTTCCGTTTCTCCGGATATAATAATAATAATATATTATCGTCGACTCGCGAACACCGTGTATATATACCATATACCATATACGTTACCATATCTTGTCACATTATTTATAATACAGGTACACGCGTATTATTACTATTGTATGTATAATATATGTGCTGCAGATTCGGATTGAATATCATTTCTCGTCTATGTTATGACGGGATCGTGGGTCCATATATTATATAGGTATGTGTGTTATACATGATATTCCATCGATGCGTGAACCCACAATATCGTTGTACGACGCGATATGGCGTTCGTAGTTGAAAAGTGTCCGTGGGGTGGGACGAAAGCGCAAAACGAAAAACACCACAATATAATATTGTTGTCGTATTATAGTATAATATAGCTGCTGTATCGTTTGTAGACAAAATCGAATTCGACAAGATTATAATATACATACCTTTTGTTGTTGCTTTTTATTTTATTTTTAATTCTATGTATAGTATTAATTTACATCACTTGTGATTGTATTGTAAATAGCAATTTACAGATTGTACAATTGCCAATAATAAAAAAAAAATGTTAATATTACCGTTGTCAAAATCGGTTGGAAATATATAATACATAATGTTCATAGTACACGCAATATGTGATGCATTCAGGGTGCCAGGTACCTAAATGTTTGATTCACGCAGTTAACTTTTCGAGTACTTATTTAGAGAGATGACTCATGCAACTTTAATGATTCTCCATTTATGTCTAATGGATTTACACTCTTCGTATTTTTCTATCAGTACTAGTTTCTTAACGTCAAACTACTCAAACTTTGTGGAAGGGACGAGTGTTTGATAATAATAATAAACTATAAATATTAATAGTGTAGTGATTGCTTTATCGGAGCGTAGTTTAAATTAAAACACATCATATAATATATACAATTATAGGTAGGTAGGTATGTGTTTCAACATATTATTAAACAGTGTGTCGCGTATTCGATTATATATAACCATTCGCTACAAAGAATTATACCTATTATAAGTTGCAATTTGGAAAGCAGTTCTGTTTTTTTTTTTATTTTAATTTATTTTAAGTGCTCTCAAAATTATCCCGCGTTGATGTTAAGAAATAAAAAATAAAGTAAAACAACAATTTATTCGACGACTTCGAATAATATCATTACTATTATTCTTTCTGTAGTAACCTATAAAATTATTGTCAGCGTGGAAAACTCTGAAATCCTGTAAGTCCCGTAGATAATATATTGGACGGTGAATCTTATTTTTAGCGGAAAATTTTGTATGCCGATGAAATTATTTTTCTTCAACATTGTAACCGTGGTCTTAAATTATTTCTCACAATGTGCGTATAGTATAGGTACTCTCTTTATAGTAATAATAATATATAACCACATTATATAATATAGACACGCTGCTGATAATAATAACAAAATGTAGGTACGTTATTATTATATATTATGTACCGCGCGATAAGGTGCGTCGCCCCAAGAGTTTTAGCTCCTCGCCGTGACGTATAAAGTACATATTATTATTATGTACACGATAATAATATAATAATAATAATCTACATGTTGGTGTGTATAATGTCATACAACAAAATTGGATCGTAGCCCCGCGCCCCGAACGCGTACATTATCTCCCACACATGCCGTGTTTACCGAGATTGCAGTGTTTATATATATTTTATATAACACACACATAAGATATATTATATTGTACGCGTTGAAAACAAATTGACTGTCTCCTAACTGCTCCGGTGACAGGATAACAATGACTGCGCGGCAAACATCAGTTTAAATTTTAAAGCTCGGCAAACATCGTGAAAAGGTAGAGGTTTTTCACAAACAAAAGGTTAGCGGTTTGACGGCGGGCGGGGTAGGCGGTAAACATTACGGGGCGAAGAGGAGAAAAAAAAGATAATAATAACGATTGTGAAAAATAAAATAACAATAAACGATAACAATGAAAGCTCCTGTGCGGCTGTGCCTAGGTATACAATATTATAATAGTAGGTATAGGTGTATAATAGGAAATATAATATCGCGTGGCGTATATATTATATTGCTGCAGTATATAATAATATTATAATATATTGTATACGGCGGGGCTCAGTAAAACCGCCCGTAATGTCTTGTAAATTCGTAAATACGTATAAATTTCAACGACCCACACCGAACGCACACACGCCATATTATAATATTATTATCTTTGCACACACATAGTAATCGCACGCCTATATAATATATATGTGTGTGTGTGTGTTGTAATTCTAAGAGGGTAACAGGAATTTAATGAACGGTCGGACCAGCCAAATATGTCTCCCTTTATTATTAATATACCCGAGATGTATAAGCTGTTAAATCAATTTAGGGTCAACTGCTGCCGCTGCTGCTTTTGGTGCGACTGTGGGTGATGTTAAGATATAACGGCAAGAAATTCATTTGTGCGGTTTGTATGCACAACGCCGTCGTAGCAAAAACTAATATTATGCAAAATTATACAGAGTGATTCGGCGTATATATACGATTTTAATTCGGCTATAAATATAATAATATATTGCATACTTGGAATTTGATATTATTATGTGTTACATTATACATCCCTAAAAATAAATACATCATTTGTCTTCGTTATAGTTATTATTTTACAATATTATAATCGTGATGGATTTATAATGTCTACGAACGAATCGTATACCAATGGACGTGATTATCGTCGTACCGGACGATAATGTTGCTCGACGCGGCAACGGGATCAGCGTTCAGAGATAACAGAATATTAACGCGAATGAGAAATATTATAAAATAATATAAACAAACGAAATAAACACAATTTCCACCGTTTCTGCAGGAAAAGTTCACGATCAATAGATCGTCACTGAGTTCGTAAAATAGCATGCAATGCTAAATAGCATGTGTCGTCACCGCTTGCCTTTGAAGTGAAGGAACGTCTTAACCGACAGCGTATATAGTTTATAATATATGTAATAATATAGAAAACGGACAATTTATTTTTCGGCCCATCTCAGTTCACGCTAATAGCTGCACGCGCTGGTAAAATGTTTGTTAACTTTTAACGTTATTTATCTTCCGTTTTAATAAAAATCATCGGACCGCATATTCCGTCTGTATACACTTAATAGCATCATCGTTATACCTTCTAGTACTTGTTATTTATGTCTTTCGTATTATTATTTTACTCAAGTTTTAAAAACCCCCCTTGAGTTTTTTTTTAAAAGTTAACAACGTAAATTATTTATTTACGGTTGTTATTATTTTTACCATTTTTAGGGCACTACTGTGTGGTAGTGAGTATGATTCCAGTTCTATCGATACAATACAAAATAATTACGATAAGTCGATCAATTTTTGATCGTTTCATTTTCAACGAACAATTAATTTTATTGTATGTTCAGAGGTATTTGTAAATTTACTATAAAACATCGACAATTTATAATTATTGGAGTGCATGTACATTTTTTTTTATGTTTATAAGCATACAATATTATTCATTAGAAAAAAAAATATATTGAACAATAAATATCTTTATGTGCAGTGATTAAACCATATTATACTATGTCATAACTTATAACGTAATAAATCACTAAATTAAATTGGCATGTATACCTATAGGAAAATGTGAACAATAAATACAAACAGTGTAGTTTGGTTAAAGTACATAAGTTGAGAGACTAAAGACTTTTTTTATATTTGTTCCTACAAAAATGCCAGTATCGAGTTTTTCCCTTTGGTACGGGTATAATGATGGTCAACGATTTTGACGGGGACGGTAGTGAAAGTCTTTCAAACTCCACTGATCCGTTTTGAACTTTTCGCGTACACTTTTTAATATAATAAATAGGTTCGTTGTATTTGTCAAAAAGTTTGACGGCAAAATATATATTAGAATATTATACATTTTTTTCCATACCCTCTTTTGTCAGCTAAGATTTAATATCGGCCGTTAGTTGATGGATGACGGTTGCGTGTTACTCGCGATCTATATTCAAGGTTGGCGGAGAAGGGAAAATACTCATATATAGGCGTCTAAATGTTACGCATATAATACATTAAAGTATCGGTGCTTGTGTGAACCTGCAGCATAAAAACTATAATATTAATAGACGAACACATGTTTTGAATTATTATTAGTCAATGGTGTTCTGGCGGCATGTCAAAAATCAAACTAACGCACCTACTGTTGAATATTTCATCGTCAACGTCATTAAGAAAACATGGTATAATATTAAAGTAATACAGATCGGATACTTTTTTATAATATTATTATATCTATGATGAAATGTGACAGAAAAATTAAATGAATTTTAAGTAGTGCAACTATTACGAACAACTTAAAGTTGAATACAGCTTTACTCTTGGCTTTATATAATATTTAAATTAAACATATAATTTTATTTCTTTATTTTCACGGTTGTTAATCTTTTAAAATATTTAAACTGCTATTTCGTTAACAAATATATAAGGCATAAATATGTTATATGTATATTGTATATAAAATAAAATACATTTTATTACTAAAAGACCTCTCTATTAAAATGTGTATTTTATTTGGCGTTCAAAATTCATGGACTAAACAGCTTTGAAAATTATTTTTCTTTTATTCCTTGGTGTGGGTGTAATTCTGTGAAATATTAGTTCTGAACGAAATGTTAAAATGGTGTATAATATAAGATATATTTTATTATTATATTATTATATACTACGAATCTTTAATAGCATTTATTACTATATATTATTATATACGAGAGTGACATGTGACGACGTGCGTATAATAATGATAATAATAATAACATTATTACGACACGACGATATAGGGAAAATATCTTCTGAATTTAAGGATATATGGAGGTTAACCACCGGTACATGGTGTTACGATGATAACGTTATAGTATTCTATAAATATATAATATTATACATAATAACGGATCATACACGTCTTCAATAACCTTTTAATAACGTTACGATACTATGTAAATCGCAAAAACGTTTGATTAAAATGTTTTTATTATTGTATCAAAGGAATATATTAAATAATAAAATGCGCACTTTGATGTAGTCAGACATATACGGCTTTTCATCCTTGATGTCGAAGCGAGGTGTCGCCGACTAGCATAAGCGTACGCAGACTTACATTTCAAGGGGTGCACGCAATATTTTTGTTGAATCTAGTAACTATTTCAAACATATTTTCAATTTTTATTTATGATTTATATATTTATATAATATCCAGTTGTTATGTCATACTAAGTTTTTCCACATCAATTTAATATAATATATTAGAATCTATCACATATTTAAGAAAAAAATGAATTTTATTTTATTAACATTAATTTCAATACGATCTGGGGGATTTCAATTTTATAGGACTCTAATTATAAAATGTCACGGGGATACCCAGGTACACCATTCGAGTGTCTCGTCTTGACGTATTCTATCGACGGTGATGGCCTGTAACCTCCGTAAATAAGATGCAAATCGCATTTTATTTCGTTATTATTATTATTATTGTGTTATTTAGGCGTCAAGACTATAGCCTGTCGCATGAAACTATTCCCGCTCTACCTCCACTAAGACGTGGAAAGAAAATGAAAGGAAAAAAAATACGTACCCGTCCAATTAAAGCCGACATAATTTATACGACAGCGGCACCGGGTCATTTATTAAAGGCAGCGGCCTCCGTGTAATTTCATTTCGTGTGCGAGCCATGGCGGTGTTCTCTTTTATTTTCCCGTCTCTCGGCTGCACAATATCATCTATTCACTGTTTCATATCACTCACACGTATTTATATAATATAATATCATAATGCTGCACCGCGGATGGATGTGCTGCAACTGAAATCTACATGCGACACTTCATATAGTGCGTGTATCATAATTAGAGCATCATCGCCTTTAGTTATTGCGAATCCGAGAAAACATTTTATAATATATTATTATTATTGTTGTTGTTGTACCTATACATTGCGTATACCATTCGAAATCGAAAGCAAACACGATGCGACTTTGTGGTTCGTTTAGAAGGCAGCAGCGGTGGTAAAGCGCAGCATGTGAAAGGAAAAAAAAGATAGCGAGAGAGACTACAAATCTAAAGAGAGGGAGAGAAACTCGAACGATTTTGACGAGGTGGCGGCAACGGTGGCGGTCCGTTTGTTTGTTTGGGGCGCCGACGACGACAACGGAAAGTTTCTCTTGCCACACCGCGGCCCCCGTGGCTGCAGACGGACCGAGAAAAACAACAACACGGAAAATGATATCTACCCCATCGCAACCCGCCTGCACGAGACTGTGCTCTGCAGCTACATCCCGGACGGCATTTGGAATTTAAACGATGACGGTGGCAAAAAAACACCCTTCCCACCGATCACTCTTCCTAACAACCCACCTACCAGTCCTCACTCCGACCAATTGATCGAGAGAAGAAATATTATTATATATATATCGCGAGCGACGAACGCGCGCGTGTGGGTTTAATGATGTTTCGGCAAAATTGGAACGTGGAAAAACTTTGTAAGCACAACACGCGAAACGCGTGGCGCGACCCCGCACACATACACAGTACACACACATAAATAAATATATACACACACAGTTATATATATATATATATAAATCGTGCGTCGTTTTACACATAAATCATAATTGGAACTCTAATCCAATAAAAAATTAATATCAAACTCACCGTGAAATATGTGGGGCATGTGTGTACGGGCGAGCGGTGTACATGATATGTGTTATTGTACGGCGAGCCGAGGAAAAAAAATGACTTCTACGAAATCCCGTTACCGTGAGTTACTGTGCAAGGATGCTGATTCCGGTACAATATTTTTTCTTTCTGGTTCTCGAGCTGTTATTTCTATATTTTATTCGTCATCAACAGTCGTCAATAATATAATAATACTTTACCGTTAGATTACTATTATATTGTTATTACTATTCAGAGCGCAATTTCTAATATACTTTTTCCCCTCTCTCTTTTTTTCCCCTCACGCTGATTCTCTCTTTTTATCGTTTAATGTTTTAAACGAAATTACATTTTAGGATTTAATTCGTGGTTATCGACAGTAATTCCCGTTACTGTATAACCTGGTACTTACCTATATCATTTTATTCAGACAGACGTCGCACAATCCCATTTCGTTTCGAATAACGTTCACCCGACGTGGTCCGGATTTCGTATGGCAATTAAAAATAATTTTATTAGTGATTGATTTTGTTGCGTTCATAATTGTTTATTTCGAATTACTAATAGTAAGTTAAATGTCCACTGATCTTAGAAAATAACAAAAATAAAAATAAACATAAATAGGTATTAAATTTATACGGAGAAACTTGCAGCTCTGGTTTCAGTTAAAATATTATAATCATTATAATCAAAATGAATATAATAATAATATTATGTTAATTTCTTTTCAGATACCATATTGCAAAAAATAATATAGCCAAAGCCAACTATGTTTTTACAAAATGATACATTTTTAATTAATGCGACATTGTGTATTTCGTTTTAAAATTGATTATCAATTCGACTACCTAATTAACAAGTAGAATAACTATCGTTCTCTTGCATAACATGGTTTAGTTTAGTATTGAGGATCAATGGCGTAGCCAGGGAGGTTTTGGGTGTTAAATCCCCCCTCAGCCGTATTTATATCAAAAATATAATGTTGATAATATAGGAATTAAATCATTTGGTCGTGGTAAAATGTATTTTGTTATGCCGAATTCACGTTATTGACTGCACTGCAGGTGATAATAATCATTATCATTCAATTATTTTATTATTTTACCACGGTTGTAGATTTATTTTATTTTATTAACCCCCCCCTCCCTAAAAAATTGTGGCTACGCCACTGTTGAAGATATATTCAAATTTAGGTGACAAAGTAGTTAAGGCTACCTCATAACATTCATTAAGTATACTCAATAAATGCTCATATATTAATATAGGCATTATATACATTATCACTCAAAAAAATCACATTCATAGAGATAAAATTCTATGTTAGATTAACAAAATTATTGTTAATATAGAGCCGACAAGATACCTTGTTAGGTTGATAATAGTTGTATTAGTATGATCAATGGTACAAAACCAATTATCATCATGGTTATAATATTATGTATTGTTATCACAACATGTATGGATTGTTGAAGTATTTTCACTATGATAATATTATTTTAATATAATTAATAAAATTCATTATAAACTTTACACACCCTTGTTGTAAAAATGATAATATTTATAATTATAATGATAGTTGATTTGGCTCATACTATTCATACTAATACAACTATTATCAATCTAACAAGGTATCTTGTCGGCTTTATATCAACAAGAATTACACTTCCTTGTTTTTACAAAATGTACTGGGCATACCTTGTACGCATTCATCAGTTAATGCTTTTGATGACAATGATGACATAATAATTATATTATAATTTATTATTATTATCACGATTATTGCGAATGAAAAATCGCGGAAAATTTTTGTTTAAACGAGCGCGCGCGCGCGCGCTTTCCGGAATGGCTGATAAGGGATGATAAATGATCCAAAGGGATCCCGCTTACGCCGACTACTGAAGAGGGATAGAAAAAATCCTTTCCGGAATTGAAAAATGTAACCCATCGGACGGGCGTCTAATTCGGAATAACTGCTCTTACGCCATAATATAGGTATACCATGTACATATGATATATATATATATATATATAATAATATATACCATGTACGCCTGCACGGATGAAGCCACGAGGGGGACACACGCAAACGTTGTATACTTCGTATGTGTCGCACATAAATATCACCTTCCCTCCCTCACTGGCCCTTGTTAATAAAAATCGCGATACCTTTATCCGTATATATATGTATATATGTATATATATCGTATATATTACATGCATAATATGTGTGAGTGTGTCCCAGCGCGTTTATGATTTGTTACCCGTTAAGTCCATTTAAACGTAACATCGCGCACGCCCAAAAGCTTTAACCCCGATTTATTATTATTATATTACAATATATACAGGCGCATGAGTTTGATATAATAAATATACTTTTTTGGGGGGAGGGGGGGGGTTATGTGCGTGGAACAATAATTTCACCCCGACGACAAAAAATAATATAATAACGGTGATTTTTTTCTGATTTACCTTTTTATTCATTTTTACGTGATACACTCTATTCCTCTTCGTCGTTTAATAACCACTTTTACTATAAATACTTTTCGTTTATTCCGTCAACCGTCCACTACACCACTATACACTACACGTGAGGTATTTGAATTTGGTACATTCGATAAACGTGCGCTGTTGGCTGCATGTCACTGCATTGCTTACTCATAATACGATCATACATTTATACGTCGGTATAATATACTTACATATTTTAGGTTCACCGCAACGGTGTGTTTATAATACCGTAATTTCATATAATATCATAATATTATTTTATTCTCATAAGACGCATGCTCATTCATTTCGTGACGGAGTTTTCTTAAAATGTTTAAACCATTTATTTTCAATTATCAAATGCAATATTATTATCCATTAAACTCATGTGTGAGCGTAGTGTATACATTGCCACGAGCATGTTTTTCTTTTCTCTGTTATTCGGTTAGGCAGATTCAAAATCATAAAACATACTGCATAGTGGACTGGTCCAACCCAATACAATACTTTGTGTAACATAAAGTTAAAAGTCGGAAAAACACCACTTCATGTTTTGATTTGATCACTAAATCGAAATAAATAACATCGTGTCCTCTTCTCGCCCATAACGTAAATTGCGTGGGCACACACTGTCTCTCACTGTGTAAACACTTTACATTATAATAATATTATATAATCCATTTCAATTCGCATAAAATGTCGCAGTTATTATAACGAAATAAAAACAACGCGTGACGGTGGCCTTAGGGCGAGATTACATAGAGTTTATGTCATGTATGTGTGTAATAAAAAAAAACTTCCGCTTGGAAAATAATAATATATTCAAGTATATATCATATATTATATCGTAGGTGTACACTGTACAAGGATAAAAACATATAATACGTGAACAAATTTACGTTTTTTGACTAAAAAAAATAATTCTACAAAACTTTCGGATTTGTATCATTAATTGTATGCAAAAATATTGTTAGAAGCACCGTATTACATAATACGTTTAAATAAACAGTTCGTAAATATGATGGAGTCGTAAAAAAATAGATCACAACTTTGGCTTGAAATTGTCACCGTTGCGCTTATTTAAGACGATAAAAACGAGTTTAAAAAAATGTTGAAAATAACGAAAACCTATTTATTTCACCAATATTACTCATCTGCACTAACGTGCGTTAAAT
Organism: Rhopalosiphum padi; assembly: GCF_020882245.1. NCBI lineage: Eukaryota > Metazoa > Arthropoda > Insecta > Hemiptera > Aphididae > Rhopalosiphum > Rhopalosiphum padi. Next base: position 74,967,973 of record NC_083598.1, read on the forward strand.
GGGTTGGTGGTGTAACACCACTACCTCATTTTAATAAAAAAAAATATATATATATTTTTAATATGAATATATTTACTATGATTTTTTTGAAAAATAAATATTAGGTTGTTTCAATAGGTATCGGTTCAAAATGAATATTCGAGGAGAAGCTATACATTTTACGATATACCAGTGAAACGCGGAATTATTACTTAGGGTGGCAGAGAACATATTATTTTCATTTTTAACCAGACCTTCAAGTTTTTTTTTTTGAATTTCAAATACAATTTATAAATTGGAATTCGTCGAATTCCCTGATATACTTAACTTAAAGCCGTGATTATATCATAATACATTAACACAATAATTTCAACTCTTTTCAAAGAATACTAAGCCTTATATAAATATTGGAATAATAATGGATACATTTTGTAAAAATGAAGAAGACGTGTACCACGTTTAAATAACGCGAAATAATAATAATTACCATCTTCAAATGTAGTTGTCGACCGCTTTTCAGTTTCGTCAAAGTAGCCCCGTCGGTTCGGCAAAAGAAACGGTATGGAGCGAAATACAATGTCGTTCGAACCGTCTTGGGAAATCAAACAATAAAATATTATTATACAATTCCATTTTAGATTCACATTAGGCTACGAGAAAACCCAAAATCAAACATGTCAAACTTAAAATGTCATACAATAGCATTAATCGTAAATAGTACGAACGGAAAAAAAGCTAGTGCAAACATTATGTATGTTATAAATGTATTGAAAAAATAATATAGTAAACAGCTCTGACGAGAAATTCAAAAATGCAAATGCAGCATAATATTATAATGAAATATCGAACCATAGATTTTGAAACAAACGCATAGATATTTTTTTATACTTATGGCAAAAATAATTATTTCTATCCAATCTTGATTTTTTAATCAGGAAAATAAAAATAATAAATAATAAATGATAATTATTTCGATTTTTCATACTTAAATGATTTTTTATTTTAACTATTGATATCCTTGAATTTTTCTTTGTAATGTATTATAAATAATACATAACATTATATTATTGTAACATTATTATACGTAATACAATTTATAAAAATTACAATATTTTAATAACAAAATATTTAAATATCTTGCAAATCATTAATTATAAAAACATATACATATTATACAACAATGATGTATGTATATTAATTATCAAATAATTATTCCGATCAATTGTTTTGAGTAAAAATGTACATTCAAAATCAGTTATGTAGGAGTTTAGTAATAAAGTTTTTTTTATTTAACCTATGGTCACATACGTATTTTTTTTATTTTTAACAATGAATACAATAATAATAAAATATAAAAAAAATATTGTTGCTTATTAAATGGAAAAATGGTAATTTATAGTTAACTTTTTTTCAGAATTAACAATTTCTTAGTAAGACTGCATTCTTAATGTTAGTTTTTATTTTATTTTGTTAATTGATAGTTTTATTTATTATTAAATATTAATTAAAAGTATGAATAACATAAATCAGTCGATATCGTTATGTATATTAAATATATATTATATCGAATCATTTTGTTTTTTATTCTGAAATCGTTGAGGTTTTTCTGCGTTTGTTTTGCTTCGAACTCCAAATCTATTTAATATTATAATACAATATTTACGTCTATTGAGTAATATTATAATAATATTATTATCCACTTGTATTAATTTAGTTATTGGAAGCTATTTATAATTTAAAAAAAAATTATTATCCACCTGACAACTGATCACGCCGTGCTCTACTTCTCGAAACACAACAAGCGTTCACCGTATTAATAATATGACGTAATCGTGGCCGGATTGTGCACGTGCATATATATTAATATTATTATTTATCGACCGATACCTGATAGTTTGTTCTCGGAGGCAGTGGCGGCGTCGTTCGGGTTCCGAAAAGTCCAATTTAACCACCTCCCCAACCACTCAGACGTAATTCCTGGTATTTTGGTGTGATGTTTTTCCCTGAAATCGATTTTCAAGAAACGATTATTGTTCATTTTAATATTTATTATTATTATTATACTTTTATTATTATGCCGTTCACCGTTCGATTATTGTTTTGTGACAATTATTCGTTCCGCTAAATACATTACATACCGGCGGCTATTTTGTTATAATAATGGAAACACAGCAGTTGTTGATTGAATTAATTGCGTGGCAGTCAATCGCGCTTATGAATATTTTAAAATGTATATTATTTTTTTGCGTACACTACCGGGTGGATGAAAAAATGCGTATGTGAAACAAATAATATTGTACTGAACGAAACTTAAAATTCGTTATTCTAATGACCTATGCCTAAAATTTAGGTTTTTCCAATTATTAAAAATATTCATACTATAATATGGAATAGCCAAGAACGCTCGAACTTTTTCAAAATGTAATCCTATCTACGTATTGTTAATTTTAATTCCATATTTAGTCTAGTTTCAGTTTGTTGAGCATAAGCCATAAATTGATAACGAAAAACCAAAACTAAAATTATATTGTGTGTAACTATAGTTTGGACGTTTTCACTCTTTTTCTGTTATAACAACCTCAATATAAAATTATCAAAGCCTTAAACAAAACGACTCATAATTATTATTATTAACTAAATGATAATATAGATTCACTATTCGTACAGAATCTAAAAATGACACATTTTATAGGATTTATTATGTTAATTAGGTTTTGACTAATTTAACCTACGTATCTGTATTCTGTATATATAAATATAATATAGGTGTACATTATAACAATAAGTACACTGAACAATCTTAACAAATACAATAGTTTTAATAGCTTTCTTCTGGGAGTATATTATCGGTGTAACGAGACGAAACCACTGATATACACAATATAATTGTATTTATATATATAATATATATATACAGTTATTCAGCATATCTGTATAAGATAAGTAAAATAAATGAAAACAATAATTTCGATTTCCTATTGCGCATCGCTGCCACAATTATAGTACATTAGAATGGCGGTCGTCACATAAAATGATACTCAATTTGTTCGTAGTTCGTATATGCAATAATCAATATTTGTGAAAAAAAAAAATAATAGTGTAAAATAAATACTATTTATTTGTCTGGCGTCTATCGATTAATTTTTTACTTGCAATTCACAATATCATTTTCGTAAACAATTTAAATTATTGTATAATGATTATTTATAGAAAATAAATTAATAACATTTTATGATGGATAAACGAAAATCTGTGAACACACTAACACAGCTCATTTAATTTTAAAGTTTTTATAATGATAAGTACGAAAACACGACAAAAATATTGTTTCTTCTAAGGATTCGCACGTGACACTACCATTGAGGAACCGGTTTCGATGGTATAATGCATATAATTAGCTCTTTCTTGTATAGGTAGTATTATGATAAAAATAGTAATTATTATATACGGAAAATAAGACAATATTAATAATTGATAATTTATTCACAATGTAATATTGTATTTTAACCTTGTTAATATATTTTATTATTTTGGTACATCATACATATTATTATATATTTACTATTTAGTATTTAGGTTACTTACGATGTAAACTCATGCGCACTTGCACGTCTGCACCAAAAACCAAAACTAGTTGTTCCCTACCACAGCGCCATCTATGATAACTGATCGATGGATGACGATGGTGAACAGAGTAGTGGTTTAAAAGATAAGGCAGTGCACTGGCCGTCATTGCACATTCGTCAATCGTCATATGCGCTAGATGATTATATTCTAAATTATCTATTCTATTGGTGAACGAAGTATAAATCGGTATAATGTTTTTAGTTAAATTCTTTAGATACTGCAACGTATTATTACACAGATCAATTTTGCGACACATATGGTTTCTGTAAGTGGAAAAATTGATAAACATAATTTACCAAATATCAATGTATTAGTATGTGTGTGGGCCGTGGGGACGCTCGACATGTTGCGATCTCAAAATTGTTTTAAATATTTAAATATGTCATACCCGAATTCGAGAACAACATTTTAGTCTGGAATCCGTATTCCATAAGATAAGCGAGTAGGTAAGTTATTAATTGTTATTGTGTCGTGTCAATTTTTTATTTTATTAAATTAAATTCCATATGCATTTGTACGTCACCGATTAAATCGGACCTGTAGCCACCAGCGAGAAAATCTGTACATAATTAGGCGTTGTCAACTGACGTGGTACGGACCGGGTCGAAATTCGGCTGTACCGGTAACTCGTAACTTTGGTGGGTTTGACAATCGCTGTGGTCTGTCGTAGCGTTTCGCTGATCGTATACAACCAGTTTTCGTCAACTTGTAACCGGGGTCCGGGGCGAGCGGTCGTTAATACGATATTCACATACATATTAAACGTATTATTTTATTAAATTTCACACAAATGAAAGCCGTTAAGATTATTTTATTATTTGTAAAGTATACAGATATGGGGTAAAAAGTCACATATTACAAAATAAAATCCTCAAATTAGTAATTAATGTCACTTTCCAGAGAAGGGGTTCTCCCACCACTCGCCAGATATCTCATGCGTACCACACAGACCATATTTTGAAAATAACAAACAGCCAAAAATCAAAATACTTGATTCCAAATTTAGAGACCGCCTTTAATAAACTTGATTCGCGGTACTCTTCCCCCCCTTAGAAGTCACAGGCAACACTATATAGCATCTATATGGTGTAGTCTATACTATAGACTATACCAAATTTAATAAAATATACTATAAGCACATCAATTCATGTCGAAATGGCATATTTGACGGACGTTCCGCCGGTGGTGGAGCAATTATATGATAAAATATTTTATTGGAATGGTTTTTGTTTGCAACGATTTTAGTTTTGTACATATTCAAGTCATTATCCATGGAGGAAAAATTCAACAATATAATATTCCTTCCTTCAACGACTGCCTGGAAACATAATTTAATTTCAATATTAAAATAAATAATAATCTTCGTCACGGCCTGCAGCGTGTGGGGGATGTACGAGTATTGTCCATATTATTTTGTTCGTAATAATACTATTGTTGTGTTGATAAATTAGTATTGCAAATAATATGCATAATATATTATTATTAAATGCGATCGGAAATCCCCGTGGGCCGCGTGTGGCGTGTCACTTTTGAAATCTTTTGTTTATTGTTCCTCTATATAATATATTATTTCACTGTATGTCTGTAAGCGCAATGCAATCAGCGATGTCCCGCGCATTGAAGAATATACTTATAAACTTTTTTTCTTTTACAACAGTGATACAAAAAATAAAATCCATAAAAATGTATCTATCATCATTCTTTTTCAAACCAAATATTTTAGTAATACAAAATTAAAAGTGAGCTGAAACCCGTCGTTCAGGTATATATTTAAAAATTCGTCGATGCGTCATAATCTATTGGACGGAAATAATAATTAATATGGATAAAGTACTTATTACTGCATTTATTAATTTTGACGTATAATATATTATTTTCTACATATCTATATGCTATAGGTAAATAATAAAAAGTTAAAAACCGTTAAATAACCAGAATTTTAATTCATTAGAAAAAACATAAAAATACCCAATATTGGTTATTACGAGAGTTATCATTATGTTACATTTTGTCAAATATACAAGTGTATAAAAACAGTAAGTTTTTCTGGAAATTTGTGAGCAGTTCAATTTTTATTTTTTATTGCTGTAGGTCGGCTGGTATCGATTTTAATTTCAGAAAACTCATTAGAATTTATATAGTCCCGGTAGGTACTCATATTATTATAATATGTGTGTGCTAGTTTTTCGACTAATACATATTTTGTCAAAATTTTATATAATCTGTGAGTGGCAAAGGGGTGAATGTGTATTTTTGCACACATTGTCCGACAACTGCTTGAAAAACTATCACGGTCTAATTGTGGTTTGTGATAAATTTAATTGATGACTACATCTAGCATAATATCATCTAAAATAAAGCAGAATAAATATTATTATATTATATCGTAGAACGCGTTGTCGGTAAATCGCGAGTACTAGTTTAAATACAAATATAATATCGTTATAGGTACAATATTTTTTTAGTGATTTAATCTACAGATTTTACGAGCACCGGCGTTTTTTTCTGCTAGAACATTCGCCGCTCACCGCATAATAACTAAACATCGGAATAATATTATTTTGTGACGTAATGTTCATGGCACGCTGGAGGAGTAGTGGCGTAATTATTAACTAGTGAAAAGCTCGATATTTTGTCATAAGAAATTAAAAAATGAACATAAATAAATATTTTCTTAAAATAAATAATTTATTTCTATTCACATTTAAAACCATTATTAAGGTCTATTTTATTATTAATTAATATAAAAATATAATAGAAAGCATAATTCATAGTAATATAGTTGAGTAGTATTGTTGTCTAAACGTACCTATTATGTAAACAAAATAATATTAAATAATCACTAATCAGCATTCTATATTCTTAGATATATTCGAGAGTACTGCTAATTATAGCAGCAGAAGATAGGATTTATAATAATTTAAATAAAAATGATTTATAGGTTCAGTCAATCAATAAATATTTAAAAAAGCAAAATATTTGACACCTAGATCTGTCATTTTACCATGCAGTGGTAAAGGTGATTTTTTATAAACTTTTATTTACATAACCATTATATATTATAATCATAATATTATAAAATTCACGTTTTGTTTTTGGATGGATGGGAACTATGGATAATTTTGGAACCAACGCGTGGGTGGCAACTTCGTGTAGGTGTCGTGTACATATCGTAAACGAAAGCTTCGACGCGGACAGGATGATGTACAGTGGGGTGAGATGGGTGAATGGACTGAGGGTAAACGACGATAATAGGAGGAAAAGGTTTTGAAGAGATATGTTCATTGTTCACGTGCAACTATAGTGATACGAATCTATTGGGAATGTAAAGTATTTATATACGTTTTCAATCTGAGAAAAATGTTGCCGTATCTTCCGAGATTCCACCCTCTTGTACTCATATTTTCACCGACGGATTTATTAGTGAGAACGTGTTCCCTTCCCATGGCTCCTACTACCATTGACGTCAGGCACATATTGTGCGTGTGTAGGTAGTACTCCTTGAGCAAACATTATACATTGTGTGTTTCTTAAATAATTACACGAAATATTTTAGTCAGATGACCTTTGAATAAAAATGGAATTTTTGAGGAAAATAAAGGATACTAAATTTAAACATTTAGTTGGTGTACTTGTTCAAAGAAATAGTATTTGTTCATGAAGCTAAATTAAGTGTGAAGGATGATGTTTTTTGTTGAAAATAAGAATAATTATTTTTAAAACTATTATATCGAAGAATTTTGTTAAAGTATGAAAAAAGAAAAGTTGAACGGTTGTCTGGTCTTAGGATGAGTATAGATGGGTTAAAAGATAACAAACAACGCGATTTTTTCAAACAAATTTTAGAAACCTATTTATTTTAACTTGTTTGAAAATGACAGCGTTATATAAATTATTAAATATCTTTATTTTTTTTATGTTATGAATTATGATACAAGGCTTGTGTTTATTTATATACTTAAAGATACCTGATAAAAGGTTAAATACGTATTTGTTAGTATTTTGGTGTGAGAAAACTCAAGTTCATAAATTCATATCACACACAAAATTCATAAACCTATTCTTTGGGAACGTTATATATCGCAAAATTAAAATATTTATTGATTTTTCTTATTTATGGTGGTTTTGTTATCGTTAAAGTTTAAAAGTATTAGTGTATTATACTATTATTATTAAACTACTATTCGTAAACTAATGTGGTTATTTATTTATTTGTTTCAGAATCATTGAGAGAGTACTTCAGTAAGTTTGGAGAGATAACTGAAGTTATGGTTATGAAAGATCCAACAACTCGTCGATCAAGGTACAATTTAACTATTTTATTTTATTATTAGAAATTCATTTTAAATATATTTTGAAGCTTTAATTGGGAATAAAAAAATAATTGCTTTTTATTACTTACCGAAATAATAAACATATAATATATCAATCTCTATATGGGAAATTTATTGTATAATTAAATAAAGTATTCATATATACTTTTAAAACTACATAATTATAGAAAGATTGTATTTTATCAACTATTAAGCTGATCTGATTATATTGAAATAAGTAATACGTGAGATATGCATGTTGGGCTTAAATATTGAAATATTTGTCTTTTGCATACATTTTGTTATACCAATGAAACTAAATCGAAATGTCTATGTTTGTATATACCATTATGTCATTATAATATATGGTACATACACGAAACATTTTTTTTATGCAGATTCATGAAAATCCCTGAGTATTTAAATTAAACGCATTATTCCTGAACTTCTATACACACACACACACACACACACACACACACATAATATATGTATAATATGTTAATCGGATTCAAATATAAATCATAATAATACCTTGATATCGATCGTGATTAAATATATAATAATAACATTTTTGGGAACACTAAAGATTTTTTTTTTAATATTACAAAATTATAATATTACGTATATACCATGTCCCTGTGCTTTGAATATATCTAGTTTCTTTTGTTTAAATAAGTAGTTACATTTTAAATTATTACGAAATCTTTAATAGGAATATTGTTATAAATAACAATACACATGCATGGATTTATTACACCGTGGTATATGAAATCTGATTGTTTTAAATAGTATATACATACACATTTTATCGATTAAATTAAATAATATAGTTTTTGAAACACTACACCCAATGGTTTCTGGTGTTACAAATTTGTTAAAAAAAAATGTTTCTGAAACAAAAGTTGATCGTCTTATAATTTTTAAGCTTGATTATAACATTACAGATGTAGTAATATTTTGGTTATTGTTTTTAAAGGTCTTATAAAATTTAATCCTTGTGTACGTTTTATAAAGATTACTCAACTTTTACTATTTCTGTGATAACTTTTACTACAATCACTTGTATAGTACTTTTGGGACTCATTGTAAATTAATTGGATTCGAATATTTATAGTTAGGCATATTCCAACTTATTAATATTTGTTTTGTTCTTGATGTGGAAAAGTTTTCATTTTGCATTTGAAGGATGGATATGTATAAAAATAGATTTTATGTTTTTTTTTCTAGGGAAAAGTTTTTTAATTCATTTAATAAAAGAAGAATTGAAAAATCCATTTTTGGAATAAAAACCTTCACCCATTTGAATGTTATTAGTAACGCGTGTAAAGGTTTAGAGTTTACAATGTGCTAGAGTTTAAATTGAGTGTGGCGTAAATTGATGGGCTGTAAAAGAAAAAATGTGTCGAAGTTGAAAGTTTTTTCTGGGTTTCTCAGGGATTTACGTTTTTCAATTTAAACTCTAATGAATTGTATAACTTTCCACATATATTTTTGAGAATATTTTTCTGCCGTAAAAGTTAAACTTCAAATGCAAACCCCAAATTTATTTAGTGAATATATTATTATTGCATAGAAAAACTCAAAACAATTTTATGACAGTCCATGTTATATTACACAAAATCAAAAGTAGTTCATAAACTATCTGATAATAATTAATTTTTAATTGCTTTTAGTCATTGCAATGAGTTTTGTTGGAGTAAAAGATAATCAAATGGGTTATTTATTAATTGCCTGCCTTACAGTATATTAACTTTTTATACACATTATTAATAATATACGCTATAGTTTATAGCTGCTAGTTAAATGATTTTATTAATCATAAATATAAAAAATAAATTTATTTTAATGGTTTATTTCTATACTACCATATTTGATCAATGCAATAAATACATTATTAAGAATTATAATATTTATAGGCTCTCCTATAAAATATTATTGGTCCCTACAAAATTCAACGACGGCGGTTATTATAAGATTAATTATACCACGAATAAATTAGAATTGTATATTGTAATATGTATGTAGTATATTACATTATCTATCTATCAATTATTACAATTTGACATTTTAAAAAGAGAAAAAATAAATTATTACTTATGTATAATTATGTATTATATTTGATTCGTTAATCATTTTAATAAAATAATTAAGTGTCTAAAAATGTATTAAAATGTTTGTATTATCATCGTGTGCCTGCCAAGAATAATTTTATAATTTTTTATAACAAATATTCAAAAATATTAAATAATAATAATATTTAATATTTATTATTATTTTTAAAATAAATGTAAAATGTTAAAATGAATTAATAGGAGTGTATGATCTTTGTGTGAGAATAACAAGAGGATCAGAAATAGATGAGGTAATGGCAAAAGAGAAATAATAAACTGTTGAGTTGGTCCCGTAATTAAATAAATATTAACTGTGAGTTTTATATTAATTACATCAACATTGCCGCAAGTTTATTCTCTCAGGGGACACTATTCAAAGTAGAAGGCGGAAGATTAATAAGAATGAAATTAATATTAAAAAAAAAAGAAATGGTAAGTTGAGTGGGAAAAATGGCTATAGCTATTTATCGAGAACGGTGAGCTCTTCAAATTTGTTTACTTGATTTATAATCCGTCAGGATTATGGTTTTTGAAAATGTATTAATGTACGCCCTCCAATTTCCACGTTTGTCATTGCCATTTATTATGAACATAATTAATTAGTCTACGATAATTATAATTCTCTATGCAATAAAATCCTTTAGAGAATAATACAATTCTGATAATATGAACTACTGTTAATAAGTCATTAATGTAATTATTTAAATATTTAAAACAATATAACCATTATAACATTATAACCTATACATTTTTAAATATAATAATTTATAATTAAGAAGTAATTTATGTATTTATTCAGGTAATTTCATCCTTATGTAGTAATATTATGTGTTTTTAGTCATGATATCAAAAATTATAAAACTTAGAGAATTTAAATAATTTACAAATAAATGTATATTTGGTAAAAAAAAAAAAATTGGGACAAACATTTTAGATTTCGAATGATCGATGAACGTATCGGTTTTATAATGTTTTTATATTTTTATTTTATTTGTTTGTGGCTAACGTCGTATTTTGGAGCATAAAATTCATAAAATGCTTAACAATTTAAAAATGAGGGTGGTTTCTGGTAGAATATTTATTTTAGTTGGTAGAAAGTAGGAAATCCACAGTAGGTACTTTTCAAAAATATTGAAAACTAAATCAATATTTAGGTAACACACATTAATATTTGGTTGTTTTTGGTTCTTTGTAACCTATATTATTAGACATTTGAAATTTAAACATTTTTTTAAGTTAAATGATTTTTTATGCATGTCGATAAAAATTTGTTTTGTTCGATCAAAAGCTTGAAACATAAAATACAAGATTCCTTATACATTTCCCTATAACAACTTAAGAATATTAAAAATACATACTAATTATTTTTATTGACATTTTAAATTAAAATTTCAACGAAATTGGAGATTTAAACAAAAAATAACAATTTTTATCATAATATTAAAAAAACTTGATTAATAGAAGATTAATATGAATGAATACAGAATTGGCTATGAATAAAAATAATGACAAAAGTTGTATTGTTTTTGTTATATTTTACATCCTGTAAAACTGAATAAAATGCGATGTATGTGTGTCTATATATGATCCAAAAGTTTTGTTCCATACAATTTAAATGATTTACTAAAAAGTTTTATATTCATAATTTCAAAATTATTATACGAGTTGGTTCGTGTGTAATTGTGTAAAAACTTTCGATTTCATACCTCTGCCCATTAGCGTCATTTATATATTTAACTTTTCACATATTTTATTGCACAGTACGCCAAAGCATATTATTCTCTCAGAGATACTATATTGGAAATGACGTCTAGAAACTCGGAGAAAAATCAGTACAACAACACTAGAGTATTCAAGCAAGATTAAAAATGGTGGATTTCAAATAACTATAGGATACCGCAATTCAGAAATTCTCTTGTCCCGATACTCCGTATCTAGTTAGTTTGGTTGAATGGTTTCTTGTTGAGAATATCTTTTATCAGATTTTCAGTGCATTCTTGTTCATACAATAGTATGACAAACAAAACGCTGATTTTAGATAATAATGATAATAAAAATATAAATGTTATATTATACTGTGCATTTTTTTTTGTTTTATATATTATTTAAAATCAAATTGGAAATATATTAAAAATGTTTAAACATTTATAATTAGACTTTAAAGAAATACTAAACTATCTATTAAAATTAATAATTGAGATATAGTTTTGACAAAAAAGAAGAAAAAGGGAGATAAATAAAAAGATGAATTATTATAAACCAGATGTCACTACAACTATTTTAAATTGAGTTTTAAATTATAAATATGTTGACTATATTTAATCTTAAAACTTAGATTGTATATATTTTTTACTATAGTGCGTTTTACAACAAATGTGTCTTGATATTAGCGCGCCGTGTGGCAGTTTTTACTCAGACCAGGGCTCAAAATTTAGTCTGAGTAAAACACGTATTAAATTTTAAATTTCCCGTCGTATTTACGTGCTAGTTTTGGAAACGTAACGAAAAATCACCACTTGGCGTACTAAAATAAAGGGATATTTGTTGTGAAACACACTATAGTATTTAAGTAGTACTTAAGTATACATATTATTTAAAACATGTGCAATATTCAAAATTCACATGTTATATTTGATTACTCATAACATTAAACTTAATAATAATAATTTTTAATAAATTGGTACTTAATTTAAAAATACGTTTTTAAAATTTGAAATAAATATTTAAAATTAAAAAAGTTAGATTAAAAATAAAGTGACATAAGTTCGAATACATTTTATTTTGAATGAACTAATTTGTTTAGTGAAATAATTTTACTTAAATATTTTAATTCCTACTTTTACTCACTGAATTCTAAAAAAAGTTATGATTTATAGTCCTGTATAATTCTTGAATTTTAGAAGATTAGTTTTAAGTAAACGTAATCAATTTCAGTACCAACTATCCAGCTAGAACAAATAGAACCTAAACAATCAGAATATTCTCGAATTTAAATAACTAAATATTTGTAATAGTGGTTTAAAGTTATAATTTATGGTATGATATATAATAATAATTGAGTTTTTTTAACTTATTTCAACTACTTAATAATGATATATATACCTAACATAGTTCTACAAATTTATTGTATCTGTCATATAAATTCACAGTATAAAACTAAATAATAAGAAAATTCGTAGTAAACTATTTATATTTATATTAAAAATCAGTTATTTAATTCAAAAACATTGACCATATTTTGTTGTTAAATCAAAGTTTATTTTTGTGTACATCATACTCCCGTAATCAAAAGTTCGCTACTGTAATAAATTTTACACGAGTGGATTGTTTTTATTTATATACCTTATATAACAATGGGTTAAAAAATTAACTGAACGTCTTTGAAAGTTTCATAAGTACACATTTAACATTTAAATTGAATATGTTAACATCAATAAACAGAAAAATGTAACTTTTAGAATCCAATTTACAACTGAAAAAAATAAAAAATCTAAATTATATACTGGTTTTTAAAGTTTTATAGTTCAATCAATACTATTTTGTACATTAAAATCATTAAAAAATAAACGCTAGAAAGATTAGGTCGACCTTACGAGGTCCTAACAGGGTCTTACACCATGGGTTGTCATCGTGTGTGGCATGCACATTTCGTATACTTATACATACCACGCTTGGTGTATGTTTGTGTGTGTGAACTATTCATATTACATACATACATATATATTATAAACTAAACTAAGTTTTGCGAAGGCACGATCACGGAGTTGGCCTCCAGGGGAGGACGTCATTGTCGTTGTAGGTTATCCTGCAAGGGTAGCCACGAAATGGTTTAGAGCAATTTTCATTAACTCCGCCATTGTCGACCACTCTGGTATCCCATGTGTGTGACCTATACATAATGTTTCTTCGACCAAAAAATACGAAAAATTATATTTTATTTTTGTACAGGTCACCATTATATATTTATATTATCATATTATTATATAGGTTTATACCGTATTGCAGTGATCTTAAACTAGTTGGTAACAATATACTTTTAATAATTGAAAAATAAAAATCATATTAAAAAGTAAAAATGTATATTATTAAATTGTATGAAACATATATAATTTACATAATAATGTTAAAAATGTGTCTAAATGTGTTAAATAAAAATAATTTATTTAATTATTACAGATAAAAAATAATTCAAAATATTCAGTATGGTTTTGAAAATAATAAATATACAGCCCTTCATCAACGACATAGTTGTAGATAATATTTTTGACTATTTTCTGCTCTTAAAATACCTAACAATTTACTCTTACAAAACCTAACCAGCGCTTCCGGTCACTACCAGCCATCTAAATAACACACATCCATACACTATTTTCATCGCGAAGTATGTGTACCCCAATGTTTGGCTATTGAATAGTGTCTCGATATCATGCGATAGGTGGATAGACACTGTGTCTTCTACTGCTGCTAATAATAATGATGATTATTATGATGAAGATCCACGGTAGGTGGTCAGCAGTGGGCTTTGGGGCAGCAGCAGGTGATCTGGGAAAGTTGGTGCAAACGAACCGATTGTTGTGCAGTCGCGTTCGCGCTGGGAGAGCTGCACAAGATTATTATTATCATTATCTCTGTTATTATTATTATTCGTTATGCTTCCAAACAGTATAGTAGTATACTGGTGTTGTATTGTATTGTACGACCGACCCTCGTGGCGGTGAAATGCGATTTACGATCGACGTCAAACGATTATACGCACTCTCCCGATATTATATAGGTATTATTATATTATATAACGGGAGGTTGTTACATTGTTATTATTGTTTGTTCAACTCCAATTGAAATATTATATAGCACCGTGCTTCACAAATATAATTAATACAATTAATATTAACCATTATCCCACCTTCTCAACCTAATCCCTAGCTGTTATATACTTATAGTTTTATCTTCGTGTCATACAGTTTTTTGGAAAAAATTTAAATTTTGTTACAATGCTATGTTAAATTATGTTATATATTATGTATATACTTAATAATAATATGAAAGAATTAAAATAGAATTTTTTTCTATACCATGTAATTAATTAATATTTATGACCGTTGCTAAATTAAGTAAGCACTATTACTGTGCGCCCCGACAGTCGACTTTGTTTTAAAATTTTTTACCATCTTAAAAGTTAATAATTACAATTTTGGCATAGAGTTTTTGGGCTCAACACATATTAAATTATATATTTCCATAAATCATTATAAATATTTTTGCGTTTAATTTATGTATAATGTTGGACTGTATATTTAAAATGCTGTAAATTAAGAAATATGTTGTATTTTATCAACAATGAAAATTATATGAAAATTCATAGACCAGTTTGTTGCGTTTTATGTAGCCCGATAATAGAATGCTTATGAATCATATAAATCAGTGTCATCACATTAAATAGCCAATAGTATTTGAAACAAAATGCTTTTACTGTTCTATGAATAAATTATCAATTTAGTATATTCGCACTAAATAACCGTGTATCGACTAGTATTATTTACTTTAGTCTTTAAAACTCATAGGTATTCATAACAACCTACATTATGCATAGTTGTAGAGTTTAATCATTAGTTGGATGGTTTTCGTCATTGGTCCTTGGTATAATATAAGAACTTGCTTTAAGTAAAGTATATATTCAGCTTTTCATGACGTCGCTCTTTTATTTACATATAACTCTGTTAGTCAGAATGGAGTCGTATTCTTGAGATGTTTTAAGTAGATTAAATTATTAATGTTTGGATCAATACCCCGATTAAACACGTATAAAATGGTACCGTGATAATGCCACGATGAATTATAATTTATATAATAGCCTTTGAAAACAAGCAACTATTTATGGAAAAATTATTATAGCATAATGCATACAGTAATTGTTGGTTATATTTATTTTATTTTACTAAATTTAGGCTTAGCATTTTAAAAATAACAATACAAATTATTGTTATACAAAATATACGGATTTTTTTTCGAAAATATTAATTCAAACTACCATATTACTATAATAGCAATATACATTTATTATAAATATCCTCCGAAGTATATAGATTGTATTAAACTATCTTCATTGAAAATCATTTTTTTTTATATAATTATTTATCATTGATTTCAAATGTAATACATTTATTACAAAGACTTTCATAGAGGAACACATGATATATACTGTACAGTAAAATGACTTTCCCGGTTTTTTTGTTTATAAAAAATTCAGATTTTGAAGTTATTTTTGTATAATATTTTATTTATAAAAAAAAACGAAGTAATAATGCTGTATGTATGTTTAACATGTATTATATCACTTATTATTTTAATTATATTATGTTTAAAAGATATAATAATATGTGAATACTTGATATCTTTTAAATATTGTAAGGTTTATTAAATGGTGTATTTTATAAGTTATAATGTTATAATGTTTTAATACAAAAATTGTTCTTTTTGGATGCTCCCATTTTATATTCACTTTAATTGAGGAATAATGTCGATGACTGTACAAATTTTACTAGACACTTATATTGGAAACGTTTTATATACAATCACGTATACGAGTAAACTATACACACAATAACAAAATATATACATATATTATACATAAATGAATATCATTGATAATAATAATATTTTAGTTGGTTTTATAACTCAATTTCTATTTTGACATAAGAATAATAAAACGCTATTAAAAATGATTTTTAATGGTCGACCACCGGGAATAATGGCATCGTTTCGCGCTCATTTCAGACTTAAAAAACGATTCAGAGAACATCTTATTTCTTTGCTGTTACATTCCCAGCCTATGTTTTAGCGCATGTTGTTTTTACACTCGAGGCAACAAAACAATATTTTAAAGAATTGTCACAACAAGGGTGGATGACACCGGAGGGGGTTTGTCTAACACGACATCCACTATCCGCCGCTGTTCCTAAAATGTTTTTTTCACGGCACGTTTTCACAGCCACAATCGATGATGGGTCTCCAGAATTTTCTGTCGGCCTTCGACGTGACGAGTTGACGTAATCGCATTGAATGAAAAATAAAAAATATATAATAACAAAAATTGCAACAATTTCATAAGAAATATAATATATAAGAAAAAATAGAGACGAAAAAGAACTACCTCCCACGCATCTACGATGGTATTCTGGCAATATTAACCGGAGCGTGAAAACTTTAGACGCCCCGAACAAAATGCAAATTACAAATGCACTTTTCGCTTCGAAACTCAAATCGGCTTAGACTTGAATTATTTAAAGGGGAAATGTATGACAGTTTTTCAGATGACACTCCGACCAGATTTATTTTCTTGTTTTCAATGAACACCATTCACGTAAATGTCAAAATAACTGTATAACTGAGTTAGTTATTTAAATAAATTTTATAAATATATATATTTATATTTGTATGCAATTTATAAAGTGTCCTTATATTTTATTAATTTTAAACACACTCGTAATTTTGCTTTCGATAGTTAATATTTTAATAATAATATTACTTCATTACAAATTTAACGATTACTTATAAAATAATAATTAGGTACTATTTACTTATTAAATTTTTTTTTTTGTTATTAGATTTACCATGTTTAGGTGATTGTGTTCACTCTATACATGCGTGTATATACATACTTTTATGTAAGCAATAATATCTATTGAAAGATATATCATTAAAATAAATCATTTTTAGTATTTTTTGAATGGCATATACTTGAATACTTTTTGAACATACTTTCTTGTATTTTTTCGATTTTTTAAGGTCATAAAAATTCTTTTCCTATTTAAATAATTATTTAAAGGCGAGTTGTGCGTGTGCGTTGTACAAATATTAGTTATTCAAAATGTTTTGTAGGGTACATTTCTGTCTTAAAACAATAATATAATAGAGAGGAATACTCATGCTCTGCCCTTGGGACGGCACCGCAGCTTCGCGTATATAATATATATAAATATTATATTTATATCGTACGTAGGTATATTGTACTCGCCCTCGGAGATGGGGAAGGGGGTGCGTTCAAGCCTCAAGGTAGCCGAACGTGTTTGATGGCGAGGAAGGCAATATGAGTCTAAACGACGACGACGAGATGGTTAAAGATTATACACAATCGAGAGTCTACAAGACGGTCGCTACGGGACCCGACCGGTTACCACCACCGCCTCGCGATAATAATATTGGTATAACAATATTATAATAATATAATTGTTGCACTCACCCGGCGGCGGAGTTGTTGTGCTTATTATTTACGACCGCAAAGTCCGCGATAGTTTGTTCCACATTCCTCCTCCTCCCCCTCATTCCCCCTCCATACGACCTTTTAACCCATCACCCGCCCTAACATCACCACGGCCCCGTAGTTATATATGTACGCATTAAATGTATATGTTTATAGCGTTGTGTTGTCCCTGTGGCCGAATTTACGCATCGCCGCCGAACAATAGTACACATACATACGTATATATAGGTATAATATTATAATATCAAACTGCTGTGTTTGTAGTATATATATATATACTTATATATATATAGTCGACAAAATGTACACACACACACACACACACACACATACACACTTGCATGCATATATTATATTATATTATAGTTGTAAACGGTGTATATTGTTCGTGGACGAGGAACTACACCCGCTCGTCGGGTATGTGTGTGTGGGTGTCGGTGTAGGGATATGTGTGTGGGTCGCATCGGGAGGGAGAGAACGCGGCCGAGGGATTTATGGGAAGCGCGCGTTGCCCGTGCCTCTGCCGCCGGTGGTTACGATGACTACGACGACGACGACGATGACGCCTAGGCACGATGCGCAGGGAGGTTAGGGTAGATAAAGCCAATATTGGACATGTCGAGAGAGAGCGTGCATTTAATGCATATTCATGCGGACGTTATAATGTTTGATTGGTGGCACAACCGTTCCGTTCCTATCCCTACACACGCCATCATTCCATTGCGTTCCCGTACCATCATCAGTCAGTTGTATAGAGCGCACTTCGATTATAATATAAAATAATATAATAATAGGACGTATTTATATGTTTACTATAATATTTAGTATACCTATTATGATGTATTATTGTACAACAATTGACGTAGACTATGATATTATGATTATAATTTACTCTATGAATATGAATCTATTTATATTAATATTATAATGTTAAACTATAATGACGTGCATATTATTATAATCTCTATATTATTTATTGAAAATTATAAACATACAGTGGCCTGCGACTACAGTGGTAAAATAGTATGCTAATGCTAAACACTATTGTTAATAATTTGAAAAATTTATTTCATTGATCAATTATTGTCGTAAAAAACAATATGTTAGTGAAATTTCAAAATTTAAACTGACGATGACGGTGTAATAATTGGTTCAATAAATTGTGCAATATACATACGCCTGTTTAAGAATTAAATTCCATTAAATGCTTGTAATTTAAGTATTGAGTATAGTCGGTTCTATCGTATTTTTCGTTTGGTAAATAGGTGAGATATGCATAAAGTAATAAAAGTTATTTTTTTGAAGCAAATCACTTTAGATGTGATCTCCAGTAGATATTGATTATATTATACTCTGTCTAATACTCTAATGTATAGTCTAGTAAGATAATACTCTAATTCTGCGCTTCTCCACGCGACATCCCACCATAATGGAACTGGTCTTGTGGACTTTATAAGACCACGGAGTATTTTATCTATAGTCAGATATAGGTGTAATGCAACGAGTTGGTAATATTAATTGATTATTTATATTCTAAATTATTATTTTATATTTCTTAAAAATGTTTAATGATTTTGGATGATCAATAAATAATAATTCTGTGACCCGCTGCAAAGCTAATAAGTAAAACATTAATTTTATGAAGTATAACTAAATAATTTACTAAAATAATTTTTTACTTCAAATTTATTTTTATTTTATAAGCTTAAAAATAATTATTAATTTTGACTTATTTTTAAATTGTATTTACTTTTATTTTGCTTATGGTGTTTAGAACTTTAACTAACTAGTATTACTTTCATGAAATGCTTCCTAGAATACGCCTAAAGTAAATAATATAATTACCATAAAAGATTAAATTATGCGTGTCTATATAATAATAATGACTATACGTCATTATATGTATATAAATAATAACATTTATGTTTCGTGGAAATTATTCAAACGTTTTGTTTTAAATTACTTTTGTAGTATTCATACAATTTAATTCTAAACCTTGCAAATTCATCTCTCGTCAAGTTAATAATATCAAGTGTGACGTTGACTGGCATACACTTCAGACATACAGATGCATATAGATAGAAAACAATTTGTTTTTTAAAATTTAAATTCATTTATTCAAATAGTGATTTAAAAATGTGTCATTTTGTTTCGAATTAAATGTAATATACATAAACATAAAATTTAAGGAAGTGTATTCCAACAACAAAATGCGTGACATAATTTTACTTTTCAACTTTTTTCTATTCAAAACTCAATTGAAAAAGACGATTCAGCTTAAATTGATACCGTTTAAATGGTTTATCGATATTTTAAATTTTTTATCAACTTAAGATCACAATCGTAATCATACCGTAGAATCATAATTTGGAGATACAAAGATAGATAATTACCCTATATTTGTGTTCTATATCAACTTGGTTAATATATTCTTAGATTTAGAAACTATTTAAAAGAAATAATTTGTTTTGATAAATATTATTATTTTTATTTAACGAATATAATATAATTAGATTCTGAAAAGAGAGATGAATGTGTTGGTTTTCAAATTATATGTGTGTGTGAAGACATTTTTCAAATCAGAAAAAGTAATTTAATCTTTAATAGTAATGTTAGTTTTTAGTAGTAAATTGAATCTAATTTGTAGTTTAGTGATAAAAACCTAAAAAACCCGAAGAGTAAAATATTACACTTTTTACACTGTTCTACTGTATGTTCGTATTGACTTATAAGTTAATATTAATGATATTTTATGATTAAATATTATGATAAATATTTTTAGCAAAATCTAGGTTAACTTGTAATATTCCTAATTTAAAAACAAATTGCTTTATACGTAGAAAATAAAATATATGTTGATAAACTATAAAATATCCTTAAGAATATAGACTGGCATATTGTTTCTATTTTGAATCGTTTATTGTACGTATCATTGAATTCAAATTAACATAATAACTGTTATAGTATCCTATCATAGTATCATTCAATGACGAGGTACACTTAAAACACTCACTAAATATCAGAGCAATTTTCCCAGTTTTTACATGGACATATTAAAAAATAAATAAAGTTCATATTAATAAATTAATATAAAATTACCTATCTACATACACAAACATTATATTATTACATTTTTATTTGCATGTATATAAAATGTATTTTTGTTTCTAAGTTTTTACTGAGTTGAATTTAAAGATCTAATATAAATGTAAGTGATAAATAAATTCAGATTTTTTAAAAGTAAGGAAGGATGTTAAAATAAACCTAAAAGAATAAAACAAAAAACACTATAAATCACCGATATTGAGGAGTAAGAACACAGTGCGCCGAGATAAAATACCGTAATCTTAAAATTTATGAACCTCTTGTCCCTAAAATAATAATTATATAACTTTTGAAAACATTTGTTTTGTTGATGTTGTATACAATTTAAATTGGAATAGAAAGCTATTTTTTAATTTAAAATCTTAAATTATGACACTTTAATATTCTACATAATAAATAATATTATATATAATATATATTTATAAATATATTATATATTATATACATGTATATATATATTGTTAGAAATAATATTTCTTATTATAATATAGTGCATATTAAATAATTGCTATTACTCCTTATTACGTTATTACGTGAAACTGTATTTGTAAATAAATAGCAAATGCTTATAGTATGAACAATAAACCATTTTGAAATTTCATATTTAAAAAAAAATAATTTTCAACCATACTTATAATTGCCATGTCACTGAAGAGCGTACACTATTTTATATTTTCAGAAATTTTTTTCATTGAATAATTTAATAGTTTCACAAAATATTGTAGCATTAATTATATACTTGAAATACTAAAACTGAACCTCTGAACCTCATATAATTAATAATAATTTCGATTCATATATTATATATATTATAGATATATATATATATATATATAAAATTTGTGCAGGTTTGCATATTGTATGGACACTATACACTGAGTTCCACATTGAATAAAGAAAAAATGATAAAAAAAAAGTTATATAAGTCAATTCTGTTAACAAAATATGGTACTAGAATTTTTCATATTACTGATTTATGTGTAATTTTTATAAATAGTTTTTTTCATTAATGGCTTCAAAATATTAAAAAACACAAAAATAATAAATACAGCAGCAATATTTTAAACGCATTCTGGTTTATTCTGTTTTATTTAAATGTATGTTTTAATATTATATGATAATGCATATCGCTTTTTTTTTTTTTTTTGAACCATTTGGTTTACAACATATAACTTAGTCTTTCATTCTTTTTTATCCTTTGCTAGATGTTTTAGTTTAGTATAGGTATATATATGTCTCGGTAGTCCGGCTAGCAGTCTTTGTTCTTCTTCAGCTCTATCAATTATTTTATCATATATTGTTTATTTAGCTGCTTATATTATAATTCCATTTTTAAGAGAATTAAAATGTGTAAAAGAAAAATTTCAATACATAATAATAAACAGTACATTTGCATGTGTATAAAAACCAAAATGAATTTTTGAGTTCACCACTGCATTGTACTTACCCATGGAAAATATTTTATTTAAGTGATATTTCACAAAATCAAGAATAGATAATATTCTAAAACACTAATTTTAGGTTTTAATGAAAAATATATATTATGTAATATTTATTTATAATAAATATAACGGACAAAATTTCCTTTTAAAAATAGTATTAATAACATAAAATATATAACAAACTATAGAAAAAAATTACAAGATGACATTAAATAGATTAATTTTTCAAGACATATAATAAGTAATTAGATAATGGATAATAAAAATAACTAGAATTTAAAAATGTTAAATAAAAGAATTTATAAACAAAATATAGTTATCTATATAAATTATTAATATAATTTAAAGCATTAGTTTTGAAAGACTGTCGAGATATACTAAAAAATCAAGTCAAAGTAATATACATGCATGTTTTTATTGTTCACTTAATGCAATGTTTTATACAAATGAAGTTAACCCACCCGAGTACTGACTAATGAGTTTTATAACGAGGGTAACTAGCGTGATATTGAAAGTTTGTAATTGGGTAAAAATAATTATAAACTTTAGGTTCTATCCGAAGCGTATAGTCATTACACATGAGGGTTTTCGACCGTTAATCATGTAATTTAAGGCAGTCCGCATAAACGCCATAATCATACTTAGGCATACTAATGTTTTATCGATTTAACGCAGGTTTTTATGTCGACCCGAATATTAATAATTATTATAAACTACCAGACACCAGTTATTATGATATTGTTTCATATAATTATTATATTTTTAAATGATAAAAATTATAAATGTTACCCGAAACGACGTTTATGATTTCCCTCCACACATACGCAACACAACACACCTGGATGCATATTAATATATAAAAACACATGGAAAACATAAATAATTGTGTTTAATTATATGTATTTGTTGTACAGGTTGTGTATAATTCACTAAATAAATAATCATTATTATTTACTGTATAATAATATAATAACATAATTCTACACATATGCGTATGATCGCCACCCCTCCAATAATAAGGCTGTCGCAAATAACTAACCAAAGCCTGTTTTTTTTATAAAAATTGTATTTTAAAAATATTTTTTCAATAAATCTCTGAGTTTGCAATGAAATAGCTTGTGAGCCTTCCGTATGGTATAAACTACAGTTTCAGTCATTTCCGTCATGCGTCTAGGTTTATCGATAATTAAAAACATACTCTTTTTCGGCAAGCATGGATTATGACAGCACTGAAAAACAGTTGTTTTTAATTCGTTTTTACCACCGAAAAAATAAGCGTTTAACTCGTTTAAGAGCTCTGTGCACGATATAATCTTATGAAACGTCCGCCGCGTCTTTCCCTCTTTCAATGTCTATAGCAGCCACAGCGAATCAACGAAATTAACGTCTATTATATGTATATATAGGCATTAAACATAATACAGTATAATATATATACATATTTATTCGTGTGTATACTCAAGCGAATAAACCAATTTTAACCTAAATCGGTTATAATGCTTCTGACGGTCGTTGTTACTCGTTTCTACTAATTGCTACAGTACGGCTGTTGCTACATATTGCTGATTTTCGATGGTCACTTTGTTTGCTGATTTAAATAAATTGTATACATATAAATTATAGAGTAAAACAGTTGTCTGTGTGTGTGTACTATACTCATATTTTATGTTACCAATACTGACGATTTTAAGCCGTATTATTTGCAGCTGATATCTAAGTATAATAATACATTGAAATATACCAAAGTATAAATTGTGTAAATAATAGATTTAAATAATTTCAAAAATATAACTTGATTCTTCCTTTTTTCCGGCTTATTGGATATTGCATTTGTACATACTGTAAAATATAATATTTCAGAAATAATACGTGGTTTTAACCAATTCGTAGACCTAATAAAACAATATCATTGTGGTCCAGAAATATTACATCTTTTAGTTAACTTACTTTGTGTTCATAAATTTAAAATTTATTTTACCTTTCAGACTAGATAAATACTTCTTTTTATATAACATAATTCATGTATAATTATTTTGGATTATATAGGTATGTAACATATTTTTTATGTTTTGATCGGATCTTAATAAATTTCACATACGTTTTTATTAATGTTTTCCATCTTTAAAGTATTGTAAATACCAAATACATTATTCATATGAACTTGTATACAGTAATAGTCGGACTTTATCAAAATTCGGTGGCTAAAGTGAAATTTCTAAAAGTCTTAAATTAAATTACAATCAAAAGAAAACAAAAATATATCTTTTCTCTCATCTTTAGTTCTATAAGCCCGTGTAATCTCAGGGTGCAAGAGGCAAGACCCTAATTTGTCTCTCAACTTACTGACATAGCTTATTGCATTTTAAATAGACCTATTTATTTATCCTCTTTATACTATTTTCACTCGTAACTTATTTTTAATAATTTACCGTTTTACTAAAAATTTTAACTTTGAGTTTATTTATTTTTATTTATTGTTTCTTTATATTTGTCATTGTAAATATACTTATACTTGTAATTATTTAAATATATAAACATTATAAACTACATAAGTGTATAATTTAAAAAATAACTATAATAAAAAGCTAAAGAATTAATTTATAAAATATAATATATTATTTTCACAAAATGCTCGTTTGTACAACCAGCTCGCATTAGTTGTATTAGAAGCATAGCATGAATTCAGTCAATTTAAACGTTATATTGAGTTTTCCCCTCTACGAAATAAATTTGTCGTCTGACGTTTTTCCCAGTGCAGGATAATGTATAATTATATAATATCCGTTAACCGCACCGACGATCACCAACTGTGATGCGGTCCTCAGACCTAGCTGGATTCCCTTTTCTACTGTCGACATCGGTCGTAGAGTTAACGACGGTATGTCATCATAATGCTGGCTAGTGGTGCGTCTTGGATGGTGTCAGTTACAGCAGCCAGTGGGGGCGGATTATTGTCATGGCGCGGTCGGCACGTTATTATGGTCGGCGGGCCAATTAAGCCAATTTGGCTCTCGGACGGGCAATCAGACTAATTTTCGGTGACAATACTCGGATCATCCCGTAATGAAATCCTGCGAATTCCTCAGACGTAGTATAGTCTCACAAGCGTGAATAGATGGTAGGCAGGATGGTTGGAGTGGAAGGGCTTTCGGTTCCGGTCGACTAATACTCCCGATCGGTTTTGACACAAAGTCCCCAAGTCCTGCAGCGTTAACGTCGTTCATGGTCTACCATCGTTCGCCTTTTATTCACGATAGAAACCGTTAATATTTGATTTTATCAATGCAACAATTGCAAAATAGGTATTCTATCTTCCAAACCGTATCTCAATATATTGCCGAATAGATTTGGTTCATTAATTCTCGATGTCTTGAGGAGAGGAGAAAACCAACAGCAGTCTAATATATTGTATTATATATATATAAAGTATGGCGCATTATATATTATTATTACTATTATCATTATATATATGGGAGTACTGCACCGGTTCATTTCCGGTTCGTCGGCAATCAACTCTCGGCCCGTTGTCATCACCTATATACCACCGCCGCCGGCATCCGAGTCCAACGGCAGCCGTCGCCCGGACCCCTTTTGCGTGCGACAGTACGTCCATCCAACCGGCGAATCGGTTATTATTATTATTTCCGCTCGTGCTTACCCTCCTACTATAATTTTCCTACTCTTATATATATATATTACACTATCAAGTAGTTCTGTGCACTACCTATGTACTTGAATCCAATGGCCGAAGAGACTGAAACATCGACCAACGTAATTTTCTCCCATTTACGAGTAATTTCCAATATCCGAGTTTCTCATCCATGTTTTTCACGCGTGCACTATAGATACATCTCGCCGTCGGATGCGCTTCAGTGAAGCGCACTTTTTTTCCTACTATATACATAAAAACAATTAAAATTTTATATCTTCTAATATCACAAAATAATATTTTATTCTTTTGTTAACGTTCATACACACGTATTTGATTTCAAAATATATATAACATATTAATCATAATATAATCTTCTAACTTATTGTCATGGGTTGTAGAACTAGAATGGGCTTTCTTTGGTTCTGTTCGTAAAACCCAAACACACCACGAGTTTCTAAATCATTAATCAACAATTTATATTGTAGTTATGTAGGTATACATCATAATATATGTGTATTGCTTATGGCACTAAAGTCCCTTCATCGGTTATGTTTAAAAGTTATTTAACAAACTTTGTCAATTACAACTTATTTAA
The DNA here is from genome assembly GCF_020882245.1 of Rhopalosiphum padi. NCBI lineage: Eukaryota > Metazoa > Arthropoda > Insecta > Hemiptera > Aphididae > Rhopalosiphum > Rhopalosiphum padi. The sequence continues at coordinate 74,995,060 of NC_083598.1, forward strand.
AAAAATTTAAATACATGTTAATAAGTTGCATGTTTAGAGTTAAACTATATTATAATACATTACGTTGATTTCTCATAGTGAAATAGCTACTAATAGTATATTTTAATTGTTTTTAAAAATTATTTGTTATTTTTTTAACCCATTTAACATATTAAAAATATTAAATCATTATTTTGACGTACTTGTGTTACATTGGTAAATGAAGTAATGCACAGATTATTTTTATTTGAATTTGTTGATAGTGAGGTGTGCATGAAAGATTACATGAAATCCTGATCATGGGTGGTGCAAAAATATTTATTTTTTACTCTTTTGTCTTTCATAATTGCAAGAGCTTGACGTAAATTATTAGTCCTGGTATATGCGCATTATTGTAACAGTGATGTTGGATAATATATATATATATAATATAAATTGTATATATAATGAATGCGAATATCAAGTGACCAAAATGGGTCGGTAGAAAACGCCTATTTGAGTTTTGAAGTACGATATGGGTAGGCGGGTGAGAAGAATTAGGGCAGAGTGGCGAGAGTGGCTTGGGCCGGTCGTTTTAAAGCATTAGCATTTGAAAGAGGAAGTCTGGCAATAGTGGCGCAGCGGTGGCATACACGTATATACGCGCATATAACGTCAGCGTACGCATACGCATTTTGATGAAAAACCCCGCAGTGCACCGGAAAGCTCTTCTATACTATATACTACGCAAATATATAGCTACACACACACATAGGTTGTGTATATAGTGCACACACTCTTAACTTTATGTATGTATGTCTATATTTATTATTTATATAAAACAAAACATATACATTTCTAGTACGCCGCTTCGGGGAGCACTCGGAATTCTCGCGGGCTTTCGTGGACAATTGCGATAAGTCAATTGAATTGTAAAAATAAAAAAATAAAACCATTATCGTAGTACATTGCGTTGAGTATAGGTGCTTAGGTGAACTAGGTAGATTTTCCGGGTAATGTTGTTTGTAGGAGTGTGTGGAGAGGTGGGGGTATCGTATACCAATCGAATAAACTGGTCAATTTGATGTCGTTATACTGCTGGTAGTTTTGTTTCTATAATCATGTATTATAATTTAAAATATAAACGTGCTTAGTGTACGTATTTTGTCTGTCGTAGCTGAAGGTATAGTCAATATTCCACGCACGTCTCGTCTATATTTCGTTCCGTTTCCATATATGTTAAAATACCTAATATTTTTATTATTATCATTTTCAATCTGTTTTGTTTCAATATTGATGTAAAAGAGTAGTATTGTACCTATTAAATTTGTTCACGCACAATTAAACCATCGTATATTATTATGAAACTTTAATGTAAATTTCTTTAATTCTATATTATAATCAATTCAATGCACTACCTCTTCAAACTCATACATACTATTTTCTCCTGTAATTATATGCAAGTTTTTATCATTTACATTTTGTACATACATCGTATATTATAATATATGTGTATTTTATAACCAATCGTATCAGAGAACAATGCAAAAGTCGATTACTTCATTCTCAAAATTTAAATATTTTATCAAACAAACGATGAATTATTCATTTGATGAAATGAAAAACTTTTGTGTTTCCCCTAGTGACCGATCAATGACATTAATTTTGCTTTATAAATCTTTAAATCGTCTTAAGAATTTTCCATATCCTTTCTATATATTCAAAATCCATGATAATAACAGTATACCTATCTACTAAGTTTTAAAAAAAACTTAAAACATTAAAGCATTTTTTTTTAAGTATCATTATAAATGCTATAATTAATTTTTAATTCGTACTAGGTGCCTTATCTTCTCCTTTCTATACAAATTCACTCCATTGATTTTGCAAACCCTTCGAATGTTTTATCTAAGAATATACTTATATGTATAATTGTATAATATTTTAGTATGAAAAAATAATTTTTGTTTATTTTAATTTTTTTTTTATTCAGTTACTATTGCAATAATTATAAACCACTAAATAATATTTTAAACAATTTACTTATATTATAATAGAGATTATATATTACGATATTTTTATATTATACTCAAACGACTGTTAGCGTTTTTTCGTACATATCTTCAATGAACCTAGTTATTATTTCAAATGCACGGCTTAACAATTTTGACATAGTCGGATCTAGTTTTGTTCCTAATATTATGTTTTATTGAAATATGTATTCTGTATAATACATGTTATTATATTTTTGAAATATCGGAATGTTTGAGTTTTTTTAAAAATTGATCCACAGCAATGGGACAATAATGTAATGAAATTGCCTATTCAAGACGCCGTATTACCATAATATTGTATTATTTAGTCAAACAATATCATACTGAAATAGTTACATATTATTATGCTAGGTTAATTTAATACATAAGTTTTCAGTGTTTTCACAAATAAATTAAATATTTTTAGATACATTAAAAAAAAAATCAAACGTAATAAAATGTTCTATTGTTTCTAGTTTTGACACTTTTTTCGCCATATCTGCAAACTGATTGTACATTATAATGAACACTGCGCTTTTGATTATTATTATGCAGTCTGCGATCAGACATGGAAGAAGAGAGTATATATGAAAATGAGACATTGTTCTTGTATTGGACAGCTAGTGTGTGGTGCATAGTTCATATATATAATATACACATTACACACTCATTATATATATATATAATATATATAAATATAAAATAAAATGTATTGAAGACTCTTCTGAGCAAGCGTTAAAGTAAGGGAGGAATGTGAAACGCTGAACTTACTTTTTATATCATCGTCTCCCTGTACTATCCAATGACGGTATAATGACTATCTGAATAATGCATTTTACAAGGGCATTCGGTGAATCCTTACGAGTGAATAAAGAAAATGTAACCCAACGGCGAGGCCTTAGTTTTTTTTTTTACTTGAAGTCTATACTCTATATATAATATCTATTTTACAATATATTGTGTTTGAACTTAGAACTCCTATCGTTTCTTCACCTCACTTGTGATAGAATAATAATAATAATAATAATAAAAAAATTGTGGCAATAAACCAAAAGACAATTGGTATAACCTTCTGGAAATAATTTAATACAATTGTCTGAAATTTAACGTTTTCATAACGTTTTTATGTAGCTAATCAATTTTTTATTGAAATTAATAACAATGCGTCAGATAAGTGCAATAATATCAAAACGTCCCTTGCTTCTTTCCATTTAAGTGTTATTAATTTTATAGGTAAATATCATTGTCATCATCAATTTAAATAATATTGAAAATACTTAGTTAATTTAAAATTGTACTTATACTATAATTTTTATTTTTTTGTATATTTTTATTGATATATTTTAATGTTACATCATATGACTACAACTAATAATTTTATTTTTTTTAAACAAAGAAATTTGTTATCAAACATTTAAAATGAATTATTGATGGTTTAAACAATCATATTATGTTTATTCAGTTTATTGATATGATTTGTCCTTAAATACTGACCATAAAATAATTTATAATTTAATTTAAAAAAAAAATAATAACTTTTAATTCATATGTATTATTATATACGATTAATAATTATCTATTTATAATTATAGTCTACGTGTTCAAAATCATAGTTTAAGAGATGACTGGAAATTGCAATTTTAGTACTTTAAATAAATAATGAAAAACCCTATATTGTTTGTAGTCAAACGTTATAACATTACACCATGTAGGTATGTTTATTATATTGTCATTATTGACTTATTTCGTATTTTGTTTGCACGCTTTTCTCATCATGCTTTGTGTAGAAATCGTAGGCCACTCCATCTTTAAGCCGAATAATAGGAAGCATTTAAGAAGGTTGGCTTTTCGAAAAAAGTAATACTGTTAAACATTTATTTTAAAAGCGAATATTTAATAATATAAAAAAAACCCAATAGGTACATTGCTGCTTCTTTTGATTTAAAAAAAAATGGTTTTAATTCAAATAAACATAAAATAAATCACGTTTTTTTTATAAATAACATAATATATATATATATATATGTCTACATTTTGTAGGTAACTTAAAAGTCAACCTCGCAGGCTTATTTTTAAAATATATTCACGTCCGACGAATATACCAACATTTTATCATTACATATTAAAATAAATAAATAAAAAAAATCCATAGAGCTTAACATTTTGAATCCGATGTTTATCTCAAATTTTAATCAAAAACGAATTGTGTTAAAACACGATTTCCATAAATCAAGTGAAAAAAAAAAAAAAAATGAAAGATGAGTAAACGAAAAAAAATTGAGTCTGTAATTTAATCAAAAACTAGGTATTAGGTGGACACAAATATCTTAAAATTTGATTTTATGCATTATAATATACTATTATGAATAATATACAGCGGGTCAAATGTTCGGTAAAACCAGTATGTATAATATTTTTTTATACATTTATGAAACAGGGTATTTCATTTTTATATCGCCTACAACGATGATGACGGAAAAACGGCGTATAATAATAATAATAATAGTCTTATTTTTTCCTCTCTCGATCGGCCAACGTATATGATATATTATAATATTCTCCCAATATATTGATAAATCACCGTGGTTATTTTATATATATTATATTATTCATCGTCGGTCCCAGTCGTCGTCGTTTCTCTCCCCCCCAAAATCCTCATACACGAGCTCCGTATTAACGTCTATTATACATACACTCATATATATATATGTACGAGTGAAATACCTATACGGTGTATTCGTATACGATGAGAAGGGCGTGTCATCGTTCTCGGTTATGTGGGTGTGGTGGGGTGGTAGGGTGTGAAAAAGGTGTACATGGGACGATTTATCAGCGAGATAGAATTCGAAGCCGAAAACCATTAGAATCAATCAAAAGTATACACAGTCGTAGTGCCGTAGTGTACGGGGTGGGCGGCAGTGGAGCACAGAAGTACACACTCGCCTGCAAAACCCTCAGTACGATTTTCTGTGGTGGATTGGTGGCGGAGGTGGTGGCGTAGGAAGGGAGGGCAGGTTCGAAAGCGATCAAACACGTCTGCGGGCAAAACTGTCTCACCGCGAAAACGTCGAGCGTTCGACGGCGCGTGCGCTCTTTCCCGACGTGACGGCGAGCGGCACGAACACACACACACACACACCCGCATCCGCGCACATATACATACAAATGTTGTACGGAAAGGTGGGTCGGCGCGGGTGGAAAGAGATGCGTGTGCACGCGTATATACACCGAACTCGAAACGGACGGCCGACAATTATTCATCGCGCGGCGGCGGTTTAAGGGTGTTTCGGGCGCATTGCCGCGCGCGCGTCACCTGTCCCGCTAGCGCCAAACCAAATGTGTTTCTCTTGTCGTTCGCGTTCCGAGTGCATTAACGCACACGTACTCGCACACGCACGTCGACACCGCGGGCATCACTTCGATCTGGGCCGCCGATCGCGCTCGCTGACGGATAGACGGAAAGCGTACATTAGGCGGTGGGAGCGGTGGAAAGGGTTGTTATCCGCTCGCTGCGAGTCTGCGACTGTGACAACAGCGGTGGCGTGACGTATTGATTGTTCAATTTTACACTACACCACCCGCCCTGTCCAGTGCCAATACCATATTATTATATTATGCGACTATACCGCCGAATCGATATATAGGTACCAACCTACCTACACCTAGTTACCTATATTATCTATTGATTACTACGTGTCGCGGTGAAGAGATGGTCGATTGTCGTACATCACTCGCCTATTATAATACTATATTGCTCTGCCATATTACTCTGCCGTAATCAGGTGTATAGGTACATATATTGCTAACGCGTATACCGTTACGTGACGGTGATCGTATACGGTATAATATCGAGCCGATTCCGTGTTGTATTATACGTGATTATCCATTTAACGTAACACTAACGTTTTCGAAAATGTTTCTAAATTATATTTTTACCATTTTTTATCTTTCTAATTTATTTTACTTTTTTGAATGACAGTTTATAAAATTATGATGCAAAATATTGTTTGGAGTCAAATTTTTAACAACTAGACTATTAGTTATAAGTACTTATTTAAAGTTTTGATTAGCCTCTGTTACCCGTGTGCCAATTCACCCCGCTCATCAAACTTCAAATACTAGTAACTCATAAACGACTCATCAAAATTCAATTTTTATACATTCAAATATTTCGAAATATATTCTGCTTTGAATTAAGTAGCTAAATATGCTTATTTTTATTAAAAAAAAAATATCAAACTTAAAAAAATTGTAACAATAACAAATATTAAAAATATAATATAGGTAATATATTATATTAACCTAAAAACATTAAAATTATATAATTATACATTTATATGCATTAAATATTTAAACTCCCTTTCCTATAATTTTTTTCCTAGCTCTATATTCTATCAATGAATAACATAATACAGTTATACAGCAATCTATTATTTAAGTGGTAAAAGTTTTCATTCGATTTATTTTAATAATATAATATTACTAGACTACGGAAATTTAAAGTAAATTTATTTTATATTATACGAATCTTGTACTGAAACCATAGTGCGCGTGTACTTCTCCTTAATCGGTTATACAGAAACTTTATATTGGATGTAAAAAAAAACTCGTTTTTCTTGTCTACGGTCTACATTTAGGTTAAATGCGAGATGAAATTTTATTTTCTGTGTCGAGCACCCTACTGAGCACATCTAAAAACTTTAAAAACCGTAGGTAGTATGTACAATATCCCTCAGTTTTGTTGAATCGTACGGTATAATAATAATATATACCTATATATATATATTTAAATAATGTAAATGCATGTAAACCCTATGATAGGGTGGTAGTAGAAGTGGGAAATATATTCTAATATCCAAAACGAAAACATTACGACCAAAAGCCATCATGCTTAAAATTGAATTTTTTATCACTATTTAAACATAACTAAATAGAAATGTATATTTATAGCTTTATTATTATTTATTTATATTTATATGTATTCACTTATAAAGATAATTTTCATCAACTAACGAGTTTTTAAATATATTGAACTTTTAATAATATTATTGATTAATTCATGTAATTAAACTAAATGGTACACGCCAATTACGCACAATAATACGTTTCAACCGCAATCAAATTAATGAAAGATCGAAATATTTCAGCACATTACTTATATGCCATTTATGGAGTGGGAAATAACTTTAGTTTGTGTAACGTCAACCCTAAGCTATCAAATACTTGGAGGAATTTTTGACACATTAATTTTTCGATTATACAAAAGTAATTCGCTAACCCCACGTGTACGCATTCTATTGATTCGTAGAAGTAACTTTTATCCAACTGTAGTTGCAAACATTCATATAGAGATATGTTTAATAAAATTATAAAAATATTAATAAATTACAATTTAAAGTGCAAACTTTTATAACTTTTTCAAATTAAAATAACAAATCAAACATAATGAAAATTCAATTTTTATGTTATTAAAAGTCTAAAGAAATCAACATGCAATATGATATTATTTTGTATAATATCATTAACTAGCTTGAAATTTAAATGTTACTTCATCGTACAGCTTGATTTATTAAACATAATATATTTTATCTTTCTCATTATTTTTACATTTTATATTATTGTAATAATTATTTTATCCAAGTGATGAATTATTTTATAATTTTATTATTTCTAAATTAATATAATATGTATATTATTATACGAAATACGTGCATTTGTACAATAACATAAATAAAAATCGTACTTTTATTATTGTTTTTAACGTTGAATATAGTAATTTATAGTTTTATAAACCATAATAATATATATTTGATAAAATCGATTACCACTGGACTATTCGACGGGGTTATACACCGGTTATAGCTCGACCACAAAAACGCAATATAGATTCGAATTTTTTATTCATCGAAATTTTTTCTTTTCCTTTTTTTTTGTTCGAGTTACCTTCTTCGGTGGTTTTGGGTCGGGAACACGTATTCAAAAATCCCCGAGGGTCGTGAACCGAATATAATTCGCTTTGTTCACTGGTCGCCGTTTGACCGTCGTCCGAGTCATTGTCTGAAATATTATTTACGCGAGTATAAAACAGCTACGAAAAATAAAAACTAGCACATACAGTACCACAATTCACGTATACACGAATGTACAATATATTCTATATTATATACACTGTTTTATATGCTGCGTCATATTGATGTTATTCTCATAAAATACTGTTCGCAACTCGGTGTGTGTGTATGTGTTTAATCTTGCGTTAAAAATATCGTCGGGCTCATCGGTGGTTCAGTGCATATAGTATATAGGTTATAAGAGAGCGCGTTTTGTGAGTGCATGGTTTGTATGTATGTGCTGTGGTGCGCGTATGTAGGGAAATTTCCTGGTCACAATCGATTTGCAAAAAAAAAGTAAATAAATATATGTATATAATATATATAACCCCTTTCTCCCGCCATGATCAAATCCACCTCGTCGCCAATTTTTTTCCTCCGCGGGAGAAATAATATATATATGTATAAATAGGGTTGTCGGGTTAGTAGACGGAAAATGTATATATGTATAATAAATAATATAAAGTGGAAAAATTCTGCATCGGTACGCACGCCGATGAGGCATTGAGTTCGCTCTGCCGAGCGTACGGATTTCCCGTCCCGTTCGATTCCCGGTGCGATGTGATCTAAATAATAAACGGGTCCACATTACCATAATATTGACCTAGGTGGCGGCGGCAGGAGGAATGATATTCACTCGGTGCCATGTATGCAATATGTGTGTATGCTGAGCAGTATGTGATGTAAATAATATTATTATATATAAAATATATTATGTGGGGTGGTTCAACAGCATGCGTTTGCCTATCGTGGGTTGTGGGTGGTGTACTATGATAGCGGAGCATAGGAAGAGGATAATGAAATTGAAAATGTAGTAATAATAAAAAAAATAACGAAGTAGTATTATACAGGTATTATTGTTGCTATTATTATTATTATTATTATTATTGTAATATGACGTGTACAATAAAATATATCATAGACATATCTATATAGGCACGAGTATACTATTACTAATATTATTACCACTATCATACACATTTTATCATAATGAGAAGTTCTAAGTCATATACGACTTTCCGGGCAAAGTAAAAAACTAAATTGTTTTTTTTTTTTTTTTTTTTATATAAATAAAAATCTTTAAATAAAACCATTGTTGTGAGCATAGTTGTGATTGTACGTTATAAATGGGGTTTCAGCCGTGTTGCTGTAGCTGATCAGACCGCTGGAAACGAAAACGAGCTGAAATATGTGTCAAGGTAGGAAACATATTAACGGAATAGGTTTTTGGAGTGTGTTTTGTGATTATTACGACACCGGGAAATTCAATTAGCTATACCATTAATACGAAAAATATAGAAAAACCGATCATTTTACATACCAAACGTAATCATTTATATTATAAATGGATAAAAAATTATAATTTATAATATGCGTGTATATACACATCATAATTTACCTGTGTGTATATAAATGTATGTATTATTTATATTTATATCGATTTTAGCTAATCGAATATTCCTGGCGTTTTGTTTATAGTTGATTTTTGTATGTTTAAAAAAAAAATAATTTTTTTATTTTTATTGTTAATATTTAGTTGGGATGTTTTGATTTATTGGTGTACCGTTGTGTATTTAGAATTTGATTGTTTTATCTTCGACCTGCAGATTGATATCGCTTTGATGTATTTTATTTTAATGGGCTGCCACATTGATTTGTTTTTTGTTTTATTATTATTGTTTAAAATGTTGCAAAATTAACAGTTTTTCTAATTACACTTTGTTTATGGCTGTACTTGGCGTAAAATTAACACCTCAATACTTCGCGTGATCTAAATATTATATTCTTGCCAGTGCATGTTTTTTATTTTTATTTTTATTAATTATTGCCAGTTCTTAACACATTTTGTTACTGATACGGCAATTCGTTTAAATTTAGTTATTTTAATTTTAAATGACTTGTGTTTAATGGGGTTTCCAAAAATGAAAGAAAACACATCATTTAATAGGGATATTTTTGATGTAAAAATATTTTGACGTTAATCGTCGTTATTTTGATATTGATTTATTTGAAGAAACCCTCGGAATTAGAGAGTTAAGCATTTAGCAATCAAATCATTAGTATGTATAGTTGCTCTTATAATAGTGTATTTAAGAGGTTTTAGGTAAATTTATTTGGTATCTTTAAATATTTTTTAAGTTATTTGTAATAATGTGGACACATATAAGGGAATTTTTTTTTTTTGACTATTATTTTCGGTAGTTGCTGACAACGTTAGGTATTATAACGTAAATTAAAATAAAATTGTGCCTCGTCGTCTGTTTATGCTTACTCAACGAATTAGATTTAAGTTTTGTGAAAGTGTTGTTTTCATTTTTTACATTGGTTTTACTTAAGTATTCTTATATTGGTGTATAAGTCTAAGATCTCGATGGGGAGTGGAGTTTTAAAGGTATTAAAGAAAGAATACGCTGTAAGCCGATTTTTTTTTTCTGAATATACATACATTACTACTATATCGAGATATAAATTCTTTTTTAGTTATAATACAATTCTTTTTTTCAATGATAATTAGTATTAAGTGTCTTATTGTGGAGTTAAATTCTATGCCGTTCTTTTTTTCGATTAATTATTAGTTTAAGTGTTGTTTCTGTTACTTACTATTTATAATTAATTCATAAAATATCGTTATTCTGTTGTCAATTTGGACATTGTTCATCGAAAATCTGATCATAAAATATTCCATAAGTTAGTTTATAACTCAAACTCAGATCTCAATACTATTACAGTAATACTTAAAAATAATATACTTAATGTGTATATATAATTGTTGCTACATCTGTTTAATTATTTTAGTAATACCACATTGCAGATCGTTAATAATGATTATAAATTGTAAAAATAAAATATGAATATTTAGTTCAAACATTTTCTTTTTTGATAAATTTAAAAAATAAATATTGATGTTTTAGAATAAATGATGTAAAATATTATAAAAAATAATAAATAACATTCGAACTTAATGTAGAAACTAAAATTTAAAAATACACTAATAAATATACAACTTAATTCGATCGATATAAAAGTTAAGAAAGTAACAATATAGTTTATTACAACACATCATCGCGACATGGCATTTTCGGTAAAGCATCTTTTTTACCTAAACTACCCCATAGTTATTCTAGTTACGATAGTTTAATTTTTGATTTTTTTATTAAACAATAATTCAATATAGATAGGTAAGTTATTCCAAACAGTTTTAAATTATATTACTAGTGGCATTTATCGTCAGCTGAAAAAAAACAATTTTTATTGATATTATTAAATCACATTGTAATATAGTTGCCTGTGTTATATTGCGTACACGCAACACCACACTGGACCTTATACAATTAAAAAAATATGTACGTACATACACAATTATGTATACATGTATCTATATGCATACTTTAATAAAATTGTAGTGTTAAAAAGAAACACTTTTGTGTATTTTTATATATTATTTATAATGTGTGTGTGTGTGTGTGTGTGTTATAATAATAATAGTGATAGCTATGGTAATAATAATAATAATATGATAATATTTTGACCTGGGTTTTTTTGGTTATCTTAAGGGCAGATGATAAAAGGGGTCATGTAGACGTTTTCATTAACATATATATATATATATATAAGTAATAATAATAATTATTATTATAAGGACGGCCGTTGTTGCCCCCGAGTGGTGGTGTTCAGACCGATTGGTGGCAAGTAGGAGGGGGACTCGGGCAAGGAGTAAAAGGGATTTTGCGGCGATGTTCGAATTTAATAGCGCGCCAAGTTACCACGTAATCTAGTTCGGATGCGCGGGAACGGTTTCCGCGATGGTGGTAACGTTTTCACAAATAATACGTTCCATGCTAAAACCGAACATAAATCAACCGTTTCGCCCCGTTTGCTGCAGCTCCTCGCGTGTGTTCTGCCACCGTTGCACGAATCTCTCGCACCCCCTCAACCCACGCGCTGCTCTCTTTACCAACACCCCACCTACCTACATTCTCTCCGACCCCCTCGCGTTCCGCTTTGTATATGATTTAAGGCCTAAACCCTTTATTATATACGGTTTTGCGTCCTATGTATTATGTTATACATCTCGCCGCCGTTTGATTTGCCGCGCGGCCCTTTACTTTTTGTACTAACCGCGCACTAGCTCGTACTATGCGCTAAACCCGACAATGGTCAGTTTTTATGACGACATGGAATTCACGCCCACGTTGTAACGTAGGTCCGTTATTTGGACTGAAACCCTATGCAGCTGCAGGATCCACTGTCCACGCTGTTTTCACTGTATTCGTCATCTACAAAACAAAACACCAAACTTTAAACCTTCATAAACGATAACACAAATTATATAGATATATCGTTGGAAGTGGAGTAAAGGGGTGGACTCTGAATAATAATTATTAAAAAATTAACTAAAATGTTTGAATAACATAAGATATTTTTGGTACCATTTGGATATTATGTTTATATATAATATAGTACAATTTTTTTAAATTATATTTTATTAATAAATATATTTAAGTAACTCAATATAATGATATGCACTATTGATATACCTGATTTATTTAGTTTGACTGAAATTATTATACATACGATTTTCATAGACTTATAAAAAAAGAAAATATTTTTTATATATTGTCTAAATTGATATACTTGTTAAATTAAATCAAATTATTTTGATTAGATTCTATGAAATGGTATATGCTGTCACAAATTACATAATTTTAAGTTATTATTTTTAGGAGTTTAAAAATACAAAGAAAGCTAATAAAATTAATTTGTCTATTATTTAAAAAAAAATGAAGGTATTGCACACGCAGATAATATATTTATAGATATTTTATATCATAAATATGTTTTGAACATATAGCTTAAATAATTTTTTTATGTATGAAATTATAAAGAAACATAGTATGTTAAACATTTTATTCAAAATGTATACTGCTTAATATATAGTGATGATCTTGAAAATTAAATTGCGATTATTGAGTATATGATATTCTATACTTAATTTTAACTAAATTATAGTTGTTTTTATTAAAGGATAATTAAAATACTTAGTATAAAATAATATTTTACAAGTTCTTACACTGATTTCGTTTTATGAAACATCTATTATTTTTGTTTTTGACATCACATTCACTAATTGTTTTACTTATTTAGATAAATTATGTTATAATAATAACTCATTTTCAGAAACAAATGATATTTTTGAATTTAATATTGTATTTAACATTTAACAGTAATAATATTTTGTGTTGATATAGAAATAAACTAAATTAATATTTTGTTATATTTACATATAAGTTTGTTTTTTATTCCTAATAGTTAATATCAATGTTTTGATTAGAATAAAGTCGGTATGAAATACATAACAAAAGTTTCGTAAATAATTAGTTTACAATTTTATTAGAATATGGAATTAAGTTTGTCTTGGTGAGAAATTTGATTTTAGTTAGATGAAAAAGTTAATCAAAGAATTGATAACCCGTAATGTGAACAGTGTGAAAGATTAAATATTCAAAGTAAATTGCATGAGGGAATGTAGGAATTATAAATGACGTTTTAAATTTAATAATAAATAGATACATGAAATTAAAATAGAGGCAATGTATATCGTGTGACAAAATATCATAACTGAGATTAACGGTGTACGTAAATAATATAGAGCCGTTGTGTCGTAAGAAAATGTTATGTTTAAGATTCAAAGCTAATACAGAGATGTGCATTTAATGAGTTTATAAAATGAAAACAATTTATCATAATATGATATTATGATTTATAGAATAAATATATATAACTGTAAATAATATCTATACAACATGATTTAAAGAAAAAAAATAGTCATTAATGTAAAACAAAAGTAAATTCAATTCATAACAGATACACAAAATTTGAAATAAATTAATAATTATAATTAAATTATTATTATTTAGTAAATCATACGTACCTAATATTAATTAAATACACCACAGAAATATAAGATCGTCGAGAAAGGTTATTTAATGTAAAAATTAAATTTATATGTTCCTATAAATGTGTAAAAAATTAGTATAACTAATATACTATATTGAAAATTAAATTTCTGAATATTTTCATTTATTAATCAAAACCGTATTATTAAAATCAGGCAGTTATGGTTTAAACAGTATTATAATATAAAAGCGATTTCTATTAAACTTAAATTGCATGGGGTTGATTTGAGGAGGAGAGCTGAAAAGAATAGGAATAGAAATATTTTATAGATTTTATAGATTTTGATCAAAAATCTCCACGGTAATCTTTAAAAACTAAAAATTTTGTTTCAGGGGATTCGGGTTCGTTACTTTTGCAGATCCGTCCAGCGTGGACAAAGTTCTGGCACAAGGATCACATGAGTTGGATGGCAAAAAAGTAAGTAAACAAACTGTTTTTTTAAATTTATTTATTTAATATTAAGATTTTAATGCTATAAACCATAAAAAATAATAATAAGAATAATAGGTAATAATAAGTTTTTGACTTGTGAGATAAATTAAATATTTGTTTAAATTTTATGGTATTAAAAGTTAGTATAATCGATACATTATTTTCAATGTTTCCTTAAGCACGTTGTATTCATTTAAATACAATAATATTATTTTCAAAAAAATTTAGTATTTAAATTATATATATAAACGTTTTGTTAATATATCTTAAGTTAAAATAATAATAATAAAAAAAATCACATTATTTTAAGATGAAAACCCATCAGATAAAATTTACATTATGCATTTTGCGAAAACACAAAATGAACATTGGTAATCCCATTTTATTTTGTTTATGCTTTTTTTTTGTACTTGCAAATTGCCTATTTAAAAATACAATATTTTCCCGATTGCTATCTCGGAAGGTTTTCATATTCAATATGACAAAATAATGATGTCGATGGAAACCAAAAAAATAATATTAAAATAACTCTATATACAAACGGCAGTATGTTTTGTTTTTCAATCGTAGTCTTTCATTTTTTGATTGTGGATTATAGTTAAGCTCGTTTGTTTCTGTTGGTGTACCAAAATCCATAATAAAAATCAACTATACATACCCTAATAACATTATATAATGCGAGCTTATATATTATTATAGTATAAAGATCACCGAGAGAGATGGTAAGACGACTGATAGGAAACGATGAATATATGTTTGCTCTATTCTCGTGTCACTTTCGTAAAGTATTTATATACTCTTCGGTAGAGCTGAGTTAGCCGTTTCGCCCGGAATCGGATTATACCACGTCTCACCATTTAATGGAATAAAATTCGTAAACCCAAAATCGAAACTCTAATCCACGTTTGATATAAATAACGTTTATACCCGATTGAACGACGATGGTGATTTCGCGTTTTTAAACAACATTTATTTAACACTACCAACTGGCCGTAGTAATATTATTTTTTAGATTATCCACGGACAGGGAAAATAATAATTAAATACTAATGCGAAAAAGACCTAGTAGAGCCGTTGATATGAATATGAATATAAAATGCTGTACTATAGTAATGTGCATTACAAAACCCATATAATATTATATATCATCACATTTTTACACTTCGATTGCAATTTAATAGCCATGGTGGTTAGGGTGGATGATTCTAGTGGCCCCTTTTTGCAGGTAAGGCGGATGGTGGTGATGGACCAGTTGATGGAGCTATAGTGGGGGTAGAGGGTGAGATTAGCTCGTTTAAGTAAAGACCCGGCTGGCAGTCGCCACTCTGGCACTGTGTTCTGGTATACAACTACGCTCGTCTCATCGTCACCGTGAGAATTTCTTCACGTGACGGACTGGCGACTTTCCGGCCGGTTTGATCCCCACCCACCAACACACCCGTCACTCGTTTCTTTCGTCGTTGTCATATATTGTATTCTTCTTTTCCCTCTCTTCTCACCATAGTTTCAGCGATTACCACCACTACCACTTTACGTCATTCTGCACGCGTTTTTAATCATCGTTCTCTCTGTTCAGTTTAGGAAGCTGCTGCTTGCTTTTTTTTAGTCACGAGTGTTTTCACTTCACAGTCTATTACCAGCGTGGAATAATACCATTATTAAATGCAGTCGAATATTTTTATTATATTCGTTGAAGCGCCTCGTCGATTCTTTAAAGTCTACTCTTCCCTACTCTCCGTGATTATTCATCAGATGAGTGCGTTGTCATAAGTGATTTATTAAGAGTCTTTAAAAATAATAATAACATATTGGTGTATTATTAAGTACTATAAAGTCCTCTTTGGTAGGTATTTAAGATACACAAAATAGTATTTGATAAGATGCGCTAACTCATAAAACTAGTAACCTATAGCTTTTCATTGATTTATATACATGCATTCATATAAAATACAGCTACATAGGTATAATATTTACAATTAATTTTAAATTATAAATTGTTTTTATGTTCCATTTTCAACTGTATTATATATGTACAGAGAATGTTTTAATTAATGTTATCAAAGAAGTCATTTTAAAAGTTTTGTGAAAATTGTGAGCTTTGTGTTTAATACGTTTGAACTGTGCTATCAACCATGAGTTGACGGCTCATTTATAATCAGTGGGTAACCTGAAATGGACACAAATAGATTTATTTTGAGGAGACCTTGTAGCATGCCCAAGTGATTGAATGCCATAGACAGAAAACATGTTGTATCCAGTGAAATTGATAGAACAGTATAACTGTATAAGGTATATCGTATATGCGTATAATACGTTAGAATCTTTTCTTTTAATTTATATATACTATACTAGCTAGCAGTAATACAGACGTGTTAAAATTAAAATAAAATCAATTCATTAAATTCTTTATTACAAAAACATTCACCGTACTTTACAAAAATATTAAATTGTGTTAGTAATAATAATAATAAAAAATATGTTTTTTAAATATAAAAATAATTTCAAAATGCAGTTATATGTAATGTTGGTGGGTACATATTTTGTTAAATTTTAATTAAATTAAAACATATTGATTACATTTAAGTAATCATAAATTATAGGTATACTGAGAAAATTATAATAATTTATCAATATTAATATTAAATTGATTTTAAATATTTATCTTAATATTAATTATTATTGAAAAATATTAATAGTTAATTTAACACATTTTAATTCTATAAAAATTATAAAATACTTAATAGTATATGAGTTTATTATTATAGTTTTGAATTTTGAAATATTATAATTACACGGTGTATCAAACAACCATTTTTTTAAATATTCATTCCATTAATTAATTTTCGTATTTTTATTTTATCACGGATCAGTACAATATTTGGAATAAAGTAATAATTATAAAAGTAGCAGACAAATTTTGTGAATTTTGGTTTGAGGTACCTACTTTACTATTATATACGGACTGCTATTTACAGTAATTCATAATAATATGTAGGAGGACAGTTTGGATTAACTGGTAGTGTTTTTGAAATCGAAATGCTGCATGATATGTGAGACGATTAACGGATGAGAGCCGTCAGGAAGAGGTGACTAGGGTGGTAAAAGCTACCGCCATTGTACAATTGCAAGGGGTGACAAACCGTTAGACGTTCGTAAATCTAATTGGAGCTGGTATGTAACTCCATCCACCGATGGTCTAAATGGTAGACGGGTGTTACGAACAGATTGATGTGGATGAGAAAAGAAGAAAAGTCAAAGTGGTGAGCTAGAGGGAAAAAAATATAGGGTCTTACCAGAGTCCGGGAGATCAATTAATTAAAAGAGACACACGGTGACTGTGATGGCAATGGAAAAAAAGAGCGGTGGTGGTGAGAAACTGCAGGTTTTCGAGAGATAGTAATTCATTTGGTATTTCTCAGCGTGGACGGGAAGGACGCAAGAGATTATCCTATACGGTTGTATGGTAGCGAGGCCGTATGACGTTGTTCGGAGTCACGGTCGATTATTACCACACTGGCTGTAGTGGTAGTGATGTCACCCTACCGCAGAAACGACAGTTTGATTAAAAAACCCACCTCCACCCTTAGATACATGAACTTTTGTAGACTAACCTTTACTTTTTTCCCGCCCCCTCAACTGCCGTTCGGGTTCTATACCCACCCATTCACCAAATGTCACACAATCTGGTGCCGGCAATGAGAAAAATGACATTTGTTATCAACTACCTTATACCTACCTACGTTCCCTTTTCGTTAATAATAACTTATTATATCCAATAGTGACTTTTATATCGGAAATTGATTTTGTTTCACCACCATTGAGCATTTATACTCGGTCGACAAGTTTTCATTTGTGAATATTGCAAGAAAAAAAAATATTGACTAACTCAATGTAATTTTACCACTGTATTATTATTATTATTATTATCTTTTTAATTAAATACAAATCCATTTCAAAAAAAAAAAAATAAAAATAAAAACAGCCTATTTCCTTCCAACTATTTGCCATGGATACATTGATTATGCTCGAGTAAACTACCAAGTTTTTACCTTTTACAATAATGTAAAGAATTTCAAAGTATTTTTTCCGGCCCCATTGAATACTATAATGGTCGTCTTGATTCTTGGTAGTCGATATTATTCCTACATTATTTATTCAATTTAAATCATTAACCTTTATAGCTTAAATATTCAAATATAGATTACATTAAACATTTTTATCGTTAAACTTGATTTCAATTAAAAAAAAATCATTGTAAATAAAGCTAATTATGTTTATAGAGCACGTTCTAGTAGTTTAAAATAGATGCTATGACACATTTTGGAGTAGTAGTAAAGTTTTTAGAAAAATACGAAAGTAATACCAGTTTAATAATTATTGCCTACGCTTATATTATTTGTTATTGTTGATAATATGGAAATTGCGTGAATGAACACCGTACTGTTTGAAAATAATATTTACGGTAACATATAAAATTACATTCCCACGTTGAAATTGTGTATTGTATATACGATTTTTTCTATGGATCTAATTTTAATTTTTATGAATCAGTTTTTGTTAGTATGTCCGAACAACGCATGGCGTACATATTCATAATACAATATAATACAGTTTACACTATTTACATACAGTATAGTATTGTATTTGTATATAATGTAATATAATATATTTAGGAATCTTGTAATGTATAATTATTATAATAGATGGAACGTTATTGTTGTTATTCGAGGTGCGTCGTGAATGAAAATTCTATTTTCTCCCCATCCTTACCAAATAATTGTAAATGTAGCTTTATACGCGTACAAATAATGGTCAACTGTCATCGCAGTCGTCAAAAGTTAATTTTCAATTATCATGGTTAACTACACAAACTGGCAAATTTGTCTAAAATGATCCGAGCCAGATATATTTTTATTCGTTTTATATACTAAGATTGAATGAATCATACGTTTCGTGCATAAATAATGATAAAAACTGTTATTGTACTCGGATATACCATGATAATGATAATAATATTGGATATTAGAAATTGCAATATGTTTTTTTTTTCACTTTGTTAACTATTTTTTTCTTCGGTATACATTGTTACGTTTATTTAGCACGTCACTTACAAAGGTTTTGGAGTTAGATGAACGACCATAACATAGGGTTATGTAATGCGCTATTTAGATAATGACCGCCGTGTCGCCGAAGGGGTCAATTTTACACCACCGTTGAGACGTTTTCAAACTTCTACCGCGAAGAGATCGTTTGTAATTAATAAACCCTAGATCGGCCGTGTCCAGAACAGACGTTTCTCGTTAGAGTTGCTACTACAGTGATGCGTATTATTATTTCATTGACTTGGTGCACCATTTGACAGACTTGACATGGAATGAAGATGACAGATAAAACCTTCTGAATTGCAATACAACGTATTATTATTAATTTCTGTGAAACTATGTTCGAAATCCAAGACTGTTTGAAATTAGAATGATATAGTTAGTAAGATAGGTATTTTTTTCTATATGACATTATTGCCTATTAATATAAGTAAAATATAATATACATAATTAATTTTATAGTATTTACTTGTCGGTGTAATAAATAATATTATAGTGAATGGAAATTTTTTTTTAAGTCTGCTATATATCAGTCATAATATAAACTTTGTTTGAAAATAATGTTTCATATGTTATTAACTTCCATACCACTATTTAAACTATTTCCAGACTCATTGTCAATTTCACATGGAGAACTTTTTTTATGTATATTTCGGAAACGTGTGGAGATGTTTCAAAATTGAAATAATTAATGTATAAGGCTATTTCTGACGAAAATTTAGGCAGGTTTCACTCGATTATTATTGTCAGACAATACTGCTGTAGAAAAGTAAAACCAAACACATTTCACCTGTCAAACTGTCAAGCCAAAAACTTTCGACAGGGTGTACATCGCGTTAAGTATAGCTGTATAACATGCTGTTTGTGGTTTTACCATCCCTTTAGTACCGTACAAAGTTTACTAATTTAAACGAGAAGAGACCACGACTTTATTTAAAATAATTTACCAGCATTATTTTTTATTCTTATTGTTATGCTAATAGCCAATTTAAAATGAATATTAAAGTACAATTTATATAAAAGAATGAACTCTAACAGTGAGAGTAATATAAAATAGAATTACGGTTAAACTTTTTACAAATTATGACAACATTGTTTTTATTTGTTAAGAATCCGTCAGGTTCATACTAAATTTATACATTTAAAGATAACAAATGAAAATGTTGACAACAACTAAAAACAAAATATTATCAATAATGTTCCATGACAATTGTATAAGATAATCTGAGTTCGATTAATTACATTAGTATGCCCATTAACAGAATCATATTTTATGAGTTTATTACTAATAATTACGTATTCAATTCTAAAATCTTTTCTAATACTAAAGGCAAAGACAAATTGCATTTTTTATTTAATAACTTTGATATATTTTTCTCATCCTTGTTTTGTCGAACAAAACTCCTTACCGCATTCTTTTCTGCTTTGAACAAAAAACGATTTACCCAGGAAACCCATTTTCCTATAACACATCCATAATATAAACGACGTACATGTCGTACATATAACATATAATACGTAATAATATTAATAATACGATTCAAGAAAAAGAAAATATTGCCCTAACAATAATCTGAAGTATTGAACAATTGACCGATTTTCTATCAACGTCTAATATTTATTTATGTCTTATGAAGAATAAAGAAAAAAATAGTAAGAAGTTCGTATTTATATGTATACTTATAAGTTATAATAATATAGTCCTATATGTGAATTTTGGTAGATCCAAGTTGTTATTTATAATAAACTTGACTATACGCGCGTTGGATTCATCGTGCCGGGAAAATTTAGTATGTCTGCTTTACGCTTGGCGTTTCGCTGTCCAATGACGTGTGCCATTCCACATCAATAGGTAGTAGACTGCGATTTCGCAGACATTTCGCGTATACATTATTTACGTTCAAGAGAACACAATGGCTGAGGGCAAGATTCTGTTGCCTATGAAAATCCGATAAAATAACTTTCCGAGAAAAAAACATGATATAGTTCAATGATACTAGAATATTATGCATAAAATAATATAATAGTATGTAATATATTTTATACAAAATTCGATTCGAGGTCTCGTTATTATATATTATTGCAATAAAAGTATAATTATGCAGTATAGTATATTTAATATTCACGCATCGTATTCAAACTATATTGAAATAATAAAATTAATATAAAAATAATTTTATTTACAATTTTTGAAAGACATTAATTTTACATTTTGACATTTTTTAGTGTCTTTTCATTGTCCAAAAAATGTATGTGATAACAACGGGTTACGGGATACAACTAATATTATATCTTACTATAGCCAAGTAATAGCTATATTATGTTGTCTATCAAAATCGTATTGTTATTCATGGTTGTTTTAATAACTTTATTGATTCTATCAAATTCTGTCGATCTTCAATTAGAAACTACATGTTAGACATCTTTGCCATAGAACTTCGTAAATAACATTTAATTGAAACATGGTATAGTATTATTGAAGTCACGATAAAGCTACTTAAGCAAGTGTTGATTTCTTAAGCTATTTACTATCAAGTCGTAAAAAGCTAATAAAATTGCTGACATTCAGGTTCCCCTTGGATTTGAATGAAATAGCACGATTACTATTTATATGCAGTGAGCTACATAGTATTACATATCATACTTACCGTAAGCCAAGCATAAAATTTAAGTCGTATAAAACGAGATTGAAAGTTTTCAAAAATGTACGATTTCTGAAGTATGTTTGATTTTTATTTTAATATGTCCTTATATAATTTTCGATTTAAGTTTAAAAGACGCTCAAGTGGTTTGTGGAACCATAATATCGCTTCTTAGTAGTTGTATACATAGTTATACACAATCAATTTATCTTTATATTAATTATTATACATTTGTAAGGCCTTCTAAGCTGTTTTATTACAAAGAGCTAAACACTGATACTGAATAAATTCATTTGATAGCATTAAATGAAAGCTCCAATTTAATTTTAAGCAACTTAACAAAGTTGTTTTGTTTCATCATATTATTTTATATCTTTAAACGAAGACATTCCAAAATTAAATCTTAATCTCATCTCATAACTTTTAATTGACTTAAGTAAGCATCATTTTCTATACACTAAACTGTTTGTAGTAAATATACATTATCAATCCTAACCACACGATTAGCACCGCAAAAGTTATATATCTATCGAATTATTTTTGATGAAAATATATTATATTTTTATTTATTTTCTGGAATGTTATTTACTTCGCTTCTATAGCGTATTTTCGTGAATTAAAATTATAAATCAAATTCCTATTTGTATTCCTATTTATAGTAGCTTTTATAGAGAACCAGCTTGTTGACGGTAATATTTTAGTATTAGATAGGTAAATGCGATATAGTTACTGATCGTTTTCTTATTTTAAATTTTAATCATAAATTGGACTGTAAGCCACTGCTAAATGACTTAATTTCACAGTACGCATGCATTTAAGGTACATAATAATAGATAATACTACTATTATATTGTTCTCAATGTTCGTTTTAGTGCGTGTGTTAGTATCGTGATAAGGATTCAATGGAGATTAGTTTGTCGAATTCGCGAAAACCGCTAGGGGCACGTATTATAAATATTTAAAGCATGATATAAACATGTCGTTATATTAGCTATGCACGCGCTAGAATAGTATAATTTTCGATGGTTCATCCGGAATCTAATGACCGACTGACATGCCATATAATATTATTAGACATGTAACTACGTCACGTTTTATAATATTAGGTATATTGGTACTATAGTTTTGGAGATGGATGCATGCATACAGTATTATATTTTTTGGCAACTAAAATTATTGAATGGTGGAAAAAAAACGAAATCGTCACCGCGGGAATTTAATTAGGGATACACGTGATCCAGTCACTGGTGTGGTTGATAATGAGTTAATGTGGTTAATGAGGTGATTGTGAGAATGGTAGAATGCAATTTTAGTGAACAGAATAATTCGAAAAACCACCAATACTTAAAGCATATAAAGCATATAATATTCGTCCCAGTTTTTACGGATATAAAAATATGTTACCGATTGATTGGTGACAACTGACCGTTCGCCTTTTTTATATTAATCAATTAAATTCATTTATAATATTACAACTGAACTGCATAATAACATATTTTAACGTGGTAACGTTACGACGAGTATAATTACTGACTAGCCGGCCAGTATTGAATAGCAGTAAAAAGAAAAAACCGACGAAATTATTTAACCATTATTATTATTTATTATTCATTATTACTATTATTATGACAGCTATTTCGAACAGAATAGCCACTAAACCTTTCGTCTCCGGCTGACAGTTAAAAAAAAGGAGACATGACATCCTCCCATTTCATAGTGGCACTGCACTGCCGTCTTTTCAGTAATTTTATTGGCTGTTACCAGTTTGATATACTTATTATACCAGCCGAATTCATCCCCCGTGTATGACGCGATGGCGAAACTCGAACATGGGTGCACGAAAATACCGACCGATCGTACAAAATATATTATATGTATAGGGCGGCGTAGATATGATAATATGTTACCATTGAGTTATTATTATATGGGTCATACATTATATTTTCGTTTAATATCGAAACACTAATATGGCAAAATTACACTCCGGAATACATCGCGCATAATGATATGCGCTGTATTCCCGCCACACTATTCGCATCCACACACGCATATTATAATAACGGCGCACGATATCTGTAATATAATTTGTGCTTTATAATATAATATTATTATTATTATTATTATACATGACCACCACCGCTACCGATACTGAAACATTGTTTTGCAATGCGATACGAGTGAATTCGATTTTGAAATTTAATTTCCGTCCCATCCGTCATCCCTTCGTCGGCGCTGCTGCCTCACATGGTGGCACTCTATACATAACTATTATCCCATCTCATTTCGGTCCCGCTGCACTCTCCATCACACACACATACATAAACGCTCACAAACATGATATTAACTCATTCGTTTTAAGCTGATATCTATTATTGCAGTTATTGTTTTTGTTGTTGTTGTCGTTATTATTATTGTTTCGGCTGTTGATTTACAGAGGCGCTGCCGCTGCATGTGACCGGTTATAATATAATATCATACGCGTTGGAATTTTGCCAGTAGCGCTGTTATTGAATATAAAGTTTTTTTTTAAACATAAAACATTTTGACGATAGATTATAATACACTATATCCCTATAAATATTCATTCGTTTGGCCAAAATTCGTTTGACAAATGATATATTTTACATATCTCCTAACAACAATGTCGAAATCGTTTCTAATGTTTAATATTTTTATTTAATAATAATATTATTAATATTTATTATGTCCATTAAATATTATACAAGTGCTTAAAAATAATAAGTTAGGTTCTTATCAGGGTTTTACTATCTACAATCTTTCTATTATAGAAATAGTATCAAATCATTTTTTTTCTTTTTAACTAACTTCATAAATTGTAATAAAAATTTGTCATGAGATAAATTATAAAATATTAAAGCTTATAAAAAAGGAAAATAAATTCATATTATTACGATTTAAATTTTTCTTATTTAGGTACTTGCTGTTATAGTTAAATATTTATTATTATTTTTTGATATTTTTGAGTTATTATTTAATAATTTAATTTTTTTTTTCTTATTTTTAATTGATTTTTTTGAAAAATGTAAATTAAAAAATTGTGTTTAAATTTCAAAAAAATATCTGCAAAATGCAGACACTGTGATCGTCAAAATTCGAGTTGATTGAGGAAAGGGCGCGAAGTCAACATCATTATGGCCTGTAAACATTAAAAAAAACACGTCTCTTTACTTGTAATATTGACAAACCCACACAAGCGTGAAGTCTTTGTTTGTTATATGATGTATTTTATTTAAAAAAAAAATATATATATATAATTTTTTTATTATATCACGATTCGGATATAAAGAAATTATTGCTATTAAAAATATTATACAACTATAATTTAAATTACACTCACATTTTATTATTATAATATATATAATATATTATATTTAATTTGTTTGTATAAATAATAATTAATAATTCAATTAAATTTAATACGGAACTTATACAGAAAAAAATATTATACATAAATCGTATATACCTACTGCAATATGGTTTTTAGTATTTTATACTTGTATAGTTGTATAGTGTTTGGTATTAAAGTAAAGTATGCTGGAATATCCGTTTTCATATATTATTCATCCATGAATAGTGAAGTATAATGGAGATTTTAAATGAATCCATTCACAAAATTGAGTCAAGATTAATAGCGCACTCAAGTCTGAAAAAATCATTCAAACTTTATTTTTTTTCAACATAATAATACATAATAATTTCATTTTTCATTACATGTCCGTATATAACGTCACACTCACTGTCCGGTCCATAATATTATTTCCGCCTAGTGACGGGCCGTCTCCAAACCGGTAACTGTAGTTTTTTCCCCTCTATCCGCATTATGTGTCTACTATAAAATGTCCAAAAATGTCAGTCTGCGATTTATAAATTATATATATATATATATACATAATATTTCAACTACAATATTCGCATAAAATAATATTTACCGTCTTATATAATGTAAATCGTCTGAATCTCGTATTATATAGTCTTCTCCTTGCTGTCTATCGCACTCGCTCACTCGCCCTTGGTCTGTCGTGTTTTAGCAATAAAACCCTTGATAGGAGATTTTGGGTACGGCGAGACCAAGCCAGATGACGTAGACGGATGGCGACGACCAAAGGAATTTTAGTTATACTAATAAGACCGAGATAAATTTCGTCCCTTTTACATAAAACATGGGAATGTTCGCGTCGCCGTCGTCATCGTCCGCGCACCGCCGCAGTCTGTGCGCTGAGCGTATATTATAAGGCGACCGTCGCGGATGACGGCGGAAAAGATAAAAAAAAAAAAAAAAATGAAATAAAAAAAACCATAAATAAATGCGTCAACTGTGATGTATATATTGTACACGGACGCGCGAACATCACACCGCGTATCGGTCGAATTACGAGACCGACATAAATACACGCCGTCACCGTCGTTTCGTCGAGCTCCCTCCGGGGCCTTACTCGCGGGTGGCGTTCTGCCCATAAATTACGGGTTAATTCGGACGTGGATGGTAGCGAGAGTGTGAAGAGCTGTCGAAATCGCCGCCACCTCCGGGTTACGTATTTATCTTGTATAAAATCATAATCATAGTAAAACGACGGAATTTTTAGCGTTTGTTCTTTAAACGGTCGTGGTAAATTAAAGCATATGATTATAATAATTCGTCCTAAAACCAATCGGCTATTATATGTAAGCTAGTAAGCTTGAATAAATACCAAAACGTGCTCTTAAAAATTTAAGTGTAGTGATTCAATTATTTATAACTATAATATAATTTTCAATTACAATATTGTAATCTGTGACCCACAAAAACGTGGTGACATTTGTTTGAGCATCCAACACTGCGCGTGCAATATACACTCACGTAATTATTATTATTCGGAGATAGTATGACTTGTCATTCGTTTTAAGTTGTAAAACCTCCTTCTAGAGATTTTAAACAGTGACCACCTTATAATTTTTGTCAGTTTCCGATCCCATTTCAACTCATGACTTCGATAAAAATGATGGTATATAAGTATTTGACAGCTTTATTGTTTGCTTTTTCATATTTCGTAACACAAAATAACAAAATAACTTTTGTTATAAATACCAATTTGATCATACAAATATTTAGATAACTTAAGATATTTTAATTTTAAACTTTTAAACATACCTAAATGACTTTATACACGAGGCACTTATATATTATAACATAAACATATATCTTAATATTTTTGTAGTTTCCCCGTTCTATAATAATTTGCACATTTATAAATTAACATACGATAGAATAAATTCTATTCCATAAATATTATAATTTAAATACAACCTGAAAAAACAATAATAATTTATAAAAACAAAATTGTATTCCAGTTATAAAATATGTATTGCTATGAGTAATTTACATTAAATAGATAGTCAGAGATATGAATGTTTTCAAATTATATAAAAAAAAGTATCAAAAATTTCGTTTGGGATTCTTGCCCATTGGAATTCATGGATGTAAAATTATTTGAGTATGTGCGTTAGCTACAATATTATACAATTGAATGTAAACAGCAAAATACCAAAAAACGGTTAAACATTTTTTTCCTGGTTTATATACATATACATAAACATATATATGTATGTAATTCCTGAATTGAAATACTTGAGATTTTTTAAACGAACAAAGAAAAATTGTTTTGTATAAATATAATAATAATATATATTTTGATAACTTATGAAAAGTTATTTATTTTTTTTTTATGACAAAATACTCACTATTTTTTGTACAACTTTCCGTCAGCGCCACTAGAGTAAACCGATTAATTCATCAACAAAGTTTTTGAAAAAAAAAACTATTATTTCGGACATTTAATCCCGTTTGCCATTAATTTATCGTCGACCGTGAAACGGTTTGAAAAGTGCAGTTATGTATTATATATAGAGATGCCTCGCCGGTTTTTAGTAAATTGAATTGCCGGCGGCGACGGCGACCGACAAAAAAAGTACACGTCGTTTATTTGGTCCGACCGGCATTTTCTATACAATTTCAGTTAGGGTAAGCGAAACTTTTCGGGCCCGAATTCCGCGAGTTATGGTCTCGGCCAGGGATCCGACATAAATAACGGGTATGCAATAATAGCCGGTGCAGCGGCAGCGTGATTGAAAAAAAGCAGCCGTTTTCCTTTGGGTCCCTTTTCGTGTCATTTGTCACCCGGGTGCGATATAGTGGCGGCGGCGGCGGTAGTGGCAGCGCGGCGGCCGTTACTTGAAACGCTTTTTAGGTGTCTAACTTTTGGGGAGCCAAAAGTAAAACTTTACATGAGCCCCCTGCGGAGGCACCGATCAATTTGCCTCCGACCCCTCTATCCTAATTCCCCCTGTCGTCCTACTCGTCCTCATCTCGTCCTTCCATCCACTTGACCAAGTTCAACGCGCATCGCTTTTCAAACCATCGCTGTGCCGCCCGTTGGTAAAAGGTTTTGTGCACGGTTCGTTTTCTCATTGTTCTCCGTTCTCTAATTTATGGTTCAGCCATTGAAATTGACGTTTAAAATAAAACGGGTACCCTAGCGCGGGGGTGTGCAAAAATAAAATAAAAAATACATGGATAAAGGAAAAAAAACTGTCTCAAGTATAATAAAAACGGTCGAGAGCGTTAGTGCGAGAGTGATGGAGTAGAATAAGAGAGAGAGATAGAGAGAGAGAGAGAGATTGAGTGAGAGAGATTGAGTGAGAGAGAAATGGAAAAGTATCGTTACTGTAAAACGTATTTGAAACATATTTAAACGGATAAATGCATCGTAACAAAAAAACCTTTTAACCTTTCCAAAGCGATACAAAGAGGTGCCCAGTAGTAGTGTGCTTTTACGTTCGAATGTGTAGTGCTAGCAATTATCTAGGTAGAAATATATACATTACCCAAATAATGGTTCGTGCACTATATATTTCTAAATGAGAAGCGTTCGAACTGTTGTATGTTTACAACTATAGCAGGATTGTTTATTAGTGGGTTTTCTTTTCATTTAATGCAAATAATTTCTTTATCTATGGTAGGTATTACATTACTACCTGTTTAAAAATCTCTAATATAACGCACTTATAGCTGTTCTGGTAAAAAATAACTAGGCATACCCGTATAAGCAATACACGTATATTCAAATACCTAATCAAAAAAACATTTCAAAAATAAAATAAACAACTTATTATTGAATTTTAAAAAAGTAAATAGGTATAGGTTTTCTATAAAAAAAATAATAAAATTACTATTAAATTAATATATCAATAAATCATGAATTATTTTCCGATAAAATAGCTTGAAAACAGAAACTACGTATTTTAATAATATTTGTATTTGGTACATTTGAATCAATTTTGAAAAAAAAGGTTTAACCGTGTGTGTATTTAATTATTCCTGAATTCTTTCATTGTGGTACTGTATGTGTACAATCATTTGAAGTTTTTTTTCATAGTTAAAGCTATTTTATTTAATTATTGCTATAATGTTATATACAAATTAATAAACATATAAGTACAATACAGTTTTTTCTTACTCGACCTATTAACTTTAATTTGTTCTGAAAATTCTTGTTTAATATATTTTGAATGTATTTAAAATGTTATTGCCTAATTTTTTTTTAAATCAAATAATAATAAAAATATCATAAAATAAGTATTTTCTAAACAATCAATTTTTTATTATAAATTATCAGCAATGTAGTAAATAATAATAAAATATATTAAATGATTAATTACTTTGGAAAAATGACTATACAAATTGTATAAACTACAAAATTAAATTTAGTATGTCGAAAAAACATGTGAATAAAAGCATATGGTTGAAAAACTATATAATTAATTGCATTTACATTGTTATTTATTAAATTTATTCAAATTATGTTTTTAAATTAATTATTCAACTTGTGCGGTCCAAAACCCTACTAAGCGTAAACGCTGAATATACACTATTTTTTTTTCGTTACTGTTTTATTGAAAATATGATAAATTGTTAATACTGTTATGTTGAATCATTTCAATTTTTAAAATACTATACAATGAAACATTTAAAAATAAAAATAATCTATATCATATATGTTTTTATACTTTTTCGTATCAGACCCATTGATAGTATGTGTGATGGACGCAGAATGTGCATTTGCATCTTTTTTTTATAAAACGCGTTATTTGATCTCCTAAAAGCAACACGTATGCGTTGATAAATTACATGTTTTTAATTTTAAATGTGTCATTGAAAAAAAATATATATTCAAGATTACGCTTATTTTTTATTCCCAATCAACAAAATAGATACCGACCTCATATTATTATATGAATAGTGGATACCATTTTTATTATTTTTTTACACATACAACAGCATTTTTTCAGCAAGCAGTTAGTTTTTTTTTTTTAGTTTGCAATCAGATATCATCGTACATTTAGAATATTTCATAAGTATACTGCAATAGTAGCAATCGCAATAATAACTATCATTAATAATTGTTGTAATAATATATTATTTTGTGACAATTCCTTCGTCATCGAGGTTGTATAAAGTGACGAACGCGTATAGGCATTATCCAAGCAATTAATCGGTTCAATGGTTTTTTGAAATTAATTCACTATTACCACGGGGGAAACCAACACCACTGCCATCGCCGCTACCCTGCCAATCTACATAGAATATAGACTGCTAGGGTGATAGAAGAGTGTGTAATAATTTCGCAAATTTGGGAGACGGTGAGATCCGGATCGGCGTGACGTAGTATGATGGGAAGGAAGGGGGTTGTTAAAGTTTTACCGAGACGGCGGAGGGGGTGAAAAGCACAGGAAAAGCCTACGATTAAATCGCTCGCGCGCGCGTCTAGTTTGTTACGCAATCATTAGCGGAATAATAAATCACCCCCGACGACTGGCTTCTGGCCACCCATCCCCCCGCAGACCGTATAACCACCCCACCCTCTTGCATCATACCGCGATTCCGGTGTACTCCCGTCTACCCGCTCGGTCCTGTGACCTAGGTCCCGAGACCTGTCCGCCGCAAGCTCTTCCATCAGGATAACCCGCGTATCCACTTCTTAATTGCTTGATAAACGATTCTCCTGCTGTAATGGTTGTGATGGTGGTGGTGGAGTTGTGAGGCGGTTGGAACATGTGGAGGGAGTAAAAGGGGTAGGACGGTTCGGTGGCTCTAATTCGTTGTTGTCTGCTCTACTACTCCCTTTACTCCCCCATCATATGAGGTCGATGCGGCAACGACGACGCTATTTACTATTTTATGCGCGTTTTCGTCCTACGTCATCCTGTGATACGAAATTCCATAAACAATTATTTTGTCGTTAGGGTTGGCTGAAAAACAATATTATATGCCGTACACCGTCTGTGCAAGCAATACATATTGCAATGTAAAAAATATTATTTTTAGTTTTTGTTTTAAATGAACACGCCTACGATCATACTGCTTTATAAATAATGGTATAGCTATCAGTACAAATAATTATCATACCACTGCGTGATTTTTTGAATAAACAGATACCAAAATTGTGAAAATTTCAATTGAGTGTTGAACAAGGAAATGTGTTAGTTCTAGCGGTCGCATGAGATTATATACAATCCCCAAATATGGTTAAACTCACTTTGCCCGAAAATTCCACTACCATTGTGATTACTTTCTCCTAAATTTTATACATATATATATTGCGATGTAAAAATTACTTTGAAAATGTGGTTAAAACCCCTTAAAATACTTATTGAATACTTGTTTGATTAATGTATGTTACATATTATACTATAATTCTATTATTTGTTTAGAGATTTTTAAAATAGTATTATATCAACTAGACAATTTTTCACAATTTATCATTGTGAATTTGACTATATGGCGTTACTATATTGTAACTATGAAAGTTTTCGCCAATTATATGTATATATATTTTTTTATAAAGTCTTACTTTATACGATTCATTTAAGTTTTTAGGATTTTTATTTCAGCAAATATACATGCACTTATTATATATTTTATATAAATAAATATTAAATATTAAAACACAAATTTTTTACTATGAGAGTATAACTAAAGGATTTCAATAAATAATACAAAAAGTTTTACTACAAAAGAGGTTGATTAAGTGCTGCAGCGTGACACAAAATACATAAAAATAACAACAACAACAACAACAACAACAACAACTATTAGAGTTTGTAAGTATGGTAAAGAAGGTGAAATAAGATTGGTGGGAAAGTATAATATAAACGGTGTAGAAATATTAGCCCAAGATGTAAAAATTCATTGTTAATGCTGTGATGTTGGTTCGTTGTATTTTTATAAAAAAAACTTTCTGTTCGGGGATGGAAACTCTGAAGTGTTTACGTTTGCGTTAGGTGAACCCTCGACCTAGTCGATGGGGATGCAGTGAGGGCAGTATCAACTGCGTTTGAACGCAAATTCAAGCAGTTTTGATTCTCTGGTGACGGCGGTCGTGCATTGACGAAAACGAATGATTATTTTCTCGTTGTACATTGAAGAATTTTTAACAAGGGCTTCGTTTCTCTCCTTATTTTTTTCATGTGTCCTTAAATGGACCTTAACATTTAATGATAATAACCTTATTATTATACAGTTATATCTGATAAACTCACATTGCGTCTGTCTAATATTGCGGTATAGTATCAGTAGTAATACTTCCAAGAGTAAAAGATATTGGCATTAAAAAATGCCAAACGAATAATTGAAATACTATTTGAATAATTCATATATTATGTACGAAGCTCGTATCCATTGTAGATAAATATAATATAGGCTTAACTCCATATTGCGTATAAATGAGGTGCTCGTGCGCGATGAGAAATGCGTAATCTTCAACCCTAAGCGCGTGCATTTTTGGGACGTTTGACGGAAGAGCAAAAAAAATGTTATTGTTATTCATTATTAGCAGTGTGTCAAAGTCATAATCGAAAGACGGCCGTCTATGAGTTTTTGTTTTTAAAGTGGTGGATAGGCATCGGGTGTTTAATAACTAATGAATAATAATTATAATAATAACTTTTTTTTATTATTTACTATGATAGGTAGTTGAAAATATGATAAAAAATGTTTTTATTATATTTTAGCTATAGTGGAAATTAAATAGGTTAATAATGATTGTATAATCATTTTTACTCTAAAGGTGGTTTGGTTATTATTTATAAGACGAAGTAGTGTAATAATTTCAACGATAAATAATAAATGTATTTTATAATTTGCCAAATCATCATTATCATACTGAATACAGCTATTTAAATAGTATTATCGCATTGTTTTAAATTATAATACTTAATAAACACGAAACTTAAACCATATGTTGTACTACCGTATCACTGCACATCACGTTCGGAGGCTGATAAAGTTTGCTTATAGATATAGATGTTTATGATGGGATACAATGCATTTATACGTATAGTAAATACGTCATCTGAGAGTATAATAATATAAACAATATAAACCGATTGTGCGATTCAGCTATAAATCATCTTCTCTATAGTAATTATCTTATTGAACATCTAAAATCAACTATTGTTGTAAAATATTATTTTACAAAACGTACATTTCAACAATGACAAAATATGCTTATTGGGTTATTAATATTGTACAGTGTTTGTAATTATTGTGCTATTTTAGTCTGTAAACTATGTATAATAGTAGGTAACTATTAAAAAAATATATATATTACAATAGGAACCTATGTTTCAAACGAATAAAATCTTTTCATAACTTTTTTTTTTTTTTACCGTCATTTTTATTTGTTAATCCACTCAAATTTCGAAATGACTATCAATTAAACCTACGAATAAAAATTAAAAGGTTATTTCTCTGAATAAATATTCGGTTATGTGCAGGTTAAAAAATGCAGTATCTACAACCTTAGTATAAATGGTTTCCCATTTTGATAATTTGTCTTTTTATGTAAATAAAACCCATCAACGTATTAACAAATCAACTTAATTTAATTTGATTATATCAGTTTAATTATTGTAAAAATACACCTTTTTCATGCGTTTAATGAGTTAATTTAACTTATAACGCGAAACAAACACTTTTCAATATTTAAACGTGATGATTTATACAACTTTATGTTTTTCGAATTTTCAGTTGTATCTTAGTTTTCTGTCTTTACTTGTACCTATATTATTAATTAATTAAAAAGTTTAAACGTCTGCACGTCTGAGATAAATCGTCCAGAAAACAATAGTTCGATTCTAACCCAACAACCCTATGTTGAGATAAATAAAATAAATAAAAAAAACAAAATATATTTATTCTGATTATTAGATTGTGTAGGAAATTCTATATTTCTTTTATAATGATATACTGAATTAATACTAATCAAAATAATTTAAATTAAAGCTACTTACATTAATCTAAATGTTTGTTAATTACCAATGTAATTCCGTAATATATGGGTAACATAATTCAAACTTTGAAATTGTTCAGCAAGTGGAAAATTAATTAGCATTGGAATTGAAAGGGTAATACTAAATAAATACTATACTTTTTGAATTGAAATTAGCGTTTAGTTTGAGAAAATATTTTTTTATCACATAAACTAAAATATTATTCAAACACTTTTATCTTTTTTTAAAGAAATTATTCTACTCTATTATATTGTTATATCAATATATATATATATATATATATATTTGTTTATTTATAAAAAGGTTGATAACCAACATTTACTTACTGACTAGTGACTAAAAACCGACATTGACAAATTGTAGAATATATTATTAATTAAACAGCATAGCGAAATTTACAGTTTTTGGTTTAGATTAATCATGTAGAACAATTTACAAATTGTTTCAGTGTTTTATTACGTCATATTGTTATTTGGTTATTTTTAAATAACTAATATCAAAAATATTAAGATAAATACAAATATTGTATGAAATTATTAAAATTTAAATTAAATAAGTACCCATCAATAAATCAAATGTACTGTACATGCATTTGTAGATAATCT
The DNA here is from genome assembly GCF_020882245.1 of Rhopalosiphum padi. Lineage (NCBI taxonomy): Eukaryota > Metazoa > Arthropoda > Insecta > Hemiptera > Aphididae > Rhopalosiphum > Rhopalosiphum padi. The sequence continues at coordinate 75,030,245 of NC_083598.1, forward strand.
CAATAAAACTGTATAATTACAAAATATAAATCGTAAAATCGTTATTAATACAGGCATCGTATTATTACAACTTTTTGGTTCTTATTTTTTTTCATCAATAATTTATTCAAAATAATAATTAATATATTATAAACTGCGTATGTGTAAGTATTTATTATCTTATTATAAAAAAAAACATTTTCAACATCAGAGAATTTAAAATTTTCGTCGTCAATTGATCTCGTACACCGTCCATAGTCCATACCCATATGATTCACTACCACTATCATGGTTTTAAAATACCTAAGTGCGATGGTATTCCATGCATGCGCGCATCCAAATTGCCTATGTGCTTTGCCTTGTAATCAATACGACGGCAGTTGTGCTACTAAAAGTGCCTTTTATTTCAGTATATAACCGTGGTTCATTTAACTTTGCTTTCAGAGTAGAGATCCTTTTACGTGGCGTTCAAACATCACGTTTACGTATAATTGTGTGTGTGTGTGTGCTTGTATTGTTACGTTTTTAGGACTATTATATTAAATGGTTGTTTTTCGTTTTGTAATTTTGGTTTAACTTTAAACATCCTCCGTCCTCTTTTCAAGCGGTTTACCCAAAGTCTGATGACAACAACGTGGTTGATTCTCGTCGAAAATAGCCACGTGCCACCACCAAAGATTTTACAACCACTAGAGTTTGAGCAACATTGGGACAACAATCAGAGTTAATTCGTACCAGTGAGAAGAAAAATATTTTTTGACACTCTTCTATGTTCTCTCTTACTCACCGTAATAAGCTGAATGACAAAATCCAACTTAAATTAAATAAATAAATAAATATAAATGCTACGTGCTCTTTTAATCTAGATGAAGGAAACTTCATAAAATCTTCTTTTTTTCACACGCGAAGTTTCATAGTTAAGTATTAGTGGTGAAAATTAACTTTTTCTGCGTTAGTCCTAACTCGAATGTGATCAGAATTAATAACTCACTTTCAACGCCAATGACCTAGGTATTAGTTTTTCAGTCTATACGAACAAAATAAACGATATCGTAATTTACAATAAAAAAACTAAGGAATTGAACTGAATGTAACGTGATCGATAATATCATATCGGTGAGAACTCAAAATATGTATATACTGTATACGTATTATGGAGAGGAGTTGTTTGTCGTAGTCGATTTATGGTCACATTTTTTTCCTCGGCTGACAAAATTGTAAGTTTTCAAGAAATTGGCACCAAACACTTTCGTTTTGACGGTTTTTATCCCCAATTTATTGAAGCATTTAACGTTGGTCTTATGTCCTGATTTACTAAGATCGTTCAATGAAACAATATTTCTGCACACTAAATTAGCTTATTGTATTATGAATGTTACGATTATAATTTTTCAAAACAACTTTATCGTACAAATATAAATAGTGAGCAATTTTCATTTAAAACATAATCTCTACCAAACAAAAATAAATATATTTTACATCCATGCCAAGTATATCAACTCAATATTATTCAGAAATTAGGTTGTTCTATTTTTCATGTGTACAGACTTTATGTATACTTGCTAATATCATACGTAATTTTTATATTTTCTAACATTTGATTTAATCACATACTGTTTTTATTTTACTTTTTATAAATGCAATGCCTTTTTATTTATTATTATTACAATTGTAGCTTTATTTCTCAAGTATAACTGTATGATTTTGTTAAAAAAAAAAAATAATGTATAATTGAAAATCTAGCCACAAATATATTCAATATAATTAGAATATTACAAAATATGTTAATTAATGACAATATTTAATTTAGATTAAAATATTTAAAAAAATATACAATATTACTGCAAAAAGAATAACTATACTAAATCGATCTGTTAAAACTTCATCGGTAAAATCGGTATTATTAATACTCGAAAACCGTTTTCCATTGTTTACACGAGTTGGAACCATAAATTTGGGTAATTAATGTAGGAACGCATGGTGGTGTTACCGTAGCTCAAGGTGATGTTGGCATTAATTTAATTAATTACCGGTAATACTGCGTATATTATTCAAACTGTTTTATCAAGCTGCGATAAACAATAACAATAATCTATGTGGGCTTTTTCACGGTTTACTAGACGCGCGTAACCAAAATAAAAATGTATAATGATAATCGATGTTTTCGCACCGTTAAAATAAAAATCAAAATTTCAAATACCTACCAATATACATGTATTTATGTATTTAACACATAATGCGTGTGATGATGGAATGGAGTTGATTTAAGAGCTCTATCAATAAAATGTTAAAAAAAAAAACATTAAATTATTGTTTTTGAGTTTTCACAAACAACTTGAATTAGTGGTCCTATATACAGCGTCCGTGTATGTTTTGTTTAGCCCTCCGTTTGACCGTAACCATTCGACGACGGTCGTATTCACTATACGTAGCTTGTTATTAATTCGTATACACTGTTGGCTTACTTTAAAACGAGTCAAAACATTTGATATGCGCTGTCATGCAGCTGTGGTATATACTGAAAATAAAATAACACTGAGAGAATAGGAATGTAGTCAAATAAGAATCAACGTCCATTTCCATTGTTATTGCGGTTACCGGTAATATACATATTTTATGATTGAATGTAATGTTTAATGTTCAAATAATATTTCAAAAATTTCAAATAAATATTTTTTGTCCCCAAATAATTATGATTCCTATATAGGCTAAAAACACTTAGAGCTTGCCGTCAAAAAGGACATGTCCACGATGACAAGTTGGTAAGTACATTATAAAAAGCCCATATCCGATGTCGTGCGATATTTTCTCATTTTTCGGCGCGAACTTTCAGCAGAGCACACACATTGTGCGTCTCCTCTGCCTCCCCTTTCGTTCGCCAAACACCACTATCCTATATATAATATAATACAAAACACACACATAAACACTTACACAGCACACCAATATAATACTCATACCTACCTTAAAACGATCCACTCGCAAAATGCTTTAAGGTCATATTTCATTTTGAATTATTATATACCACCAACAGCGGTAGCAATAATGTGTGAAGTTGCGCGCGCGCTGTACTGGTAACCAGGTTTTAGTACGGTCACTGCGAAGACCATTGCCGACACAGACCATCATAAGAAAGGGGAGAGGTTATATCTCGGCCAACCATTCGTGATATTATTATTTTTAACTTAAAAGGTAAATGTTTTGAGTTACCTATTTTTTTTTTCTGAAACTAAGTGCCAGGTCATATCCGACTGTAAAACATAATTTATTATACAATCATTCACTATTTTTCATCTTTCTAATCATTATATTGTAAATATTTTTTTTTTATCTGATAAATATTGATAGTGACGAATGGTAATAGAAAAATTTTATTTTAAAAATCAAAAAATATGAATAACTAATAAGTCATAAGGTTTCTGAATTACTCAGTATAAATCTAATTTATATATGATTCTTTAATTTCTTGTTTAGTTATTTTTATTGTATACTTTGAGAGAAATAATAAAGTTCCATGGTTTTTTCATTCAACTTACTTAAAAAACGATAAATTAGTTATGTACATAATATTTTCTTAACCTATGCTTGTATACTAAATAAATAATATTATAAAAATGATGACATAATTTTCGAGGCTGCATAAACTAAAAATTATTATATTATTTATGTAAATCACCCATATTACTTAAACCTTCAATAATTTTTAATTATATATAATATATTATACGGATTAATAATGTTAAATTAATTTTTATTTTTATCATATAAATTTAAATATAATATAATTATAATATATAGATTTAAATACTTGATTAAATCGTTCTATTAAATAACATAATTTAATAACATTAACAATACCTATTAATTAGAATAATTTAAGTATAAATGTTTCACTCAAGTAAAATAGTTGAAGATAAAAAAAACTGTTGTTTTGCAGTATAAAATTGGGTCCTGAGGTATAACTCAAAAGTCAATTTTAGGCAATGTTTATTTTTAAGATTGGTCGCATAGTTGGTTTATTGAAAATTTCCAAATCCTTTCAGTATTTTTAAGATATAACCCAGTCGTGTTTCCTTAAACTCTTAGGACAATAGCTTAAAGTGAACCTTATTTTTTAGTTTAATAAATCATAGTATGATTTTATCAGATTCTGATAAATTAAAATAGACGAAAAAAATATATATGTAGTATGTAAATAAATAAAAATTGTGATGTATTTCGTAAATACAAGTAATAATATTATACTTTTAATAATTCAGTTACATTTATGTATTCTAAAAACAAATATAATATAATAACTAAAATATAATGTATTTAAAATATTTTGAATTATGTATTATTCAGACTAATTAAAATAATTAAAATATTTATTTCAGTATAGTATTATACTTGCTGAGATTCAAGATTATTATTTTTTTTTTTTGCTTAACCTAAAAATCATTAAAATATAAGTATTTAAATTAAAACTTATGAAAACTTTTTATGTGTAGTATACCCAACATTATATTTTATAATATAAAATATAATTTCGTCACTATTCATATTTTTTCTCTTATTTTTTCGAATAAAACTAATGTTGTTTAAACTTTTAACAAACCCAAAGTAACATCTTGAAAAAATGATTCATCTTATAAGGCAGTATATGAAAAAGTTAAACAGTACAGCACAAAAACATTTTGTAAAGTGTTTAAAACATTAAATAAAAACATTTAACATTATAATAGTATAACGAAAATATATTGTTTATTATATTGAAACTTGTAATAGATAAAAATGTCAAGTATTATTCATTCTATGAAAGCAAAAACGATTTCTTTAAAAAAGTACATTAAAACCATATTTTTTACAACAACTTTCTATTTTAGAAGTTTTATTGATTTCCTTAGCATGTAGTCTGCAGTTATCCCAATTTGTGATTGACTTAATAACAACTCTTAAGAACGCAACTATAATATTGATGCATCTAGTAAAATGTCTTAGTTTCTTTTTTTTAATATGTGTACTCAATTGTATAGGTAAATTAAGTATTATTTTCACAAAAAAAAAAATAATAATTGTATAAACAACGGACAAAAAGATTTCATTAATATATTGAAGCAGCTGTTCACGATTTTCGTGCATATAATATCATAAATAATTGTAGCAATAGTTATTAATAATTATGTAATTTTTTCCATTTCAAATTTTACTTATGATAATTTCAATAATAGTCAGTTGTGCTTTTTTAGTGACTACGAATATCAAACATTTTTTAAATGAACAGCAGGAAACAGGGGAACAGGAATGATAATCTACTAAACCTTATTATTATTTTGGAGTGGGAACGTGACATTTGCAAACATGTGTACGAAAGATTAGTGGGTTCACAGTTTTTACATGCAGTATTCTAGCGACCCGGGTAATGAGACACTGATGCAATGGCATTGGCTCTGGTGGCATATAGCATTACGAAAAAACGTGCCCCCTTCCTCTGTACACACACATTTACACGAACATGCACTCGCACCTCGTACACATACACTCATGAACATGCATATTATGCATATATACTAGATGAGGCCTTTTGTTCGAAAACACAGCATAGCCTTTATAACGTGCATAACTAGACATGCACACTTGACAATACTGCCGACTCGACAACTTTGCTCTCTTTCTCTTTCTCTCTCACTCTGTCTCTGTCTGTTCGGTTTGAGCCATGGAACAATTGAGAGAGCGCACGCACACTGTCATGCTTCAGAGTAGAGGGTGTTGCCATAGCCACAGGTCGAGTACTCTCTGTCGTCGCCTTTTTATATATATATATATATATATATGTATGTATGTATGTATGTACGTATGTATGTATGTAAGTATGTATTTATATATGTATATAATATTTATATATATGACTTCATAATAGGGCGGAACTTGACGTTGTCGCTTTAAAAAAAATTTCCAATGGGTAATGCATAAAAAAAATCTCTGAAATGCCATGGATATTAGAGAATAGGTAGGTACTGAGAAAAATCCACTTGGCGCCCAAAGACACAGCTTTCAAGTGCCCACTCGTGTAGACATCGAGGGAAATTTTCTTTTGTCAGTTATTTCGACGTGGCCCACTTGAACGAGTCATTTCAAATAAGTTCATTACGTCCTCTACCCCGGACGATTTATTTTTTATTTTTAAGAACTTTACCGTAATAACGGCAACCAAGCTATTTCTCTTTTCATATAAAAATTATTCTTTTACATATTGCTTGTGTATGGTGTATTTATTATCGATTTTTTTCGTATTACCTATACATTAATCAAATAAAATATTTTTGATAATAGTATTTATACATGTAAAATGTAAATATAAATATATCACCAACACTAAGTGTTTAGTTTTATTTTATTTTAATTTAATAAATGCTTAATAAATAATTATACGACACTATATACATAATATTTCTGTTAAAAATTGATCAAACTAAAAATAATTTTAACAATACTATAATTGTGCGACTTTTAAAAATATACGATCAATATGAACAATACTTTATAGTTCAACCTTAAATTTAAAAATTTCATAAAATACATAAAATTCATTCTTATTAAACTGTTACTTTTTGACGCTTATCAGAAATAACTGGAACAGTAAAACATACATTTGTGATTTTATCTCTGAACGTTTTTAACTTGACTACCACACTTTTAACCACTATAACTCACGAACTGTGATCAAAATTAGACATTGAACACTGTAATATATTATTTTAATCATAGTTACAGCTACTTATAATTCTAAAAGAAATATGACGATTTAAATGATTAAGTATCTTTACAATATTTATATTTTAGCATTATAATAATGCTACTGCACTGTATATTATATTTGGTATTTACTCATTACAATTGAGATATAAAGTATTAAATAATTTAAAATAAAATAAAAAGTATTTTTATTACTTAATAATATAATATTTTTGGCACGTTCTTGTATAATAAAACAACAATTTAAAACAATAACTAACAAGCGTAATAATTATTTTAAAAATGAATACTCTGTGAAAATAATGAACAATGTTACTTGATTTCTAATTTTTTTTGTGTATAATTATGTATTATATGTAGATGATAAATAATAATAATTTTTTTTAACGTATACAATTAATAATAGTAAATATAATATATGATTAAGAATCTATTGATAATATTATACATAATATAAGTGTATTTTAAAATTATTTTAGTTTTGCTTGCCTATATAATATAATAATAATAATTATTATGTTTTACTTTTGAAAAAATGTTGCGCATTTTTTTTCTACGAAATGAATTAAAATGATTGAAATGTCAGCATGCACTGGTGTTCGAATTGTTTCCGATCGCGAATTGTCCTGATCCTTTTGTGCACATTTCGTTTTGGTCGGATACGGATTTTTTTTTTATCGCTTTAATCCCGCGGGCGCGTTTCCGATGCACCACGCCCGGATGTCAGTTATTTACTTCCGGTTGGGTTCAACATAAAGGACGCAATCAAGTCACGGTGAACAACACTCCCAACGCCCATCCTTGCACAAAATTGTTAAAGGTCTTTCGAGTCATTACAAAAAGAAAGAAAAAACGATCGTTTACCGCCGCCACCGTTGATGGAATATGAGAAAGACGGCGACAGTGGTGGATTCTACCAATGAGATTGCGTTGGATAATCACCGATAGTCTTTCCAAAGACGTCCGTATTAATTCCACATCGGCTTCCGTAATCGGATATATTCTAGAAAGTTGTTATCAGTGATGAACACCGGTGAAAAGTTGCTGTCATTCACAGGAGTCACGTATTTCCCAGCCCCTTTGTGTGTACGCCAGTTTTCCAATTATTAAACTAGTCTTTTTGTGACGGTTTTAACTAGTTATCTCTGCATTTTTCAAATCCTCTTCTTCTTGTTCGCATATACTAGTCTTGGTAGGCGGCAGGCGCCTTTGGAAACTGCGGTGACTTTCGAAAGCTCTCGAGTTGTTCAAACGCAATTGATAAAAATGTTATGACGGGGGATCCGTAGCAGTGGCTTAAAACTTATTCTCTCGGTTTCTCGTATATTATTTCTTAATATTAACCTAACGGGTTTATAACTGATGTCTGAACCTTAAGTGCTCTTCCGCATCTGTACGCGCAGGATTTTTCATTTTAGCTACACAAATTTATTCTTACACAATTACCATTCTCTACTGTTCACAACTTAAGTTATTTACTCGTAATAAATATTTATTGGTTTCGATTGGGAGCAACTATTTAAGTACATGACTATTTTGGTTTTACTCAATATGATCTCAAATTTAAATAAGTTTTAAAGATTTTTTTATTGTAATTATAGTTATTATTGACTTGAAATTGGTACATCCATTAGATATTTAGATAACTATAGCTTTCTGTAACTATTTATATAATCTTTAGAATATTAGAAAAAATATTAAGATATTATTATTTAATATTTTGATTGTTAAATTTATGGATTACATTATATAATGATACACATGAATACACGTTTTTTGTCTTTAACTGCTTATGAATAATTAGTGTGATAATTATATGTATTTATTAATTATTTCCTTGGTTTTTTACAGATTGATCCGAAAGTGGCATTTCCACGACGAGCACATCCGAAGGTGAGTAAAACTTTTACTTTATACATTAAAGAAAATACATTTTAAGTAGAACATTTTTCCCGAGAAAACTAAAATAAGATCAGGTGAATAGTATATTTGTAAAACAAAAAATTGTATACTCATCTGCTTAATTAAAATTATGAATTAGTTAACATTGATGAACGCTATTTTCATATTTATTATTTTTCTATACATGCTAGGAGATTAGTCAATTCACCTAGTAATAATTAAGTAGGTACATTCGAACGTATTCTTAGATAAAATAATATTCTATAATATAATATAAATACATTTTGTAAATAATAAATAATAATAATCAAATATTAATAATGATTTTAAAATATTATTATTATTACTTACTAAGAGTATGAGTATAATTTAAATTATAAAGACTTTTATCTATTATTACATTTACATCAATACAGACATTTACGACATAAAACAAAGAAGTTTATTATGAATTTAATGTTATATTATAAACGACTTGCGTTTTAATTAACTATTTATAATAGTAAAATAGACGCATACTAATGATAAAATATCGTCGTTATAAATTAGTTTAATTTAGTAAATATTTTTAACATTATGATTATTTGGGTTTGGGAAGAGTGGTCAAAATTAGATACGAAACTTGCTGCAGCAATACATAATAATACATTAATACAGTACCTTAAAATAGTCGTATATATAATTTTAGTATAATAATGTTTACGCGTCCATTAAAGTAAAACCAAAATATTTATTATAAATCTTTTTAAAGGTATAATTTTACCGATTTTCTTGCACCGTATTATTATTTCTTATCGTTTTATAATACAACAAATCAATAATATTGGGTACCCATGGCAATACGGTTGGAAATTTACCAGAGACGTAACATGTATACAGTGAAAATACAAAGTCTTTAACTTGCAGGCTATACTTTGGCCATGCATCATAATATTACACATATTCCCTTACATAATGTATAACAAAAATGTACGAAATACCTGTACAAAGGGTTACTTACACTTGACGAGCTAAGGGATATGTAGTTTGGTAAGAAAAAGGATGAATTATTTAACCAAAGTGATCTTCTTACTGAAAACTACGTTTTTTTCTATAGATATATAATATATAAAATATTACATTATATATTATATATATGTAATATATACATATATTTTCCTATTTTTCGTCTTTTTGTAGACAAAAAAAATCAGTGTTTTTTTCTTTAGTTATACAGCTACATCGTACAATTCGAATGCTTTAAACATCTACATAATATAGTTAATATTTTAATATTGTACAAAATTAGTTTTCTTATTAAATTTATATTTACAATTGAATTCCTATTAACTTGTTTAATCCAATTGATTTAAAAATAATATCAGTTATTTATACATAGATTTAATATAATTAACTTTGACATGAAACAATAAATAAAAGTAAATATTTTTATACTTTTATGATGACACATATTTTTCTTTTTTTACCAAGAAAATATTTAATAATTTCAATAATTATTATTGTATCTACCTATTCTACAAATTCTATGTAGACTGTGTAAATATTATATCTTATATCTTATATAACATGACATTGACAGATACTTCAGCATGGTTGGAATACTATAACGCTCGTTTTGTTTTAAGTAAAAAATGCAAATTCGTCTGCGGTAACAATGTATCGTGTAGCGGTATAGCGAATATTTTTCAATTATTGTCTGTATCAAATCACTTATAAGTTTGTATTTATATAATATGCCTATACACTTTTAATGACCGTTCATTTTCTTATAAGCTAACATTGCAGTTTATTTATTTCAAAGTGTGGTGATGTATTTAAAAACAATGACATTCGTAATGTAGATGAAAAAATAAAAAGAGTTTAAGTAAATGTATTTATGTCTGAATATATTATTTTTTTTGCTCTTTACAAAGACAATAGAACGAGATTCGAGTTCTATTCATATACATTTTGCAAAAGGGGTTTCTGCTTAGGGGAGCAAGCAGACACTCCGGTTCGACCTGCACATATTGCCAATATTCTGAAATGCTGTCGGGCGAACATACATATTGTAGGCGGATTTCTTGGATACCTTGTTTTTATTGAAAAGTTCAAAAGCCGGATGACTTGTTGTGTTCTCGTTTAATAGAAATAAAAAAAAAAAAACAGGAAATTCGTACACATAAAATGTGTGTGTGTGTGTGTGTCTGTGGTATATACGCCTAACCTAACAATACAATGGAAAAAAAACACCAACGGTTTTCTATTTGTATACGCTCTAAATGTAATTTATCCTCAATTTCATGCAAGAGGTTATTCAAATATGGTATTTTTTTTATGTCTAATATCAGATGTTTTATTCACATTGACCATATTGCTGGGAATTTGTACCGCCGGTGTAGCCTACGCCTTTAGCCAGCACCTCCGTTTAGCGGTTTTATCATATAAATATACATATACCTACCAATGTATGTGTACAACACTATATACAATATACATATAATATATGTATATATTGTTCTAGTCTGCCGTCTTTCAATTTATTTCTCCGACACAGTAACGAAAGTGGAAATTGCTTGTTAATAAATTAAACCCTTAATAATTCTTTTTTTGTGCGCGCCGCCGTGCAGTTTGAATTTCGTTTCTTTTCTTTTATTTTCTTTTATTTATTTATTTATTATTATTTTTTTTTTTTTTTGGCGGGCCGAGACACGAAAACGGAAATTATTACCGAGCAATATAAATTCCATCGGAACATTACACGACCGTCGCTGATAATAAATCACCGGTTGTTGTCAAGACGAGATACAATTAATATGATATTTTTTCTTCTCCGTTGCCGTCGTCTTCTTCTAAAATTAATACTGGCGAATAATGTTATGACGGGGAAACGAACGAAAATAATCCGACTGCGACACGACCTCACGGGCGCCGCCGCCGTCACCACCAACTCGTTTCCAACACGCCTCTGGTTCGAGTGAATCATTGTTCTGCCAGTCACTATATACACTGTTTAATTTAATGGGACATTGGAGTTTTGAACTTTAGCCTAATATGACAGCTATTAAGTTTTGTTTTATTGACCTTTGCAAAACCATCCTATAACCTTTATATGGGGCCAGTCTCTCATTTTGTCTGTATCTCGTATTTAAACTGCAAGCAAACCTTAGACACTTGACGTATACGTTTTACATGATACTTCAATAAATATCGTTAATTGTAAATAAGTGATACAACATACAACAAACATAATATTGTATTACATTATATAATAATAATAACATTATTGCAACAATAACAGATTATATATTTTATAAATAACTAATTTAAATTTGAAATCGCTGCACCCCCTATAATTATATATCTAAGTTTGTGCTGGAGAAGTGGTCTTTAATTTAAAATAAACTATAAAATAATATTGTACTGCAATAAGCAAGTAAAATAATAAAAATATATTATATTAAAAAAAAACTTTAATCTGGTTCGACGATTAGCATCTGCAGGATATGCAATAATTTATGAGCTTCTTTTGTTTTAAAATCTAAACACATATCAAATGTAACGGATAAAAAAACTAAATGATAATTTAGGTACAATTTATTCTCACTTACTGAAAATAAACGCATTGTACCATACATCAAACATGAATTTACGATAATTACATAATTTTATTGAATTTTACATTGAAGTCCCAATAATTAATAGTTATATTATTTCAACCCACTTTTTCCGTTAGCCGATTAATAGTTAAATTTATAAAAATATTAACTTACCATCAATAGTTCTCTACTGGGGCTTCGTTCCTGTGTAATATAACACTTCCCATATAGCCGACAAGCATGCAACCCTATATAGTGTTGGAAATGTCTGATAGGATTTAAATTTATGATGTAACCTAACCATAATAGTTTTAGTTATCACATCACAAGTATTTCAACATAATATTAAACCTTATGTCATTTCATATAATTTAAAAAAGTTGTTCTATTTCATGCATTTTTATTTATTTTAATCATTATTGTTTTTTATGATATTGTCTTGTTATATAAAACAAACTATTTCATTTTTTTTTAATGACAAATGTTCTGAAATAAACTACAAGTATATTTACATTAAGAATTTATTTTGAGGATACAAGAACACAATTTTCAGTTAAAATATACAAATTATTTAACGAATATAATTTGAAAAATGTTTTAATTAAATGTTAGTCTATTATAGTATAAATAAGAATGTTTTAAAAAATCCTTTGATGTTTTGTCCTTGGTAAACGACCATTGCTTTGAAATTTCACTCTATGTCTATTTTGTCAATCTTTGAGTACTATATCCTTTTCATGCTATCCTAATTGGAACTATTGAAGTGTGCCGAGAAAAATACCTACAGTATACTCGTATTAGGATTGACCAGGTTGTTTTAATTTTAATTAATGTATAAAATCTTTTCACATTGACCATATCTAAAAAAATTTTGAATAAAATACGTTTAAAAACTGTTTTCCAGTTGAACAATAATATAATATATTTTTTTTTAATTAAATTTTAATACAACTTTGTTTTTGCTTTATTATTTTAATACTGAAACAAAATCAAATGTTCATTACTCCTTTAATTTAATACCATTTATTTATATTGTTTTTTATTAGTATGACGTGTGCATGTATAATATTTCTAGAAAAGAAAATATAACTTAAAATATAGATAAATTGAAGAATTATTTATCGATGAATTAATATTTATGTATGTATGTATGTATGTATATATATATATATATATATGTTTACAATACACGAGCACTATCTACGCAAACATTCTTATAAAATAAATAGATACTTTAATTATATCCCAATAAAAAAAAAAAAAAAAATGAAAATATCCTTATTAGATTTAAGTACGAATATACTTAAGACAGGTTATAATATTCTAGCACTTTCTATACAAACCGACTATCCCTCTTGTCAGCCGTAGTTAAATCCCATCAAAAGATTATAACGATAATATTATTGTGACAGCGGTGGCGTAGTGATAACATACGATTATAAGATATGCAATGGGCTCGGATGACACGAGAAAACGTTTTGTTTTTGCTAAAAAAAAAAAAACTGAACTCATCGGTAGCAATTGTCACTGGCGACGAGACGCGATGATGCATAATCGACGTGTCTTCTACTTGGACGAAACACAGCTATTCAACTCCTTGGAAACCTGTAATGTTTTTCGTAATGCGGTGGCACAGTGGTGCTTTGCAAGCACCTACATATATTATTATTGTTATTATTCGTTTAGTTCTTTGGGTCGTGTGGTGCTTAGTCTGCGTTTTATAATAATTAAAAACTCGCACGACTCTGTATATTAATAATAATACGTGTTATTTATAACACCTACACGAATTATATTCACACATACACACACACACACACACACACACGCGAGCAGACACCGACGACCCGACTGCGTTTATTTTGCACACAATAAATACTGAGCGCGCGTGTATTAAAAATCATACACACGCATTGTGTTATCGTCGGCGTATTGTACGTATTATATGTTTTAGACGAACAACGAGCGACTCGAAGTTTATAAACTTTCGACGTTCCCTTCCACACACACACACACACACACACACACCTACACCCATCCATCCACCCACACACGCGTATATATTATATACACGTTGCTGCGACTGATGGGGACGACGGGGTTAGAGAAATGGTTTTTTGCGGGGGTGGTGGAGAGGGTGCAGGTCTGCCGACGGTCTGGGGACGGAATAAATTGCTCGTAAGTCATACTGTGTTCCTGTACGAGACATTTCATTATTATATATATTATTATACGCGCGCACAAGCGCGCGGGCGCGACTTTATCGTTACGTGTGTACGCTCACATCGTTGTCGGAGTTCTTTGTGCGCCGCGTATGTGTGTACGTCGTCCGCGACCGAAAACTTTGTTCCGGTTTATCTGATACGCGAGTAGGTACCTCCCGACCAGCCACGCACGCAAAATAATAATAATAATAATAATAATAATAATAATAATGTTGATGATGATGATGATAATATTATAGATGTATTATAATTTATAATAACAACATTGCTGCGTATCGCGTGCGATGTAGACGTAACGTTTTCGGCCCGACAAAGACGCTTCTCGTGATGTATATACATATATACATATAATATATATATATATAATATGTACATGTACATAACAATATAACACAGTACTATTTATTTACATATTATTATATTATTATTATTATATTAGTGGCCTACGCGCCGTTAAATTCAATATTATTCTTCTCGGTTGGCGAGTCAAAGCCTGTTTAATCCGAAGGATTGCTATTGCGCATTAATCGCTCGCATTCGTCTAACGCCATTACATGCACCTGCGCACCTCCGTATCCTCGGCGCGTGTTCAACGCACCCCAGCCGTATATGTATATATATATATAATAATAATAATAATAATGATAATGTTGTGTTACGCGCCTTACTGTTCTCTTTTGAGAATCCGATACACCACCATCGGACGTTGATGTCACGTTTTTTATACGTCGTCTATCAGAACTCAGAAGTACCTGCGAATTAGTGTCCACAATTTTGACCCGTCTTTGGTTCTATATATACTTCTGTACAACAAAATTCATTGTTTGTTTTCTCGAGAATAATAATAATTCCGTCGTAGGTATATCGTTATTATATAATATATTATATTTTGAATTCCTTTTTCGTATGATGAGAGAAATCATACATTTTTTCCCCCACAAACAATCATAAATTTGCATATTATACACGTGTGTATAGTATTTATATGTGTTCGAGAAATATATAATCGTCGACCGAATATTTGTATAATATACGACTGTTGTGGAGAATCAAATCGCCCGTGACATATTTTATTTTATATGTATTGTGTAAACCCCCGAAATCTATAATTCTTTGACTTCTTATAGATTTATTCCATGTACACTACCACCACCACACCATCACCACCACTATTGTCCGCCCAATAACTCACAAAAAGTTACTATAGTCAATGAAATCCGACTTACTTATTCGAAGTCATTTACAAACAATGTTAACGACCGATATCGCTAATGACGCTGGCCAAGAAAGTTTCAGTTCAGCGAACACTGTTCTTACTCTTTACTTTTAGCTTTAGAGTTTTTGTTCAGATTTACGAGAATTTATAAAATAGTTGATTATATTTTCTTTACTTTTTTTTTAATGTTTTTACCAACTAACCGTGGAGATATATTGCTCAAGTATCAAAAACATTAAAAAAAATATATTATAATATAGAAACCATTCAAACGTAATTATTTTCTTAAAGTTTATTACAAGCTACACCGTAATAATATCATTATATTATTTTAATTACCCTGTAACAAAATATTTTCTAGTAAAAAGGTTGATGTTCTTAAAGTTTTAAGAACAATAAAAAATAAATCCTCACTTTTTCATGTACAGATTAGACACGTTTATTAATTTTCACCCAAAATATTTTTTATTTCTTATTCGCCTATAGAATCAATCATGTTTTTTACGTAAGCGACATTATTATAATATATTTCAGTGATTAAAAATCCTTTTAATCATAACGCCTGTCGCCTGTAGTAGTGCAGTGAAAAGGTTTTTGTTCGTAACTCCAAGTTTAATACATAAAACACGTTGAATGCTTGAATGTATTAATGTACATCATGTTATATAATTATTTTGAATATTAAAATCTAAAATATTAAAGTTAGTATTACCAAACTATAGTTGTACATTATGAAAAAATAATGTTTAAAATTTACATTAACCAGCATTTTGATTTTTTTTATTCCACGCAACTTTGTTGGAATATATTGTTTGATATTCACTTATTTGAAGTTCAAATAATTTGCACTGTTATATAAATAAATACATTTTTGAAACATGTGATAAAGACGTTTAATTTTAACCATTTTATTACTTTTATTATTAATTTGACATAAATTAACTAAGTATAATAAATAATAATAATATTTTCACGGCAAACCATAATGTTTAAATTATGCAAAACAATACAAAACAAAATAATAGGTATTGAAATATGAAATTGCTTTATAACACGTAACTGTAAAATATATTAGAAAATACGTTTATTCTAGTGTTATAACTTACAATCAATAAAACATTTTTTTTTTCATATAAAAATCTATACTAATTTTTGTAATTAATGTGGTTATATAATAAATAATTTCATTTATGGATAAAATAAAAGTTATTTTATCACATTTTGTTCAATTAATAATACATTTTAATAAGACGTATTTTTTAAATATTCATAATCATTATATTAAATATTAGCATTTATACCCTAGGTTATTAGTTACATTAAATGTTTATCGAGATAGTAGTTTAGCTATAAACGTTAACCTATTATTTATTTAAATAATTATTCATTTAAACTTAGATTTTTTAATTTCATAAATTTTGTTTTATTTAATTACATTACATTTAATTTAATCGATGAGATTTGAATTTGACCACAGTGCTGTCTCTAAGTCGTATGATGTAAAGCTGATAAAGTAATTGCATGTGTCTTGACAGTGTAAGTTAGTTATTATTTGTCTTATATGACTATAAGTATCGTTCCACAGATTACATATTATTCTTAAGTTATTTTTTTGTTTTTAGGAATTCACTAATCTGAATAAATAATACAGTCTGTTTATAAATGTGTTTTCTTTTCTATTTCGAATTTAGATTTTTCCACTTACTAACAAAACTTTTGATTATTTTTGCAAACGGATTTGTTATTTGATTTTGATTTGTTCTTTTATTTGTTTATTTGTTTTTTTTTTTTTGTTTGCGTTAATTATAATATTTAAAAATATTTATCATAATGATTTAATTAAAACGTATTTAATTTTCCTTTTAAAATTTATATATGTTTTTGGGCCAATGTTTTTCTGATATAATTTTTGCTACATCTATAAAACTGTGATCCTATAGATATAATAATGCAACAAAATCCATTAGGGACATTCAAAACCATTTTGTTGGTAAATTGTTGGATTGTGTCAGAATTTGAGAGTATTCTAGAATTGCTACCACCATGAATATATTATTTATGACTGCTATTCTCCCCTTAACTCGGGCGGGATCAGTTAATCAACGATAATTTTAATGGAACTCGAAGTTCCTCTTAACCCTTTCCCCATCACCACTTGACTGTACATCAGCTTTATTTCATAATCCTCGAAAATACCCTTTTCGTAAAATTCATTTTAAATGTATCGATTCACACTAATTTCAGTACACGCGGAATCCGTGACAATAACATAAATAAAACATAATGTTATTGCAGGAAGACGTAAATTGACTTTGAATGTAGATAGCGTGTCAAAATGTAACTGAACGTAAACTCAAAAATTATTCATTGCAGTGACGTTTACAAAAGTAAATCGCTAATTTGATATCTTTACGAAAACTTTTTATTTTATAGGAATTCAAATTCGATTTTTATTTTCAAAAAAATAGTGTTAATGTGTCCTATAAAAACATATATTACCTATTTATGCAGTTCCTTTATTTTATATCTTAATTATTTTGTACGCTTAACCTTGTTTTACAACTATCAATTTTCTTATTACGTAAGAGCCGATATTATTAACAACCGAAAGAATTTACCTACCTATTATAATGACGATCAATGAAATACAAATCTAATAAAAAAACTTGAATATGAGACTATATATGTATAATAAATTAAAATTACAATTAACTTATCTCGGAACAATTTGTAGCACATAATAGCGTATTATTTTTAACGAGAAAAAAAAATTTTAATGTTAAAATGATTTTTTATAGGTACAATTAATGTAAGAACATTAGTATTATAATAATACATAATATACCTAATGTCTGTTTTATAATTATATGTGCTATGAATGCAAGATTAATTTTAAAATGGGTCTAGAGTGCTAAAATCAAAATTGAACGACTGCAGCAGCTTTTATAAAATATAGTTTAGAACAATTTTTCAATTAAACCAAGTTTGATATCATTAATTTGCTAATAACTGCAGTACGCGTAATACTTTTGTTTCCTCTTTTATAACAATAATAATAATGAAAAAATAAAACAAAATAATGATAATAATAATAGGAATCTTTGTCATTTATACGGGTAGAAATTAATTTCCAGCAAGCTTTCCGTGATTTCGTACATTCTTTTTTTTTGTTTCCGGTCGGTTCACCCCTTCAACACACACACGCGCGCGCGCGAGCGCGCACATCTACACGCGATATTATTATTACCCACCCGGGGTGACCCGTATACGATTCGTGTTTGGGCACTCGGATTTAGAACACCACCACCGCGATGTAACCATACGGCGCGTTCCAGAATAAATGACCAACACGACATCCCGAGTAGGTAGTTTAATTAAATTCTGACGTGAGCATATTTTATTTTACTGGACGACACAATATTACAGTAATGCGTACTTTGTCTACCGACACGCGCACTCCCAATCGATCTATCTGAGCCAATAAATCTGTATTATCCATTCTTGCTATTCTAAGTATAATATAATATGCATGCTATACGCCATTTCGGAAATATTCAATTGATAATATATTGTATAGTAAATCGCCTATAATCGCTGTGATCATAAACGCGTGAACGTCATCAGATGAAGGTGAATGGGGAGGTTGTGATATGATTGGGCAGTGGAAACTACCTGTATTTTTAATTGAGGCCCTAAAAGTTAAGCCTACAAGTCAGGTGTTTTTAAAATATACGATAAAACAATTGACGATACCCACAATAATAATTTGTCCGTATTATAATATAAAATAATATAACTTGTAACATAGGTACTCATATTATATTACATTTGAGTATAAAAATCATCGTTTATAAAAGGATAAATACCGAATGACCCAATACCATTTGAAGTTGTTAATATTCTTCTACCTAATATTTACAAAACAGAAATTAAAATAAGCGAACACGATTATTAAATATTATTTTTGTTATTATGATGAAATTATTACTAAACATAACATACTGTATATACATTATACAATATACTATGTTATACATTACACATATTTAGAAATAAAATAATTTAATAGGGGTCCATCTAACATTCGTACATAATAAATTATTACGTTATTTGCTTTATTTTAATAGAGGGAGGATAAATAATTGGAGACCTAAATAAACTACTAATCATACTAACTGAAATTTAGGTCTACGTACGATAATTCCACACCCCATCACCCCCCAATAAAAATTTGAAATTTCAACATTGCTCTGGATTATATAAAATTTGATTTTCTCGAATAAGAGACTCAGCACAAGCTCGTAACCAAATAAAACAAATGGTATACTCATGTAACACAATGTAATAGAAAAAAATTTCAAAATTCCAAAATAGTGGGACTGGGGAAGTATAGCTATAAATAATAGCGATATCTATGTATAATGATTAATGATAATATATAATATATAGCATTATTATAGTATGTGTATGCGTCTATGCGCATCGCCGAGTGCACGTCACATACGAATCCGATGGTCTGGGCAGACGACAAACATCCCGGCGGCGGTGTCGCGTAGCCTAGGGGATTTCGCAACAAATTAGGCACATCAACATTAATTACGTTTGCGTCCGGGACCCGTTTCGCGCCCGTCAAATTCCGAATTCAAACTAGATTATTCCGTCCTGCCCTGCTCCGCCCCTTCTTCAACCCATTGCGGCGCACTATCCACCGCCCGCCCGTTCGCTTGCGCTTTAATTACTCTACGGAACGCACTCGTCCCGCCACTACTCGCTCGTCGTCATCGTCTCGTCTACTGCCGCTGCGGTATATCATTATATTATACACCCGTGTACCCAATGGCTTAGCTAGAAGAGCTGCGGGAGATGCTGCAGGCTTTTCCGAATTTTGGGGAAAATTTTAAAACGCTTTTAGTGTTCTAGCATAGAACTTCTATGAACGTATTACGAAGACGTAATCGCACGTATTAAAATATTGTAATTTATGCGAAAGCATGTGCCCTAGGTGATAGGTGCTTAAAGTTGTCTGAAAATTACATTTTTGTATATTGTACAAATATTAAATTATAATGTTATATCTATTATTATATTGTCTAATTAAAAATACTATGTATGACAATAATACCATATTGAGCGAAACGATAATATTTCAATATTTTTTACAATTTCATATCATTTCCTAAAAAATATATAGGTACATTTATGAACTATTTAGTATAACATTTTTATGTAATGTTTAAAAATAAATGTATTTATTTATACCAAAATATTATGACATACTACAATTATTTCTAATAATTAGCACGAACACAGTTAAATTTAATGACGTTTTCAAGGATATAATAAACAAAAATTATTTAGCTAAATAAAAAGTAATCTATGAAGTACGGATGTTTCATGACACAGCATTTTGACATATACATAATAAACCTCGATTTTTCAATAAATAAAAAAATATATATATACAATTTATTGAAGAATATTTATATTTGATACAATATGACAATATACGCACAAACCGAACATTTTCATTTGTCGATAACTTGCATACATTGTTCGTAATTATTCGCACTAACATCGTTTTATAATTTAAAACGATATACAACTATACTAAACACATAAAAATGCATTAGTAAAAATAATGCTTAAACGTAACTGCTAACTGCAGTTTTGTGAATAACGACGCTCTGTAATTATTTACAGTTTTAATTTTATGATAGTAATTTTGGCATATTATTATACCACGATAAATTGGATTGGGTGAGTCGTTTTAAAAATGTATATTAATCATAACCCATTTGGGGTTTATGAATACAGTTTCGGACTCACCCATATTATATTATATTATACGTTACACGAGAAAATAAGCATTTTTTTCGCGTCGCATTATACATAAACCAGCCGGGTTGGAAGCCAAGCAAAAAGGTCGATCAACTGGACCGTAAACGAACACAAAGGTCCGTTTGGATAACTTTACGCGTGTCCAAGTTTTATGTTATTTTGTTTATTTATTTTATTTTTTTTTTTACCACCCCGTCAGCTCTTCTGCCAATCGGATATCGAGAAATATATATATATGCATAAAAGCGCCATGTATGCGTAAAAAATAACGTAGATCAAAAAGAATGGATATTTTTTCTGGTGAAACTATTTTCCAAATTCATCGAACATAATATTATATATTATCCATCAACTAAATTAAAAAAAGGAAAACAAAAAGTTTTTCACAAGATTTTTATTCGTCGAATATAGATTTGTATATTTAAATTTATTGTATTTAGATCATTTGACTGCATGAATAGTAAAAATAACTTTTAATTTGACATACAAAAAGAGTATAATATTGTACGGTTATGCCGCAGACTTTGAAACTTTTTTCGATAAAAGGTCAAGCGTATAGAGTGAGAGTAGTGGTTAAATGTTATAGGTGTAGACATGTAGTATTTGGAATAATGATGTATGCTATGATTCCATATTTCAATCTAAAATTATATCTATTAAATAAAAATATAATATTTTCAAACCCGTCTGCAGATTACGGCCGTTACGTTTTATTGTTTTTTTTTCAAAATAATTTCAGTTTTATTCTAATGATCTAAGTAAATACTTTAAATGATCATCTATTTGATATTCGTAATAATCATTTTATATTAGCTCATGTTCATAAAATTCACCATCTAGTTAATAGAAATCGTATAACATACTTTTATTACATTTAGTATGTACGAGTTATCATTACTAATATTATTGTATAAAAAACCCTTTTTTAATATTTATTACTGACGAAGGACGCGTGAAAATTATTATACCTATACGTTGACTACGCTTTAATATCCTGGAAATATTCATTTCTTAGCTTTAACATATTCGAACGATTCAACTTACTGTAGGTATATGCCACTATTTGAACTATTTTATAAACACACACACACACACACACACATATATGCATACATGCATGTATGTATGTATGTACGTTTATAAAATATATTATATTTGTTATTGCATGGTGGTTTAGATGGCACTGATATTAAAGTCTCGGGCGATTGAACATTTGAAGACGTATAATATTGTATATACATTTATATATATATATTGGTATGTATAATGTATATGTTTTCCTTATATACACCGATAAGGATGTAAACCCAAACACATGCAAATAATTCGTAAAGTAAGTATATGTGATATCGATACATGAACATTGAACAAATTATTTTCTAAAAGTTATTTAATACGTAGAAAATTTTTACATTATCCGGGGGAAGGAAAAAAGCATTCTAATTATTTATATACAATTGTATTTAAGACATTATTGGAGATTTTGTTATTCTTATAATCTTTATCATGTGATAATATAATAGAGAAATATTTTAGGAATAGAGCATTATGCTTTAGTCAAATAATACACATTAAAAAATTATAATACCTAACTCTAAGTAACTGAACAGATAAATGAAAATATAATTATATAAGTATAATCATTAGATTTTTAAAACTTTGTAGTAAACACCATGCTAAAATATTTAAAATGTACAAACATAATGCCATGTAAAGTCTTATATAAAGATTTTTTTTTTATTTTCAATAAAGGGTTTATCTCACGAAATCGTTATATATTATCAAACTGAAGTAAGAAATATAAGGATCAAACCTTAATAAGACAAAAAGGAACATAACTGTGGCTCGTTGTATGTGGTTTGTACTTAATAAAATATGAGTTTGGCAATAATTGATTTACATGCCTAGGGAAAATATCACTATAATATACAGATATAAATATCATATAATAACTATTCCAATAATAACAAGTACCTACATCACGGTGCAGTGCAAAATAAAAATAGAAAGCTGAAAGCTCATGCATCCTGCAGATTGGTTAGGTATTTTAAAAATATATTTTTTTATCTCGTGAAATTTTTGCAATTCTTATTTAATTATTTTACTTTGGAAACTTTAAATCATATATTCAATTAACTTTATAATAAATATTAAAGATATAAATCGAATGAATACAAACTGTAATAAATGGTAGTAAAATAAGTCGTTATATTTTGACTGCTTCGCCAATTTGATATTATTATAATTAATAATATCCATCATTAATCCGGTGTGCGTATATTAACAGGAATACAAATATTTAGAAAAATATTCTCTTTGAGTATTTAAAAATTATAATCACGCATTAAAAAATTAAAGAAATAAACAGAAAAGTACATAAATACTAAATTAAATTATAAAAGAATTTTATGATAAAAAAACCAATTATATAACATCGAATGTGTTATTAAAAGTTTTCAAATGAAAATTAAATCATACGGAAACTCAAAATTATAAATGTATCTAGCGAAATGTGCATTTTTAACAAAAAAAATCATTTGTAAATTTTTATATACTTAATGTTATTAGACACCACCACCGCCTCCTTTTCATTCACCGATGTAGAGTTAGCGAACGTGCAGTTGTTTTTTCAAAATGCAAATCACCAGCCGGCCGGCGGGGATAGGAATGCTCAAGGAGCAAGCGGTTTATTATTATAATTTTCTTTTTTTTAATCTCGAACGGTGGACGGGCCTAGCTTTGCCGGCATCTGCTTTTCGTTAGATATTCCCCGACGGGGTTTTCGTGCGCATATAAATGACTTATTCAACGATTTGCTTACCGTGGTTGACACAAAAGTCATGGAAACGTGTAAGTACCTATGTATAAAATATTATTATGTAAAGAAGACGTTCGGTGTGTACTACGTATGAATTGCGGTCAAGGTAGACTCGTGGGTTCAAATGCCTCACGATATAATATCCCAGTGATCTGCTTGGATTAGTGAAGCGTTGGCGGTGTGTACCTAATAGATGTAATATCGCGTTTTAGTGTTTTTGATATACGTCGATGGTAAATGTGTTATTTAGATGACAAGTAAATTATTTTCTGATAGACTATTAAACCTTACATTCAATACAGAAGCATACATAATGGTTATATTGGGCGCACGCATAGATGTGAAAGTTAGACGAACGCGTAAACAATTACCCTAAATTAATTTTGTGATTATTAAAGTAGGTATAATGATATAATATTGATTGTTACGAGTTAGAAATAAAGTGCATACCATAACGGAAAAATAATAACAATATTATTATAGTGTGATTTTTGCCGGAAAATGCTACTATATGGAAATTTTAAAATTAACTTGTCATGAAAACGTATGCCTGCTTATATATGCTTCAGTATTTGATCCTCAATATACTGTAGACGCAAGTGGAGCTTGCCTCGGTTTTTTTATTTATGAATATATATATATATATATATTTCACCACACAGTCAAAAGTGGTTTCTGAAAAATCCATAAAAAGAAAATCTCCCCTCGGTTTAAAAAAATAATAAAATCCACTCAAAATAAAAAGGAGGGAAAACGTAATCGCGGGCTCCCTGCGCCAATTAAGCAACGCCACGAGTATCGTCTACATTATCGTGACAGCACCCGCAATGAAAATGTTACCTATAATAAATAGTAGATTATATTATGTACACACCACTGATCGCGCTTATAAATCCAACCGTTGCTTGTGAGGGTGTGGCTGGCTGCAGCTAGTGGGGTCTATACCCTTACACGTCAATCGTAGTAAGCGTGGCAGTATTATTATATATAAATATATATATAATTATCAAGATACTAAACACGGGCACCAATACTCTCGTGATAGTAATTAATAGTTCCCCACGTGTATCGCGACGGTTACTTACACATAATAATATAATGTATAATCACGATTTGTGAAAACCACGCGACACCGTCATCACGATAATAACACTCATGATGACGATGACGACGGGGCTGCTATCGCGTTCAACCGTCGTCGCGTTATGCACCCCCGCCTTTGAGCGAAAAGTTCTTTTCTACAAACAAAACTCTATCGCGCGATCGTATTACTGCAGCGGTTCAAACGGCTGCATTAAACGCGGCAATCGCGTGTAAGTCCCGTTCAGTAATAATGATAATAATATTATACACGCTCCGCTCGTGACCGCGTCCGCGGTGGGTTTGGCTGGTTGACCGGCAATATTATTATTTTCCTCGACGTATAATATTAACAATACTAATGCGAGCATTGTCGCAGCGTTTTGCCGGCAGCGCACGCTCAGACATCGATCGAGCCGCTGTATAATAAAATATTATAAAATATAAAAAATAAATAAATCGCGAATGCCGCACATAATAATGTATAATATATTATAAATTATTATTGTGTGCATATCTACCTACACATAATATAACCCATTGGTGGATAGTCTGTGACCGTTATTGTATCATAATAATATATTTTATTATTATACGCTCGATATGATGCGTATATAGGTAACAATAAATATGATTGTACGGCGAATACGATAGTATAGATACTATTATTATTATTATTATTATAACTGCCACTCGTTACTTCGCAGACAAACGTAATGTATTGTATACCTAATATAAAATATAATATTATTATAATCAATAATACGTTGTGAGGACGAGGAACGTAATCGTAGATTATACCTTTAAATTTTACTTTGATTTTATAACATTGAAACATTGAAATTGCATTTAATTCAAAATATTATATCGAAAAAAATTTAATGAGATAATAATTATATATAATCTATTATCATATATTTGCGACAAAACTGCAGGTTGCAACTTTGTTCACTTTTCTTATTATATGAGCACGACTTGATATTAAATTATAACACTAATAAATTCAAGAAAACATTACCAATAATTATATAATTATATAAAAATTGTGAGTTATTGAAAAAATTATATTTCTATATTTCTCTGTCCCACTCTCTATAATATATTATTACACCTTTACTATAATTAATAAAAACATTGAATCTGATCGTTCATACATAAAACTGATTTTTTTCTATAATACTTAGGTTATTTATATTTAATTTTCTATACGGAACAAATTAATTTATTTAAAATTTTCCGTGAAAGTATATTTACCTGACGTCTGAAAATATTTTTATAAAAATATGTTGAATATTTGTTATTAAATTGATTTCGAGATGAGCAAACTAACTAATAAGAATATTATTTGTAATTAACTATTTTAGCTTTCTTTGTTCAAGTATTTATAATAATATGTATACATATACTGGTATACATTTCAATTTATTTTTCTCATTCCTCTCGCAATTGTTTAAAACTAATGAGTTCCTTTTGTTATACAAATAAAAAAAAAACACCAATGATATTTCGTACGCTGAAATGAACGTTTACTTTCCATTTATATAAACCCTTTTAATAATCATTAAACTTTTTCTTCTCGGAAGAGCTCAATATGATAAACACGATGAAATAATATTTAAATTTAAAACGATTTTTATTTTATTTGTTATAATTATAATTATTATTATCATTATGCTCAGAATGACTGAAAAACTAAAGTCAAACAAAACAGTCAGATATACGTTTTCTTACTAGATATAGATGATTTTTTTTTTGTTCGGAATTGAATATGATACTCAATACTGTCATTGATTATAATATAAACAGTGATAGTAGGTACGTGACTTTATTTTTTACTGTATAATAATATAATGAGATAATAATTTGATTGTCTTTAAATTGTATATAAATAGAAATAATATTAACAATAATAAATTTTAATATATTATAATAATACGATTCAATAGCTATTGTCAAATCTATTATTAGGTAATATATAGTCGGCAATATGGATGTAATTGTTTTTATACAATTCCAAATTCACTTTAACTTATACCCAACCTCCAGGGATATAATTCAAATTGCACGTACTTTTCCCCAAACATTATGCATATAACTCGACCGTATATGTGTATATTATGTTCTTATTAATCTATAATTGGCCATTAAAACGAACACATCCCATAAATTATAGAGGGAAAACAAAAGTGCTTCGTTTTATTCGAAATTCCTTCGCTGGTGTACTACACATAAAATATTTGCGCAACGATTCCGCAAAAATAAACAATGTAAACAAATAAATAAGTAAAAACGTTTTATAATAATATTATATTTTTATTGCTTTATTGCTTTTATAGCAATTCATAATAATGTCTCGCTCGAGGTGTGATAAAAATATTAGCGCGATATCGAATCGACTGAGATGATCGTATCGCAGATAAATATTATTACATAGTTAATAAACGTGAACAAAATTAATAGGTACTATCTATATAATTATTATAGGTATATAGCCATCGATAAAAGTCTTACGGTATAATGCGACTATACACGCGATAAATGAAGTGCCGTTCGTTAGGAAAATATACATGGCGTGCCACACACATTGGCGTTTCGTATTTGTTACACTCGCTGGATTTTTTCTTCTTTTATTTAAGGGTGAAGTAAAAAATGCGTTTATTTTCCACCCCACGACTGCAGCGAGCAATGTGCATTGACAACCATTGCTTAATCTAGGCATTACGATTGGACGTGAGCAAATGCGTGTGTATAACTGCTGCAGCAGTAAAACCATTATACTTATGACTACCTATATAATGTACGAGTATTATATATGTGCGCTGTATAGTAAAGTTGTAAACTTGTAACCTAACCTTCATATACACTATAACAACTAATACTAATAACATATATATAGCAAAGACGATTGTTTCAATTGGATTTTATGACTTACATAACGCTCTACTCTATGCCTAACCAATAACCATATACCTGCAATATTATATTATACGTTTAGTATATGAGAAATTTATACGTTTAACACACGGGTATTTATCCTATATGTACAATAATACGCCAGTCATATTTTCTCTCGCTAAACGGATAAAAAAAAAAACAACGTTTAAATATTAGATAAATACGGCGTTTTTATAAGCAACGGTTATATACGTTTAAGACCCGTTAATTGCGAAACATGTGATTGACAGATTTTATACAAGTATCTCCAATACCTTTATATACTCATTGTAAATAGATTAAGTTAGAACGTATATACTTTTAACACAGTGGATATGCGATGATATAAACCGGGCTAATTCTTAGGGGCTGAAAAAAAATTAATCAGAGTACAGCGACCGGCTATCATATTATCTCACTTCTCCGCTACATTACCCCATTTTCATCATTGCGTTTTACGGTCCATTCGCGAGTGGGCATTATTAATTATAGGTCTTAATCATTTCATATCATATGAGCATAAATATCCGTATACATTTTCAATGTAAATATTTTAAACAAATAACAGTTTTTTTTTTGTTTTAAAAAGTTTGTATTCGCATTATTTGGAATAGGTGGGCATGAAATAATAATGCCGCATCAATTTACTAAGAACGTAATAGAGATGATTCTGATTTTATTCTCTTTCACTGGTTCAGCCGGTAAACATCTTTTACGAGACAAAAATACGGTGCTTTATAAAACCTTTATATTCTTATTTGTTTATATATATAAAATAAAATAAAAACCTTCGCAGTAAACGCTCACAAAAGAATATCGCAGATTATTTCCGAGTGCATTAGCGTGAAATTCACAAGAAAAAAGTGTTTATAGAATATTATTTACCTATAAATAAATGAAAAAAAAAATGTCATTAAATTTTTAAACCTGCAACTCATTTAAATTGTTTCGAATATAAATTGCGAAAAAAACAACGAAAATCCGCCATTTTACTATCGTTATTCTCATTACTGAACAAATATAAACTTTCGACATCACGTCGTTTTTACGGTATAGAGATGATATATTTTAAACATGTTGAGATGATAAAATATTTTAGTGATGTAATAAACAAATCATTGTGTGTGACACGATGTTATTTTGTGTTATGTTTTCTTTCATTCGAATTTAAATTCGTTCTCATTTGTAATATTTTATTTTCCTCTTGAGCTAATACCAATTTCCATCTGCAATAATGTACGAGGATAAAAAAGTCTGAAAACGATTGATATTTTATTACTAAAATCGCTATAAACTCAAAAACTAAACTCTAGATTAGCATGATTTTTTTTTTTAGTACCAAAACTTTTGTAATATTATTTCCTTGTGATTTTGGTATGCAAATCCGCAAACATAATATATTACCTATAATATTATATAATATACAACAATTATAAATTGTACCTACAACAGCAATAAGTAAAACGAACAAATTCATTATTTTTTCATAGTCGTTACTTATTGTATCGTACTTGATTTTTGTATCTAAAGCAAAATAGCAAAAAATTACAATAAACATATTTATAGATCGTTAGTGTGTACCACATTAGACATTGCCAAGTGTACACGGTCGCACGTATATCGTTTTGTATTAGGCCTATATAGGAATTCAATGTCATTATACGCATTATGCTTCGTGAAGGGATTTTTCTTCTCGTGGTTTATTTTTTTTTTCATATACCATAATATCCACGCGTCTCTTGACGTGTTTGAGATTTTTTCGTTGATTTATAGTTAGGTAATTCGCGAATTTTCGGGCGGCTTAATGACTCGCGGAATCGAGCTGCGGCCTCGATGATCGGTAGCGGTATGGGGGCGCGGTATAATGGGCGCGGGTGTGGGTACGGGTGGTCGTGACCACAGAGTGAGCGTCACGACAGCGGGAAGAAAAAAAAAATATTAAAAACTAATTATTCAATTGTTCCGTACGTATTTTTTTTTTTTTTATTCGAAAGATTTTTTTCCGACCTAACCGATTCATTAAAAAATGAGTTGTTCCTAAAGTTATTAATTGAAAAGCTCGTGGCGGCGGCAACGATGGTTTGGTGGCTAAAAAGGAAGAAAAAAAACTTTCGAGCCTATTATTTGGATTATTTATTACGGTCGTCGTCGTCGTCGCCGCCACCGCCACCGCCGCCGCTGACGACGATGCGTTCGCTCGCCGCCCTTGGTCGGTCGGTCGGCGCGGCGGAGGGCGCGTGTACACAGAGTGCGTGCGCCACCGTTGCCATGGGCACACGCGGAAGTCGCCGCCGCCACATAGCCGTCGTCGTCGTCGTATAGTCCTCGTCGTCGTCGTCGTCAGCGTCAGCGTCAGCGTCAGCGTACTCGCCGTTAGCGTAAGCGTCAGCGTCGTCGTACACGGCGCATTATTATACACAGCCGCTGCGCGCGTATAACTTCTCTCCCTCTCACTTTCTCTCACTCACTCTCTCTCTCTCTCTCTCTCTCTCTTTATATATAACGTAACATAGTAATCGCCGCCCCCGCCGCTGTTGTGCGCGCCGCTCGACTCGCCGACGGTCAGGTGCCGCTACCGCCGCGCCGCCGCTTCGAGTTTTCACCATCCCCCGCGACAGCGTCGCCGTCGCCGACGACGGTGGCACCACCGGGACAGCCCGCTAGGTGGCACCCCATTCGAGCGCGTTTCAAAGCACAGGACGGTACGGCAGCGCTCGCGGTCCCCTCGTCGTCCCGTCGGGTCTGTTGTTGTTATCGTTCGTCGTCGTCGCCGCCGCCGCCGCAGTCGTCCGCGTCGTGTCGCACCAAAACGCCACCGTTTTGACGCGATTCAACCGCCGTACATTTTTTTTTCGCTCTCAATAATACCGCCGCAGTACCGCAATATTTTATTACTATTAAATAGTTATAATTTTAATTGATTCGAACGTGCTACGGATATAACGCGTGCACCTACCGCACAGCAATAATATTATATATTATAATATTATTATAATTTTGTAGCCGACACTGTCGCTATACTGCTGCTGCTGCCGCCTGCTATACACGACTACGGTACACGCTGCTACCGCTGCCGCTCCAATAGCGTAGTGCTATTATAACATTATTATTACCCACGAGTTATCAACATCCACGTAAACACGGAACCCTGTCCGTTCGGTGGGTCCCCCCTTTTCCCCGTAGCCGTCTACGCAGCTCCTCCTCCTCCTCCACCTCCGCCGCAACACCATCACCATCACCATCCGGTTCACCACCATCCTTCTCATCACCAACACCACCAACACCACCAACAACACCAACAACACCAACAGTCCGTGGTCACTGTTTGCCACCAGACTCCTAAAAACATGGTATGTAATATAGATAATGATAATATTACGATATTGGTAAAACATCGGATTAATAGTTAGGTAATCGCGTAAATCTGTCGTCGTCGAGGAGTGTTTAAGCGCGTGCCCTTATGACATTTTTGCGTTATTGTTCCACGTCAGTGACTGATGTTTTTTTTTTTTTTTTTAAATAAAAATGTGTTTTTTAAAAAACATTTTACTGTATAGTAAAATATAATAAGTGCTAGCATATTTTTTTTTTGAATCTTAAAAGTTTTTTTTTAGTTTTTTTTACCCGTTTTTACCGCGTAAAATCACTTCCCGCACAGATAGCAGCACGGGCCACGCCGCGAAAACGACGGCTGTATGTTTTTTTATTTTTGTTTTTCCCCTTTTTCGGTCCCCGGACAATTTGATATAATTTATCGCTCCGTTCGCCGATCCCTATCCACCGCTATAACCACCTTCCGCTCCGCCACAACCGTTTCGTTTCCCGGTTGGAGCCCAACATATACAGTCCATAGGGTCGAACCCAGAGCGTTTCGGGATATCCGATTTAAATGCGAAATGTTTTCCACCCCCACCACCCAACACCCACTACACAACACCCCTTGCCGATCCTCTACCACCACCCACCTAAACGTAGCGTGCCACCACTTCTACCCACATCCCCGCCCCTAAACAACGCTACTGAATCACCCACCGTCGAGCGATATTGTGGTCGGCGCGCGTAATCACGGGACCATAATAATACAAGATTCCTCTCTCGCGTATATATGTATTATATTACATGCGTGCCGATTAATTATTATTATTATTATTATTGTTATTCCATACTCAAACAAAATATTATATCCGCTTATATTATAATTTAATATAATGCAAACTGATCTAATGTTCTAAAGCAAGTCTATTGTATTATAATAATAAAAATATAATATCTTCTATTTATTATTTCCTATTAGTCTTTTGCCTTTTTATACATTTTTACTTACGCAGACACGCAGTTACGCATATTATAGTCGATGGGAGGTATGCTACGTTTGTAAAAATTAAATTTGATTTAAAATTCAAACATCGTATTGTAAACTATGTTATTTTATTATTAGGTATGTAATGTACATATTACATACTACATAATACATAATAATAATATTTATAGATGCACCGATATAGGCATTGTGAGTGTCGTTGTTTTTGAAATACTGACGGACGTGCGCTTTAAATGCCGTAGATTTATTTATGACCGTGTCCCTCTCGGGTGGTTCAATAAAATATTTAAACGAAATCGTACTTTCGAGAAATGATTTAAAAACCCTCGAGAGCTAATGAATATTATATTATAATAAAGTTGGCCAAAATCTCGTCGATTTTTAAATTTTTTTTTTTCACAACGTTGTTTATATTATTATATTATTATACCTACTCAGTCGAGAGGATCGGGTTGAATTACATTTTTGAAATTTAAAGGATCGGTCCCGTTAAAACCCATTTTATGTAGAGATAAACACATGGCTGATTGGTACTTGCGTGATTTTCAATTCTGTCAAAACTGTATATATATATGAACCTTTTATGGTGGCAATTATGATGACACATATTTGTTTATCGTTTTGGAAATAAAATATGAGTCGATAAAATATAATATGTTATTTTCCTTGTGTGCATGCGTAAACGTACGCGTATAATTTTGTGTCAAGTTTTTAAGTTTTTTGAGTACAATTTATAAAATGTACGTTTTAAATTATATATTTAAAACTCTTTAAATGCCTATTTAATTTTAGGATACCTCAAAATAGATAATAATTTTTCATCCATAGGTACGAATAACGAATTGTTTATACATTTATTTTATTTTTCTTGAGATAAAATGTAATTCAAACTCAATATTCACTTTTATATCATACAATATTAAAATATAATAATAGGTAATAGGTAATAACGTGTTAAATTCATCAATTGCAGTACCTATATATATATATAAATAATTTACCAAAGAAAAAATTAAACGTTAATGAATTGCTTTTTTATAATATACTTTCCACAAAAATATGGAATGAATGGTTATTTGGAAATAACTTAATTTATACAAAGTATTAGTAGTGTACTAGTATATCCTTGGGCCACTTATAATTTGTCTTGTATACATAACGTGTATTATATATTGCGAGTTCAGTCCTCAAGTTTGGATTCAATATGTCTAATACAGAATTCTAGGTGTTTAAGTTTAATGTTAGATTAATATACTTACAGTGTATTTAGTACTATATCCTTTGTGGTTTTTCCACTAAGTTTAACAATTCATTCATGTCTAGTATAACCTAACTTATGGCTTTATTTTAATTCCATACAAAATATATTATACCTACCTCTTTTTATATATTTTTTTTAAATATACCTAAAATATTATATTATAGGCAGGCCACTTGTCTATTTGTTTTTAGAGACTAAAAATTTTCTTTTAGTTTGCTTAACTATATATTATATTTGGGAAAATAATATTTAACATTTTTGTGTAAGTTCAATTTTATAGGTTGTTATATTACAAAAAAAAAAATGTATTGTAATTCATAATTTTACCCATTATAAAACTTGTACGTGTAGAAATGTATTTAATATCATATAATAATTTTCAGATGGTGACTCGAACGAAAAAAATCTTTGTCGGTGGTTTGTCGGCGCCAACAACGTTAGAAGACGTCAAAAACTACTTTGAACAATTTGGACCGGTAAGTTTGTCAGTTAGCTTATTTGATGGATAGATAAAAAAATTGACTTTTAAAAAAACTTCACCTAACTTAATCGTTTTAAATAATATATTGATATTTAGGTAGTAATATTGGCACTTAGACCTAAATATTAAACGATAATAGTAAGAAAAGAATCCCCGTTTGTTCATACTTACACTCAGGTGTAACGATTTCGATGTTAATCGTCACGATATTATCCATGGTTTTCGTTTTAATTTTAAATAATAATTGTTAAGCGTCAATAATTCTTGTTTTAAGTAAGTTCAATTGTTCGATATTACTTTATATAAGTAAACTATGTATTACGTCATGTACAAACTTTTCGGAGAAATTCATTTAATATTAAAATAAAAAGTGGTTACCGAATTCGCATAGGGCACACGAAAAACCCGTTAAATATGTTGTATAGAGCGAAAACAAGAAGGACTGTGCGCAGTTATTTGATTCGTTAGTAGTGCTTTGCCCAAAAAAGGTCGGAGACTGGAGAGCTTTTTCTCGAAGTTATAATATAATATATGTGTGCATGTACATAATCTAATGCATGCGTAGGAATATAGGTAGTACATATAATTTATATATATATATATATATATTTAATAATAATATATGGATGGGTTAACCTACCTACAACCCGAATGACGACGCCGCCAAATCCCAACGATAGCGATAATCATATAATATTATATAAAATTAATAACTGTGATATATTATGCAAATCCATACGCATTATACCTACGGATAATATATACTTGGATTTTTGGGTCGCAAAAAAACACGCATGGTATACCTGCAATATTATACGGCGTTATTATATATCATAATATTACAATACGCCGTTGTGGAGCGTTTTCGCGGAAAAAAACGAAATCCACCGCAAATGACGACGACGGCGATAATATATAATACTCCGATGATATTATCGTAGGCGGGCGAGAAAATATAATAATAATAATAATAATTCCTGGAAACGAAAATATAGACCTGGATACTCTCTGACGCACGTGTACAATATACTATATTATATACTACCTATATATAATATTTGTATGTGTCACGTCGCTGTGGACCACGTTTGCATTATTTTTGAACATCGGAAATTTGAATTAGTTAAACTTAATTTAACCTTTAAATCAAGCAAATCATACTAAATAAATATTTATAAATTCTATATTATACTTACTCAACTGCAAATGTAGAATATTATAATGATTTACGTTTTAGCTATCGACCTTTTTTTTTTTAAAAAAAATAAAAAAACATAACTCTACCCTGTTTTTACGGATCTATAAACTAAATATGCCAACCCTTCATTGAAAATACCTAAGCCCACTTTTACGTACGTGCATACAACTATCCGTATGTGCTGCGGTACCTATATACTTACATCACAGTATAAAATACACACTTGCAGAATATATACGTGTTTGTGCGCGGTGTATTCGAGCACCTGGAACGCATTACAGAACAGTTTTCTCGGCCGTGTCCCGCACTAACCGTTTTTTATTGCCGCTCAGGTTTTTGGACATGCCACCGCCGCGGCTGAGAGGAAGATAATCCGCGGTAGCGGCATCCCTCGGAGGAATTGCCCGTCGGAGTCGTAAAATAGGTCGGCCGAACTGCTGTGGGAGCGGCGGCCGGGGGATTGAACGATGGTGGTATCGGTAGGGAGGAGAAGTGGCGCGAAGGCACAGGGGGAATATTTATATATATATACACTATAGGTTAGGTATGTACATAGTATATACTATACATTGAGAGCGAAAGAGAGAGAGAGAGATGCATAAGCCCAACGAGAAACTGTTATAAATCGATTATTATGTGGCGTCAGCTGAATGAGAGTGGCAAGAAAGATAGGTATATATTATATATATATATATATATACACGTGTATATGTACGTGCAGTACAAAAGTGTAGGTATATTATATAGTGGAAGAGGAGCAAAAATCCCGGACGGTAATTTCTATGCACTGGGGAAATTACGGGCGGAGAAAAATTATTTTAAATGACTTTTCCCGCGCGTTTTCTCTAGCCGTTTGTACTATTATATATTATGTACGTATTCTATATGTGTGTGTATATATATAATATATCGTATGCTCTATTGTAATACATTTTTGAAAAAAAAAATCATCCAATGCAAGCTTGCGCGAGTTCATTTTCCAAAACGACCGTCCTGAAAATTCAAAACGTGTATCGCCAGGAATTTCTTTTACGACGGGTAACGGTGTTCGCAATAATAATATAATTTACATTTTAATCGATACATGTTTTTTGACAATATCATCGAGGATTTAACGTATTTTTTCTGTTCTTAATGATATACGATACAATTTATTACACATTTCGAAAATTAAAAATTAACCATTTGTAGACATATATTTGTTGTTTTATTCGATTTTATTTATAAAATGGTAACGATTTCGAAGAGTAAAATGGTTATAAACGGTGATTCCGTTATCCAAGTCATGGCATTATATCCGGTCTCTATATCCGTAGTACCTCCTATGTTCGTTGCGTGATCTAATCTCAATTTACACAGAAATCACCCCTTTCAATTTCGATGTCAAGTTTTGTCAATTTCTCGGAAACCCGCAATTTTATTGCAGTAAATTAGGATGTAATTTAATTTCACTCGCACGAACGACCTAATCAGCCCTGCGCCATTGCAACACCAATTCTGCAAAACGTCCGTCGTTTTAAATAAAATAAAATCTACAAATTCTAAGTAACACGTTGGAATTACATATATAAAACCTCGATTAAAAAAAAGACCTATTTTTAATTATTTATTTTGAAGTTTTTACTAAGGTATGTAATCTAAAACTCACAAATCTGGTGACTCAAATCGATCAAATCGTATTTGATATATTATATCAATGTTGTTCTCGACATGGTGTTTACGAAAATGCGGTATACATGTTTTATAGTAGTTAATTATAAATTTATGATATAATATTATAACAATCATTTAATATTGTGTATACATGATTTATGTATAGATTGTAAGTGATCATATGTACATATAATATTTAATATGCACTTCGATGACCTTTTAATTTAACATCTTACAATTGTTGATACATTACAATTTACTATATTATAATATATAGATAATATTTGCATATTATTAGAAGCTTTTACTGTAGATTAAAATAATAATATTATTTTAAAAATCGCTTCGTGAAGATAAGTGACCGTATACACTTACATTTATATAATTCGAAAATTAAAGTAATATGTACAATTTAATACTTAGTTATTTTGCTTAGTTCGCACTTTTCTTGTACAACACACGGCCTAAATACTATCATTATAATTTCTTCGAAGTGAAAATTCATATAAATATTATATAAAATTACATAATAACATGTGCATGGAGTTTCAAAAGAATAGTTTAATATTAAATTGTATGCAATGTAGGTAATATATTTATAAAAAAAAAAAACGGAAACCTGTGAAAACGGAATATTTTTTTTGGTCCCAATGGAATCCGTCTTAGATGAAATTTAAACAAAATTGTATTATATTATATAGTTTTAATATAATAATTGTTAGTCTGCAGTATAATAATAATATATACACCATATATTTTAATAAATATAGTATATTGTAGGTACATAATAATAAAGATAATAATAACTTTTTTAAGGTTGTACAAATCTATGGTTTAAATGTTATCGGGTCGTTTTCTTAGAAGAATGACTTCATTATTTTTTACTATAAAATTGTTTCGGAGTGCATTTTCAATAATAATTTCAGCGTTTAATCAGTGTTTACAGATTGCGTGTCTATATATATATATATATATATTTGAATATACTACATATGTCACATAATATTATAATATAATATATTATGCACATTGTACACATGAGTCGTTCAACTTTAGTGACATAATATTATTATAAGTAAACGATATAATAATGTTATGCGCTACAACAGCAGTTTTATCATATTATATAATAATATAATTTATAAGAGACAATATGACGTGCAGTGCAGCGGTGCAGTTTAGTTATTATTATATAGGTATTCCACTGCTGCTGCAGTCGTAGACGTCACAGTGTGATGTATGTTGTATATAATATTATAATATTATGACGGTATGACTGCATTTGCAGCATTCGCAAACGGGTGCAGAAAGTGGGTGGGTTTTCCGCAATGCCTACACGTTGAGCAGCAGTTAATTGAAAAGTTTTCGCTCGCTGGTCATCTTCGTCGTATACAGTATATATTATACGATATTATACATATTTAATGTATATTTATGTACATATATAATATATAAGCGTGTGTGTAGGATTGAGCTCGCGTTATACCAAGGACTAAATAATTATCTGTCGGTCGGGCGGTCCGCGTTTCTCGACCGTCACTCGCGAGACCACTGCAGTATTGGTGGACCGTGAGGGTTGTACGGCGAAATCGCCGAGGGCGGAAGGGTCCCGACTCCGGGGACTATATGACTATACGGAGCTCACTCGGAACGGTTTATGTAGTTTCATTTGTCACGTCCGGAAATCGGCGAGCGACGGGCCTCGAAAAGTTTCGTACGTTATCTATATATACGTCTGTTCGTCCAGCCCACCCGATCCAGAAAATCATATACTGAACGGCCTGCTGAAGTTCTGCAGTGTATAATACGATGATTATGTTGCATAAAATAATATAATATTTTGCACTAATCATTTCTGTTTCTGCTACAAATATCTTATAGGTACATTCAACCGCTTAAATCGTGGATTTTCCACCGGGAAGTTTATATGCGTACCTATACAGCCCAGTTAAAAAATACGCGAATATTTTATCGTATACGATGTTTATGCATGCCCTGTATTATACTTCATATTACAACTTATTATTATGTAATAATAATAGTAAGTTATTATGCATAATATTATTGTACTTATTGTAATTCACGGGTATATCCTATTAAAACGGTCTGTTTTTCTCTCATGAATTCGATTTTTACATTCCCGCACATCTTTATTCGTCTCCATAATATCGTTATCCGCAGCTCAAGAAAAATAAGCCCAGTTCTTTAACTTTCAATCGAAATCCGTTTTTTCGTACAACATTCAAATCCGCCTTATTTCTCAGTATACTGGAAATATCTTCATGTAAATTTGTTTTCGCGATATTAATTCAATATTTTGTTTAAAAAAACCCCTTCGTTATCCGATTTAATATTATATTTTAAACGGTTTGCTCGATGTATAAATACTATGATTAATTAATTTAGATTAAATAAAAAAATGATTCACGTTCTTGACGGATTAAAGCTGCTAGGTATATGTATAAAATAAAACGGTATTGTTATCGTTCTCGCGTATAAAATTTAATTTTCATAATATATGCATATTCATATTATAATATAAGTACCTATGCACTTTAGTATTAAATAGTATAATCAATTCCAGTAAACTCGCGATAATTATTAATCCCGATAGTTGTCATCATCACGGGAAGATTTATTTAGAAAAAATCTTCCCATGTGACCGTGTACTACATGTGGACGATCATGCAGGGTTTGATGTTATTATCTTTTATCTCATTTTCGCGATGATTCAGCTTACTTCTTCAACCACCTTTTTACTGTACAGTGTACACCGACTACCAACATTTAAATATTATTTTATCTTTTATTCGTAATCGTAAGTCGTTATTATAATCGCTATGTATGTACATTGATATTAATATAATACATAAGAAATTTTGTACATTAGGTATCGATGTATTAAGTTGCTCCAGAATAGATTTTAATATATTTTATGATTATTCTGCTAAAATCACCTCTGATATGTCAAAAGTGTATTTTTACCAATATTGATTATTGAGTATAAACCAACCAAATTATACTATACTTGCCCAGAACGTACCGGACGTTGGACTAAAACAGGTTCGCCGCGCTGATCGGTGTTGAAAAAACTAAAAGAACGACCAATTCCGTACGTCCGGTGGTACCCATTTATGATAAGATTTCGATAGAGAACTGATCCACCGCATGAACAATGGGCTACGTTCTTATTCCGCAGCGAATATTATAAACAAATAAACAATAGTAATAGTACGATAGACATTAGAAATTGTTGACTGTTGAGAGCCAAGTAGAAGTGTTAACATTTAAATCGTATACAATTATTTGTAGATAAAACCGCTGTAAATTAATATTGTATCACATACGACATACGCGAAAATTGTACTAATACGAACAATATTTTCATGAATTTATTATAGGTTATTGTGAATAATACAACTTATTTTAAAAATAACAACATGGTTTCATTCGACATGATTCGATCGCCGCAGCTGCAGGTTCGATTTCTTTCAAAACCTATGATTTTATTTTCATGACTCGACTTGTCAACTAAATTAACCGATATTTTCCGATAAGCAAGTCATTTTTTTCTCGTGGCGATAATATTACGAAAATCAAAATTATTGTTTTTGATGAATTAAATTATTTCACAAAGCGATAAAAATCGTTTTATTTAGTGTGGTAGCATGGTATTTTTTGTTATCAAAAAAATATCGTGCCAGTTGAATGTCAAACTAAAATAAACCCAAAATATTATCTTGATGATAATCAGAGCCATTTAAATAATAAACATGTCCAGGTTTACCATTTACACAGTTGGATACGATCATTTCGATAATAATAATATATTAGCTTCCGATAATAATACAGCGGAGGTCTATTTTTAGCTACGATATTATTGTCGTTCCTGCCATCGTGCGTCGTTCTTAAAGTGGGCGGAGACTGGAGTGGCGATGCTCACTATGATCGGCGTGAATGTCACAAATAATTTAATTTACTATTACGTTATCTACAAAATCTAAAAAAAATTCTAGCCAGTGTCCCTGGTGGGGGTCGAACCCACGACCCCTGGATCCGAAGTCCAGTACGCTTTCCACTGCGCCACAGGGACTTACATTGACTCAAATTAATTGATTTTTATATTTAAAATAGATGATATTAAATCAATAACATCGCGTGAAATTAAATTTAAAATTCGTAGTTTAGTCGATTATGAAATCATCCGCTTATTATGGTAATTGTTTTAAGTAAACGTCACAATATGACAATGGAATAGTAGACTAAAGTTTGGAGGATATTCCATTGTATATAATTAGTAATTATATTAATTAGATATATTTGTTTTCATAGATATCCGATTATTAATGTATTATTTTTTTAAATATTTATTTACACCGTAAATAAGAAGTAAACTAAAGGTTTAATTCAATAGTTGTATTGCATTTAGTGGAGTATGAAAATCGTACAATTTACCCATTAATCACTATAAGACTAAAATGCCAACAAAGAGCTTAGATCAATAAGGAAATTGAATTTTTACGAAGTAAATAACATTTCGTCATGCGAACGTAAGGACCTTTTTTCTTTTTTAAATTTGAATGGGTTAAATACTAACCAAAATCCAAAAAAATTTGTGATACCTATACCTATCATATTAAAGGACATAATATTATGTTGAGGGGTTACCTACTTCTATTTATTTTTTTAGTGCATTATTAATTATAGAATAAAATCTAATTTAATAAAATGTAAATTGGGTCGTGATTTACTCGTCAATTGGTTTTATTATTTAGCAATTAATTATAGTTGAATTAATTTTTACTATCCTGAGATACGAAAATTGAATAGTATAATTGAACTTTATTTTGGAATGAATATTTATTTTATTTTCAGCAAGGGCCAGGTTGATCCATAGGTATATAATTTAAATATATATTTTATTTATTAACAGTAGTACTAGCAAAATATTATTATATTAAGTAAATAAAGAATGAAAATAAGTTACCTAATGAATGGTGATGGAATAATTAATTTTTTTTTTAATGTTTTATCAATTGTTTCTTCCGTTATTATTTTTTAAACAATGAGCATATCGAAAAATGAAAACACAATTCCTGATACCTACTCTTTCCCGAAAAAAGATCGACCTAATCACACTTCTGTCTATCGGATATCATGTGTATGTTGTATATGAAAACTTACATCAGGTAACATAGCAACACCCTCCTAAATTTAATATTCAGGTCCTCATCATAATATTGCTTGTGGTATGATTTGATTGTAGGATATTTTTTTAGTTACCTACCTCTGTAAAATGGTGTAACCATGTAAAGGTACATGAATGTATAATTATATTATGTAGGTACTTAAAATAAATTATACTTCAATATTTTGATATATTTAAAACTATTATAAATAGTTAATACTGACGTTTTTAAGTTTCATTAAACCGTAAAAATAAAATGAATAGTTTAATCTACTCTATATTGTCTATGATAGTGTATATTATATTAAATATTTTAATATAAAGGTTATACAGTTTTTTCTCCATTTTAATTTAATAATATAGGAAATAGGAATATACAATTAAATTACTTCTAATGGTTCACTAGTCTATTATTAGTATATTATAAAAAAATCGAATATATATATTTTATTACTCTTTACCTAGAGAGCGCCACAATTTTTATATTATGTATTATTACTATTGGTATAATAATATATTTAGGATCTTATTCTATACTGTCCGAGTGGTAACGATTTTATTTTCGTAAATTTAAGAATTAATATCAATAATAATAGGTACATTGTGAAATAATATGTTTCTAGTAGGTATATCCAAATATGATGAATTTTAATTAAACGATTTATATCAAGTAGTATTATACCTATACAAGAAAAATACACCATGTTATATAATCATAATAATAAAAATAAATGAGATTATTAATACACAATATTATTATTACAATTATTCAGAACTGTTATAAAAGTTTTCCCATGTTAAATTAATTCATTAAAACTAGATATGTATTTTACATGTTAAGGGAACGTAATTCTATTATGTAAATAACTGCTATTTTAAGTGTTTTGAAAATGTGCGTTTTAAATGGAAATTGTTTATGTTTGAATGGTAATTCTAAACTTCCATTAAATTAATGTATAATTTAATTTAATTTGTCGGAGTAAAACGTTAAATGAATCCAATTGCCAAAATCGTAAACAATCGTGAGCATTTTGGCATCTTTAAAAATAATTATTAATTTAGTATTTTATAATACCTACCGTTCTACAGTTTTCTTTAAAATATTACTGAGTGAATAATGTATAAAAGTATAAAATATAAGTGGGTAGGAACCAAGTTAGGTTATATTAT
Organism: Rhopalosiphum padi; assembly: GCF_020882245.1. Classification (NCBI taxonomy): domain Eukaryota; kingdom Metazoa; phylum Arthropoda; class Insecta; order Hemiptera; family Aphididae; genus Rhopalosiphum; species Rhopalosiphum padi. The sequence goes on from NC_083598.1 coordinate 75,073,822, forward strand.
ATTCACTATAGCACGATACAGCTTATAATAAAGTCTAATATAAAATATTCTATAGTTTGATATAAAATAGTTATACACTTTAAAGTGTTAATATAAATCGTTTGTCGAGATACTATGCTACTGTAAATACCTATACTAATATATCGTAAGTTTGAGTTTTAGATTTTTTTTCTATTTTCCACTTGAAATGTAAAGAAGAAACTACAATTTAACTGAGCATCTTTGTATTTTCACGTACAATTTTCGAGGAATTTGTTGTTGCCATTTACCCATTGCTAAATTATAAAAATGCAATGATTGTAGTTCTCTAATTTTCCCGTGGATAGCTAGTCTATATCGTAGGACGTAGATCACAATATTACTAAAAACCGGAAATAAAACCACATATTTATTATTATACTTGTATGTAAACGGTTCATATCATTATGTACACCACTCGCTTCGTTTATAAAATCTGCATGTTATACTATGATCATCATTGTAATAACTGTATCGTTTTATATTATTATGATCATCATATTATTTTCTGACGCTTCGTTTTCAACCGTCTCGCAGAAAAGTATAATAATATAATACTCATATTATATAATATAGGTATGTGAGTATTATAATAAATCAACGTGAATGCCAACTATAAGGGTGGAGACGGCTATTATAGGTTAGTATCATCTATACACGAAAATTTCTCTCATCGCATCATAAACGACTTTCGAGAAGAATGTTTAAGAGATTCACAAAACAGCATCACGAATACCTTTCCATCACGTCGGTGTCTGTGATGTATACAGATCACTGTAGGTATATAATAATAGTATACGCGCCCTGAGCTTGGGTATTTTCGTTATATAAATGTGTGAAAAATGCTTCCACGCGTTCGGGGTAGACCATAAATCATATAATGTATATACGCTAATATATATATACACCCGTTGCTGAGTACTTTGGCGTGCCTACAGATGAGGAGGTGTGAGCTTAAGCGACGACTACTAATACCTCGAAGAAATCGTGCAAACAACTCAAGAATTTCGAAGATATTTATTTATGATTTCAAAAAACGGTTTTTTATACATATACCTACCGCTAAATCATACAGTTTTTGTTTACTTTTCATCGCTACTTAGATATTTCCGATTCTCTCGATCAAAAAACACGACATTATCTGTAAAGCTGGTCATGCGTTCTAAATGTTTACTGTTTTATTATTAATGGAGATATTATTGCATTAAATGTTAATACGATTGTAATAATAATTAAATAATTATATAATATCATGTTATTATATATGATACAAAATATTTACATTTTTTCTCTACATAATACACTTTGAACTACTGTTTTCCGTGGCAAATAATACCTATACATACACCTTCAGTCGCTATAGCAGAGTCATCGATTTCTGGGTGGCCCGTACGGCAACCGCTATTTTTCAACGCGCGAAACCAACACTTTTAAAGTTTTTACCGGAACGAGGCGATAACCGGACACTCAGGTGAGTTATGGCGTTTAACCGTTACCACGTGTAAAGTTACAAATAGCCAGAGCACCCTATTGCGCGCACTCACACACACACATAAGCACATTTGTGCGTTCGACCCTTACACAGCACAGACACCGTACTTTCTCTTGGCGCACATAAAACCGGAAACGAGAATATATTTTCCTGTTTAATCCTCGCACACGACGCGTACCCACAACATATATAATATACTATCTGCTGCTGCTGTCTGTGTATATATGTATACACTGCAGGTGCAAAGGGGTAGTTGAAAACGAGTAGCATACTCGGAACCTCAAGCTGCGTAATCTTATATAATAATACATGTATGTATAGTACATACTGAGCGAACCACAGCCATCCCGTTACTGAGTATAATGCCGAGGCGGTAAAACGATACAGCACAGCGTATGTAACGTGCGAATTATATAATAATATTGGATTGGTAGAATCGTATGTATAATATTGCAGCGCAGACTTACACATTTGTATACCATTTACTTTTGCTTACATCTGCCTACCTATTAAACTGTATAATGTAAAAACCAATTAAAGGGTAGTACTGTTTAACTTTAAACTAATTATAATATAACCAACAAGGATACATTTTTTAGATTCTTTTTTTATGCCAAATAATATAATGTGACGTTTCTCTTGTAATAATCTAAATATTGAGCGCTTGCAAATTATAATCATTGTTGATAATACTACATTATAGATAGCATTGATATTAATCCATACGTTTAAAACGGTTTAACTACGTAGATATTAAATAAGATATAAATAGTTATTAAATTTTTTATGATTATACCAAATTGTATGCATATATTATGCATATAATATAACCAGCTTATAAACGTACTCGTGGTTCTCTATGCAACAAAGAATGAAAGCTAAAGTATTGTAAATAATTTTAAATAGATTTACACTCATAGTGAGTGGGTTAGGAGATAAAAGTCATACTATTTTCAGTTGGTGAATAGTTTATTTTATTTGTGTTTGTATTCGATGTTATGTGAATTAATTGCGTTTACGTACGGAAATTACAAGTAAAACTTATTGGAAATGGTTAATTGGCAAAACTGTTACATAAATTATGTGACATATTTTAATTATATTAATTATTGTTGTTTATTGTTATTGCTTTGACGTAATCATTATTTATTTATATATATTATGTATTTTATACCTTAGATCTGAAGCGTTTGTTATAGTATTATTGAAACCAACAGCGGAATGATATAGTTGAATAGGTTGCAATTTATTGTAATTTATATTATTTCGTCGTAAAAAAATATTATTATATTTATTTAACTTTTAACATTGGATATTTTTATCGTTTTATAGCTATTGATATAATAACCATATATATATTATTTTCAAGATATATATGTATACAATATAAATACGTTTATAACAAAAAGATAATATTTATAAAGAAACATTTTTAAATTATAAATACCATTGATATACAATATTTAACTAAAAAATTTGTATAAAAATGAAAGTAAAATATAAAATATAATTTTTTTCATTCTATGTATAATACTAATAATTTAATCCATATAAGTACTGAAATCATTATTATTATTTTTTGATACAGTTAAGCCATCCTGTTTTCTGTCATATTTATCTCATTATTTTCTGAAGTATTATACTTAACCATAACCAATTAGTATATAAATATTATAAATATTTGAATCTGTTGAAAATAATTGTTTAAATACCGTGGTAAGCATATTCAGAAAAAAAGAAAATTATGTAAAATTTAAATAATGGAATTCATATATTCCATTTATTCTTATTGTCTTAATAATAATTATTTTTGATTATTATTATTATTATTAACGCTGACGATTATTTTGAATTGACTACAATAGACAGTAATTATAAAACGCTCTATTAACAAAAACACTGTCGTATAAATCGGTTTTGGGTTGGTTTTCGTGTTAATTTTATTACGCACCAAATATATATATATATATATATATAAAGTACTATTACTAGCGGATGTTTAGTGGTGATGGTGGTGACAATGAGGTAGTAAATGTTGATGCCCCGAGAAGGTCAAAATATTCGTGCCATTCCAATTATTCTTGGTTTCGAATATTCAATGTTAAACCTAATTTCCCAGAGTTCCATAAACTACCATCTCTCGCCGCTCCCCCAACGTCGCGTTCGTGCTAAACTTTCCCTGTTCTTGTACCCATGTTTATTACACATAACATGTATCCACCCTTGTGAACCTTACTATATAATTTCCGTAGTGTATCGCGCGTAACCGTGTTGGGCCCGCAAGGACTTTGGCCGTTCCGGCCTGAAACTTCTCATCTAAATAGTAATTCTCGTACTGTTTTCCGGAAGTCATGATCGTTCTGAGGTAAATGACAATTTCGTACCTGCAACATCGCCGGGACAAAAGTGAAACAATAATAAACATTTTTAGTACGCACACATCAGTAAATATATACTGCTTTTAAAACATAATAGTAAAATTCATAGTTGTCGAAAATATGTAATTATACGCAGTAGTGTCTTACTATTTTTAACCACTGTAAATTTGGTGAATTATAAAAATAATAATTAAAACGATCATCGCTATAAGAAATTCTATAATGATAAATTGATAACTATTATATTATTACGATGGACGAAGCGTGTTGTAGTGGTTTAATGTTTACTATCTAAAATCTAATCAGTTGTATTATTGGTAATATCGACATGTATTTATGTCTTGTGGCTAGGGTCATTCTATAAATGTGTGTGACACTGAAATCATTACTGTGAACCACCTGTAGGTTATCAAAAAATCATGTACATAGATGAAACCGATATTGGTAAATTAGTCAGTAGCCATAAGGTATATGTAATTCCGATGTATCTGCATGCAGTGGAGATACTCGTTCATCATGACGGCTACCGGTACCGGTGCGACGGACAGAAAAACAAGGTTTGCAGCGGCCGCTCCTGTGAGCTTAATTTTTTTTCTGAAAACATTGCATTATTTATTATACTATTAGCATTTTTAAATCACATGGACATATAAATGCATACAATAACAATAATAATAATAGTACGTATTTTTATAGCTTATCGTACTGCATATAGTGAATTTGTTTGTATGTATTATTATTGTGTGTGGGTAAAACGAAATATGACCTCGTGAGATAAAGTCGATGGAGACCCTTTTGGAAGACGAATCTCAATTGTTGTTCGTCTGTCAAAGAGAGGATAAAAACTTGGTTTCTTTAAAAGCTTTTTCTAATATTTCGAACCCGGACAGTGGATCGGAAAATACTAAATGTTAGTTTTAGTTTTATAAGTTACCAAATGTCACCAAAGAATCAACTTTAGAATAAGAGCATATAATTTAAGAAAAAAAAAAAGATTTGAAGAAATAAAAATAATTGCTTAGATGTATAAATGAAACAGTAGTATTGTGTTTCTATGCGTATATACTATATTATTAAAACTATTATGAAAGTTATTTTGAATTTTTTTAAAGTCGACTATAAATTAGCCATTTAAAATAAATACGATATTTAACTTAATATTTTAAATCTAAAGCGTTGATTTGATGACATTAAATGAAAAATTTTATTTTTATTTTATTATAGGCAAATTAACAGAATTGTAAAACATAGTTGTTTTCTATATTTTAGTAATGAATCTGTTTGCTTTTGTTTTACTTTTGACTGATTGAACGGATATTACTGTAATATAAACCTTTTAAATTCTCGTTTACCTATAAATAAAAATACATAAAATATTTCTGAAAATATATACATTTTTGTGTTCCGCACTTCACGTATAGTTTATTCATGTTAAAATAAAGCAATAAATGTATATCCAGGGTATGCAACATATTTTACTTAACGACTTCGCGTAATCAACGCGGGACTATACTAATATGTTAAGTTAATGTAAAATTATGCATACGCAAATAGGATTGTAATGGTCGGGGGGAACCCAAACACGGTTTTACTTCGGTTGTTTTTTTATTATTATGATTATTATTATTATTATTACTATTCTTTGGAGCTGTTGCTTTGGGGATTATTAAGTTCATTTGGACAGCGACAATTCACCAAAATTTATTCAATTGTATTGTTTACGCCAATGTAGAATATAAAACATTCAAGGGAAGTGTGTTTTATGCAAACGAGTACTTTTTTGTTTTGTTTTATATTTACGCCAGGTTTTAACCACTCCTTGCTCACCGAAAGTGAGTTGTTGTTTTAGTTCTTTATCCGCATTTGTTTTCATAGGCGAAACACACAAAGCTTTTCCCGTCATTTTTATTTAAATTTTCTAACTTTATCCGTTCGTCTACAATATACCGTCATATGGAGTAAATATATAGTGGTTGTAGTAAAAGGAGATTTTGATTCCACGTGAATTTCTAGTACACTTATATGAATCAAAAAGTTCATATAATTCAAATTTGGTATTTAAAATACAGGTTTTTTGTATTTAATTAAAATTATTCAATACAACTAGGTATTACTAATTAGTTTAAAACATTTAAAACGTTTTTCCATTAGATCTATTAAAGACAAATGTGGGATTTAAAGATTGAGTTTAAAATTAACTTTTAAAATATTTTAATTGAAAATAATTTAATTATTGCTATGAACAACTTTCCTTATCGACTTTTTGCATTCATCGAGTGAAATTGTATCTTTAATAGAGAAGTTTTCTTAATCTCGTTTGTTTAAAATTATTTTTTGCTTGGTAACAGTACATTAAGATTAAAAATTATTTATTTATTTAATAAATTAAGCAAGTATATTTTATCTGTCATATATAATGTCTATTGAAATTTTAATATAATATATTTGATTTTTTTTAAACTTAATTATTTAAATTATTGTTTAATTGTTTGCATTGGAATGATTTTGTTTTATAACTAAAATAAAAGTAATTCGTTAAAATGTTATATTTGTTCGAAAATGTTTAATGATTAAGCTACTCGATATTTAATTTGTTTGTTTGTTGTCTTCTATTTATGATTATGCATTTAGGTATTTAAAGATAATTAAACTATTAAAAACGGCGAATGGTCAATTAATAACAAAAAGCAATATACACGAGTCAGTGTAGGTACAACATATTGTACGTGCATATTATAGTATTGGTACAGTATGGATATTATACTTTACTAAATACTGATTTACGTCGCAAGTAAAGGCAGCGTTAAACGGTTTGTGTTTTTTCATTCATCCTTATAAAATTTAAGTGAAATATGTTACGTATGTAATTCTTTAAAACTTTCTAATTTAGAACATAATATTATAGTGATGTTGGCTATTTGGCGACAAAAGTTAAGACAAAGTCTGCTATTTTGTTTTATGGCTTATCGTACGCGGATCTTTAGATTGAAATTCCAATAAATGTTTATGATTATTTTATCGATATACCAAACAAATAAATTTAAAAAAAACGTAAAGGTTGGTGCTATTGCAAAGGGATATAGAATTTATTGTCGATTACCTGTAAAGAACCTCTGTTGTCGTTTCTACTTGGTAATTTTCGTAGAAATACTAGTTCTGTTCGTGATGGGATCGAAATACTGACATTGGCGAGCTTTGCAGTGTTTGATCGTTAAACGTTTACATTATTATCCTCAGAAATAGTAGTTTTCGTCGCACCACGCGGTCGTGCGTAATATTCAGCTGACCGAACTGTCTTGTGGCAAATAAATAGACGGTGGGTGGAATGGTGGATACGGAGACAGTACAGATGGTAGACAGACACAGATGATGATGGGACAGTAGGGAACACGGTAGTCGAAGGGGTTAGTTGAGATAAAAGAATAAACGGCATTCACTCGGTCTGACACTAATGAGGAGGGCAAAACTTTGTCGGCAGTGTTGGTGGCGGTGGCGTAGTCTGTCATGGAATTGTGTTGGAAAATGGCAAAGCGTATATAAGGGCTGTGTGATGAGACGAAAGTGGGGGAAAGTACAAGGGGTATACCATCATCGTGCGAGATGCGTCGTTGTCGTTGTCAAGTCGGTCGAGTGCATCGTCAGCAAGAAAAGCTGCAGTGGCAAAAGCGGTAGCAGCAGTATACGTATATAGTGACAGTAGTAGTGACACGGCTACCATCATTATATATATGTAGTACACCCCTGTCCATAATAATAACATTGCACTTTAGACTCGCGTACCTCTCTTGTTCACCCCCGCATTACTTTATCGTCGCGGATCCTACTGCAGCCTTCGCTACCACTCCACTATCTTTGCTCTACGTCTAATCAACTTGATGACACACATGTGCACATATATTATATATACATAGATGTACACTCACACGTACATTCTCAAAAGCTTCAGTCCTTCATTTTCTCTCTAGTTTTTTCATCATATTTTTTTTCATAACTCTAGACAATATATACCACCACGAGCGCAAGTGGTGTATTTTTCACTTCGAGAGCTGCACGAGTGTAATTTGAAAACCGCAATTTTGTCACGAAACGATTATTATGATTTTTTAATTTTTAAATTTCAAAGAAGATACATGTTCCTCTTCACTGAGTTAAATTACTGTGTATAACCGCACCAACAGTAGTTGAATATATTTTTTTTAATTTCATTTTTTTGTTGCCAACCGATAGTGATGTATGCATGTACCATCTACCATTTTAATTAACTTGAACATAAAATATAAAATGTAGTCTTATTGATTTTTACGTTAAATAATTTTTGAACGAATATAGGCTTGTTTCAAAGTGTAGTTTACATTTTAACCACGATTAAGTATAAAAAAATAATTATTTATTTGTCACTATGTAATTTAAAAATAAAATCCATTTTAAATACCTAAATGCTTACATGATTTGAAATGAATAAGTAATACCGATTTACAAGAAAAATCAAAATCGAATAGTAACATAATATGGGGAATCAAAAGCAAATTATTGTATTTATTTTAAATCTGACCTACTACTATATAGCTATGAATAGCGAAGAGCCCATCGAATAAGATACTGTGTCCGAATATATTTGGTCGTGTCAGAAGTGTAATTAATTAAACCCAAAAAGCCGGGAGTCGAAAATAAGCATAGATTAGCATAGTAATGACGAGGTTTTAACCCCGTACAGAACCATGTCCGTCACAAAAGGGGCTACCTCCGACAATGATCTCGGTCCTAAAAGCAAAAGGACATAACACCCTCTCTTTACTTAAACATTATGACGTGTTGGTGGTTAAATCTTCCGTCCAAAAGATAAGTGATTATGAAAGGAGAATGCGTGCAAATTAATATAACGTACATATATATATATATATATATATATGGCGTAAGTCTTGATCGCTGACTGCTTATCGTTATTTTATAATACCGAACTATCCTTCCACTTTTACATTATATAAACATAGAAATGGATGTATGAACGAGACAATTGTTTGGGGGTGTTGAATAAAAGGGGCTTGCTATAGGTAATTGAATCTAACCAAATAATTTTCATTAATACTGTGAAAAAGAAGTAATAGACGGGATCGATCAATTTATTTACACGATGGTTAAATTATTGCAAAAATAATAATAGTTCCTTATAATTTTATAAACTTTTATTCAAGTATATTCATAATGAAAATTCATCAAAAAGAAATATCAAAATAGATCGTGGCAGATTAATCATCACAAAACGTAATGCATCGGAGTAAAAATTAAATTTATAAATAAATAATGTATGATATAAATAATATGACTATTTCGTTAAAGAGATAAATAAATCACATATAGCCAGTATAGGTAGTGTTATAACTCGGTTAGAATACAAACGCGTAAGCATTCGTAAATCAATTTCACGGTGTTCCAGAAAAAATAAGCGTGCTTGCAATGAGAGAGACACAGTATACCGAGTTTTATTAAAAACTGGATTTTAAGTTAAAAATTGCATTTCGGAATAAATTGCTTCGGAACGACATGGGTTGAAAATATATGTATATTACGCTTAGTATGTAGCGGCTGCAGCAATAGTAGAAGCAGCTGGACCATAATGCGTGTCGTGAAATGTGATTTTTTTTCTGGAGAGAGGGGAAACGCAAAGAAAAAAACTTTCCGTGTGTAAAAAACCGTGAAAGTCCTCGCTGTGTAGTCAGGGTGGGTGAATGAGGTCGCGAGGGTGAACGCAATGAGCGCGCGGATTGAAATCAGTTACAGTCGGGCGTAATATATTCCGTCGGCGTCTGAAGAGTTTTACAGAGAAATGTGACGGACAGAAACGTAATTAATGATACCCAAACGACGACGATGACGACGTCGACGACGGTTGGTGATGGTAATAATCGTTACTAATAGGAACTAGAAGGGGTATGTGTGGTAGTCGAGTACGGAGAAGGGTTATTTAGTCGGGTAGGCAGCGGTTGTCAGTTGCAGTGGTGGGACAAAACACAAAACCGTGTCCGGTTCAAATACCGCTCTTGTGCGAGAGCCCGTGACGGTAATATTCGGCACGCGGGTTCACGAAAAAAAAAAAAAATTAACGAAACATGAAAATTCGTTCAGTGGGTGATGTAAAAGTTTACGTAGTAGTCAGTCGTTGACTGGTAGGATTTTTTTAATTCTGAGAGTTAAAGCGGAATCCATGCTGGTGCAAAATAATAAATAAAGCAATACAAAACATATAATAATATATAAACAATTCAGGGGTCGAATAATAACAATAAGGCTTCTTTGCTGTTATAGACACGCATATAGATAAAGTGTCGTTATTTCTAAATAACATTCAGGTCAACCGAACATCATAATATTGTAGAGGTGTGCGCAGTTCAATAAACTGTAGAAACGACTGTCTCTACAGTTGGATTGAATATTGTGTAGTATTTCTGGTATATTTATGAAAATAATTATTTTATATTAAACACTTAGTTAAACAAATATAAAAAAAACATAATTCATACTTCTCCTCCATCGTATTGTATTTTATATATTTTGTTTAATAATTACACCAAAGTCTGGTGACTAGACCATACATTTTTATAAACATACGTAATTATTAAATTATAATGTTATACTATTTATATTGCCAAAATTAAAATATAATATATACATAGTTAATAGCACAACACGTTACTATACTACCGAAAACATTTTATGGAATTGGAAGTGATTTGACCAGGAGAAATTATTTACACAAGATGGCAGTAATTCTCGACGATGACATGCAATTATTTATGAAAAAGGGTGAAAAAAACGTCGATTTCGTTTCATGGTATTTTCTGTTGTAAAAACGCGTTTGATTATTACTGATTTCTACTGCTTTTGTTTTGCTTTTGCCATTTTTTCAGAGAAGGGTATCGCTTTGGGAAAACTGAAGGTATATTATAGTTTGGTGATAACTTGTTGGCAGAAATGAAATACAATAGAAATAGCAAATATAAGCCAGTTAAAAATAACTACGTAGGTATGCTCCCTTGGTAGAAAACGGACACGCAATAGTTTTTGTTGTCCTTAAACAAACAAAATCGTATCAAAAGTCTGGCTTAGCATAAAATTTGTTTCTTGACTACTTATAGTAGTTATATGTATTATTATTATTTATTTTATTTCTTCGAATAACCCGATATATTTGTATTATAAACTTATCGCCATGGAGTTTTTTCCATTGTGTAACTTTCAAAAACTCATAACTTAAAAGTATTCCTTTGACACAACGACCCGTAAAACTGTTCCGAAGGCCTAGTTAATTATTCTGAAATACATGGAATTACGTGCGTGAACAATAATCATTAATAATAATAATGTATTATAGTAAAAGAAAAGTGTTAGACTTAATTAATTGAATTATATTTTGAAATAATTTGACAAATTTGTGAAGTTTCATTATTACCATTATATTAACTTTTCTACATTTTAAATGATAGGTAGTTTATTTATAGAATATAACGTATTGGGTAACCTTCATTAAACATTTAAGTAAATAATCTTACCAAAACTCAAACTTTACGATTCGTTTATTATTTCTATCATTTTTTATAATAAAAAATATATGAGAATCAAATATGAAATAGGAAGACTAGTTGAAAAATAAAAAAAGTGTATTAATATGTTGTCAGTAGGTACATTATATAATAATTTTTTATTTTAGTCGAAATGTTGTCAAAAAAATATTATAGCCATAGCTCAAAAAATAATTTATCTTTACATAAAACCATATTATATTAAAAATGTCTTTATTTAAATGTTTATTTTTATGCAGTTTGTTTTAATGTTCATTTGAATACTCATTGTAAAATGGGTATGTAACATATTGCTTTTGTTCGGAGATCCTCCTCTGTAGTATGCATAATTAGGTTACATGTATGCAAATGACAAAATTCATTTGTATTTTCGTTAGGACTCAAATATACTTGAGCAGGTCGTTAAGTCCAGTAGCGTAGTCCAAAAGAAACGACTTTTTGATCTGGCGAGAGAGGGAAAGCGCTGAATTTCGAATTTTGAACGGTTTTACATCAGACAAAAACTGTTTATATGTATGTATGTATGTATGTATATGTATGTGTTTATTCTAAACGTGTCCAAAGGGTCGGACGATAAACGATGTGAGGGTAGTAGAGCGCACGTTTATTTAATTGGCGATATAACTTTGTGTGACCCAAACTACCCTCACCTCCATAACGTCCCCTCTAAAAAAGTTAATAGTAAATATTGATAGCTCTTTCCCAAATTTCTATGGTGATTATAATCTGTAAGGGTATCTCTAAACATATTATATACGTATACGTCGGAAATTAATGGCGTCGACACAAGTACTTAGTCCCCAAGTGCCAATGCGGTTTTCTTATTGCGTGTGGCAGGGGAGGGGTCAAAACTTTGTATACACCAACTTTTGTTACTACTATCGCCATCCTTTAGTCTACCCACAATTTCACACCATTTTAGAATTTGGCTTGGTACCAGTAGCAGATGAGTTAGGAATTGAAATTCTGGGTGAGAAAAAAAACATTTTATTCATCGTTGATAAAGTTTTCACACTCATAAAGGTTTTTCATACACCGTTTTTCGTTTCTTTTTCTTACTCTTTAAACGAGTCTTGTAGTTTGACCTATAGGGAACATTAAGCAGTTTGAGTAAGAACAGAGGTGGTAAAATACTGATACCACCGAGCACAATAAAATCGGCTCAATGGCACGGAAACTGAATGATAACGTTTTCGGGGCACGGCGAGTAACTGGCGTCAGGAACTTTGGAGACCGGATTTCCTTTGTTTTCCAGTAGAAAAATAATGTTGAAAAAAAACAAGAGAGGAAAAAATATAATCATTGTTTAGTGAATATAAGAGGGACGAAAAATGTGTTCACAGTACGGAAGAGATAATTTCTAGTTTCATAAAATTTCGTGAAGACTATCCCGGTGTCCTTGGAGAATCTCTAAAATATTCAATTATATTATATAACTAACTATAAGCTGTGTGTTTTCAATTGAAAGTAATAACTACCCACACTTAATAAATTTACACGCTATTCTCGAGGGAGCAGGAAATATTTGCTACCGTAGGTTACTAGGGGTAGGATACAGAATTTATCATATAATGCTCTAAGTTGAATGTAGATTTACTGAACTTGGGTGAAATGAGAAAATGTTGACGCTCTTAGATAGGTTAAATAAGGAAAGTATAATTTATGTTTCTATATAAAATTGCATTTGAGAATTATAAGATGTATTTTCATATTACAGGGATTATAGATACCTAGTAAATTGGATGTTGGAAGTATAATAATATAAATATTCATGCGTGTATTTTGTAAACAATGATAATCACATAGTAAAATTCTGAATGATGTATTTATATTTAAAAATCGTATATTTATTAATATAAAACTATTATCATTAATTAATTAAATAGCATACAATAATTTTTATTGGACATTTTTTTCCTTTTAGGTTTTTCACCGTTTTATTATTCTTATTTTGTGATGACTTACGATTTTCAGTTGTATAGATAATCTTATACTATAAGTTATTAGGTACATGATCATGTTAAAAGTAACTATGTACATCGTTTTTTATAATTCTTGATATTATGTACAGATGTATATTTAATCTGCTCTTCTTTGTTGATGTTTTTAATATATTTGCGTTGTTATTGTTTCTCTATACATATCCTCAATATTATTGGCTGATAAAGATTAAATTTAAAAATGTCAGTATACCCGTTGGGATAAAGTGTTGTTGTTATTATTAAACACTAACAATTATAATAAAAATGAATAATTATATTTTTTATAACTATTAATATATTAATGCTGTTATATAAGAGTTGAATTTTAATAGACCATTTCGATAGACGTTTTATTTCATACAAAAAAGTTTAAATACAATATCCACAAACATTTGTAGATATTTGTAATATTCGATTGCACGTATAAACTATAAACTAATTAATTTGATTAAAATATTTAAAATTGTATTAATATTTCAAGCACTATGTTTTTATTAATTGTACATTTTTATTGTAGGCTGCTTGATACAGTACATGATACTTTTTTTCTTCTTAGCTTATATTTATTTATATTAAAATTCCTCGTGTACTATACATAATTACACGTTATTAGTTTCTTTAAATATCTCTATAGCAGATTTTAAGTTATCATATAAAACAATTGAATAACACTACCCAGTATAGTTATGAAGTGACTTTTGTATATGTTATTTCTTAAATTATTTAGATTTTAACTGGCTGCGAAATGCAAAGTTATACGCTCACTCTCTATACATTATATTTTTAAAGTTCCTAAATCGCACTGGAAGTTACGATTTACATCCTCTTAAGAAAATTAAACCAATAAATTTTAAAAGTTAAACAACTTTTCTCTAGTACCTATCGTCTGCAAGCGTATTAGTGTGAATTATGAAAATAAAAAAATGAATACCCCTCGGCATTAAACGAGGACCGTACTTTAAATGAAAATAATTTCTTTGTAATAAATAATGTGTTATCAAAAGCACCTCTAGCAATTGGATTTTATGAATAATAATCGCATAGTATAGTACTGGATATTTTTCTTTGAAAATAAAAAAAATAAATCGATAAATATTAAGCTAAAGTCTAAACGCCCAGTAATATTTTCTGATATTAAAAGAAATAAAAAAATAATTATATATTACAATATATTGTTCTGAATCAAATTTACTGTATATTATATTGAATAAAAATTGGTTGTCCTACAAATAATGTGTCAGTAGTTTAATTTAATCGTCATCGGTCGGCCAACGAAGCTAAAGTCATGTACCAACGGTGGGATGGGGCCGAAAAATCGAACGGTTGAATGAATATAGTCACACATTCAAAGTTTACCAAAACAAACATTTATTATAAAGTTTTATATTTTTTTTCTTCCCTTCAACCAAAAAGTCGGGGGGTCAGTGGAGACTTTTGGCGCCATCGTCCACCACAGCTTCTATGCCGCACACTCGAATTCACTCGGAAGGCTAGAGAGCTGTATGCATTTTTCCTCTTGTATTTATATTATTTTTTTTTCTTCTTTTGATTTCAGTGATGACGTTAGATATATTTTTTCCCTACTATCTCATCGCTTCTCCTGAGCACGAGGCTTTTCGGAAGTTTTTGACTCGTTTCACTTAACCTTTTAGTGGAGGCCAAAAGTTCTTATATAATACAATATATTATATAGATGTTTATGGTATCTCACGCTATTTGGCATTTAATTCTCGCCTTCCCCTTAAACTTTTAAGCGTTATTTTTTGGCGTCACGCATTCTTGAAAATAGATACTGTTTGACAACCCTGCCAGTCGGAACTGCTACAGCGCTTCTCGCTATATAAAAATGTTGTGAAAGCTGTTGCGGATGGTTGGTAATTCATCGAGTGAAATAAAACTTAACGTTATATAATATAATATTATTATCATGTGAATGATTTTATGTCATCGAACTTTGTAAAATGTTGTATTTTATTCTTCCATTCCTCTTCACCCGGTTCGTTAATAAACTTGGTGGCGTCACGGTCGTGATTTATTAGTTGGGGCACTTTTGTAACCTTATTTGTCTACCGCTTATTTAGGATCTCATCCATTAACCAATTACTGTGAACGGCTCTCTAGTGAGCGATGTATTATCTTCATAATATCGAGTTTACTGTCTAGTCATGAACGAATCGGTTTCGAGTTACATATAAATACATTTTTTTGCATTAATATACTTATAATACGAAATACAATTTAAAATCGTGTTATAATTTTGTATTTGTTGAAATAGTAAGTTAAAAATTAAAACGGAAAAAGTATGAATATTATATTTAAGAATTTCAATCGTTTATATTTTATAATATTGAAAATTGATATACCTAGTATTATTTTTAACGTTAGTTCAATCGAAGGCATTTTTTATAATAGGTAAAATACTAGTCTTACAATACAAATAGAGGCTTTATACTCGTATTTGCTGAATATTTCCTGTGTTTTGTAGATAAATATTAGATAAAATATCAATATATTCCGTAATTGATTTGTTTATTTCCATTTATATTTCGTGTAAAATACACCTATGTAAGTAGCTACTACTTTAGTGAAAATCGTTATCAGGTATCCACAGAACACACGAGCACACACGTTTAAAAAAAAAATTCAATCGATCAGATGATAATATATAGAGAAATGGAACACCTGTACAAAATATTATAGCATAATATTATGTATAAATATTAATGCAATAATAACCATATAAAAATATAGAGCTGAGAAATACGACCATAAAAAATACCCGGTTTTTTATTATATTACTCAGTCTACGCGACTGTAAATTATCGTATTATATTATTTAACAGCCAGTTGCGTGCTTGTAATCGCTCTGAAATGCAAAGAATATGTAATGAACCTATCGAATTTTGTAAATACTAAAACTCCCGTCATTGCAATACACATGTTTTGTATAAGATTACACCAAAATATTTATTATATTGTTTCTCCGTGTTTATCTTATCTGTGTTTGTGTTTCAGATTGAAGACGCGATGTTAATGTTCGACAAACAAACAAATCGACACAGAGGTAAGTTTGTAACATTTCCTAGCCCTTATTATTATATCGTATGTAGGCAGGTATAGGGACAAGAGAAATTGCTACCCGTTAAGCGTTCATAAATATATATATATATATATATATATATATATTTTGTTTTTTGAGAAAGAAATCCAAGAAATGATATTTTTTTTATCACCGCAAAGGTTTTGGGAAAAAAAAATAAAATAAATGGGAGGGAAAAACGTCTACCGACAAATTTGTTGTGCGTTTGATTTATCGTCAGATTTACACAACCACGTCCGATTATTGGCCAACAAGAGCAGAAATACGGCGAGAGAGAAAAAAATATAATATTTGCTACTGTGGAATAAGAAGAAGTGGTTGAATCATCGCGTGTGATAGTGCAGGCGTGGTGTTGGAAAGAAAAAACGAATATACACCTACGCACACACACACACACACACACACACACACACACACACACACACACACACACACACACACACACACACACACACACACACACACAAACTTCACGTACATTTACGCGTGTGACATTCTCCGTTTTGAAGGCTGGGGTTGAATAATGAGCATACTAGGGGAGCCGTGCCGTAAGGATGCCTATTAAGGGATGTTATACGAAGCGTTTCTTTGGGCGGCGCCAGCACCTATAAGAATTATGACGGAGCTACCCGTCTTCGCGCTCGATGCTCATCGCTTTATATAAAAGATCTAGTAGGGGAAAAAAGATAGAAGTAGAAGAAAATCCGTGTGTATGACGTTAGATTTTTCACCCTCGTGGGGTGGGCGTCTACTGCTTGACGGTGGCTTGGAACGCTGCACATCAAATAGCACACAAATTTATAAAAATGTCCACCGCCTATTTTTCATAAACTGATGACGTGCAGCTATATCGACGAACTCGAGAGCAAAAATGAATTTAGTTCATTAAACTCGACTATTAAATATTTGCGATTCTACGTATCTATACACCGTTTAACGATAGTGTTATTTTTTTATGATATGAATTATTTATATTTCTTCCGATGTACGTATATTTTTTATGAATAACTATTATATTTTACAATTAAACCTTACTTTTTTTTTTTTAATTTATAAGGTTGAAAATTGGTACAATTGGTGTTGAGTAACCGGAATTGTATTTACTTTGGGATAATCTATAACGAATGTGTACTTTAAAGTTTTCTTTATTCCCCGTTTGAAAAACTAGAAAATATAATATCCAGTGTTTCAATATACTAACTTAGTCAACTCTTGATATGTAAAATATGTCAATTTAAACTTTGATGTTATTTTCTTAAAAGTATTCGTTCATTTTCCCTTACCATTTGATTTAAAGTTTTGACTTATTGAAAATCACCCTTCTCCTAAAAACTTTAAACTCAGTCAACAATAAGTTGTTTAAAATGAATTCAATTTACTCAATATCGGCTAAAATCTTACGATTTAATCTGATTTTTTAAACACAATTTCCCCTTGTGAAAATTATGAGAACTTATTTTACTGTTTTTTATTTGTTTGAGTATCAATTTTTAAATTCCTTAAAGTTATTTTTCCGTGAAAGAATAGAATATTATAAGTATTTGTTTTATTTTATTTTATTTTTTTTCGTGATTCACTATAAATTATGTTGATTATACATTTTGGCGTTGGCTCTTGGGATGAAAACGTAGTAGCCCGGGTGTATAGGCGATAAATTACTGATTGAAATAAAAGGAACTCGATCGGAGTTAATGGCCTTTTTAAGGAAAAAGCAATATCCTCGAGGCCGTATAATTCTTAGGGTGCGTTGGTTATTATCTTATTTCAGCGCCTCAGTCGATCCTGAGCCAATTTAATTCTCAACACTTGTGTATCTATATTTTTTCCAGTCAATATGTTTTATTTTCTTCTTATTTTTTATTTTTATATTTATATTTAATATATTATGAAAATATAAAAGTGAATATTAAAACGCAAAAAAAAATATTTACGTCTTACGTGTATTATATATTATTAATATATGAATTTAAACGGTTTGGATTTTTTTTTAAGTTATGTATATCCATTATCCAAGTTGTGGAAAGCACGTTGATAAGTATATAAGTGATTGTACCTATACTGCGTGTGTGAATGGATTTCGTTGGCAATGGCAGTATGCTTCGCATTTAATTGGAATAAGTACTTTTCCATTTCCACTATTCGTTTTCGTCTGCGGATCGTAAATACGAAAATGAAGATTTGTGTAAGTGAAAACGCAGGAAGGATTTTAAAAAAAGAGAGAGAAATATTGAGTAAGTGAATGAGCAAGATACAGTGGATGGAAGGGGAAATACTTAAGAAACTCACCGAGATTTGGCTAGATTTAAGGTTTAATTTCGGCCCTGTTTTCAGGATTAAACCATCTCGGTGCTTCACTCCGGAAAATTAGCTCGTCCCCTCCTTAATCTTGTACCGTCGTATTAGTTCGTATACACACTAACCCCGATAGGAGGCTTTTAATTATTCTGGCACGAAACGACGTTTTTATGTCTAACAACACGGTTGTGACATGTTTTCTTTATGTTTTTTTCTCTTTATCGTAAATAATAAATTATGGTTATTATTATTATTATTAAAACATTTAAGTTTTAAATGGAAACCTATTATAATAATATCTGTATACGACGTTTATATTACTATAATGTTTTGGTCGCCTCTCTTTTTAGATAACATTAATATCATAACTGACTGAACTGCGTTTGGTGCAAAATTAAATTAATATAAAAAATTGCGACGTGGGATAACCAAAAAAGTTTTGAGCGAAATAATATAATAGTCACACGAAAAATAACAATAAACATAATGCACGCGGCGAATATAATAAGTAATAATAATAAAATAATATAAATGCATTTTTATTTTTTAATATAAAAGACACGGTATACGTATATAATAATATAATATATATCGTGGCTAGAGGGACAATCCGCGCGATGGCAAAACGTCGGCGAGGGCGATACAGTACAGCCCGGGCTGGTCATTAGTCTTCCGCTGTCAACGGGACCGGGGTCTACGCTTCACTTCCACCGCTGCCGCCTTTGCTACTGTGCCGCTCTCCTTCACTTTTTCCGAACCATAAACTGTAGTGTGGTAGAGTGAGAAGCAGTCATAGCGAGTGAGAGAGAGAAGATGCGCTGCACACCCCTAAAGCATTGGTCGCTTTTGGTAAAAACCATAGGAATCGATACGGTGTGTGTATGCGTATATACGTTAGCTAAATACAGAATGTGTAACCCTACAGCAGTGTTGGAGGGTTGTGCTGAATTTCTTTTTACGGGAAACATCTTCTCGTTTTCTGCCGCTGATACTAAAAAAGCGCATTGGTGGAACAGCGGGTACAGTGAAAAAATAGGTTGTTATCTTCGTTTTGTTTCCCGAAGGGCATTTATGAATATTAAATATCAAATTTTCAATACCATTACTTTTCAGTATATATTCATTTTCAAATGGCTTGTAATTTCTACAGTATTACTTGATTTACGGTAGAAAAATTACTATCAAAATTATTATCTGCATAATACAATATTAAATACGACGTGCTTATCGTTTTAAAACAAACATACGTTATACGATATAATGCCCAATTTATTATGTAAGATAATAATATTTATATAATATAATATATAATATTTCTATTGGATAAATATAATGGTTGCTATTAGAAAATACCATATAGAAATTTGTGTTATGTAATATGTGTTACCATATTGTGCGTGATGTTATTGCGATTTTCTATTGCTTCGTTTTTTTTTTTTTTTTTGTTTTGTATTTAGTTACTTGCATGAGGCCATGCAATAATATCAATAGTTTTATGTAGTGTGATTGTGTAATCCTACAATGATAGAGAATGTTAACCGTTTTCCATCCCGGAGTTGCAGTGTAATATGGGAACAGGATAAACAATATTTTATATTATTTTTTGGCTACTATATATTATATACTGACTGACGGCTGAAGTGTTGTCCAATGATATTTTAGTTAAATTGATTGTCCCGTTTTTTCGTTACTATAGTGATTCATTCCTATGAAACATGAAATTTCACAATAAAATTCAGTTTTTATATTTGATCATTTCACTCGTTGAAAAGTGTTTATACTAAATCCTACATTTATAGTACAATTGTAGTTTCACTTAAATTTATTTTATTTAATAATACGGGGCAGTATAATATAAAAATGAATAATAATTAATTTTTTTTAATAATATTTGTATTATAGACTTAATTTGTACAAACTATAGCATGCATCTATATGAATTAAATTAATTAAATTTAATAGTAATTAATCCTAGTTCGTTAATACAATTTAGCATTTCAAATAAACTGTCTGTTTGTTGTATGGATTTGAATTTATTCTGAATATATTGTGCTATTTCCAAATGTATGGTTTACATATTTTTATTTATTTTATTATTTAATGATATAATATCAAATCAAATCAATTTATATTTGACTATAACATAACATAATATATTGCCTGCGAAAACACAATTTCGAACGAGTGTAAATTACATCGTTATAATTAATATGTAAAAATATTATTTTTTATCAAATCTTTATAAATAAATTATCTTACTTATCTAATTTGTCAATTAGTATCGTCGAAAGAACAATTACGGTTAGGTACTTACAGTTGACTTGTAGCAGTGACAATATCAATTTGCTGCATACACTATTAGTACCTACGTATTTGCAACTTGCACGTGTGAGAGGGGTGGATTTATAGTAGATTAAAATGAAGTGGCCCTTTCAACATAAATTTGTTCAACAAGACCCCGAGCTCGTTCAGTACGTATTTTATATTACACAGCGAGTGCACCATAAAACCCTTCCCAACCCCGCAGATCAATTATCTATCAGAGATTTATGTTTTTTTCTTTTCCTTATTTCCTCCATTCTTATCCTTTTTATATCTGAGTGAAATATCCGTAATTCATCCTGTTAAAGGTACGACGGGTGGGTTTTACAAGCAGTGGAGGGGAGTATTGATACGGTGAGGTGGTAGCGGTGATTGCAAGCGGTGGGGAGACGAAAAAATAAGATAAATGCACATCGGACTATCGGAGCAGACGAAAGGGCAACGATTGAAAACGATTGTCTTATACACAAAGCGTCGTTTCAACTGCAAAAAGGAAGCCCTCGACGATAATTTGACAGGCTACGTCTGGGCCAGGCATACAAAACGCGAAAGATTTTCGTATTCCGCTCCCATTAATCAATCCTCGATCCTCGATGTATACCCGACAGATATTTCGACGTGCGACCAGTGTTGTTTCCGTGATTAATATCTCCATCGGTTGCCCCTCTTCTACCGGCACACTTGCCGCTGCACCTACACATAAACCGCTGCTGTTCTTACCGACTTTCTTATCCAGCGCACACGTTGAGTGTTTCACAGTTTTTTCTGCTATCCGTGAATAAAAAGAAGTGCTCGTGCACGGCGATCGAGTTATGTATAATTTATTTATTTATTATTATTATTTTTTTAGATAAATCGTACATTACAACAAATCAGCTTTGTTGCCGACAAACAAAAAACATAAAAAAAAAAATCATATTTTACCTATTTTACTGAATATATTCAAAAAATAGTGAAAATGTGTTGTTGGTATGGAGTTTCATAGTTCTAGTATAAATTATATTATAACATGAATAATATTATTTCGTGTCGTATGAAATAAACGAATATAGTTAGGATTAATTTTACACTTGAAAAGGTTTTTTTATATAGTTCGTTAGGTTTTCCCAGAAATTATACGTCGATTTTCGAATGTCTTCGTGTAATATTTTATACATTATATATAAATTTATAAAGACGTGTTTAATATAATTTAATCATGCGATTTTGTTAGTAAGAACAAACATTTTAATAGATTCGTTTACACTAATGTTAATTATCCACACTTAATGGAGTCTGCCTTCCCTCGTTAGTGACTGACTTGAAGACGCAATAATTACGATAGAATAGAGAAACTTTATAATTTCAATGTATAATTTATATATATTATTTTTAATAAAATGATTTATTATTACTAATATAAATTTGCAATTAATAATCAAATTCAGAGACATTTTTATCTAAATTTGGATAATTGTTTAAATAAATCAAGGTATTCACACGTTTCTAATGAAAAATATTTCTATACCTAATCTAATTAATACCTAATATTGTTATTATTCTTTGTACGTTAAAATTTCAAATATAGAGTATGAATATAATTTATCACTTGAAATGTAAATAATAAATAATCAATAAGTTTTACGGTTTCAAAAGGTTTAAAACCTTATGAATTGTTAATAAGCTTTTTTATTTTTACTGTTTAAAAATAAAATAACAATAAAACAGGATATAGTTGTCATGGAAGTTATCTTTTTTTCACAAATAAATTGATTATTTAAATTCCTTCAAAGGTATTCTTTTATTTTCGTATTTATTTAGTATTATCATTTTCGTAACAGATTGAAGTATGAGAAAAGATCGCTAACCATTTTTATCTGTCTTGAACAACTTTTTAATACATTTTATACTTTTTCTAATCATATCGCGATGTAGTATATTCAAATTGTTAAATTTAGTATCATAAAAAGGCAACTAAAAATGTTATTGAAAATCATATTATAATAAAACATCATTTTTTATATTTTATGTATTAAAATTAAACACTATTCTAGTAATATTATAGCCACATAGTTCTTGAGTATTAAATATCTCATCATCAAGTACACAAGGAAAATATTATATACATTTAAATGTTTTATTATTTTTTTTTTTTGTAGAAAAATTTGACCAATTTTTGAACTTTTAAAATATTTATTTTGAACATAAATTACAGTTGTATGTAATTAATAAAATAAAACTATTTGATAAAGTAATTAAAGAAAACAAGGTATTGCATTTTCCAAGTTCAAAAGTCATGTTGATTATGAATCGCGTGACGCTTTTTCGACAATTTATTTGTTTTTCGAAAGAGCCATTATTATTTTCATTTTCTATAGTATTATAGGTAGCTCTATATTTGTATATAGGTAGTTTACGAAAACCAGAACAACAATAATAGTAATAATAACTACATATACGCAATTTTTACGACGGGTGCGATTATTATATGTTTGGGAGCGCGGCGGAGTTCTATTGGAGATGGTGTGGAATTAATTGTTTTTCTCGATACAACTATATTGGCATGTGGGATTTCACATTTTTGACCGCTTTGTTGTATGCTTATGTAGTAAGTATATATACATGTATATATATATATATTCTGTCCACGTTTTGTTGGTGAAGCAATAAGTCGTGAGATATATTTTATAATATATATATACGTGTTCCATAAGATCGTTAATGAAATCTAATGAAACGTAATATCGAAGTGGGGCAATTAGGAGGAAATGTAAGTGTATTGAGGAAGTAGTTGTGGGGTTGGAAAAGAATTCGGCTGGTTTGTAGACAACTATATCTACCTATAATATAATACCCGCGGGCGGCAAGCACATAAATATCGCCTACATTCTACCAAGGCGTACGTCACACACAAGGGGCATACCTGCTGTTTCTTATTAATGTTTCTCGTCTACCACCGGTTTACCGACCCCATCGCTCACAATCCTCAATCCCACCCTCATGCCAATCGTTTAGCGCGTAGGAGAGGAAAAGTCTTTGCTTCTACTAATAACCTCAAAATCGCGGGGAAAACAACAAGGAGAAAGTCAAACAACGAAATAGTTGCTGGATAATTTCACGTGGGTGAACAAAATGACAAGAGTTTTTAGTGTATTATATTCCTTTGCGCTTTTGCTCAATGTCAACGCAGTCGAAACCACTGTGGGCGCCTCCGGTTGGTTATGTCCTATGGGGTGCTTTAGGTCGGAAACCGCACATTATGACCATTATTATTATTATCAAAAACCGTACGAGACGCATATTATCTATTATATTATTGTGCTGTGCAGCCCACGTTAAATCTCGTTGAGCTTATACATAATATATTTACTATTATTATTAATATTATTTTATGCTTGAAAACAATTTCGTTTTGTTACTGTTCTCGCCGAAAATACAGCAAACGAATATCAAACACGATGACATATTTTTATCATCTTTTCGATTGATTGTGGTGAATTATTAAAGGTTTGAAGAAACTGAATTTTAACAAATTTTGGAAGAAGACGCTATATATTTTCCAGGGAGAAGCGCGAATATTATCAAAAAAAAATGTCTATTTTTATTTTTTCAACCATGAACTATGATAATGATATATATTTTGAGTGTTCACCGTTCATTCGATGAAATTTATTTTTTCGATTTTTATAATTCATTTGCATTTTTACTCAATACCATGAGTGTATAATGTATTGATAGAAGAGAATGGTTGTGGTGATGATGTTTGGCAATATCTTTTGTGGCTGTATGTTCTCAATATGCGCAAACTCTTGAAAATAAATCTACGATTTGTCAACGTGATCAACTTAATAATATATTTTCAACAAAATTATTATATATGTTATGGTATTATCATTGTACTACACGTGATCCGTGTTTAAAATCCTAGTTTGGTCAAGCGTTTAATATTATGTTATGTTGTAATTTTTGATAAATTAATTTACCAATAATGAGGGCACTTCGTATTTGATAATAATACATACGAGTATCACTACAATTTAATGCCTACGTATTATTACGAATGGACATGTCATATAATATTATATATAGTTCCCGAAATAAGCGCATTAACCATTACTATTATGTTGGTTATATTATTAAAGTCTTTAGTGGAATATTTCGATTGCTCGTAAACATAAAACTTATGAAGCGTACCTATATTTCAATGAAGTTTTGCACAGAAATCGACCAGTATTAATTAATATGGATATATCATTTTGAAACTACATTTTTTTTTCGTTTCATGAAAAATCAGTTGTGTAATATTATACGTTTTACATTATAAATCATGTTATAAATAATCCTTATCTCCAATAATCACGTGACGGTCGGAAAAAAGTTCGGGCAAACGGCCAGTTTGATAGAATGCGTTAAGTCCCGTAAAGGGAGATAGTAATAATACAACGAAAGAGAGAAAAATAAAATCACCGCCAAGAAATTGTTTTAATTAGGTTAGAGCGGTGGTGGCAAATAAATAGCAGCTATCTACACACACCTCTACCTCTACCCACAGAAACCTCCAGCTGCGATAATTTCATTTTCGGCTCTTTAATTTATATACTTTTTGGCCATTATTACTTAATTTCTTTTTTCTTTTTTTACTTCACCCCGCTACACCAGAAATAAAGTTTACCATTCCGGCGGTAGGTACTTAGTCTTATTCATATATATGTATATTTTAATTCATTCTACTTATTTATTCCAGACAAGACTCGGTGAAGTTTGTTTTTATTTGTTTTTTTTCCGAGCCTCTAAGTCCAACGGTGTGGACGAATTTAATTAATGTATACGTCGTATTCGCATTGTTTGAACAAAGCGCGCGCATATAATATTATTATACACTATTATTATAATATCCAAGCAAAGAGTTGGTGGAAATATTTAGCTAATTACGTCGCGCGTGCGTGTATATAGAGAATGTGCCGCCGTCGCCGTTATTCAAATACTCGCACACGCCGCTGTACGAGTCGTCGTCGCTGCTGTATATTATAGGTAGAGTCGCCAGCCTTTTCAGTCGTCTGTTTTTTAGAGATAACCGTCTTACTGCGTGTGTGCGTTAATAACAATTAAACACAATGGAAACCCATCACCGGCTGTGGCGGTAAAATGAATATGTGTGCGAGTGCTTTACTGTGTGTGGATGTCTGCGTGTCGAAATCCGTCGGCGGCGATGATAGAGCGTACGTACCATATAATACATAGACGCGCGGTACATTCACACACACATATACACAAGACCGAAACTACTCTGTTTTGGAACACGCGTTCTCCATTATCACAGTCGCTTCTTGTTTTCACAGATATGACGAAAAGTGTATTCGTATGCATACACATACGCACATTAGTCCATTAGAGGTTGTTGACACAACGCGGGATCGTTACAACATGGCACATACATACACACACACACACACACACATAGCTTTCCTCGCCACAACTTGCGCATCTAAATCCGTTTATACAACTTGTTTTTCTACTTTCCGTCGCGTCATCATATGTACGGTCGTTTTCCTATTTTTTTCGTACCCCTCTCTATAGCCCCTTATCACACACTGTATGCCTGTCCGAATTTCGTTTTCTTTTCGGTGTATTCAATAAAATATCGTCGTTTTTTGGCGCGCGACAGAAACGCTTACAAAGCGACCAAATGTAAGCGAAAAAAATATTACGAAATCGCCGTTTTTCAATATTACGCGTAATACTTTTGTCTCGGACATATGGACAAGAGAGAGCGAGCAACAAAATATAACGGGTCAGACATATAAGTAAACAAATGTGCAGGAGTGGCGAAACGAAATAATAATAATAATAATAGTGATAGTCATAATAATAAAAGAAACAAACCTAAAGCCATTATTTAGAATCGTCCGGGCGCGAGCTCTTGTGTATTCTGGTTATTTTTTACGCGCTCGTGTGTTTTGTGCGTGTGCGTGCGTTTTCAGCGCAACGGCTTAGCAGCTGCTCGCCCCCTACCCCTTTACGGTCCACCCCCTCGTCGTTCGCCTGAACGCCGAAAACCATCGTCCCTTATAACTACTACCGTGCACACCGCTTTTCTGGTCAAATGGATTTGTGGCCGTTAGGGAAAACGGTATATACCATCGCCTGTGGTACCTCTACTCACGTGTGTGCCACGTAGGTATTATATGTATATACATATTATATATATATCAGCTGGGGACCGTAGATAAATCACGACCTCGTTGCACGTGTACAATATGCGAGCACACGCGAGGCCAAGTTGTAATATTATTACTATAATTATTATTTTTATATTCGCGCACGAGACTAACTAATCTATAGCTTATATTGTATTTTATTATATGCCGGTAATAATTATTTTTTTCTTCGTGAGTTTCGTGTAATAATATGCAGATACTAATATAGTAATAGAGTAATAATTATCTCAGTCGTTATTATTCATACAATCTGGTTGGGTTAGGTGGTTTGAAACGTCTTCCGGTGTTCCCGTATTTCACATACCTGTCTATTTAAATTTTACCATGACAATGTTGTTTAAAACGTTTTTTAAATCATACTTTCATCGTGATGACCGCTCATTTCTAGTGAATACTAATCACTACACGTCCATACACAGGATAGTTTTGACCGTGTATGACCGTGACGTCCGATGGAAGGTAACAGTGGCGAGAACCATATAATATTACCTACTCGTTTACGAACGATTTTCACCAACCTATTATACATACAACTCACTCATATTTACCCACTCTCAAACTCGCGCTTTAAATACCTATACACAATGTATAATAAGATTTTGGTGATAATTATTTTGGCAGCTCCTTCTTCCCGTACCCAATACTATATGAGTATTAAACTATACATTTTGCTGACTAGCAATAACACGTATCACAGACTAAATACACACGCGCGGGAGGTGCAGCGGCCGTGTTTTCAGAGAGTGGTCCTCGTCTTCCGTGTGATATAATGTATACATAGTGTAGTCGAAAGTAACAGCCGAGCGATAGGTACACGGAAAAACCATTTGCCCAATGGGAGAAATTGACAGATGTTTATACGCGTAATCCATTTCACTGTATTGTTGTGTACTTATACACATCGCGCGCACCACCACTGTCCCTACCCTGACATTTACCGAGTTCGATTTACATCTACCGCCATTGACGGTTTGACGTCATCGTCGAGACTATGCGTATGTATTTATACATAGATTTATAGAACTGTAGTATACGATTGAATCTTTTTGGCGCTTTTCGAAATAACGATCTTCACGCCCAGAATATTATTTTAATAGTGCAGAGCCCAACCGCATGTGTATATAATATTATACTATTATGCATAATAACCAAATATTATAATATATATATATATATATATTGTATATATCGTGTTTGAGTCGAAACGAATGAAGCGTATCTGCAGTTCACTACACGGTCATTTATATCGTAGATTTAAAACTCGACGTATATAACCACCGTCAAATGAGACGATACTCTCGCTCGGAAATATGTTTTAAAGAAAAAAAAAGTAATAATAAATATAATGAATATAACGTATCACGCCGTTTATATTTTCTAGGGTGAGAGTGTGGGAGTATAAAGTGTGTGCAAGTGTTGTAAATGAAATTGCGCATCTATATAATAACATTAAGTTATATACGCGATATACATATAGGGATGAGGTTATATTACATAACATTTATAAGAAATGTGGTGCTGTTGGACGAACAGGCATACTCATCCCGTTGTGGCGTGTGGGGAGGCTTCACAGTGCACAGAGAGAAAGAAGATGTGATTGTGGCGTGGGGGTCGCTATGGGATGTATGGGACGCAGTCGGGTTTTCCCGTGCGAGTGGAGACAAAGATCACAGAGACATCGGGCCAAAACGATTTACGGTCCGCGGGAGAGGACGGAGATAGAGTGAGATATTCTGCAGCCGCCCCACCGCCGCTCTTGCCGGCGGATTACATTTGGCAACGGGACAAGATGCGTGAGGGGCTCGGCCCGTTGTGCCATCAAATTCGTGGAAAATTGCCAACCGCGTAATATGAACGACGAAATTACCGGAAAATCCCATTTCCGCGTTTGTTGTATATAAACGTGAGGTAAAGGTTTTTCTCTCATTTTTTTTTTTATTCGCTCATGCGCCCCGCCACGCTTCCTTTAAAATATTAAATAATAATAAATAGTAATGCCATTACATTATTGTTATTATTATTAAACACGTTACGACGCACGATACCGCCATACTGTATAATATTGAAATATTTTCAGTTGAGTAGACCTCTATCTATTCAAACCAAACTAGACCGATCGGCAGTCACTAACTTCAGCATTATTACCTCCGCTACAGTCAATGTATTCACGACGTAATATATTATAATATTACGCATTAAACGGCGATTACCGCGGTCGGTTTCTCGTCTACATCCCGCAGAGGACGGTTAGTCGAGATAAACGTGCGACCAAATATTTGCGCTACAAGACGTCGTTGGGTACAATAACAAGGCGCACGCAATGCTATTATACGAACGATAAGACAATATACAATATACCTGTGTATAATATATTTACACGGGTAAGACCGTCCAAACGACCAGTCGGTTCGATTAAATGGAACGCCGTGGTATACTAGCAAAGTATAACTAGTATACGTAAGTACACGGTCGTGGTAGTTATTGTTATTAACGCATAATAATTATTGCAATGATATATCATCAAACCGCGTTCTATCGTTTAAAGCTTGTTCGCTCGCCGCTCGCCATTTATAATGTTTATTACTTCCGGCACGCTGCAATAATATATACATGGATATCGTGATCGCCACCAAAGTCATACCGTCATACCTACAGCCGCATATGTACTTATTTCGTGTACACGCGTTGGTTACGATGGATACCCTAGATACCTCCGTTCGCGGGGCATATGATTTTGAATTATTTATAAAACCTGCAGGATGTTTAAATTTCCCGTTTTACGGCGACCGTGCACGTAAATAATATAAAAGTATCGTTGCCATTATAAAATATTGCTGTTGATAATAACGTGTAATGACCTTCTAATTTAAAAACGAGCTCAACGGAAGTGTACAGATATACGGAAGTTAAATGTCCACCCTATAAAATATAACATATTAATATGTGTTAACATTAATTACTAATTTATCGTCACTATGATTGAGATTTTCCATATCGGTACTTATACAACAAACATGGTGTGCCAACGAAAGCTATTTTATTGAACCCTTTCGATCGTTTTGTACGAAAATTATTATTTCTTTGTGCATTGCACCAACTTGTGTGCCACTGATAAATAGAGAAACAAAATCAAACTATCTGAAGAGTTGAGAAAGAGTGTGGTTATAAATAATACAATATAATATATACGGTGTGTGAAAGAGAGGAAAGGAATGAGACAACCGTGTGTATAGTTTAGACTTGTCGGAGCGGAGGGCGAGAAAACGCAAACAGATATATTGTTGTACTGTAGTTTTTAAGGGTATATAAATAATGTGTGTGTTGAAAACGTCAATAAGCTCGGGAGCGGCCGTTTCTTTTCCGATGAGAACTCAGTTAGCAGAAGCGGCGTTGTCGGTTACATGGTGAAGTGGGGGGGGGGGTCAATATTATTTCGTGTGCATGCTTAAACTCAATTTTGCCCAAGTCGTAATATGGGCGTTGCCCCGCTGCCGAAACCATTACTTATTTTAATCCCGGTTGAAAAATTGGTAATCGTTTTTCACCCGCGGTGCGTAGGTGCCTCTATATATATGTGTATATATATGGATTTCGCCGGATACAGCCGTCAGATATTACTTTCACCGATTGTATATTTAATAACGTTCTTTTTTCGATATTTAATAATTATTAGTCGTCGTATACGCGCGTGGGGCCATAAAATAAAAAACAGACCGTTAACAAAAAATAACATGATTTCTTACTGCTTCAGTCTATAACTCTTGCGTCGCTGTATTAACGAAGCCATAAGCCTTAGGCTCGGCGCACCACTGCGGCGCAGCTTCTCAGAATCTTCATAGTTGTTCAGCAAAACTTTCCAAACGATTTTCTCGGAAGGGAACAAGCCCTTGGGTTGGACGTAAAGTTTTTATTGTGACCTCGCTGTTTAAAATATACGGATTTGTGTTCTCTTGTTTTCCGTTGGCACACCGATCGTTTTTATTTATTTATTTTTTTTTTTTTTGACAACGGTTTCGTATTGAACCCTAACGGACGTTATGTTTACGTACGTTGTGTACACTGCCAAAAATGATGAATACGTAGCGCAGATTTGCTTACGGATACAATATTTTTTGTCTGGAAAGCGTAACGAGAAAAAATGACGTCAAAAGTGTTTCATTGTATTTCGGTATTTCATTAAATGTTATCTATCGTCCGCACCGGACACACTTTTAGTTGTCAAAACTCTTCGAGGACGTTGTATATATTCTGTAGAAAAAAATACCGTTCGTGGGTGCGAAATATAAAATGCACCCTTCTTACCAAAAATATATCTATATATTTATATATATATATATATACAGATATATTTGTATAGAGAAATAGTGAAAGGGAGTGAGTGAGAGAGGATGAGAGAGAGAGTGGAAAGGAATGAGACAGAAGCAGTGAGGTTCGATTGACGACAGCTGCAAGTATCATTTCATTCCAAAAAATAAATTGAATTATGTCAATTTAACGTCATTTACAGACAATACAGACTTTTTGCAATATCTCAATGACATTTCATGATATAATTGCAATTTGGAGTCTACCGTAAAACGTAATCTTATTAGATAAAAATAAAATATTTGTTTTCTTTTTATTATCGATACGAGACACAATTCATTCATAGGTATTTAATTAGTTTTAGCCAGCAGATATTACTTTTTGCGTAAAACGATTGAATATCTATGAATAGTAAGTTTCGATATAATAATATTATAGTTTGATTTAAATCACAATAATTTCAGTATATTATATTATTACTCGATAATCAATATTTAATATATAATCATTATGTGAATACATACCAAATAATATCATTATATTATATAAGATATACCAGTAATAATATTTTTAACTATAAATAATTATAAGTATTGGATAGAAATATTACAAAAGTTTAATTTTAAAACCAAATTTTTAATTAACAACCATTGGAAGTTGTTCATGCGTATTTACTAAATTTCAAAATCAAATAGAACATATATAAAAGCGAAATACGTTATCATGTTGATGTATTCATGATTTATGAACAGTTGGCTCAAAACTTAAAGCCTGAGATTATATCATCTATAATAAAAGGGTTAGAAGTGGGAGTGCTGCTGAAAATTTAAACGTTTATTTGACCTACATACGGGAAAAGTTATTACACGAGTAAGACTCGTCCAGTTACATTTAAATAGTTAATGCGGATACCCTTTAAAACCATCGTTTTTGTCCATTCCT
The DNA here is from genome assembly GCF_020882245.1 of Rhopalosiphum padi. Taxonomy (NCBI): domain Eukaryota; kingdom Metazoa; phylum Arthropoda; class Insecta; order Hemiptera; family Aphididae; genus Rhopalosiphum; species Rhopalosiphum padi. The sequence goes on from NC_083598.1 coordinate 75,106,430, forward strand.
TTCATTAATATTATCATTTGACTATTTTCCAATTTTCCATTAAATTTCCAATTTCCCCCAAAACATAATGTTTTTAATATAAAATGTATAATTTTACCTATTTATTTTTAAGACAATTTAATGGAATATACCTCATACAAATAATTGAACTATATTGAACTATTATTATATCCACAAGAACATTTATCTTGAAATTCAATAAGACACATATACTCGTAACAACCTCATAATGGCCGAAGGAGATTTCCCTCATCACTAATTATTTAAGTAAATATAATACGCAGTGAATTAATAATATTATTAATTATAATTGGTAGCCTGGGAAATTAATTATAGTACATAATATCAATTAATGGTAATTGGTTAACATAAGATATTTGATAGGGTTGCAAAAGATACACGAGGATTCCCATCTTTCCCTATTGTCCGTTGTTAATCGTAATTTCGTATATTTACTTAAAAATTAAAATAAATTATTATTTTATTATTACAAAATTAAATTAAATTAATTTATAAAAATCTAGATAGTTTAATTAAAACATATTCATTTGGAAAAATAAAATATTCATCACTAAGATATTTTTTCAATTGTTTTTTCGATTATTGTAATAAATATTTTTAATAATAATAATGTATCATAGTTTTTTTATTGTAAATAGGTAGGTGTAAAAACAAATAAGTAAATAATAAATTTTACATTTTATTTAATTTTATTAAAGTACTCATTTTATATAATTTTTGTTTATTTTTATTTTAGTAAGCGTTTTATATCAAGAAAATATTGACAGAAATAAATGTAACGGTATTATAATTAAATTAAAGCAGTTGTTGTTTATGTGTAAATGTATAATACGATTTTTTATCCATCATATAATATTATTTACTAAATTTGAACCAGCACTTGTACATTTTCGATTTCATTGTCTATAATATTGTTATTTATTCCCACTATATACAAATCTTATGGTTTATTTAACGAAAATTGTATTCATAAATATTTACTGTTCAGACTATATAATTCGAAAGACAATACATTAAAAAACTACAAGCAGAATGTGATTAGTATTATATATTAAGTGTATAAGTATTCAAACAAATATCTGCTGAATAATTCGATAAATGCATATTTACATAAAACACACAATTTCTATACTATATTATGGATTTGTACTTACCAACTAACATATTATCTGCGTATAATAACAATAATGTTGGCCGATTATTTACTTAACACTACGACTTTAGATTTAAAGTTGCATATTGTGCTGGAATATTGAAAACTATTAGTACGCGGGACACACAAAAGGTTAGGATGATGGAAGGAGGGTGGGGCACTTACATTAATGTACTGGGCCTGCTTGGCGAAGGGAGTAATAATTATTATTCAGCGTATGGGTGGAAGGTAAGTTAATGAGCCGCGGTGGGTGATGGCTGTGCAGAGGAGGTTCACGATATATCGCATCCGGTTTACTTTAGCTTCCGGAGAACTCGTATCGTAGGTTACTATAACATTATTGAGAGTCGCCAAATGAAATCATAACAATAGAAAATACAGATCGTTTCATATAAATAAGAAATAAAGTAAAATTACTTTAAAGTTTAAATAAACTTAAAGCTTAAGTATATAAAACGATTGAAAGACATACTTTGGATGAATTTCAGTCGATTTCAGGAATACATTTTAGTAACCTTACACAGCCCTACTATTAATGTATTATATATAAGATTTTCTGTAAAGGTTCAACGTATTATTTTACGTTTGTATTTTTTTATCATGAACATTTGGTCATCGTCCATTTTTGTTGTAGTTGTTATCGTTTAAACGTACAATGTAATATGGTACTTTGATGAATTAAATTGGCTATGGTTTAATTTGTTAATTGTTGTATGGAAATTGTGTTTTATAATTGTTTAATATATTTACGTTGCAGTTGAAACTCTTAAGAATTAAATTAGAAATATTGTTTCGAAACATTTAAACATTCAGTGTAGCTATTTTCTGTAATATGTTTGTTCATATTACGTAAAAATAAACGTGATACAAAAAAAGTCGATTTGTTTTTTTATTCATATCTTTGATTTTTAAATTTTGGCACATATGTAACATATTATATTATAAGTACTAATAGATTATTGTGTTGTATTATTTATATAAAATCGTATAACGTATTTTTACCCGAAGACTTTTATATTTAATGTACGTACGAGTATTGGGCGTTGTGTGTGAAATTATAGAATATTATTAATTGAAATATTAAAAATATTTGTACAATACGATGAATCTAAAATTGTTTTTTTATACAATTTTTGACCATCATTAAGGTGGTGTTATGGTTATTAAAATAAGAAAAAAACCTAAAATTAATATAGATTAGTCGTGGAGCTATAAATTATTATTATGCTTGGATTAAATAATTGTGTAAAACCATAGAAATATACGGTTGAAAAAATAAGACCTGTAGCGCTCGTTTCTGTTTCGTTTTTAAATTAAAAATCGTCTACATAAAATAACTTCAATGATTCGGTTGGGCTAAAGAAAAGAAACGAAATAAGAACAGACAAAAAATTGCTTTCGTTAAAGAAAATCTGAAAAAGAAAACTATTTGGATGACCTCTTCACAACCTGACGAGGTCTTGGTACTGACCATTCGTATGTAACGGGACAACATATTATACGCGACTGATGGTAGTGGGAGAGGGAAACGCAATTCTTGGAATTCGTTTAAACGGTTTTATGGAATTCGAGGTTTGAGAGCCAACCCTACATTCATTTATATATGCCACGAGCTTGTGTTTTCGACAAAAATATACTATACGTTCCTGTTGATGTTTCTACGTATAAAACTACAAGAACCACGCGTAATGCAATGCGTGAGACGACTGCTGTTCAATCATTGTTGGGATGATATTTATTTTTTAAACATCTTTATGATACCCGGACCACTTAATATTCGTTAAATTTGTTTTTAGTTAATGCGATGTCGGCCGTTGGTATATGGCCATAAAGTGTGGAGAAAACAATCGTAAAATCCAAATCGCAGGTGTGCTGCGATATTCGTAGCGGATCGATGGTGCCGCGAACGGATGGATTAATATACCGCATGTCCGTCGTGTATACGTACATAAAAAATCGACCCCGCAAACTTTAATTCCGACTTTGTAGCCACGCGCATCCCTGAATATTTAATTCGGTTTATGCTCTTATACCGTGTTTATTTCTGTTTTTTTTTTTATTTTTTTACGACGGAAAATTCCGTGTCACGCCGCGGGAACGTTTTATTTCAATATGTATATATATTATTATTTCCTCTCTTATTTATATAAACCTTACAGACTCTATAAAACACAAACCCCCCATGTTCCTTGTCATCCTCACCAGAAAAGCCAATAAAAACCTCTGTCACCCGTCTTCTCCGCACCAAACTGCCAAAGTCGCTCTCTTAACGCCTCGTCGTGCAACTGACATCCACAACTTTGATTCTTACTCCTAAATAATTGCCCTCACACCACGTTTTCGCCCCTTTATCTTTTTGATGGCATTATAAAACGAAAAAAAAACATAAAAATATAAATGCATAAATCAACAATTCACAACGATGCACTCAAACAGACGCGCATCGCATTGTAGAATTATAAATCTGTTTTACTGAAATTATTTAATATTATATTCTTTTTCATTCTCGTATATCGTATAATATAATACTTTATCAGTGATCGATCTGAGGAGAGGGTGGGCTTACCATTCTACTTATTTTTAAGTGTTCATCTTTAATCCATTCACTCGTTTTTTCTATATGAATATCTAAGAAAATTCGAAATAATATTAACGTGCATCATCGTACAGCTTTTCATTAAATCAATTATGTACAAGGTACAACTATACATAATTTTCGTAATAAACAAAATATTTAATTTTGTTTTTCAATATTTTTTTTATAGAACTAAAAATATATACGTTTCTTTGATATTTTATAATATACCTATATTATTAAAGCACCATAATAACGAATAATACCGTGAATTTAAATTTGTAAATTCAATAATATAAAAACGTCTTCGTTACGCATATATTGTTGTTCCTTTGAAGTGTTTTGTCTTACATTTATCTTTTTGTCACGATTTCACACTTTTCGCAGAGCCGTGTTCATCGAGCGTTTATTGCGACGTAATCGTTGTACCTATCGTTTATATCGTTTTTATCGTTCGGTTTAATGGGATATTGTACACAGACACTCGTATTATTGTCGAACATTTTGATTTTAAACACGTCTTATATTGTTATGATATTATGCACAGTGCTCATAGTATTTCGTGAATATTGCAATAAATACAACATATAAGTGAAACATAAATTTATCTTTTGTATAGGTACCTGTCCTTAATATATACTTATTTTTAAATGCACATTATTAGAGCCCTGCGTATTATAATACTGTGTCGATGTCAGTGGATGGTTTGGAATTTAGTTCGCCAAACGGAAGCTGCATTAATGTAAATAATAATAATAATATATATAATCATGTGCATTATGGGCATGCGTAATACCTTCAGATAATATAACATTTTATATTATTGTTATACATTCCGTGTTTCTTTAAAAAGGTTTTAAGACACTCTTTCGTAGACGGTCACTGACATTTTACTTACACACTCTCTCACTCTCAGACATACACACATTTATACAAACCCCCGAGAGTATAATTTATAAATGTGTAAGCCTCGCGCCCTGTTACCCTACATCGACGAAACCTAACCCTAATTGGGCCATATGAATGTAAAACACGGACTCAACACGCCAAGCACTCATCCGGCCGTTATTTAAATTGCCCGACAGTATACGCACACGCGTGTGCCAAACTGCGATTCCCGTAGGGTTTAGTGGTGGAGTGTAAAGCATTTGTGATGACGGTGCGGTCGTAAAAGATACATAATATTATATAATATATATCTATATAAACATAGGAGGACGCACGTTGCGTCGACGCAGTATTATGGCTACTGCATATATATATAATTATATAAAGGTACCTATACGTTTACCTGGTTAAGGCGATATAAGTAAAATGGTAACCATGTGATAATATGTATATAGCACACACGTGCGCTCGCTCGCATATTATAGTTGCGATGTTTTATTTAAAAGGTTACGATTAAAAACACGGTCGTCGACAACTGTGATACAAATATATAATATGTATATAAATAGGTAAGGTTTCGTTTACTACGCTATTAACTACCTATATAATAGTACCTATATGTTTATTGAACATACAGCGGTGGTAGTAGAAATAATAATTATCACGCACACGCATTCAGGCACGAAAGGCCGCCGCCGCCCCTTAAATAAGCACTTCGAACCTCTCCGAAAAAGTTCGGCCCGCGTGCGGCCAAACGATGATCGATGGTGGTGAGACCGGTGGTGGAAGGTGTAGAGCGCGTGCTATCGTCGTTTCCGGGGGGACCCAAACATTCGTGCATTACAAGTTCGCGTTTCCGAAATCTTTACCGTGACCGGCGCGTGTAATAATAATATGACCGCCGTAGTATGCATAATATATTATAGATGTATCGTATTAATTTATAATATGTGCACCTGTGTAGCGTATAGTATATATATATTACAAATTACGACCGGACTCGACTTCAAACCCTTTCGAAACATATACAAATTATAGGTATTATTATTATTATAATTGTGGGTGTTCGTTACCGTCGTTTGCCCGTATGGTCGTTCGGGTAGACGGGTTAGGGGTTGATTGGGACAAGAATGTTTTTACCGAGAAACCCGCATCGTTTTCGTTATGAAATCAAAAACCTCTGGTGTCCTAGCTATATAATTTATATAATAATAAAATATCATCTATCGTTTTTATTGTTTTTCAGCACTTTCAAAATATACGATGGTTATACATATTTCACCTAAAACATCTTAATTATATAATACGAGTGCATTGAGTAAAAAATTGCATTTTACCGTTAAATTAATTATGTGCATATGACTAAAAAGCTAGAACCGTTGTGCGTGGTACCCAAACTTACATTATTTCTATACTTGTCTAAAATCCGGAAATTATTATATAATTATTTTAATAGAAAATATAACCAGGAATGAATAAAAACAAAAATGACTTTGCTTACTTATTTTTACATTATAATATTTTAATTTTGTCTATTAGGTTTAAACTGCTTATAAACCGATGAGATGAAATGTATGTCTAATATTTATAGGTTATATTTTTATTGAATTAGTAACTCGAGCAAAGTGTTATAATCTTATCCATTTCTTTCTTTTCACTATAGGCTATTATGAGTATAATATATGAGATCTTGTACAATAATGAAATACATTTTGGAAGATTTTCCCCAATCCACCGAGAGCCCCGTTGTAATTTCGTACGTTTTGGGCCATTGTTGTCCACTTATTATCTCTCGCCATAGCTATACTGGCACCAGCACCACTTCTATTGCCACCACAGCTACCACAACCACCTTCACTATCACAACCCCTTCTAAGCGTTAAACGTTCTTATTAAAACCACAAGCATAGTCGCACCCATTGTCCCGAACGGTTAATTCTTCGACTTTTATTGCCACGACTCAGCTATACCTATATATACGCGACAATAGTTTATTTTCATCAGCTCAGGCGATTAATCGGCGTCGTTTACCTCCCGCATAGAATTTCTCGAATAATCGTCCGTCCGGTACGTTTCATCCCTTTTCCTTTACCTATCCCGTCCACTTAAACTTAACCAAACACAATGACTACCTTTGCCGTTAGACTATACTCGGCGTGCGACAGACATCAGACTGCGTTTAATATAATACCTACCCCTATAATAAAATGCCACCTGCATTTTTTTTTATCGTTAGACATTTCTTACATTGTTTGTATGATAATCGTTTCGTTGATCGAATTTGCGGGTATATCGTGTTAAGCGATCTTTAACATTAACGCATTTGCAAATAAATTAATAAAAACGCACACAAATTTACCGAGAACATCTCTGTACAAGTATTGTGTTTAAGAAAAAAATAATATATATATTTGTTTTAGTAAATAATTCTCTATTACGGATGCATATATATATAATATATAGACTTGGTGCCACATTCTATGTATTAAGTAAACACAATTATTATTTCAGTAAAATAATACCCCGTTGTTTCTCGCTAAAGGTATTATAATGTTTATATATATAATTATTTTGCCAGTTTGATGTGATCGTTTTACTTCTGAATGACTATCCCGTTTTAGTAAAAGATGTATCAATAGATTCCTTGAGACTCAGAAAGTGTTTAAAGCTTATTTTTTAAGCATTGGTTGAATCTGTCTTCATTTTTTTTTGTATTTACGTAAACAATTTGTCTAGGACGGGAAAATAGAAAATTATTAATTAATTAAAATTATTCATTGTAATTACCGAGTTGGTATTAAATATTTAAACTAAAGAAATACGAAAATCGGTAGAGAAATTAGTTTTAAAAAGTTAAGTTGGGTAATACAGCTAATTCCCGTTTATTGTAATTTTCGAAAATCGTTTTTTTTTTTTTTTTAATTTTCAAAGTTTATCTTATGTAAATGATATCACAAATATCAAAATATTTTCACACTAATACTGAAATATATATTTTCATTCATCTTATATAATATAATGTTTATAATATATTGTTTGGTGTAATTTTCACAAAAAAAAAAAATTATGCATATAATTTTAGGTTTTATTATTTAGCAATATTATTTGTTATAAATTGTTAAGTAGGCAGCAATTAATAATTTAAATACATTTACCTATGTACGATAACGGTGTTATAATATTATTTTGAGTTATGCACATAATATTATCCATTATATATGTTTGACATAATATATAGTATTAATATTATTGGGTATAGATTATAACTCAACCGGATTTCTGTTAAAAATGCACATTTTAATATGTATTTGTAGGAAGGCATCTATATAAAAAAATATAAAGTACCTACATAATGTTATGTTACAAATAGACTTAGCGTTATAAGTTATGTACTTACAGTTAACAAATTTTTAATTGCTTTAGTATTGTTAGTTAGTAAATTAAAAGAGAAAAAAATGAAGTTCTTAGTTGTGGAATCAAAGGTTGGTTGAGTTCTATGTTTCTAGTACATAATTTCCTGTTAACATCTATGGGAAAAATTCTTGCTTTGGTAATGGGAAAAGTATAATATTGAAAGAAATTTACACTTCATATTTTTTTTTTTTTGCACCGTTCGAAAGCCTCTGAGAATGGTTTCAATGAGTGTTTAATATCCTTTAGAGCGCAACTTTTAACTAGTGCCTTGTATGACGTCTGGATCAATTTTAATCCGAAACGAATTGCGTCAAAAACCAAATAAAACGAAAATCCTTTGAGTTTTTCTTTTCATTTATTCTTTTAATAAAATCCTTTGAGACTATCGCAATAAATCGTTTGTCGGAAAACTCTTTACAAATGCAAGCCTGAAATATTACATACAACGCGCCTTTTCATGTGTAAAAATAAACATTTTATGTGTAATGAATTTTTTTTAAATGTGATCCCTTTATCTTTATTCACAGTTCAATAATTACGATTATGAAATTGTATGATACTATATTATTTTGATGGAATACGGTTTAGACGACGGCGAAAATATACATTTTCCATCCCCTTCGATTTGAATCTATATTTAATTTTTAGTTTTACCTGCAGAATAACTTTAAATTCACTGTTTTATTCATTTTTAGACATAATTATATAGATATATTGAAAGGTCATCTATATATATATATATATGGACGTGCCTATGTTTGTTTTATCCGTCAACCGTATTTTCTTCAACCATTTGCCATTAGTTTGGAAACATATATACATACATATTTAAAATATTCATCAAAGTCACTGCCATTAAACGATCGAAAGAACAGCATTAAACGAACTTCAAAGGATCGTCTGTGCACCCGTTGTATATTAAGTCGTTAAACGGAAACGATAAAAAATCCCAAACCAAAGGCCACAGCATACACAATATAATAATAAAATATCGCACGGCTTGCAGCTAAACACCAACGAAGTGGTGCCTAATTTTAGTAACATAATATGGATTCGTTACAAAACTAGTGGAGAGGAATTAACACATGATATATAGGTACGCAAGTTTTGTAACTGAAAATTCAAACGATCTTGTGTACAATTTATAATACAATTATAACTGTGCACCGAATATATTATATTATATTGCACACGTTTGCACGCCCTCGGTTTTGTAACACAAAAAATAAAACAACAACAGAGACAAATTAGTGTTTTCTCTGAGACTCCTATTCAAATAAAATGTATAATATGTGTGATATAAGTGATATAGGGGTAAGAATGTAAGACGTGAGTTGTTGTAAGGATGGTGTGGAAGACGGGGCAATACGTAAAACTTAATTACACTTGGAACCAAACCAAATATATGAAGAAACGTGCGCGAGAACTCCATGCTCCGTGACTGACTAATAACAAGTTATGTCTATTGGTTAACGAGGTTGTGGTGCAAAACGAGATTAGCTAAATAAGTTTAATTGCCAAAACTCGGTCGCTGTATTTGCACACGGGTGTTCTGAATTCGCATTACGACCACGTACATGCGTTTAGACGGCGTTGCAAGTCGTAGCATATAACTCAAACCACCATTCCACGAAATCAATAATAATAAGTAATGACACAGAGCATACGTATTACGTAAGTTTGCTAAATTTCCTAAATTCAATAGTTGAACATGTAAATAATACCTGCAAAATATTATGTGTTAAATAATAATGCGATACCATCATAAATTTAGTCGTGTGATCGATTTAAGTGGAAATGTAATATTTTATTATAATATACCTTAATTAGTGTACTAATAATTTGTACAACACGCTACTTAATTTTTATAACGAATAACGAAATGTGTTGTAGATTTCAATCTATAACAGACTATAATATTTTATCAACATTACTGTAAACTTTGCATGAGGTTTGAACTTAACGTTGTCGTCGTATCCAAATCGTACTATATTATACACCGCCGGAGTATCGCCCGAAGTTCAACCTACGTCACTATAAAATTAAATGTTATTTATTATTTTATAAACACAGTTATTTTTATTTTCGAAAAAAATGTTTGTGTAAATATTTCTTTAGCTATAGTAATAATACGCCGTCGAAGGTACGGAAAAATCAAATAACATACCGTGTTCTATACCTACTTAATAATTGTTTAATATTTAGCATAGCGACCATGCATATATTTTTTTTTTTTTTTTGTTTATATAAAAGCATTATCTCGTCCGAAGTAATATTAATAATAATATTCTAAAAGCCACCTGGGGTAGTGCAGTGTAGCGTTAGTTACCGTAGACCGTAGTAAGTTCACCAGAATCGAATTCAATGCAGTTGTGCTGTTTATTTGCCTATCCAACTCGCCGGCGTACCATAAAAATTCAATAAAATATTACGAAAATAATATACATATATTTTTTTAAATTATAATTGGTATTAAACTATTATCGACCACAGTATTGTTATTATTACAATCACATTTTTATTTTTTTAATATAATTTTACAAAAACGTACATTGTATAGTTTAATATTATATTAAGTTAATGATTAATGTATTGATGTCGAGTATTCGGAACACTCGCATAATATCAATAGTCTTGTTATTATTATTATTATTATTCTATATTACAGCAGCGTTCCAACGCCGTTGCATCACGCACACAGCTCTTAACGCGGATAATATAAGCCACTTAGCTAATTTACATCGAACGCGTAGGGTCGCAATATTCGTGACTTAATTTATATGGTGTATAACGACAATTCAATTAACCACTTTATCGTCGGTGTTGTGGGAATACAACGAGAACCCGAGATTACTGCCGTTCGTATATTATTATAATATAATATACTCCGCCGTGGTAAAATTGGAATAATTAATTAATATCGATTATTGTTATTATTATTATTACTACTACAATTATAATTGTGATGTAGTGTGTTCGAGGCGTGCAACTTTTGAGCTGTCGCAGCGATTCATCCGGACCCAATCCTGTGACCTGTCGCCGCTTTTATGATCGTATATGTTGATCACTTGTCTGGAAATATAATATTATAAGTCACACTTTTATTTGTTAGTTTTACCTTTATAAATATTATCACGTGGTATTATGGTACGCGAGCTTTTTTAGGTGTGGTATAATTGAGACGTTAAAATATTATGAATAAATAACGTCCAAAATAGATTTGATATATGAACGCCACACGCCGAACATTTTTATTATTTATATACACCTTACCTACCACCATGTTTTACAATTAACTATTATTCAATCATTATTAATGCACATCTAACATACTTTCTTATATTTATATATATAAGAGTTTTTTATTAATTTTATACATTTTTTTTACAGGTTTCGGTTTCGTGACTTTCCACTCGGAAGATGTAGTAGATAAGGTCTGCGAAATACATTTCCATGAAATCAACAGTAAAATGGTGAGTTTTCTATTAAATTTACCACAATAATATTATCAGATTATAATATTAGAGATGCAAACCTTACTAGTAATTTTTTTCTAATTTGTATTCATTAGATTATTGCCGTTATTTATTCCATCACCATACTTACTATTATGATCTAAGTTCATTGAATTATGTAATAATTATGTACACATGAAATTACCATTATACGATGAAAAATGAATAAATTTATAATTATCTGGATTTGGATTAATTTTAATAGTATATTTCAAAAATATTTTTTAATATTATTATTATTTATTACTTACATATTATATTAATGACACGTGTTTTAAAATATAAATCAACGTAATTTAAATCATAATAATAATGTAAATTATCTTTTCCATAATTATCTGCATCTCTAATATTATTATATCTCACCATCATACCTTAATTTTCCCGGGGTGGAAATTATTAAATAGTACATTAGATTCTTGTAGTGTAATAGATACCGTATATAATTATTTCATTACACTGCGTAGAAACAAAACGCTGATTACATACACATTAGGACGGTATGGTATAATGCAGAGCATCACATGTTCTACGTCACCAATTAACGATAGTATATGCTATTTCAATGCATACGATATAATATTAAAAAAAATTTTTATTGAAAATTCAATATTTTATAAAATAATTAAAATATTTCAAATTATTTAAAATATCCTTTGGTATTAGTAAGAATGCACACATTTGTTTGCAAAATGTAATTCTACTTGCATATCATACAATATAAACCCTGTTATTAAAACTTTTCTCTGTATCTAAAATATCAAAATATCTGTGCGCATGATACACTTCACGTTGTACGTTGCATTTTATTCTTTACAACATACTACCTACTTATATTTTCTAGATTTAATTGCGCTTTCTGTACCGTTAGGTGAATGAATATATGCGACACAAATACCGAGTGTTGTTTTTTTGTATCTTCCGGTTTCCGTTCTTTTTGAAAAAATTGTAACTCAACAAGCGTTTTATACGTAGTTGGATAATAATTTAACATATAATAATACACGTATTTTTCTACCTCAGGGATGTTGACGTAAAATGTATCTAATTTGCGTGCAGTACAATACACCGCATAGCCGTCATCGTAGTTACTTTTATCACAGTAAATAATTTCCGTCCGACTTTTAAAATAATTGTTCATGTGGTTATACGCGAGAAAAGATAAAACGAACTGCATATTGCAGTACATTTGTTGAGTAATTGTACTTCACTGAAACTAGAATCCTCAACAATATTGTTTTGGAAAATAATGTCATGTTCGATTACTAGTCATAGACATTTCATATAATATAATATATTATATAGTATAATATATGCATATGTCGTCGCCAGAAACCGAATTTTTCCGTTTTCGAAAGAACCTCAAAAAATATTATATGTGCTCGACGATCCGATTATATATTTCTATTAGGCATTCGTAACGATGAAACTTTGTGGGGTAACAGATAGCTTTACACTACCGAGAACACGTGCATATATATACACGGTTCTCTCCTATGTATATCGATAGTCGTCTTTCTGACAAATACGCGAACCATTCCGCATTATAATATGACATAATGTAATCCATTTTGAAAACCGTTTCATGTCCGGTACGACACAAATCCCATGCCATTATGTAATGCATATCTCTGTACATAATATATATTTATATATACATTATACACATTATACATAAATATCCGATTGATGTGTGACGGTGCTGGTGGTGGTGGTGACGGGACTCCGATATGTACTTCCAATATAAAGTAGTCCTCTCATCCTGTTATTGCCTTTAGGTTAAATAGACGCAATACAGGCAAAATGGAACGCAATGGAGAGGAATTAACAAATAAGTTTGTGATCGTTTATAATATACAGAGACAAAGATCATGCACATAGTTTAATAATATAATATTAAATATACACAAAACTTTTTTAACCGAATAACTGTCAAACCAATGTTACATCGTTTATTTCCTATACATTTTTTTTTAAATCGAATTGCTCCGCGCATACTGTCTTCGATTGATATAACATCCAGCCTCCCCCGGCCTGCCAAATTGTGCCTCGCCGTTACGATGCGTCTGGAGTTGAAAGAAAGTATAAAAAAATTAAAGCCAAAGTACAATATTTTCCATAACGAGTTATTAATGCGTGAGAGCATTAACCGCGAAGATCGAGTACGGTCGCCACCGGATGGCTGTAATCTTCAGGAAAGGGTTGTAACAACCCTGCATGGTATTAGTGGAAAGCTAACCGGCGAAGTCGTTGTCGTTGTCGTTTTTTGTTTTTGTTTTTTTTTTTAAATTTTTTTTTTAGTTTGTTTTTGTTTTTTCTCTACCCACCCCGTCACTACGAGTCTCTGTGGAATTGTTTTAATCTCTACAAAACGGTGTTCGTTTAAGTGGCAAGCGGGTCAGTGACGGTGCGAGGCTGATCGTGATGCAGAGGGTGTTATGCATATTATACCCACATCCACACATACGCGCATACAGTTGTGTCCAGGCGGGGCTAATGTGCGCTATTAATTGTTTTCCGGTAATTAATGTAATGTCTGGGCTTTAATGTTTTTCGAAGGGTTAATTTAATTTTACACCGCCGACGCCGCAGATATGGTCGACTAGGTGCACGTTACTGCAGACCGATTGGATGAGGATCGTCGAACAAGTGGGGATGCGGAGAGACCTTATCGACGCACCCCGATCGAGTGAAAATTAATTAATCTTCCCCGTTTGACACAACTACCGACTATGCCCGATGTATATATAAGCATTTTATGTGCACGCATAAATATATTTATGTATGCATGTATCGTATGCGCGTATATTATACTCAGGCGTAAATAAATGTAAATAAAAAAAATAACTAAATTATTATTGTTTTTTTTTTTTACTATTACGATTATTATTATTTTTTGTTATTGCTAATGACTATGACCCTGTTTGGGGAATAAATTTGATGTATAATATTATATATATTATGAGAGAATGATGTGTAGGTGTGCGAATGCGAGTGAGTTTGCTTATTGATATGAAACGTACTGTTGACCTCATTTCCACCACCCCCGTCTTCTTATCTATAAAATGTATAGATCGCTTCGGTATTTGTAATACAAGCAACAATACCGTTCATTTGGAACGTTAAAGTTGTTTATTTATTCGGAAATAATAAATTTTCTTTCCAATGCATAAAAAAGAATTTTTAGACTGTTTTTAATATTTAAAATGGCATACTACATTAACTCTAACAATTTTTAAAATTATTATTTAGACAAAATATCTATGTACTCACCCAATAATTTTATTATACTATGCCTTACATTATCAACCTTCAAAAATAATTGTTTAAATATTTCTTTCTTTTTTTGTGGATCAGAGTGCAATTTTTAGAAAGCAACTGACAAATTCCAAAAATTAATAAAACAAATCTGAATGTTTTTAAAGAATGTAATAAAAGTAAGATTTGATTTTTATTGAACATAATCAAAAAACAATTTTAATAAAACGTTCATATCTTTTTTTATAAACAGTATAAAATATTATTGACATTTAATTGATATCGATTGAAACATTATATCTCATTAATTATGTGTTATTAAAGGGTTAAAAAGATATAATTAGGAATAAAATAAAGTATGTACATTGTACATGCTATTTATACACATTTTATAGTATTAATATAGTTACAATGTTAAATAGATATCTTAAGTTGCTGTATAATATGATAATGGGATAGTGCTAGCGTATTATAATAATGCTCGTATATTATTGTATAGCCATGGAATTGCGGGAGACTCGTGAACCGTAATATTTAATACATATCAATATATTACAAGAATAATTGAACTGTTGTAGCAAAGTCGTCCACATCGTTTCAGAAGCTCCTGGTGAGCTTATATTAATAATGTATACGAGAGTTTCAAAACACATTTTGAAGGGTGAGTAGCTGTATATCGTTGAGATGGTTGCATAGTATTTATACATACAGCACGTTAAATGCAAGGAGATCAATTTAAACAGGAAAACTATTATTTTCCATGTTGATTTTTGTGTTTAAAAAAAAAAAAAAAAAATGAAATGTATTCTGAAAATATATTAAGTTTCGAATATCGTTGTAGCTGTACAAAGCACAATTTAATTTACACTGTTGTATCAAAGTTGTAGCGCTAATTATGTTTTATCAGGTCGATTATGATCATAATATAATTTTTTTTCTCAAAAAATTGAATAATGAGATAATATATATATATATATATATATATCATACGAAATATTATAAAAAATGCGTCTGTTCGTTTCAAATGTGAAAACGATCAGTGGGAGTGAACAATAAATATTCCTATAAATGTTGTACTCCGAGTAGATGACTCTTAAGTCGTTTAAATAATGGGCCATGCTTAGTCGCCATTTGTTCTACTGCAACGTATAACAACAACAACAACAACAATAATAATAATAATAATAACTGTAAACGACTAGACCGATTTTCAATGGATACGATAAGTGCCTTTATCGCACTCGGTCATTTATTTTTCTCATTTACTTGCCTTGTGATAGTCTTATTTATGTATAGAATATAGAATATACGGTAGCTGTAATATACATAGCTGTGCCAGTATAATACACGCGCATAAAAGGGCTGAACATAATGGATCGTGCACACGATTGTATGTATATGTGGTGAAGGGGATAACATTTAGGTTCGAGGATACAGGACAATAATTCCACAGTCATTATCCGTGTTGGAATAATATTTCAGAAATCATGATTAGTACCCATGTAGCTATTATATGATTTTACAAAAATATACGAGATCGCACATTTTATTTTCCTTTTCACGGGCTTTTAGGAAAATGGAATTGATATCGGATTGGGTGCTGAATAAAACTATATATACATATATGTTACGATCTAGTATTGTACTAGGTAAAATCGTAGTACACTAGCATCTATGCAAATAAAAGCGTACTAAAACACTGTAGCCAATCGAAAATTCATTATTTATCTTAACGCGCAAATATGTAGGTACTGTATACAGAATACAGCAAGAGAAAGAGCGATAGAGAGAGAGTGATAGAGTGAGGAAGAGGGAGTGAGTGAGAGAGAGTGAGAGGAGAGGACATCTCGTGAATAATGGGCTTATGTCGCGTTCACGTATGATAGATGGCAAAGTCGTATTATATGTATTATATACAGTATAGTATACATATTATGGTTTGCTCGAATCGCGGTAGGACTGTTATTAAAAGCTACCCGCAATAAAATATTTACTTTTAAAACCTCATTCCGGCTAGGGGTTTTCATTCTATTTTATTTTTTTCGTTTTCATTTTACCGTTTCAGTGCTTCGGTTAACTTTCTTTTGAAATGATGATTTACCCTTCCCCTCCTCTTCGGCATACTACATTCATTGCGTGTCCACGATCCCAAACCGGCCCTCCGCACAAGTATTATATGGCGACGTTCGCGCGTGTTGTACTCCGCACTTCTTTGATATCGTGACAGTCGTCCTATGTAGAATGTATACTGCAGTATGTGTGTGTGTGTGTGTGTGTGTGTTGCCAGAGCATCGGACGTGACGTGTAAGTACGGTCATACTGCTGTATATATTATGGAATATACGAAGGTTATTAATCGGCTAGATTGAGAAACACAATATAATACATTATTATGTGCATGAACGATAGTATTATGTTATTATTATTTGTGCACGCCAGATTGGTGGAGAATGGTCATACAGTACATATGTAACGTTTTACTATCATCATCGACGCAATCATTCCCGCATTATAATGTATTATAGTCCGACAAAACAATTAAATACGTATATCATTGTCATTGGAGTACAATGAAGATAAATAATAATAAATAAAAGATACATATTATTATACGAGATGATCCATATTCCATTTAACTGGCCCTGTGGAAATTTCCACATCAGTGTATTTATTAAGTAAAAACTATTTAAATAAGTAGATTAAAATTCTACATTTTTTACATATTTGTCTAATTTTTAATTACTTTATTTAATAAACCAACTATATGTGATAAAAAAAAAATAATGAAAAGTTAGAATGTTTTTTCCGTCAAAATGTGTTATTATTAATAATTTTAACAATATAAAATAATCACACAAATAACTTTAACATTTCTTTCAAATAGATTCATCCAGTATAATAATATAGTTTCAAAAGTGAATAATATATCAAATATTATGTATTAATAATTACTTAGTGTCCACGTTATGGTAAGTTGTGAAGGAGAAAAGTGGTGTTTTAAAAATTACTATATTATACTCTATGTTAAAGACGTTGGAAAAATAATCCACAGTGGACTCAACATTTTCTTTTGCGATCTGAACACAGACTTCAAACCCTCCTGAAATGTATGGTTGGTGCAGGAATTGATTTTTATTGTGTTATTAATTGGAATTTAAGAATGGACATTTTTTTTAACCCCCTCTGAAATTAATTTCTATACACGCCAGTGGTCTTGAACATTTATTTTGAACTTTGACGGTGTTTGCAAATTTACGATACGCAATCGCGCAGGCTGCTCGTAAATCCGTTTCTTCGACCATAAAATACGATAATAGCAGTTTATTGGCGATAAATGTGGCACGCTTCATATATTTATATATATATATTATATTATATTATATCTTCCAAGAAGGTATGTGAAAAATCAAAGAGCTATGCATGATATCGTTCATAGTAATTTTATAATATTAAAACCAATACCGTTTATTTACGAATATTCAGTTATACCTTGATAATCATATGTATATAACTATTATAAAAATATAAAATAACATTTGACATAGTAGACATTATTATTTGTGAATAGGAGCGATTCTAATTAAAGCGTTTTATTTATATTAGCCTTAAATTGAAACAAACCGTATATTTTGAGCGGACGTTTCAAACATTATACGTTATTAATTATTATCACGTGATTCATACCGATGTTACAGTTTTCTTCTGTTGTATTGACAAACAGCTAGAGGTCTAATGTTGCATCCATTTTTCTTATATACATACTATAAATTGATATATTATCTATGTTATTAATCATTCAGTCGTTAGTCATCGGTTACAGTGAATAGTCCTTTGAAAGCATCGAATCCATATCTTTCAAAAACACCCATTACACTTGTATTTCCATTCGACAGACAAGAACACATCATCACTCATATACGTAAATTCAAAATGCTCTAAATGTAATTGGCATATATTATTAGACATTTTTGGCTATACGTATTAGGAATTTGCGTTGAAAATAATATTACGAATTACGATAAAATAAAATAACGTATGTATATAACATTTTTCTATCATATAGCTTAACCTTCAGGATACTTAGTAATAATTTAAGTCTTAATAATATGATTGCATTGCATTAAATACTATTTGTAGCTAATCGCATTATTTCTGTTAGGACAAGTGAAGTAATAATAATCTGCGTACTTTATACCCAATCCCGCGGGAAAGTGATGACGGGGACAGGTCAAAGACCCCGATACAATTAATATATTTTAGTGAAGCTATTATTTCCAATATATTTATGACAAACGTTTTTTTTGTAATTTTGCAGGTGGAGTGTAAAAAAGCGCAACCGAAGGAAGTGATGCTGCCGGCCAACCTGGCGAAAACGCGAGCTGCTGGCCGCGGGACTTACGGTGAGTTTATTGTTATGAAAAAATCTGGCGTGGGCTTGTGTGCCGCCGGCGGTGGGTCGCGTGTGTGCCATCACCACCATCATCACCACCGTCTGGTGGGTGGTTCGCCTTCCGGCGCACATCACCACCAACACCACGGTGTCGTCGGGGGCGTGGCCAGCGCTGTGTTGGGGGGTGGTGGAGGTAGCGTTGGCTTTGGCGGGGGAGGCGTGGGTGGCGGAGGTGGCGGTGGCGCGATGATCGCGGCCACGCCAGCCACCGCGGCCGCGGCAATCGGTTACCGTTTCGCACCATACCCACTGCCGCAACAGTCGGTGGCCGCCGCCGCGGTGGCCGCCAGTCAGCAACAACAGCAGCAGCAGCAGCACCTCCTCCTCCACCACAACCACCACCACCAACAGCAGCAGCAGCAGCAGCAGCTGCACCAGCAACAGCACCACCTTCAACAACAGCAACACCTTCACCACCACCTCCAGCACCATCAGCCGGCGGCCGCGTCGCTCGTACAGCTACCCATGATTGGAGCGATGCAGCAGGCGGCCGCATGCAAACGTCTGCTGGCTGCTGCGGCTGCCGGCGTCCGTTTGCCCGTCTGCAACCCTCAACCGCAGCAGCCACCCCCGCAGACGGTCGCGTTTAATTTACCCGAAGGGCTCGCGTTCGCCGTCCAAGGCGTGCCCGGAGCCGCCGATATTCCCGCCCTTTACCAGACCTCCACCATACCAATAACGTTTTAAATGACTGTGTCCCTACCCCTGCCAAACAGTAAAATAAAAAAGTTCATATAGCGCATAAATCCTTTGCCACCGCAAAAATCTTGTCCCCCCCACCTATTTTAACGCTGTAGCAATCTTGAACCTCGGAAATCCTTTTTGGCTGGTGCTCCAAACCACTTTTATCCGATAAAAACCTCAAATAAAAATGTATATGTTATACGAAAACCAAAACCGGTTTATTATAATTAAATTAAAAAAATATATATACAATAATACAGAAGATAATAATTGTGTGTGATGGTATTATTATTATATTTGCGCGTGTGCAAAATGTATTAGTCCGGGAGAGCTTTGGGACTCGTGTAGCGAAAAAATACAAACATTTTTTCTTGCGGCCTATGTTTTACCGGTACCAAAGTGGATGTGCTAGAACCGTAAGTTGACTATGTCTGATGTGGCCTGCTCTTGGTATTTGTTTATAAGTAATTGTTTTTTTTTTTTGTTGTTGCTATTGTCAATATTAACCTAATTCCTGTAGCGTAGGTATTTATGTAATAATATTGTCGTCGTTAAAAATTGTTTTCGAAAAACGATTACATTTAACATGTAATCATGATGACGAAACATTTATGAGTTTAGAATAGACAGAAAAATTATATCAATACAACATTAGAATATTATATTGTACCTATACAAATTTATTATATTATATTAATATACATTATATCCGTAGTATAGACCATATTTATTATATATATATATATATAATATATATATATTATTATTAATTATTTGTGACGTTTTATGTATAAAAAAAAATAACAGTTATTGTAAATTAATTTATTTTAATTTTGTAATCACTTAGTCAGTAGCTAGTGGTTTGATATCCCATTTAGCTGCAACTCGTTTTTACGTTTAATTTTTGAATTTCCATCACTACTATACAATTATAATATGCTATTATATACATTCGAAAGAATACATTTCCTGTTCATATTTCTGAAAATTCGATCATATCACTCGATTACCTTGTTTGTACTTAAGTCTTCAATAGTACCTACAATTTTACATATATTTAAATATCAAAAACTGTTACATATCAAATATTTTGAAAATTATCATTCCCAATTCCTGCAACAATGTATCATAATATCAAATAATAATCATATCGCGTAATACTCGATTATAATAATGGAAATATATTTTGAGATTTGTTCTTATACATATGTATATTGACATTTTAAAACTATACTGTAAAGTCTTCCACGTCGCAGCATTTTCGTTATCTATTCGATTATAATTTTCTTTGCGATAAGAGATCCCAGACGTATGTATTATATAATATATTAACCGAAATAATTTGCACTTATCGATTTGTTCTCTTATCGAAACAAACTGATGTTGACAAAACTCAAAAAAATAAAAAAAGGTCAAACAATTTGACATACTTTTATTCGGATCATTTAAAAAAAGTGCGTTTTACAATATATAGTTAAAACATTATGTAATAGATTATTTATATAGTGAGATGTAAGTAGTTTAACATTCTACTTTCTCAGATCACATCTTAATTCAGCATGTATATTATAAATATTGTACTTCGTTATCATTTGATTATTTATTAAATCGTTCCTACAGTATTATTTTGTGTATCTATGTACAACTAGGTCTCCCGTTCAAGTATTTATTTGTATTATTTTTTTTCTAGGTGTATATCATTATTTATTATTACACAGCTCGTTTAGTGAAAAATATAAATATATATACTGGTTGAAGAATGGTTTTTCTAAAATATGGATGTGACCAAAATGCGTAGGTTTTGCGGCTTTGTATAAGACCCTCGTGCCAATTTTTGTCGACATACCATCCAAGCACCTACTACATATTCGGTTTTCGTATTTTTTTTTATATATATACAAGATATATAACGTGATTTTTATTAAAAAAAAAATCTCGCCTAACGGACCAAACAGTTTGATGGGATTTTTTCATCATATTGTCCGACATTAATCGGCTTACGTTCTCTGAGGCATTATAAGCTCTTGCCAAAGTTCCGATCAATATTCTTTAGACGCTTTAAAAAAAAATATAAACTATATTTTTCCCTTCACCTTCCCGCTCGCCCGCTTTAATAGATCGCGTGGGATAGATGTTATAGTTTTGCTCCACTGACAGCCCTGACTACGGACCGGGTGCATCTGAACCATTAGTTTAGAGAAATTTCATAAAAACCGCAAAGCTAAATAAAACTGAAAAAATTATATTTTATTACTCCTAACTCCCAAGTACTGGAAGGTAGATCTGCTTGCGTATAGTATATAATATGCATTTACAACTAAACTTAAACAATATGTTTAAGATTTCATATATAGTTTTCATTTCCTTGCTTACTTAAGAAAATATCCTAAGTTTACTATAATATTAATACTAATTTTTCACTTGACAAATATCCGGTTTCTATAAGGTCCGTAATAAATCTTATTCAAATTTTATTGCATTAGTACAATTATTTTTCAGTAAAACATTTGATCGTTGAATTATAAAGTGACTTATTATACATTTAATGTATGATCCTGAGATTCTGTTATATAGGTGATGAGGCAATAAAAATAAAATAATCACATTTTTGAACAACTCTTAGTTAGCCATAACCTACGCATTTTATTATGAACGACGATTACGATCATTTTTATTTAATATATTATATTCACAAACGAATGTTGGTAATAATTTATAATAATATATGTTTAATATTAAAATGTTATTAATTATTACATTGTATCAGGCCGAAGACGTTATAATATAATATTATACAGTTCTTTCGGATTAGATTTGATTATGTTTAGTGGACATTTTCATTGTATTTATTATTATGTATAATATTTATACTTTCTATAACTAAATTATATTGTTTGTGTTTATAGATAGTTTTATTGATTATAATATTGTAATGCATCCCAATAATAACGAGCTGGATTGGAAACTGCAGTATGTGTAATAGTTTCCAATTTGGCCATATTTTAGTTACCAATAAAAAAAAATTGTTTACATATATAGGTACATTGAAACGTGTCCATACGACCTCCAGTCATACTAAAATCTTATAACACGTATAGTTGTTATCCCGTTTTTATATTATTATTTTTTTTTGTTTTTTATTTTTTTATATACACTTAACTTCAGAATATTTTTCAATTATTATTGTTCTATCTTAGATACCTTAATATTTTTCGTTCTTCGCAGAACATTAGACTTAGGTTTATTCAACTTTTTTTACTTTCTTCGAAATTTAGTTAAAACTATAATTATTATTATGTTATTATTATTATTATTATATATACGTAACACATAGTGTCTATTATAGTTTAGCTTAGTCCTGAAAGCTCTCACTCAAAATGAATTTATGTGATTTCAAAAAATAACGACCGTCGCGTAATCCTCCATAATACCGTCCCAAAAATTTGATCACATAACCAAACGTTTCAAATACACACGTTTAAATGAATTGATAAACTGTACGATGAATGTTGTATTGACGAAATGAGTTATGCTCTTTATATAATATAATATAATTAATTGTATTGAATAATTTTATGATGTTAAACCAATAATAATTATAATTTATATTATATTAAAATATTAATATGCGTGATTTTTTTTTGATTTTTTTAGATTTTATGTGGCCATTGGGGACCTTGCCTGACGGTGAGTACCATAATTACTTTCAATAGATGTAAATAAAACAAATATGACGTATTTTTTTAACATTTCAATCTTTCGTGTGTTATAATATTATATATTATTATTGTTACTATTATATCGCTGCAGTCATTTTTTACACCTAAATATAATTAATCGAACAATGTTTAACTGGGGGAGGGGTTGCTGCTGTCCGATTTCGGCGTCATTAGTAACGTAACACGTCAAGGCTGATGTGTAACGTCGTTACAAAATAATAAACATTACCTCTACCCTCTGTGCGCACGGGAGTCGCGATACAATAGAGAACCTATATATATATATATATATATTATATGTATTATTATATATAGGCGACTAGCTGATTGGTTGGATGATGACGGAGTTCCGGGTTGAGGGATGGTCGTAGGGGAGGGAAGTGTGTTCAGACAATGACAAATGGTCTCCCTCGCTCGTACCGGCACCGAGCTATGAATGGTGGGCAGAAGATGGTGGTAAAATGAGGGACACGCTGGCTAGGTGTGGAGTGAATTGGGCTGGCTAGCTGACACTCGCTGTTTGGTTCGCATAACAAATTATTCTAAGACACGACTAATTCCTTTATCGTGTCCGGCGTTCCTGTCGTCACAGTTCTCATTAATCCGTTCGATATGTATTGCGTTAAAGCGATTCATTTTAATCATTATAATTTACAAACGAAATTATATTAGGTTCGTCTGTCAGAGCTATATGATATTTTATTATACTGCACGAACTTTTAATTTTTCTTCAACGACGAAACGAGATACGTAAATTCCATTGTGTGTCAAACCCCATCGTCATGACGGTGATCGGTCGAAAAATAGTTTATTCGACCAAAATGATATTTTATACACAATATAATATTAATGTTGTATAATATTATTCTTTTGTTTCGGGAGAAAACATTTGGAAAAAATCTAATACAAACATATTTTAAACGAGCATTTATCCGCAGCCGTTTTAATTACGGATAATAACTGCCTCAGCCGCCGGCTCGTTCTTTTTTCCTTTTTTTTTTTATTTAAGCCCCTTGTCACTCTAAAGCACTAGAAGGGATATGGCGAAGCTTATCTGGTATGCCCGACAAATGGATTCGTGTACGTCCAAACAGTCATCGCGACAGTGCCAAGACAGATGATCGTCCCCTCGAGCCGCGCAATGCCACGTTTGCGTTGCGCGGTGAGAGGTGGATGGAACGGGAAAAAACATTTGACATTCATCCCTCTTTTTATACCGAATTTCCGTTCATTCAGAGAAATACTTGAGATCCGACCGGGGACGACGAATCACCATAATGAATTCGCGATATCAATCTTCGGTGTACAAAATACCCCGCGAGTTTGTTTGTGCTTGGGGGTGAGGGCGGGGGGACACTGGCGGCAGCACTCGTCAGCGACGGACGAAATCGTGCGAAAACCATTATTTATGATGCTCATGTTATATTATTATTGCTGTTCCTCTAGTAGACCGTTGTATATATATAAATATATTTACATTAATTTTATACATACTATATATTGTGCAGGGTATACATGTAATTGTATACATTTTGTGAGGCAAAATAGTATTATCTTTCCGTCGAAATACAGCATCCAATAAACACTCGAAAACCGTTGTTCGTTTAAACAAATTTTCAACGCACTTTGATTTTTCCTCGTCACGCATTTCGAATCGAATATTTTTAGATTTTTTTCATATTGAAATTTACTCAATATTTTTTTAATTGCACGACCTATTTTTCGAGTAAAAATTGTTTTCCACTTGTATATATGGGAATTATAATTTATAATGGTATATTTTTATTTGGTTGAATTTACTATCTCACTACAGTTAAATTACTTTTTATTTATTTATTTATGTTCGTTAATTTCATCTGTATTCAGATGTTATTTCTTAATTATTATAAACCGCTTAAAACGGGGAACTATAAGCACTGGACGAATTACAAAGTTTGTTAGCATATTCTTTTTTAATATTATATAATATATATATTATTCCTAATTATATAGCATTTTATGTCGTTATTTTTTTTCTTATAAAAATCCGCTTTTATAATACAATCTGACAATTATTTAAATGACGTACAATTAAGAAATGTTTCATTGAGATATTAATATCTCATTTGGACGTAAACGGGATAAGAGGAGAAGTAATCGTATTCATAAAATGTTTTATAGGTTTGAGATTTGCTGCAGGAGACGAAACAATAAATCACCCAACTCATATAATAAAACATTATAATATATTCAGAGTTTAAATATAAAATAATTCGAATGCACAGAACCAGATTTCAATATTGTGATTATTTTATAACGACCTAAAATAATACAAAATTACTTTTATAAGGACATTTTTAACGAGTTTTTTTATAATCTCTTTTTAAATGGAATTTTCTTTGTGACTTTATCTGATTAAATTATTAAAAATTACAAGTTATTTTATACATACAAAAACACATTCTGATAATATTTTATTTCATAATGAAACATGTAGATTATGATTATTAACCCCACAGATATACTGTTAAAATAAAATACAGTTTTATGAACCATTTATTTAGACCAACCCTAAAGAAATTTTAAAGCAATGCCGACGAATGACAAAAATATATTCGTAGGTATTATAAATCAATAATACATTATAATATATAATAAGAGTTATGTTGTTATCGCGTATAGATATTGTAAAAATATCGTCAAACCGTTTCAATCCTACCATTGTTTGTAAAAATCATTATCACTATCAAATGATTCAAGAAACAAATACTTTTTTTAAACAATTTTTTCACTAAATCTCATTTGACTTTGATAAATATAGTATTGTATTATATTATACAATTCGACGTTTTATCTACAGACTGTACAGGAATATTTGAATGACGTGTATTACTTATGAACTTCTATAATGTATATAGTAGAAAAGATATACGGTGGGTGAAATGTCATCCCTATTCCCTATACATGTTTTCATTCAAGCATTTCACTCAAACTATACTCGATTTTCTTCAAAAATGCTCAACTACTCTAAACCTAAACTAGGGGGCTTTTATAATCGATTACACATTGCATCTATCAAAATCAAGGGCATAGAATTAAATACATCATATACTTAAAATTATATTTTAAAGTTTTTTTTTCATCACATAAGTTCAGGGACTCTTAAGTTGTGTCCGTAATAATTAGGTAGTCATTTTAATATGTGTGTGTCCATATTCAAGCAAATAATATTGTTAAGTCTATTTATATTATAAAGATACAAAGTATAGCTTATAGAGCCGCGTTTGGTCATTATTTCAAAATGTTCACTGTAAACATTAAAATAGTTTAATATAAAAATGATCAATCTGTTTTTTTAAATGTTTTAGTGGCGAATAACAAATATAACATTGAATCAGTTGAAAATTGTCCATATTAGTATTTTAAGTACTAAAAATTATATATTTAGCACTTTCTTACTTAAACACGCATAACACCGTTCCGGATTTAGTAAATTATTATATTTTATTACGTCCTGTGTGATACAAATATAAATTATGAAATAAAAAATATAGGGAAACACACATATTAATCCTAGAGGTATGAGAAATAGTTCAGTGCTCACACTTGTCTCAATGTCTCATATTGTGACAACCTCCCTGTGTACAATATATTATATTATTGTATAATAATATTTCGACCATATAAATGTCTAGCCGTTTCGTCGTAACTTCCTGGCGTGCCGCAATATAATATATATATATATTTATAATCGTGATTTACTCTATATGCACTCGTCCCCGTACGATTTAGGTACCTGCGTAGTTGTGCGCTTACACTCATTTCCGTTTTCAACGCGCGTTTATATTATTATTATTATTATTATTATTATCATCGTCATTGTTATTTTTACGGTTATTGTTATCGTTATTGTTTTACTTTGAACAATTTTCCTGTATATATAATATACTAATCGCGTATGTGTTTGTGTTTCAGGTTTTCCGGCGGCTGCGTACGCGGCTTATGCCTCTAGCCGAGGTTTTTCGGGTTACCCTAGTTTCGGACTCTCGTATCCAGCAGGTAATAACCACGCACAGGTCACTGTGCTCCCTTTTCCCGCACTGCTTGACCATCACCACAACCATCACAACACCCATCCTTTCTATATGCATGCCATGCCTCTGTGAACATAATTATTATTATTATTATTATTATTACTATTATTATTCTTATTATTATATTATATTATTATTATTATTATTATTATTATTATTATTATTATTAATGACGACACCAGTGCTCCGGGTCGAATTCGCAAAACCGAAAGTGTCATCCGTTTCGTCGGTTACCATCGTTAAGATTTACGCATAAAATATTTCAAATAAAACGATATAGATAGCGTATTTTACTTAAAATATTATGCTCGTTGCACTGTTTACCGGACGCCACCACCGATGACTTCCCCTACACCCACCAAACTCGGAGTGATATCGCATTCCCCTCGATCTATAACACAACTTTTACCTACGTATGATATCCACGTGTGTGTTTGTTTATATTATATTTTTCAGTGTTTGTGTGTGCGTGTGTTTGTGTTTATTGTTTGTTTCTCCGCCCCTATATCGTCGTCCGCTGTCGTGCGTGTATTGCTCGTCGTCTGAGTTTCTTATTTTTTCGTTTTACTTACTCGTACTCATACTCACTCACCAGAGTTTGTTATCCGTGACAATAATATCATATAACATATTCGAGACGTGGTTTGCGAACGTTCGGCCCAGACGCTCGGCCGGAATATTGCTCTCTTATGAAAAAAAATTCCGCTATTTAAACGTAAAAAAAAAAAAATACATACATTAAATGTATCATTTAAATATTACTATTTATACTATCATGTGTCTATGCGCTTACTTATTATTTATTTTTATTGTAATAACAATAATTTATTTTATTATGCGTTTTAAATCGCTACCGCTAACATTATATACAGTATGTATATGTATATTGTATGTATTATATATTATATACATTTACATATTTTGAGTCGTCCATAATACGTCTCGCTTTCGGTCTGTTGTTGATTTTTTTTTTTGTTTTGTTCTAGGGGGGTTGGGTTCATTTATTTAACATTTCATCGATCATTAGGTATACGTATGGGACGTAATTTATTATACATTATATAATTATTATAATACAAATAAAAAAAAAAAAAAAAAAAATTCGGAACCGTTTCACGCCTGAGACGATATATTATTTATAATAATATTACTTTTATCGTACATATTTTCATCTCGTCGACATTATGCGACAAAGTCGTTGTCGGTCTTAAACTGTCCATAATTTTATATTAAAATGTGTTACTCGTGACGACGACAACGACGACGACGATGACGACTAGTCGATATTACATACTATATTGATAGTAGAGAGGATAATATTCTTCACGGTATTCAAGCCGAACATTTTTTTTTCACGCGAATTAAAATATAAATTCTAGTCGTTTTTGTCATATAACATAATATACATATAGTGGCCGGTTAGGATAATATTATAACATATAATTTCGGTAGTAATTTTAATATTATTATTATTATTATTATTCAAACTTACGCGTTAGTTTAGGTTTACGTATAATAATATATAAAATATAATAATAATATAATATACGATATTAATTAAACGTACGTTTCTCGATTCACGACTATATATATTATAATATTAATAATTATTATCATTGACTATAGCTTTAGACATTTTTAATTACGATGTTTATTAGGTTAATAAAATTATTATAATATATTATATTGTATGTTTAACGAACAAACTTAGGTATAGCAAAACGAATATATATAGTAGTAAATATTATATAATATAATATTATTATTAGGAACATGTGTAAATTTGAAAATAAAAACACTGTTATTGAAAAGAATATAATTAAAAACGATATATGTTCATCGCCACGATGGTTTCTATTTCTTATCATAATATTGTTTGCTTCGTTCTATTTTTTTTTGTTTTTAATACATAATTGTTTGTTTTTTTTTTTTTTTTGAATCTGTTATTATAATTTTTTTTCTACTTTCCGACGATGTACCTTTTTTTTGTTTCTTCAAATGTGTTACAAAATAAAGTTCACGGCCGTTTGCCTATTATAATATACATATACATATTATATTATATATCGGTTTATAACCTATAAATGTCACGACTAAAATAATTAATCAAAAATTCTGTGATAAATCGCTATATACCGTTGTACATTATTTGCGTGTATTATAATATTATTATAATTCATATAGTAATAATCTTTTGGTTTTGTTTCGTTTTTGGATATATTTTTTTTTTTTTTTTTATGAATCAATCTTTTTGTCTACAATTTTGTCATTAATATTTTGTTGTTACCGCGTCAAATTTTTACCCGTTAACGTTTGTCATCGCCTCCATATAGTAATAATATATTATACACTTTAGATAATGCCACGTCAACTATATAAGTTTTTATAAGTTTTTTTTGTTTGTTACGATCGTTGCAATTCATGTATACTACTACTATTCTAGTGTGTGTCCGTACAACCATTTCGTGTACACAAAAAAAAAATAATGTTATTATATATTACTATAAAACGGGTTAGTCAATTAATTAATAATGTCAGTCCGTTAGTTCACAGTAGCATGGTCCAATGTGTTTCATTACGGCATATTAATTTTAATTCATATATATAATTATATATGCATAGAAAATAATAACGAAAACAATTTTTAATATAATATAGCATATTGTGTTATATATTATGTTTAATGAAATTGTTACACTGTTCTTTGGCCCGAGGGTCCGACTAGTCTAATTTTTTTTTCTTCATCTGTCAGAGAAGGTTCCCAGTAAAATTAATCGGCTAGGTGTTTTTAATGTTAAATATTAGGAAATAATATTATTTAGATTTAAGAAACTTATTTAAAACACAATATTCAGCAATATTATGTAAATGTTTATATTATATTATAAACGAATGATGATGACCCAATTATACTATGTGGGATTCTCGTTGTTAAATATAATTATCCTATACTTTATGTTTGTAATTTAAAAAAGTTAATTATTACTGTATTGTAATACTTTAAAATAATGATAATTATTGTTTTATAACAATGTATAATATGGGCAATTTAATGTCTCATAATAAGAATCTATTATGTTACATACAATGATTATTCTATCAAATAAATTTAAATAAATTATTGATAATATACAAATCACAAATGTTTTAATTTATGTAGGAGTACATTTTTGATTTATATCGACCATATACATTCTTTACAATTGATTATATTTCTTTAATTTTATTATATTTTTTTTTTCGTTATTATTATTTTAATTTTTTCTTTCTCTCTACCGTAATACATTCCAAAGGCTCATCCATTCAAAGGAGGTTTTGCATAATTCATTATTTTTTTCTGGTGTTTAAAAACAATTTGTTTCGATTGACAGCGTCGTCTGAAACCAACGACCGCAAAGTATACCGTGCCGATTTGCATTATTTTCGTTTTGGATATCATATAAGACCCCTTCTCTTTTACTCTTTTTTTATATATATTTATTTTTATATACATATATATATATACATACATACACGTAAATTATATAAATTTAAACTTATTACAATATCATAACATTATATTTGGCCAAGCTACTTATCGTAGTTACTATAATATAGCCTATGATATATTTAGTCTTTTTGCCTGAGTTGTCAAATTAAATCCAAATTAGATTTCCTCATTAGCGTAGAAGATGTGCGTACTCGTATATTACATACTTAAACGTTAACGTATTATATCGTATCATACCTTCATTGAGTTGGGTTGAAGTTTTTTGTTGTTTTTAGATATATTTTTTGTCAATGTATTTGTTTGAAAGTTTCAATACGATGATCAAAATTTTCATCTTTTTTTTGTTTGTTTGTACGTTTTGTTTTTTTTAACATTTTGTAGGGGTCGCCATTATCGGGACCAGGCCTCGGTGCGGTATTACTCCAGCCCAATGCCATAACGGTAAACTATTTATCATTACATTTTTTTCGATTTTGTCGTTTACCAACCATAATGTATAAAACAATAATAATATTAGACGGTCATAAATTAATGTAATATTGTTAATACTATCGCGATACAAGTGATATTCCGGGATAAACTCTATCTAAAGGTATATATTTATAGCAGAACTTGCCGGGAAAAACCTCCTGAGGATTAAACGAGCTTGTTTTTAGTGTCCTGCACCTGTGCTGTTTGTAGGATAATATCATCATCACCATCATCATTACTGTTATTATTATTATTATTCATTTTTGTTAACCCTTAAATGATATTACTTAAATTAGTGTATTAACCTACATAATATTATATTGATATAATACATCGCGTACATCGTATATTATCATTATATGATGAACGAACGCACCTATAATATTATCTTCTATAATCACTAGACACTAATAATATTATAGACGTATCAGAGTTTTAAACACGTATTAATATTATTATTATTATTATTATTATACGTTCCTTAAGATGGTATAAACGTAATATTCTGTGTAGCTGACATAATAATCAAAACTTTATAATTTTGCAACGGCCAAGACGAAATTCAAATAGTATAGGAGGTTAGATACTATACAAAATATTTAATTATATCACATCATGTTATGGGTGACGACGTCCGTCCAGAAAATATTCCCTTTTTAACCAATGTAAATGGATGAGTCTCTTGGATATTTTTTCTCTTTTTCCTTATGTATATACTGGATTTTTATTTATTTATTTATCCCTGTCGTTACTATTATTTATTTTTTTATTTTATTAATTTTATCAATAACGATGCAGCTCGTTTTGGTAACGTAACAGCAGCGTTTTTTTTTGTTTTGTATTTGGTCTATACAAGTCATATATCTCATCCCAACTATACATATAATATACGGGTTGACCCCGAACCGTGCGTAAAACCGTATATGATATGAGTATACAAATACGGTACGAATATGGAAAAAAAACAATATTTATATACAAAAACAATTGGAAGAGCAATGTAATAAAGGTGTGTGTATATGCTTACCCAACCGATGCTACGGTGGTGTGCACGGCATATCGAAGAAAACCGCAGATGTCTCCTGACGATTTCTTCTCCGATAGACACGAGTAAATATTCAATATTAAAATTTATATACAATAAGTATATACTACGTATGATACTATTATTATTATTTATTTATTAATTTTTTTTTTTAGCGGTATGAAAAAATCGTCCCGTTCCCAAAATTT
Source organism: Rhopalosiphum padi (assembly GCF_020882245.1). Taxonomy (NCBI): domain Eukaryota; kingdom Metazoa; phylum Arthropoda; class Insecta; order Hemiptera; family Aphididae; genus Rhopalosiphum; species Rhopalosiphum padi. The sequence goes on from NC_083598.1 coordinate 75,139,374, forward strand.
GATTGTTTCCGTCTAATATTATTAATAACACCTGCAGTAAAAGTCTGGCGAATAACTTTTGCGCGTTACAAGTTTTATCAATATTTCACTCTTCATCTTTGAATAATTGAAAAGTTAAAGTTTAATTGAATTCCCGAGCACAGAAACGTAGCTTCCAAATGTAAAACGCAATACAAATATTCCTCACAGAGTTCTTGGCCAGGCTTACAGTATATATTATTCATATTCATATTATTATTCATATTATTATTACTATTAATATTATTATTATTATTATTATTATTATTATTGATTATTGATTATACATATTATTGTAGTGATTTTAGCCTAGTGGTATAGACTTAGTTAATAGCCCGTTCTTATTGAACAAACAAAATAATATTTTGTATTTATCTTGTATAGTTATGACATAACATATAGTGGCTTAAAATAGTAAAGAAAGACTTAAACGCAGTAATAATACCTATTCTTAATCGGGTGTTTGTTAAAACACAATACTGATTATACAATTTAGTGGCCACAGTGATAATAATAATATATTGTATTATTATTATTCCATTCGTTAATGTCGTTAGTGGACTGTGTCACTGTGATAAATTATAATGTTTTATAATTTTAGTTGTCGTTAAGATTTCTTATCTAGATAAGCCAGCTACACCACGTTCCAATCCAACTGATGACATTTTTTAATTTCGTTGTAATAACCATGGTAAAACGATTACCGTATATGCACAGGAAAGTCTGATCACAATATACATTATAGCGCTGTTCGACGATGTATTATTGTGTTGCCTAGTGCTTTCACTATACGATATCGATTTATTTCTTATAAACACTATTATTCATATAGTTAGATGTGTATTACAGTAATATATTGTGATATGATATTATTGTGTATATTAAAGTGTACAAGTATTTACTTAGACCGTATAGTTACCTATATTATATAATATTTTTACCTATTATTATTATTATTTTTATAACATATTCTATTTAGTAAAATAAAATAATATTTAGTGCATTAGAAAATGTAAGTGTACGACACACGCTAGTTTGTTTAGACCAGTTTTATTAACCATATATATATTATAATTAATATATAATATATATATATATTTATACGTATTACCATCTATAGTTCGTATATTATACAGCATTGAAAAGTTCCCACTACTTATTATTACTATTTGTATTAGTTTTTATTATTATTAATATTACTTATCTAATATTTATTATTATTATCGAGTGTATTGTATTAGTATGTTAATAACCCCGAGTATCGTATTTAAATCTTAGATGATCAGTATTTCGACTATGCATAATATAATAAAATATATAATATATATACGTACGATATTAAGTATATTATAGTTAATAAACAACTCTTCAGCCGACCGTGTTAGGTGTCAGTGGACTAAACCTATTATAATATTATTGAATGTTCGACGTAATAACTACAATACTATATAATTTATTATAATATATTATGCAAAGATTTGTTTGTAGGTTTATAGGTATTATGGTTAATAGATAATATAGGTATATTTTTTCTGCTATGGCAATAACAATTAATGTAAAAGAATATAATATATTTTTTTAATTTACACCATTACCGTCTACGACAGAATCAATGAGATAATTTACCAACGAGAGCCTTCACCGTTAGCTACAATGATACAATATAATTTTATGAAACGGGTTTTTTTTAAATTTAATTTTATTCCAGTGATGATGTATAACTTTTTTTTTCTTTAGCCTGGTTGATAATTTTCCGATTAGGCTTCCCGAAGTAGAAGATTAAGCTGCATACTACAGTGTGTTTATTTATTCTGAATATTATTTTCAGTTAATTTATTTCGCCAGATGGCGACGATGACAAACAAATTCCGGAACACCCGGATGATTGATTATCTGTTTCTCTGCTCGCGTACTCTGCCTAGTCTTCCCCGTCCATCACCAGGCGACCAATAAATGAGGGGGTGGTGTTCTCCCACACCTCCTACCACACGCACTTGGTGGTAAAAAAAATTCATCATCAAACCCGTGGTCATGCATTAATGTAACAGTCCGCCGAGCTCGGTCAGAAAGCTTTATCCGGAAGTAATCATAAAAAAATCCGATATCCGCTTCTCTTGAACAAAAAAAAAAAAAAATATTGCCGATCACACGCACACAAACACATACCTATATAATAAAAATAGAGAGGAGAAATCCTATCTCGTTCGATGTTCAGTTGATAAATGATAGTTTATATTATACACTGGGCCGGATGAAAAAAATAATATATATATAAAAAAAGTAATTGCGATTCCGTGGTTTTATGCGTTTTACGAGCAGCGGAGAGTGGCTGGCGGGTATTGCGATTGTTATGGTTTTTATGTGCCGGCGTTCGTTAATGTCCACATTATTGCTAGATAAAGGGTTCCTCCGTAAAGCCCCTGCAGCAGGTCTGTTATCCAAATGCCAGTCGCATTAAAAAAAAAAAAAAAAACGAGAAAAAATATAAAAACTAAAACAAAAAAATAAAATAAAATAAAAAATGAAATAAAATAAAACAAAAACGACAAACAACCAAACCTCTCAGCCGCGTACTCCGCGTTGGTGGCTGAGAGCTTTAGCAGTCAGATTCGTTTTTACTTTATTTCCAGACGTTTTCCAAATTCCACGCGTCTATATGACGTATATAATAATAATAATAATAATAATATAATACAGGCAATTCGAGCACATGGTGGATGATTATGGTGGCCTCGGCGAATAATTTTATCGTCGGAAATATATTTTTATTGTTGTACATGTATTCCACCGCGTAATAATATGATAGAATATATTATATCTACGATAGGGTTATGGTCGGCGGCGGGTGAGATACCTATATATTATACACGTACATACGACGGCTGTTATTGTATATTGTTAGTACTTTTGTATAAAATCAACTACACATATATAATATTGTTACATGCTGTATATGCTTATCGTTTCTGACTATATCTGGTGCGCCAGCCATCGAAATGTCACACTAACTTTAATCGCGTCCTCCGATTATCCGCCGAAAAATATGCGGATTATCGTTATAGTTGCGTTTATTTAGTTGGATCGTGTGATTTCAGTTTTAAAATCGTCGTGGCTCTTGAATTGAGGTGGTAATGCTTGAAATATTATGTTTATTGCATAAAATGAAGGTCTAAACGCCCTTAATTAATAATTATCCTTTATTCTTCCATTGTACATGGCCTACTCGCAATACAGTTTAATGACTTCAACGCAGCCTGGAAATCTAAATATATATATATATATAATTTTGTTTTGTTTTGTAAAATAGATATATTTTGCGGCCATGAAACTGGTCGTAAAAATAAGTTTATCGTCAAACAGCTAAAATCAAGCGCGTAGTACTCCTTTACTTTTCATTTAAATTTGGTTTTTTTTGCTTTTTAAAGTTTTCTCGTTTGTTTTCGTTCCACGGTTGGAGACTGAAACACATTACCTACGTGCTATGTACTACGACAATAACATCATTTTTACATTATAATGGTATACGCTTTTGTTGGTTGTTAGACGCGCTCAGCGGTCTCGACGAGTCCGTGAACTCATCTACTAAAATCGAATAATATACCTACGAATTTTTCCACTACACTCCGCCCGAAGACTGGTGCATCACTATCACGTCTACGTTTTCCGATCGATAGTCGTAGATCTATATTGTTATAATATATCATAAGAATCGCTTCGGACGTGTGTATTCAATAGACGCAACGACGTTGCAATTCAATGACAGTCGCGTGCGCAGATGGGTATGGGACCAAAAATTATTTTCTCAAGTCAAAAGCCAGAACATCCGAATTTATTGCATTATTCATTCGTGCACAGTAATAACTTTTGCAAGGCGTGCATAAGTCATACACATTTTATACTATACCTACCCGTGCGTGGGGATATATTATTATTTTTATTTATTTTCATTTAAAAATTTAAGGTATACATACATGTAAATTTGTACAAATATTAATACTTAATACTTATTATAATGACATTATATATATTGCTGTAAGTTTTCGTTTTTGCTTATCGTCACGAATGTATTGTACAATACTTGGACGCTGCGGTACACGCGATATAATACATAAGTCATCGATTTTCTTCTTTTGCAAATACTACGATAGTAATAATAATAATTATCATTATACGTAAGCCGTATCGCCACACCAGCCGGGCGACCGTTTGTTTTCGCGAACTCCACCGGAAAAGTTTTCGTAAACAATAATTTCTCCGTCACCGCCGTTATTCCTTTGCGGAACAAAAACGAATGTTTTCAAGACTCTATAGACCGATAAAACACAATATTCGCAATACTCTGCGTATATACCTATATTACAGCAATGCTGCGTTATCGCAATACGGTGCAGTGTGTGCTATTATCTATATACCGTCGCTATTATATTATAATAATATAATAATCATTGACGCAGAGAAGGAAACGGACCGAAGACAAAACTTTAGACCACGCAGCCGCCGAATGAACCCGGCTCTCGATTGTTATTCGCAATAATAATAATAATAATATTTATCATTATTATTATCGTGAAGAATCGGTATTATATTATTAAACTATTAACCTCGTATCGTTGTTTTCGCCATGACAGCACACTCGCGGGTTGTACCCACATTTTACATGTAATATGTATTATTATTATACCGAGTACCACCATTCGTCGCTCGTCGCTCGCTAACTGTACCTATGTCTGTATATTATTATATAATCATACGCTCTTCTACCCGCCATAAACTTTACAACTTGCGTTGCAACCTTACTACACTGAATACTTAATGGAAATCAATAATTTCACTTTTAAATATTTACACAGATCGGCTAAAAACAGTTGTGCGAAATTTTCAAAAAACAGGCGACGTTATTTTATTTTTTATAGTATATAATACTATCAACTATAAATGGCGATTTTGCGGTGACTCTATAAAATGCAAATGCCCGATCTCGTTATTTCTCCACTACATTAGTATAATATAATATATTAGAAATAGAATTCTGCTGTCATAACTTTGAGATGATATTTCTACTTACTATATTATTATAATACGGTGCATAACTTAATTATTAAAAATATAGACTTTATATCACCGAACCACGTACACCATCGAATACCTAATATTATAATATCCTTCTGCATATAAGACAAGACCGACTATTATTACTAGATACCTATTACATTTAATATTATTTTCATGAATACGCTCCCCTACACATGTATAATATAGTATAAGTACTTCCGTTTCATGTACATGCCACGGACTACATTAAACATATTCGCATAAATAATGATCTAAAAAAAATACGTTTCAAAAAGTTATTTAAAGCGATAAAAAAAAATGCATTTTGGGATGGTAATGAAATCTTCATACCTGTAAGGCTGTAACATTATATATTATGAGAATTGTCCAGATGCACATCCAAATGTTGATTTAGAACGAAATTATTTTTTTATTTTTATTTACAACAAAAATTATATTTACCAAAGTGGTTATTTTATTTTGGTTCATAATAGATATACTTAACATTTTTAATAAATCAACTGTTAAAATTAGTCTTACAAAATATATGGAATAAATAATATAGATTTTTTAATTAAAAAAAATGTACAGTTATTTTTAGCTAAACTATATAAGATGATGATATAAACACCTCATTATTAAAAAAAAATCATTAAAAACGACATAAATTATATATATTATATTATTTTTACTAAACATTGGTTCTATATCATTGTTATTATCATCATCATTGTATGGTGATATTTCCATAATATTTACTGTGGTGAGGAAAAATTTTGATTTACGAAATCCCGCGAATTCAGAACTCATAAAACTCATATCCGGATATTTCCGCTATCTCTCTTTCCTTCTTCTCTTTCTACGCATATCTATATTTATATAATATACAATACAAGCCCATCAGCCATATAGACGCGACTTCGGATGTATTGTTCTCATTCCATTTGTCCCGCGGAAGTTGAAGGCGTGAGTATAATAATATTATATCCGCGTCTGCGTGCATGCGAATAATGCACGTCGCCGGAATACGCAACGTTATTAATAATAGTTATAATTGTTATTGTAGTATACAAAGCTCTACACTGTCTCGCGATTGTAAACGTATAATATTGTTATATTAACGATAATATTAATAAAAATCATACTATTACTACTACTACAACTACGCAAATCGCGCTAACAATTGGTTTTCTTTGAATAATTATTAATATACAGTATACTCGTATATATCACTTTTCGTAAATTATTAAACTATATATTAACAAATTTCGCACACTGTCTTTAAAATTATCGACCGTATTATTGCATTTACAAACTCTACGCCGGCTATATAGATGAATTTTTTGGACTTATCCGCTAGTCCTCTGTCACTACCAGCCCTTGTTTATCCACCACTACCTCTATATTTATATTACGTGTGCGATTCACGAAATTTCCGCTATCTCTGAACTAGACCATTATATTGTTATGGGAGATATCGTTTAGGTAGGTAGTATTTTGCGGTGATATTCGGACGCACGTTTTGATGGATGCATAATCGATGAGTAACTACCGGTACGAAGGGAGCTCGGGAACTGGCCCGCCCTTATTTATCTATTAAATTATACCGCCACTACCGCAGCCCGGCCGCTTTTTCACGTGTTTCATATGCATTTATATTTTTATCTTTTTGTCACAATCGTTGTATTATTATTATTATTTTCAACTTGCAAGCTAAACACGTTTTTTCATCCTCTATATAGTACACAATAGCGTTGTTAACTAAAAATGTTAACTAAGTGATGGCAGAGAGAGAGAGAGAGAGAGAGAGAGAGGACGAAGTGTGAAAACTCGACGCGTGCGAATAACCAGCACGCCGAACTGGGGTTGTACGCATAATAATAATAATATATGTTATTATATTTATAGCCTAACGACCGAATATTTCTATCGCGAACGGAAAGTTACGCCCGTGTAACTACTGTTTTATTTATTATTATTATTTTTTTTTTTTTTTTTGATATAGTACGCGTACTCTTATTTACTACAATCGATTTTAAACCATAATTCATTCGTAAACATTAACCGTCAATTTTTATGTTTTTTATGTACCTACGTGTATGCAAAATATAATCGAGTCTATAGTTATTATAGCAGAAATAAAAACGCTGTACGTTCTGACCCCCCTACTGTTGATATAAATAATTGGGCTATGCACGGTGATATCATAATATAATTTATGTTTACGCACATGACGGTTTATTTTCAGTATCATTACACAACGACAATTAATACCTATTTTAAATGATAAACTTTCGAATTTATTTGTGAAAAGCATCGCACGTCGTCGTTCAATTCGTTGAACCAGCCCGGATCGCGTACATAATATATTGGTAGCTTAATAATGTATATCTTACGCGTTGGAAAATTAAATTGTATGCGCTTAATTATTCAAGAATAGCCTGTAAAAATATTGCAAACGTTTATTTTTGTAATGAAAAAAAATATTTAAATTAATGATGAATAAAATAAAGAACGTAGACAAAAATAGTATCTACGTCCCGTAGAGTTCAAAAAATGAAAACAGTGAATTCGTAAAACGAGCTCGGACGATGTAAAAATAAAAAATAAAATAAGGATATCACTCTGTTTATATGTATATATATATATATGTATTGTAACTGGATCAGCCGTCGCCGCCGTGTAAATAATTTCGTTCACGCGCCTCGGAAATAGCGTACGTATATAATATATACATATTGTATTATTGCAGTCGACGTTTGCGATGTTTTCCGACAAATTGGGTAGACGCGCTCTCGCTTTACACACTCACGGCTCGTCCACCACCCCCTCGCGACGGGCTGTAGAGGAAATTCATAATCTCGCACAAGCAGAAGCTTTTGTTTTTATTGTTATTATTTTTCTGCCGATATGTATATGTAAACACATATATGTATATACTATACATAAATGCGTGTATGTATATATTATTTTATTTCCTTTTTTTTCCACCAGCGTCAAAAAACCGTTGGCGAACTATAGAGAGAGAGAGAGAGACAGAGATAAACAGAAAGAGACGTAACGAAGCGAACGGGCGAAAAAAAACCTCCAGTCAAATATAATAACATGAAGCAATTAACGAAATGGAATTGTTAAAAATTAATTATTTATTCGGATGGTTAGAGAGCCATCGGAGCGCAGCCAAAATTTGCAAAAAACGAGTTGGTCGGGCCGGTGGAGAGGTGGAAACCGAGAACGAAGTCGGCGAAAAAAAATATGATGGAACTCCGACGGTTCTCTTAATCCGCATTTGAAATTATAATAATTTGCAATTAGTACTGCTGCCAGTCGCGCAAAGTCGGCAATATAAATACAAGCTCGCGATTTTCGAACTATACGAAAGGAGAAAAAAAATAAATTTAATATTATGCAATAATAAAGAAAAATATGACAGATAAATCTTATAACCCACTAAGTCGTTTTCTCGAAATAAAAACGGATGACGTCTCGCTATGGTTATAAATACATGCGACGCGTGTCTAATTGTCTACGTAATAACCAATCGAACATCATAGTTATAATATTTTATCATTTAATACCTCTATTCGTTATCTATCATTCACATAATGATATTATCATATATATATATGAATATTTTTTTTGCGATAAGAATTGAGCATCTTGAATGAAATAATGTAAATAATGATACTGGGGTATCTCGAAATATATTGTTTCTAATATACAAAATTTGTTTTTTAATAATATTAGAAATTTTTTATCAAATTATTTTATCATAAAAACATTTAAACATTTATCATCAACATATTAGATTTTTTCATCTCGTGAAAAAAAATAAAAATTATGATAGGATCATTATTTTGTAGTTCTCAATTACATTTGTTAATACGTTGCTGTCATCATAGTGCGTTTCAGAAATATTAAAGTTAACAGGTATGGACTGATGTCATTCCAGTGGTTGATATGTCAATAACATCCCCTTGAAATTGTTCATCTCCTCCCCCATAATATATTTAACGAGCCATTTTAATTACTGCGTCTATCATATATTTACATACCTAGACTTATTATGTAAAGTAGCCGGAATAGAAGGCTCAATAATTTTTTGATTCATACGATCTTGTAGGTTACTATATTCGTGCGAATAGAAATTTTCATTTTTATTTTAAAATCTTTTATAGCGTCCACGCCGCTGTTATATCACGATAGAACTTTTTTTTTTCATAATTTCCTTCTTATTCTTATTCCAACTGCAGTCGTCGAAAAAATAGTTTTTACTCGCCTCTCACCCGCGCGTATTGTTTTTCTGGAACAATTCTAAGTGAACGTCAGTGACATGACACTGGCGCGTCGTGAAAATTTAATCTCTTCGCAAATATACCGTTCGTATAAAATATGTCTAACAGCAGTGTATATCATCTACCTTCTTTTACATATTATTATTTTATACATATATATATATATATATATATATATATATATATAATGTAAACGCGATTTATACATATTTCAGTTGTTTCCATCTGTATATTATAGTATCACCTACAGGTCGATTCCTATATAATATGCAATATTTACATTTTATTATTCCAATGCCGCAACTCGAACATACAAACAACCACTACAAAGGTACTGCACGAGTCACCGAGATATCCGAAATAAACGCGTTACGTCTGTGACGAAAATCCTTATTGTTATAAAACATTAACGAAACACGACTTCGTTAAAATCAAAACCCGAATTTTGTCGTCGTAATATGAATAATTCACTCGCGAGTGTTTGCGTGAGATGCGAATCCGGCGTCCCTGCGATGACGCGAGCGTGAAACGTTAAGAATTTTTAAAACGTGACCTCCGAAAACGTCGGCTGGGGAGACCTGCGAATGACTAGAATTAGTGAACGCTGTATCATTCTCGTTGTCGTTGTTATTATTATTATTATGTACCGTCGCGCAGCTTGTAATATCAACGTAATTATTTTTCGCCACGCCGTTGTTGTCGTCGACACAGCAATTTGAATTTATATTGCGTTTTAAAGTATTTTGCGAAAGGATACGTACTGAAATGTGATTATATATATACGGATTATATATATTATACACGTGCACTTAATGTCGAGTCGCGAAACGATCGTTTTAAACTTGAGTCGCAACGTGTCCGGGGTAATATCTCGTTGATTCATGGAAGAAATAAATGTATAATTATTGTTCGTGTATTATGTATTATGTATACTGTTGCCGTTACAACGCCAACGACTTTTGTGGACAAAATAAAAATTTGATCGTTTTTTTTTTTTTGTGTCCGGAAATAATAATATATTTACTATGATGCGGTTCTCGCGACGTTCCTGCAGTGTGTACTATTATAATTATATTAGAATATACCGACGATATTGTTGGGTAGTAACCGCTAAGTCGTAACTAAGGGTGTTACCTAATAAGTAAATATAAACCCCTCGCCCCCTTCACCAAAAAAACCGTAAAGATATATTATAAATACGTTATGGCCCTCAATTTCCACCCCAACCGATTGTAGTCTATTGTTACACACCTGTACTATGCTTTACGCAGCTTAAAAGCATAATATACTATAAAGTTTACAGTCAAATAATTTTTTGGTTGCTCGGCAAGGCGAATATCACCGACGAGTTTTCGTCAGTGGATCGATTATTAAATAGGTATATACGATTATCGGCGTTATATTATTATAGACTTTTTTCCGACTTGAAACGAACAATTATAAATTCGTTGGGTAATATTATTATGAGATGTATTACATATTTACATTCAACGTCGCCTGTACAATGTATACTATTATGATATATTTTGAGTTCAACCTCTGACCGAAAAGGTAGCGTAACCTCGCGCGGCATTTACGTATTTCATATTACTCACTTAGGACGTGTGGGTAGGTAGTACCTACGACTTGTCGGAGAACGAAATATTTTACTCTATTACTTTTTCACATGCGTGCGCTACACCATACAATCATATATTATATTCCTCATAATACGCGCCGTATACGGTATATAACTACCAGTGTATTCTGCTCGTAGTATTACGGTCATAACCCAACACTGTGGCTGTAAATGTGCAGTATTTACCTTATATATAATATTATATTATGGGCTTGCGTACGATATACGTATGCGTAAAAATTATACCATTGTTGTATACTGCGCTTGGCCGAGGGAGAGTGGTAGTGATGGTGTCAGTGGAGGTGAGGGCCCGTTTTAATAATTACCATAATGGACCGTTCGTGCGCGGCGACCGCGGTGTATAGGTACTGCTCCGGTGGGCCCGGAAGAGGGTAGATCGCGGGAATCTGCGGGGCCGTAAAGAAAGGATTACCGCGCGACGGGTATACGTATACATCATTATGCACATATATATTATACATATAAATATACGTATACGCGTTAAACGTGTATACGTATATATCGTTGTGTGGCGTCGAGCTTTTCACCGTTCGCACGCCGTTATATCCGGTCGGGGCGGAAGGAGGATGACAAATGAACACGCACACACGCGAGTCGATTTATATTATTATTATTATTATTATTGTTGTTATTATAAATTTATACACACACACGCTCATTATACGCTTATAATGTATATTATTATTTATATATGGCGAGGGTTGTTATACGATGCCAGCGGTGTACGCGGCCCCGTTGACCGCGTGTGGAAGACGAACGATCGCTGCACGCCTCGCACTTCCGTTTTGCCGCCTGTTTTTATTTTCTTTTTCTTTTTCCATGTATATGTGCCACACAATATAAATCGATACCGTCGTAAATTACAATAATAACAAATAACAATGCCCGAGTTCGGGTTAGCAACAAAATACGTCATAGCGGCCATGTGCAACGCACACCACAATATATTATGATAAAATAATATGTAGCGCAGTTATAGTATTATACACTAATAGTAAAGCGCATCCGCGGTCGCAAATCGGCTGTTGTAAAATATAGCAAACTATAATATTATTAAAGTGGTGGTGGAAAACTGGAAACGACTATAATTTCACATTTCAACACTTATCACCGACCTTTAAGTATATAGGTCTCAGCTTTTTCTTTTCTCTTTGTTTCGATAGCTTTAAAAAAAAAAAAAAAAAAGCGAAACGTTTTACCGTACAATGTATATATAGGTACATCTGTCTGTTCAACCCGACGCGTTTATCCCGGACGCGACGCGTGCCATATAATATAGTTTATACATAGTACATACATATATATATATTATAGGCACGCGAGCACATATAACAAGACACGTATATAAACGCGTTTTTACAACACTACTACCGTAAAAATTCTTCCGGCACTTAACCCCCTCACCTCACGACCACGCAAAACCTCCTCTCCGATTGTGTGTATATATACGACACACGCACATTATAACACACACATCATGCTCGTATTTATATATATATATATATATATTATTATATCACATGAAATACGTGCGCAATGGATTCACCACTCGAGCGGAATACGAAATTATTGTCTTCCACCCCTAATATGAAACTTGGCGTATTTGTGTATGGCACTCGGCCTATGTAATACTACTACGTACAATGACATATTGTGTAACGTCACGATAATATTAATATTTTGTTATCATAGATCGACGTGTTTAATATCGTCTAATATTGTATGTGTTACGGTCTCGAATTTGGGTACATGCGCGAGCGATCGAGCGTTATTATAAAGGCCTTGTATGTCATACTACAAGGTGTGAGAGAGGACGTACAGAGTGACGAATGATGATAACCCCGCGGGCGCAAATATCTTAAATAAACGGTGGATGAATGTCGCGAATCGCGATAGTGTGGGACCGACGATAGTACAATATAGTTGAGTACATTCGAAAGTGTAGTTAGTATTCATATTATTTTGAACTCGGGGTAATTTATTCAATCGGTACCTAATGCGTTTTTAATATATTTACAAGTTCGTACGCCGTCATTGATTTTTTTTTTTTTTTTAATTATTATGATTGTGATATAATATTCTATTTATATTATATGGGTATTTTTTTATCAATATAATTTTTATTTTTGTTTTCAAAGCCCGGCGGGTTCCGGATGGGCGTGATACGAATTGAATCAATCAGAAGGGCGCGATACTCGATCGATTCAATTCGGCGCCTGATAAAATTCCTAGTTAAATTTTTTTTAGACTTTAAGTTTGCTGACGTTTTGTATGACCTTTTCATCTTCAGCAGATTTTCCTTGTGTTTTAAAAAAACAATCTATCCTTTTCAGTAAGCACCAACTAGAAAAACAAGAAATATCCACCGTGGTAGGTCTTTACTCTAATATACACTGAAACTTTCTGTGCACCCTTGTACATAATGTACATAGAATTATGTATGAAAAAAATATTTTTAGATCCTTACTTAAAGCATTACATTTTCTCTATTCACAACGAGGCTAAATATTTTATAACAAATTTATCAACAACTGCATTACTATACATAAATAAATATAATTAACAAATTTTTAAATTTAACCTTTTCCTAAAAAAAAAAAAAATATTTGAACCTATATAAAAATCATTACATTTTTTAAAAGTTCAATTAAATAAATTGAACACTGTCACCTTCGTCAAAGTGCTGAAAAAGCTTACATTCTAGTAAGCCCTTCTTTGTCACCCGTAAAGTTATACATAACCCTCGAATATTAATTTTTATTCAAACCATTTTTGTATACCAGAATTTTTTTATTTTATTATTGTGTGTGACACATAGTAGGTGTTTCTAAACGATTAATATATTATTTTTTTGTCATTAATATTATTATAAAATAAAATTTACACACATACTATACATTGCGTATATTAATTTTTTTTTTATTAGATGTGTATAATATAAATTAAAAATACTACCTTAGTATGTTTATCGTGATTATGTATTGTTATTATTTGGAAATTTAAATATTTCATTCAATTCAAATAATATAATATGTATAAACGTTCTCATGTATATTATTACATTACCTATAGATATGTGTGTAGTTGTATAATATTATTACTATATTATTTTTGTTTTGTTTTTGCAACCAAATGTTTTGTTGTTTTAGACGTGTGTTTCGTAATTTTCATACATATGTGTATAAATATTATTGAAACAAAAGAACATTTCCTACATACCTATTATTATAATATCAATATAGGTATTTTATTACATCCATATACAAACTTGATGTATATACACAATGCCTTACTACCACGTGTATGCACGTACAAAACCGCCCACTTACCTACTATTTATTATGATAAAATATCACTATTCACACCCTGCCTAGCCTAAATTTTAAAACCTACTCATAACTGTATTATACGTATAACAACTAAAATAAAAATTAATAATTTTATTTTTTTTTAATATTTACATAAATTGCATCCGGTATACAGGAAAATTATTTTCAAAAATGTTTATTGGCAAATACAAATATTGTCCGGGTACAAACGAGGCGAGTAAATGTTTACGTAATTTTGTGGGTCTCTGTTACATTCTTATTTTTAGTGCGTATATTGACATAACGATAAAAAAAATAAATATCTTTATGCACGCCTTTTTTTCGCAGTCAATCCACGTTTTTAAATATGGCCAATATTATAACTTATCGTATGTCATTGCATTTGATCTCTGACAAACGATCATATTATAATATTGACTCCGAAGAATAACACACCGTACCTTTCAGGTGCCTACACAAATATAGGTAATAATAGAGATCAGTAGACAGCTGACCTTTTATATAATATATTATCTACATATTATACACATACTGGACATAGTATTATTATTACGATTATTATTTTATAATTTTGCGTTATCATCGTCCGGCGCAAGTTTATGTACTTAATCGACTATTGCGTGACATTTCTAGTACATGAAATATAACGTCATTATTTTCAATTTCAAATCTACGTGTCGTTTTTACAGTCCAGTTATAACAATAATATTGTGATGCCTACGTGATATAATAATAATAGTGATAACAGTATTATAAATGCACAGTTTAAAACCTACAACAATATTTAGCTATATTATTTAATATTATATTTAATACAATAAAAAGAAATAGATAAAGGGATAGGAGTCATAAAATGTTATCAAACTTTTTTTTTGCATTTTTCATATGTAATCAGTTCATTTTTGCGTCTACATCCTACAATAACACTAAGATAAAATTAAAATACATAATCACGATAATATATACAATATACCGATTACACGTAATATGATTATTTTATATCTGACAATGCTAATTGCATTTGATACAGTTATTAATATATATATATAACCTTGTATACCACACCACATACCTGTATATTACAATAAAAACAGTAAATAATAATAATAATAATAATAACAATAATAGTAATTAAAATGCTACTTATTTTCGTATTTAACAGTTTGAGACGTCTATAAGTTTAGTTCGGTACATATTTATATAAAACGTTTATTCATTTTCATCACAAACAATTACATATCATAATATGATGTAGACAACCATACAGTTTACAGCTACCCCGTCGACATTTGACGTAAGCATTAAATTGTAATTTTTATAATGTCATTGCCTCGGTAGAAACGTCGTGCCAGACACGGTTAATGAATAAAACAAACGGAATGTTATCTTTTGTTTTTTTTCACAATACCCTACGCTTGATAGTCATACTTTTAGTCGATAACTCGCAGCGGCCACAGTGTCGTATCAGAGAGAAATGTAATCTTTTTTGTGACGAACTTACTATTTGTTTTTTTTTACATTATGCAACGGTCGATAGAGGATATTATAATGACGGGTATGGAAAATGTTTCGGTAATGGAAAAAAAAAAAGAACTGTAACTAATCAGTTTTTTTTTTTAATAACGCTATATAATATAATTTATTTTTGCTTGGCTTATCAATGGCGGTTTGCTGTTTTTCACCTATTTTCTTTCCTTATTTTCTAAATTTTTATATTACATAATGTAATATAATACACAAATCTTCCCATCGGCATACGGTGATGAGTGCTTGTGTAGTTGTGTGTGTGCGTGATATTCAGACGTGGTACCATGCTATATTCTAATATATTATTTAGTATATTGTATGTACCTACTATAATATTATACTATTATAGTATAAAATAAGGTGTCTGAAATCGGATCACTTGCTCGAATGTGCGCCGTAAATGTTTATAAGATAATATTATGCAACTGAACAATAATAACGATAATAATACACAACTACACGTCTTAAACATCTGTAGGTACTATATACTAATATATTTTAATTTGTTTTTTTATTAATTTTTCTAATATTATATAACTTTTTATAGAGCAACACATTTTTCAGGCTCAGGCTCACTTTAACAATAAATATTTAAGTTATAAATCAAATATTTAAATTTTGATCAGACAAATACACACAAACACACACACACACACACACACACACACACACACATATACATACACATACACGTATAAGACGGCTGTCGTAATAATTGTCGACATTACCGTACCTGTATAAAATACTTACTTACATATAATATGAATTACACTAATAAGTTTACTCGTAGTTCAATTTTCCCACAGTTATGACGTGCTTCAAAGGCACTCATTTTTTTCTAAGTCGCAAAATTAACAACAAAATTGTGTACTGCCTGTTAAATGGATCATTCTGTACATGTGTATATAATGTATTATATTACAGTACGTGATTTAAATGAAAAATCATACGCTATATACGCGCTGCATATGTAAATTATTACATTACATGCGTATAATATTGATGTATGTTGAAAAAATGCGGAAAAAGTATTTTAACTCAAGTTGCAATATATTACGAAGAACAATATTCAGAATACAGGTTTTAAAATTAATCGGCCGAAAAAAAATTGTAAGCTTCTATCTTACTTTGTCACCATGGTGGATTTTAAATTTTCTAAACAATCGCATAATATACGAATATTATGCTTGTTTGTGGTGTGTTTTAAAGATTCAAGTATAATAATTGAAAACACCTCTGCTTAAATCGAGACTGTTGACTTAATGAATCTGAAATCCAAAGTTGTTATTTTCCATCCAGATAGCGTGCGGTCTAACAGTCAATCAGTAGCACTATATTCAATTTTTGTGCGATGTGGCAATTATTATTTTCTCCACGAAATTGTATCTCCCTACCTCGGTAAAATATCCCTAGTGAAAATTTACTCTTCGGTCACTAGTGAAATTTTACCGTGGCTTACATATAAAAATAAATATTAGCTCGTGATTTTTTAACAAACCAAAATTTGACCAAAGAGTAAATATTCACTTTAATGATATTTTACCAGTGGGCGGGGCTTACAACATCACCAAATGACACCGGTGCTGAATGAATGATTTTTCAATTGTACACGTCGTAAATATTATATTATTATATATTACACTGCTGCAGTATATGGATCGTATGTATAATATATTATTATATTGTACAGTATATATTATATGTCACGTGATTTGATCGGAAAATCGATGTAAATGTTATGATAATACTCGTATTATTCTCTAACCGCCGGAGTGATCGTTATTTTAACGCCATCGTATACTTGATATATGCGTAAAAAAAAAAGTCAAATTTTTAAAATTACACAGACTCTCTCGCGTTTTGCCCGTCGTCCATGATGCGTCATAATAACATGACATTCCGATCGAATCGCGTGTTTTAATAACATAACGTTTTTATTTATATAATTATATACATAAAAAACGTATGTCGGTATATAATATATGATATTGTTATAATGATAACATATTGTGTATAGTAGTTACAGTGTCGTCGTATCTCGTACTTAGCGTGTCGAGATATTTATATTATATTATATTATTCTATCGCTGTCGTTGTTGTTGTTATTATTATTATTATCATTATATATTATCATAATAAACACTGAACTTATTATAATGCCTTACTATAACTATGAATTGTTGTATTATGTTTATCAAATGACCATACGTGTGTATTTTTCAAGTGATGAGCAATTACCACCATCAGGCAGCCGCGGTCGCCGCCCAAGGTTTCGGGCCACCAGCGTCGCCGCACACCGGCGGCCCCGGCAACCCGCGGGCCGCCGCATTCCCGCCGGCCACGTCGCCCGGCCCCGGCGCCCCGTCCACCATGGACATGTACAGCTCGAACCCGGCCGATTACGTGCAAGCAGCGTCACCGCAACCGTCCGCGTTCCCCGCGATCGCCGTCTCACGTGCGCCCATTAATTACAATCCTGTAGGTATATAGTCCGATTTGCGTAAGGGTTTGTAACGATATAAAATTTACTTTTTTTTTTCTGTTTATTTATTTATTATTATTATTTTTTTTTTTACATTTCTCTCTTACTATTGACACAACACGACAACTACTGTACTTACCGGCCCATGTATACTATTATCGTGTGTGTGTGCGTACAAAGAGTCGGACTGCGCTTTCGCCCACCCCTAACTTGCGGCACAAGCGTAAATCAAATCGACTACGATACGTATAATTTATTCGTCGGCGAATAAAGCGCCGCGGATTTCAGGGATTCCGTGTGATAAAAAAATATATTAATGCGTCAATTCTACCGATCGCTTACTTATTCGCCCGTCACTATTTGAACACCTAATAAACCGTATGTAATTCATTACTTTTAATGTGTCTTCCACTCCAATGATACCCTTTACAAGACGTATATTATTATGTATCTATTTTTCATTATTTGACTACGACGACACACACGAAATATATCTCTCTTTCCCTAAGCGCAGTCTATCTTTTTATATGTTCATATATTACTGATATTACTTACAAAGTACGATCGTATTTTTTTTTTTTTTTTTTTATATCGTATCGACCAAAACGACAAACTAACACATAAAAACACACACACACACACATACACACACACACGCTCAATCGCACACATTTGCCTATATATTGTATATTTTTACGACGTACACTGTGTAGCTGCTGCCGTGTGACCGCCGACGGGAATAGGTGTCTCGTGAAAACGCCCGCAAACGGACTGCTGCAATAATTGTTGTTGTTGTTGTTGTTGTTGTTGTTGTTTTTGTTATTGTTATTATTATTATTATCTTAAGTGTGTGACGCTCTATACATTATAGGTACCCCGCACGATTCGCACTTTCCTCAGGCACATTTCCCGCACGCATTTGACTACCGTATTATTGTGTGTGATTATTTTTTAAATATAATAATTAAAATATGTTATTAAATAGGTAATAATATATTATATAAAAATCATGTATAATATTATCGTTTAAGCTAAGACGGAGTGGTCCGCTGTATTTTATAGTTTTCTCGATAGATTAGATTTTAGGTATACGTATATGGTTTAAACCTAATCTAACACTGCGGGAAAATCTCTGTGGACAACTATCTCGGGTACTCTTGTATGCACTCCGACAGACGACACGTTTTTATGCTTTTTTTATCGTTGGTTTTTACAGTTTTTAATTAAGTTTTTTTTTGCTTTGCTTATCTTGTCGTCCAGATCGCATTTAAAACACAATATCGCATTGTTAGTTTTGTCTAAACCATTTTTAAATTTTAATAAATATGAGATTGTTGGTACCACTCAAGCGCCATATCCACCTTTCGACAATGATTATACGTACGTATAGTAACAATATGTTTAGGACAAAGATATAATACTTTATACGACAGCATAGAGTTTGTTAAATAAAATAAAATTCTATACACATGATATTTTTGTTAATTTAAGCAATATAAAAACTATCGACTATTAATATAATAATAATAATAATAATATAATCTACTACTGGATGCTGAAAATATAATATAAAGTATACTACCCGGTTTGGTGGCTGTGTATTGATTTTGACCTTATATAATGAACGGATCAAGTCAACTCAACTCCTCAAATTGAAAATAACGTAATATTAATTTACTTATACAAAAATTTGAAATATTACGCTCTATCTCGTACCAACCACTTCAAAACCCAGCCTAGCCGAATCCCTCCATATTCTGCGGCAATACGCGCTTTCTCATACCCACCACATACATATATATATATATAATAAATGCCCAACTAAGGTCTCTACTTCACTTAACCCCTTCATACTTGTAGTAAATACGTCAGGAAGTATACGTTGATCATGTGTGAGCGCTTGTGTTATATTTAGTCGTGTCGGATTCCACGCGCGCGATACATTATTCAACTTCCATCATCACCGCCCTCGGTCGACGCGATAATTAATCACTTCACTGGGGGGTCGAGTAGTATGCCTAGTCTCCTCAGATACTCCTAGCTCGCTTCCCTTCCCCCGGGATTCCGAAATATTATAAATTAAAACACTGCTAGTAACGTATGTTATCGTCGTCGTCGTTATGGCGTCTGCTCACCTGCAAACTTTCCGACGTATTTCGAATCGCGTCTCTGTGACAAACTATTATAACTATTCACTCAAATTATATACATGATACACCTGCATACTACTATTCACGTTTGAGTTAATAAAACTCCCTAAATACACATATCCATTAACACTTATATTATATTATATAAAAATACATCCTTTGAAGCGATACCGACCGATACAATATGCTAAATATACAATATATTATTACCATATAGTATTATTATGTCATGTCCCTTTTCGAATTCCTGTGGTTAGCTCGTACATGTATAATAATAATAATGATAAAAATGATAATCATAATAATATACATTTGGTTTACCTATAAATTTTATTTTTTTCAATTCTTGTTACATTTTTATATTTAACAATAAATATTCTATACAATATTTAAAAAAATAATATTTCAATGACATGTCGTGTACGGTAAAAAAAAAAATACTATAAGCATTATTTATATATATCACAAGACTCGAATATCATCCTTTTTTTTTACCATTATATATACTTTAATAATAATATGTGCGCACTCGTTGTGTCACGTGCAGCTCACCTATTTATAGCGTATCAATTCTGGAACTCTTGCCCGGACATTACTGAAGTCTGCTCTCAAAAACTTTACTTTTTAAACGAAAAACAATAAGAGAAAAACTATAACTTATTATTATTTTCATGTAGACTATAGAGAGTCGCTGATGTTGCGATGTTGCTGGTCCGCAATGATAACGCGTTAATAATTAAAAAAATATAAGCGATAGCCAAAACCATATTTCTCTTAATTAATTTATTCTATATAGTATTTAATAACGGATTCTCAGTTAGTACTGCCAAGCTTTGTTTTAGTACAAAATAATTTAAAAATATATTTTATAATTACGTGTTTTAACACAGAAAATAAACTTGTAAAACTCGTGGTGTTATAATATGTATAACTAATTCCTTACTGTATTATTATATAGTAAAATAATATTCGGTTTTAGCAACATTTATAATAATATAATTTCTATTTATCAATTTGTATAAACATATAGTTTATAATAAATGTATTTTTTTTTATTAAGTATTTTTTGGACATCAATATTACACACGATACGACTAACTGTCTACCTACATAAAATACCTTCCAAGCGATCATTTT
The DNA here is from genome assembly GCF_020882245.1 of Rhopalosiphum padi. Classification (NCBI taxonomy): domain Eukaryota; kingdom Metazoa; phylum Arthropoda; class Insecta; order Hemiptera; family Aphididae; genus Rhopalosiphum; species Rhopalosiphum padi. The sequence continues at coordinate 75,161,003 of NC_083598.1, forward strand.
ATTGTAATTCAATACATACATGAATCAAAAAAAAAAATAAATAACTTATTATTAGAAAATTAGAAAATACGTCAGAACTTTGATTTGCATTTATAATATACGAACACATCAAATTGAATAAATTTTTTTTTTTTTTTTACTGTTAAGAAAAATATAAATGAATAAATCATATATTATTATATTTGTCTACTCACAAACAAATCGTTTTCTTGACACAAAGCTACAGTCACCAGCCTCCCCCTTCGCATATCTTCACTTCAAACACTATTAAGTCATCATTATTATATTTTACACGAATTTCGAATGAGTGTGTATACTGAATATTCGTATCCCTATTAAAAATGCGAAGTCGAAGATTTCCATTTAAATTAAATCTCGATGTACTAAATATTTCGTTTTTCCTTAAATATCACGTATGAAACTATATTATTTTGAATTCATAATATTATAGAAATGAAACTGGCATGCATCTAGACCAGTGACAATATTTTACAGTATAAATGAATATTTTTTTTTTTGCATGAGGTGACAAACATATACCCCCGCCATAACCCAAAAGCATACCCGATAAAAACAAAAAAAAAACGTTTATATAATGAATTAATGAAGTAATTAATTTTAATTATAATTAGTTCAACGTTGAAATGACGTTTCTAATAATAAATAACAACTCGTCAATAGATTCAATTCATCGAGAATAATAGTGCCAGCTACTTCACTATATACTCATGTAGCAAAATTGCCTATACATTGCGCCGACCAACAAATTTAAATATAATACTATTATTATTTATTACTATAATACAAATATCGATATTAACTTTACTATATTATTGTTTAATGAAAAAAGAAACCATTCACCACTATAGTGCGTTTTAGACAGGACCATTGATGGATTTTCCTATCGTTTTTTTTTTTTTTTTTTAATTAATTAATTATATTGTTATACAAAACAATTTATTACAAACTACTATATAGTACATTAATTGTAGATGGAAAAACAAATTTATTACTAAAAAAAATTAATGCAAATATTGGTATAAAGATTCAAAAATTTAATCTTTCAATAAATGAATATGTATTAATTGAAAACTATTCAATATACGTTTAAGGTAAGGTTATGCGCGCCTCATTTGACTAACTACCCTCAAAGCCGTCACTGATCTAGACATTCACTGCAGGGAATATTAGTATACCGTATATTATTATAACATCTCATGGTTTAATATTTTATAAACTTTCATAGAACCTTCGATAACACATTAAATTATTTTCAAGAGAAATTTCTGCGTTGAAGACGCGTAATTCAAATCAGATCGCATTACAAAATCGTTATTAATTATTATTTAACGCACGACTGGCAGTGACGAATGTGTGTATTATATACATATTACTCTAATCTGATGAAGCATGACAATGAAATATCCCTCAAACCGGAAAATAATCTGCCTTGATTTGAATCACAAATAAATGTTCTCTTATTTCGACAATTTATTCTAATTTTTAAACACTGTCTGTTAAACTATTTCTTCTTTAAGCCTTCGTTGTCGTCGTCCTCGTCCACGAATAATCCTGAGAGCATGAAATAATATAGAAAAGTATTTTAATTAAATAATTAAAGATCGAAATAATATAAGACAAGTATGTTTGGATTTTTATAATTTTTTTCTACATTTGAGATAAATATAATGTATTTTAGGTTAGGTGCTGTCAATCCAAACATATGAAGTTATTATATATCAGACTGATATTCACATGCATTTTGTATTTATTCTATTATATATCTCTTAATATACAAAACTTTCGAATAACTTTTAGTATCTAAAATGACGTATAATATACTACTATTATGCAATATAAATACATAAGCTCGATTGAAAACAGGCTCTATTTATACGGCTATGCCGCTTAGTAACTAAATTTTTTTAAACGTTTTAACTTGTGGCGCATGAATGGTACGAAATTAATTAACCCAAAATATTTTTAATTACCTATTCTCTACACAACGCAAATGTGACCGATTTGTCTAGACTTCGTGTTCGAATGAAGGTTGTGTTAAGGATTATAATTATCTTATTATCTTAAAATATTAAACGACACATTTTGTTGAAATTATTATCATCATTACGTGATCTATATCACAGCATGTTTAAAATACCCACACATATTCAGAAATTTAATACATATAAATATATAATAAGTTGTAATGTCAAAACATACCACGGAAATTTCAAGTAACATCGTGTTGTCGATCGGTTGTGTTTATTTGTTTGGCTTTTATTATCAACAACACGACACATATGCATATACAAACACACATTGCACACACACAAACACACACACACAAACGAATACATCTCTATTTTTTTCATTATTATAATTATTATTATTTATTTAATTTTTACTGACCAGTATCTTTTTTTTTTTCAGGGGCCTTTGATTCCGGCCGCTTTTACCAATGGGTACCACTGAACAACGCTAGAGTCAATAAATTTCTTCCATCGTAAGGTCATTGTTGTTCATTCATAAAAATCTCACCGTCCAATCATTGTTTTTTTATTTATTAAAAATAAATCATAATAATTTATTTGTATTGATTATTTGTTTGACGTTTTGTTTTTATTATTTTATTACAGGTTGACCGATATTAGTCGCCCCTATGCGTGTGATTGACTCAATAACTCACAACTATCACCAGAGATATATATATAAACGTCTCACTCACTCTCACTTACACCAAAGGTTTTCTTTCTCAATAATGCTATTAATAATAATCGTTTCTATATATTATATAATAATTATAATGATTAAAAATTTAAAAAAAAAACATGTTTTATTATATTAATAATGTTTATATTATGATAACAAATAAAAAAAAATAATATATAAGATAATTACATTAAAGAAAAAAAATTATTATATTCGTTTTTTTTTTTCTAGGGTTTTTATTATTATATAAATGAAATTACCCAAAATATGTAAATTTAATAATATTACTTTAATACTTATATTATATAATAATAATAACTATACCTAAACTAATTATAATCTCTGAACGATAAATCAAACCAGGAAATCAGAAAAAAAATTGTCGCGTGTTGCTCATTATAATTATAAGGGCGCAGCCGTATAATAATTGTAGAATAGAAAACAATCAAGACCATCTATTAAGATCTCATAGTGAATTACACACACAATATAAAGGTAGTAGTAATAATGAAGAAAACTGTTATAATATCAACTGCTGTCGAATCGACAAATATTTCGCGATACCGTAACAATATAACTCATAACAATAATGCGTATAATAATATTATGTACCTATGGTATGAACTACGATAGGTATATAATTAATATTATTAAAATCAAATTTTCTTTATCGAGGTGATTTTATTACTTCGATCAAATGCTATGTCTACTTCCTAGGTCAAATGCGCTTCGACACTGGACGATTCGGCGTCCTACTATTAACCTCCATATACAAAATACCTGATCGATTCATTGATCGCGACTCGTGACGACATTCGATGTCTTGTTATTATTATTACCTAATCACATTTTTATTACCACGGAAACTGGTTCAAAACTACATTTATTATACATCTTCATTTTTCTCGTCCTATGCTATGAAAAAAATGACAATTAAAAATACGCGTCATAAAATAGAAAACATTTTAAAACGTAAAAGTTTATCGATCGAGCACACTACTAAACGATATAAATTGTTTATAAGTTTAATTTTTAGGTTGATTATATTAATAATATAATAATTATTATTTACGTATTTATTGTTTATTTACTATAATAATACATAATGGAAAATTATAATTACTTATCGAACCGACGGGTAAATGTTTTATTATTATAATGGTTATAATTATAATAATCACACGATGACGGACACTCGTCATGAGTGTAATTTTTTTTTTGGTTTTTTATAACTATAATATTATAATGGGCCACAATAATATTTTTAATTCACCTCTCCCTCAAATAAAATACCACCACCGCCTCCACCATCAATACCTCCACTTTCACCGCCACTAATTTGATGTGTGAATTATTTACGGTTTTATTTTTTTTTTCGTTTTTGCTATTTCATATTTATTTATTTACGGTGATAATCAAATTTTTGTTTTATAAATATAATTATTATTATTTCGTTTTTTTTTTTTTTGACGAACAATTATTATGATAAACCAATAGACTATATTATATTATAATTATTATTATCATTATTATTATTATTATTATTATTATTATTATAATATGTTTGTTACGTATTTTTAAAATTATTCTTTGTCATTGATTTTTTTTTTCGTTTTTTCGTTTTCTTTTTTTTAATTTGTTATCAAAATATTGAATTAAATATAATTGTTGTTATAATATTATTGTTATTACGGTTTTAAAACGTATCTTTAAATTAATAATAATATAATTCGTCAATAGTTTAATTTAACATTACATATACATATTATAATTTTTCTTTTCTTCTTTTAACTTATCTTAAATATGACCAAGTGTATTTTGTTTGTTTTTTTTTTTTGGATTTCCCCACTTTCCCAAATCCCCACCCTACCCCGTTCGAATAAATATAAAATGTATTGTATTATAATATTATACAACACAATGTATTTATAATATTTATGAATAATTACAATTATAATAGCTATATATAATAATATAAACGTTCTGTTTCTTTAAGCATATAACACCAATCAATCACATAGTCCATACAATAATATAATGTGTTGTCATCTGTACCGTGATTTGTTATATATATATATATATATATATATATATGCACTCATATATTTAATATTTTAGTATTGACCGTGTTCAAACGACTGTCTATTTATGAGTACATTTTACCTATAATATATAAAATACAACATTTACGGCGTGAATAAAAAAAATGATTATCCGCATCATTTTCGCGAAGTTTAGTTTTATGAAAAATCTGCTTCGTTCGTTATTGTCTTGCGACCGTTTTTGTGCGTGAACAGCTGAAGTTATCTCACAAAAATAGTTTCCAAAAATCTATCTTACGAAGGCCGATCATACATGTTCGTGCAGATAAATACGCATCTATATCGTGTCATATTTTCTTAAACTACTTCAATGTTCCCACCACTACTAACACTACTCTCGTACGCATACACGCAAGAGCTATATTTTTTTCTAAGATTTGTCACTCTTAAAATAATATAACTAAATTATCAGACGCTCACCGCCGAGCATTATCTTAATCCTCCTCCTTTTCCTACTATTTCATTATGTGACGTCGTGCCCTGATCGTGTATCAACAAACAACAACAACAACAACAATAATAAAAAGGAGAAGAAGATCAATAACATTTGATCTTTTATCATAGACTATTTTATGATCTAAACATTTTATAATTAATTTTATGAATAGTTTGTAAATAGGAAGGCCACTACTTCACGCGCCGAAATCTCAAACGCCACATCGGGTGTTTTCATTATCCATAATTCGCGGTCAGGCACGTTACTAGACGATATTTTTTTGGATGACATCGTCTTTTCACATTCATTAAGTATAAAAGTATAATACCAGTGATCGAAATAAAGTACATGTTATTCCACATAATTCTGTTCACATATTTCAATCCTCTAAAAAAATTTCATTAAAAAATTAATCTGCCCTTACAATCAATTTCATAAATGTGTTTTATATTTCGTACTCGGGTGACTAACCCGAGTATATATTTATTTTATATTTAATGCAAATGATTAAAAATCAAAACTTAAAGTTATATTGTTGATATTAGATTACATTATTTGAAATACACGTTATACACGTAGGTGGCTCGTTTTAATATACTTTATTGTACCTATTGCAGACAAATCATGATTTTATTCATCATTAAATACATACATTTCACGACGGCTTGGCTGTATTATAATAAAATTCTAGTTATATTCCACGAAGTGACTTGCACATCCGTCAATACACCTATCCAACTATCGGAAATGATTATGGCGTTGTTTGTTTTTATTTATTTTCATAGATTTGATGAATTTTCCATAAACTTTTTATTTTCATCGACGTTTTCCATTAATGTTATTGCAGTAATTGCGTGAAATTATTTTTATAATGCTTTCCGATTCCCGATGAAACTGTTTAGTAAAATATTATGTTAGACATTTTTTTGTGCTAGGGTATGTTTATTTTTTCAACATTTTTGAATATCATGATTTTGCAATTATTTAAAAAATGGCTCGTTTTCACGAAAAGATTCCGGACCCTAGCTTTAGACTAAAAACAAACATAAGTCCCGCTATTTAATATAATATACTGGCGGCTATAATACAAAATGTGATGTAGTTGTTTGAGTTAGTCGTGAAATCTGTGGATTATTATTGAAGAGTTTAATTATAATTTGTAGTAGGTACGCAATTTATATGGTTTTCCATTTAAAAAAGTACACCAGCAATATAATAATATTTTTCTTTACATAATATCAATATACTTAACAATGCTACTTCATCAAATCACATCTTCAAAACATTCCTACATTAAATTCAGACTTTTCTATTTAATATTTAAACTACGATAAACGAAATCGAAAAGCGTTTATATTATTTTGAAATAAATATGATCATTGGTATACAAAAATAAAATGAATACCCCGATAAAATAAAATGAAAAAGCTTTTTTGTAAATAGAGTAAAAATGCTTTACGAATAAAATAATAAACTTATAATAACATTATTAATAAAAATATGTACTTATATTACTAACGATAAATTATATTTGAATAATATTGTGTACATATTTTCGTATCTAATTAATTTATATTAAATCTACAATCTACAATAAATTGTAGAAACATTTTTAAATATTTATATATATATATATTATATATAAATCATTATTATTTATTACCTATTACATTTGTCACTATGACTAAATAAAATATAATATAATATAATATAGCTATAAATAATAAATTTAAATAATAATTTTTAAATATATATTAGGTATATTATTAGATTATAACCTATTTTAGGCACACTCACACACGCGCGTGTTTGTAGCATTGTGGTTCATTATAAAAAACAAATCGCTCTTGTATTGCTCTATTATAATATAATATACGATTGCTTTTAAAATATTAATTTATACACTGTTGAGTGATTTCATTTATAATTATAACGATTTTTCTTTTTTTATTTTTAACATGTGATATTCATTATTAACATTACGTAAGACTAATAAAATATGTATAAAAAAAAAAATTCGCTATACCTATGTATTGAACCCGTTATGAAATGTATTCTCATTTTTTTTTTTTTTTTCGGTTACTGGGCCCCCGTAAAGGAAAATACAACAATAATTGATTCAAACGTTTGTATGTTATTTTAATAGGTAAATATTTCTAGACACATACTAATTATAATTTATAGCCATATTAATAGTATTCCTTACTTTTTAGGAACTATATCGTAGAATTTTCATGAAATTAACTTTATACAGTATTGTATAGTCAAGTTATTATTTTCCCTTTTATTTGAAAATATTAAGTTATATATACACGATGCGTTTGATATAATTTAATATTATAATATTTACAAAAGGATAAAAGAAGCTCAATTTTTTTTTAACACTAACGATATTTTATATTTTGTCTTGAAACTTTAAACTACCTATATACCTACGTTTGCATCGTACATTCTATCCCATTCCCTCTAACCAAACCCTCTCCCTCCTCTCTCTCTATATATATATATGTATATTGTATGCATACATTTAGAAGTAAATAAGTAAGTCGCACACCTATGCCATACGGTATAATATACATGTTATATCCGATTTCGACCCAATAATGATATATATAATATGTGAAACTTGATAATAATATTGACGAGATTTTTATACAATCTTTGTCTAGTAACAATGGCAATTCAATACCATATCAATGCTAAACATCTGAAACTAATGTTTAGCAATTTATTATGGCAATAATTAGCGTATAGTAGTATACACGATTTTTTTTTATATAATATATATATATATATGTATAATTATATACATTTTATATATACATAATATTATAAACTTATGGTACCAATAAATAAATGAATAAATATGTAATATTATACTATGTTATGCCGCAATAAAACGCTGTGATTCTGATGTGAAATCCGGTACTAATGTGTGCGCGCGCAAGTGCGATTTTCAAGTTTTTTTTTAAATATATTATCGAACACTGGTAAATTAAAAACAATATAAGATTTATATTATTAACACGTTTATGACTGTTGTAAAAAATGTACTTATTTTTTTTTTTTAATCCATAAACGTTTTAAACTTATTATTATACATCAAAACGATTTATAGAACTATACATATAACTATACGTATTTAATAATAAATTATTACTTTAAATCTGTAACTAAATTATTGATTATTATTATTATGGTTATAACAATATTACTGTAATTTTAGTATATATTATTATAATTATACATATATATTTTTTTTTTATCTTTCATACAATGTGTTTAACTGCAGTGTTATCGATATTATTATTGTACAATGATTTATGTCGATTGTCGAGGTCGGATCGAGAGCGTATACAAATGAAACAAAAAAGACAAAAATTAAATTTTTGCGTTTTTTATAAATTATATATATACACACATATATATCATAATGAAGACCTTGGTAATTAAATAATACCTATGTATATTATACACACTACGAAAACGTTTTGCAGGACATTGCAATTTTTGAGTAAATAATTATCAATTAATCAATTCAAATTTATAACCGTACTAGTTAATGACCTATATATTACAATTCTTAAACTATACTTTCGTTATAAGAAACTATATTATGTTACTATATTATTATGGTTATTATTATTATTATTATTATTATTATATATTAGATTTTAAATTGTTTTTTCCTTTCAATGTCATATAATAAAATACATTTAATATAGAATAAATACTACCTGTATACCTATATTTTAGTGCTATTCAAATAATATATATATATATATATATATATATATGTATATGTATATGTATATATATAATACGGAGAACCATTTACTTGGTCGTATATACTTGTATGATCTATCTAATACAATTAATAAATATTATAATATAATGTATAGTAAACAATATTTAAATTCCACAATAATGGTATATAATTTTGAATACGTTGAATGATATTCCGACATTTATTTCTGATATTTTTGGTGCGTTTGCCGTCGAAGAAGATTAAGGGTAATATATTATATTACGCACGATATTTACCCACGCGTTTTTTTTTTTGTTTTTCTCATTACCTTAACGATTCAAATAAACAAATTTAAATTTAAATAATTTACAAACTCGCACGAGTACATCGTGCAATAATATTATAACATATTACATAATACATAACCAACACACACGCGTAGGTAAAACGTTTTAAGACGAGGGATAATAATATATAATCCGTGTATATACACATACCTAGGTATTAAACAACAATGACGTCGTATAACGTTCGGGATTTACCGGAAAGCCTCGAAACGGACGACCGAAATCTGTGTGACCGTGCTGCAATAAATGCCTACCTCGTACAATAATAATTATACAGACATTTCATGTTATAATATTTCTACCAAACGCGACATTTGAAACTGTCGTTGTTTTATAGACTCGGATAACAATATAACATTATGCACACAATATTACGATACGATGAAATTATAATACCTTCGATTCGTTCCAACCTCGTAAATCCGACAAATCACGCGCGCCGCACATTCATCCAGTTCCCGTTTAATTATACTTACCTCCACATAATATAGGTACCACGCACTCGCGCACACCCCTCCACCTGCATGTTTTCATAAAATTGATAGTATCCGCGCGACGACACTGCGCCGTGTAGTCATGACGATTATAATAAAATGTTTATAATAAAAAAATTCACAATAAAACAAAACACGGTCGCGACGAAAAACAAACAAAACAATTTTATCAAAAGATAATTCTATACGATTTGATACTCTTAGCACGTTGTGCTACGTGTGTGCGCGTCCCGTTTGTATATAATACCATTGTTGTAATTATACGCACGCACAACTTATTACTGAAGCCCACCATGTGTAATAAAATATTTAAATATAAATACAGTATAGGTAATTATTTATAGAGAAACGCGTATGCTGCGTATTGTGTTTTTTTATTAATATATAATTTAACACATATTGTAATGTATTGAAATTATGTTGTATACGTGTAACAAATGCGAGACGGGTCGTCGGCGGAGCTTTCATTAATTATTATTATTATTAAATTATTCGAAAACAATGCTTAATAACATAGTTCTTATTATAATAAAACGTACATAACGTATTAACGTTATATATAAATAATATGGTATAATAAATAAATTTTGTACAAAATGTATTATGTATATATATAATTTATACATTTATATATATATATATATATATATTATCTACTTTAAAGTTGCTTACTTTTAAGTTCTTATACAATATATTATTATATAATCATTATCAATGAACGGTAACTATGATTAAAAATAAAAATATTGTTTCACGTTTAAAGACGTATGTGTGGTTTTATTTTTGTTTTCACAGATACTTATACTTTTCCTATTAAATGTTCTCAAAACAGTTGAATAATAAGTCCTTACAAAATTCGTCTGCATAAATTTACTGAGACTCGAATGATGACCTTAAATTTCCAAATATTTATAATAGACATAAATCAAATAGCTTTGATAAATCGAAAAAAAAAATTAACAAAACCAAAATACATTTTTCTGACGTGAGTTATAATTTATTGTTTTGATTGAAAGGTATTATAAAAAAAATACTGTTTTTATGAACTATTATTATACAGAGAATGAAATACTTTAGGAAAATGTACAAACACGGGTATGGGGGATTATTTTGTTTATTAATTACATAGTATAGCATTGATCAAATATCAAATTATAATAAATTTCCAATAGCTTATATATTTTATTTTTAGAACAATTTTGGTTCTTGTGGATTTTTTTACTTACATTTTTGTTTCAAAAAATATGTATACATAATATATATATATATAGGAATTACGAGCATGAAAATAAAAGTTTTGAACAAATATCCAACATTTTTTTATTAATAATTATATTATATTGGTTTTTATAATCGGCGATTATATTATTTTAATCATGGAATTAATTCAATTTTGGTGAAAACTAATAAAGATACCCAAATATACTATAAAATAGAGTTCTACCTCCAACCCACCACTTTAAATTTAGTGGTATCAAAAAGTTTTATCGAATCTAATCATTTTAAAGTTTATTGCATCAACAGTTCCTATCTGCAAAACTTTTAGTTTTTCAAAACGACATTTACTATGATAATTTAAATGTTTAAACTTAATGGTTATTAATTTCATTTAATCGCGAAAGTAATTAATTCAATCTTCGGAGTATAACTTTCTTGGTGCTTTCCGTTAGGTTTATCTTTACTTTATAATAGGTGTGTGTGTGTGTTAAAGTTAAACAAGATAAACTGGTAAAAAAGGATATTTTAAAAGTAGGTTCTCTGTAAACTGTAATATCATTTTAAAACCACAACACATGTAAGATAATAGTATGACATTAATTAGGTGCAATAGTAAAGTTATTTAAAATAATATTCCGATGAAATGTTTTAGTATAAAATGTTTTATTACATTTTTAAATAAAAAATTCCTAATAAGTAACAGTCTAAACACTTCAAAATTCAAATAATATTACTATTAAAATAATATCTAACCTGACCTAACCAAGTATGCAATTCAAGTATTATCAAATAAAATTGGAATATGTAAACTACGCATCGTCGTATTATAATTATTTATAGTGATAGATGTTGACAGAATTGCTTTATAAGTATGTTTTTATTACCAATATGTATTTTAAAAACTAAAAACTTTATTCGTTCAAAATCTACTATAATATATTTAATTAAAAATAAAATAGGTGGCACTTATTAACATTCATAATTCGCATTTTAATTAGGCTCGTCTTTGTTTAGTGGTAAATAGTGTGTTGTATTCACAATTGTACAGCACAGCGTTAAGGCTGTGCAAGTGAACTAATTCATTTAACTCATTAATAAAAATTAAACTAAGAAAAATGTCAATTATTTTGAGGTTAAATAGACTTATTACAAAATTTGTCTAAGCAAATAATTTTTAAAAATACCAAATTTAAATAAACACAACTACTTAATATATTGTAGATTTTTTAATAAATAGAATAAACATATAAATTAATATATAGTCTTGTAAAAACTATTATACCACCGTAAATTCGAAATTTCAATGTTAAAAAAAATGAAAACATTTTAATCTTATTTTATTTATATAATATAAATTATATTATTATACTTAGGTATATACGTACTATATCACATACTTAAAGATTTAAACATCAGATTATTGTATTTAATTACGACAGTATAAAACTTAAAAATATGTATATTTGTTTACTTTATTTAAGTAGGTACTGTGTTTATAAATTAAAATTAAAAGACCATTATAATTTTAAGTATAAGCTAAACTTAGTAGCTAAACGATACGTATTATTTTATTTTTGTTTGATGTTGGTAAGTACTATAATTAAAACTCCACGATGACTCATACAATTCATTAATGTATTATTATGTATTATTAATGTATTATGTAATTGATAAATTACAATATCTATGTTAGCATAGTATGGATGCGTACTACGGTTATCATAATATACAATAAAATATCCTATACAAATTTTCCGATGTCAGAATTTAGTTGATTTTGTATTTATGTAATAATATTACCGTTAAAAATATTGCCGATTATTCAACGACCATGTCCGTGATTTTAGGCGCATGTCAAATAATCATAATGGCAACTACTTCAATACCGACTGATGTACTGCAGCCAGTATACACAGGGCTAATTTCGGCTAAAGACTAAAAATCCCCTTCTAAAATAGCAAATTTCCAATATAAATAGTATTGTGGATGTCGCGACCAGGACAAGAACGGGTATTTTTTTTAACTCAACCCATTTATAGAACGGGTAAAATCGTCTTTGCTGTATTGACTCCGATCGTTTTTCCAGTTATCAATAAAACGCATCATATATATTTAGCAAATAACACGCACGTCCATTTACACGTTTAAAGTTGTATAGTTTTTGTTAGGTCCTTTGTTTTCCAACAACGTATAATATTATGGGTAGTGTCTTCACTTAGTGTATCATCAGCAGTCGTAGGGATGTCGAATCGATGATGTCTCGTGTCGGGATTTCACCACCTACGCACATATATTTATAATTTATTGTATATTATTATGTATTGCTCGTCCTATGAGTGGTCATTATTTCCGAGGTCGTTACGTGCCACCACGCCGTGTAAACACGCGTAATATTTTACAAAATGTTTTGGGAAGAATTCCAATCACGAGCCACTATCTCGTGAAATTTCCATAACAACAGGTTGGACGGCCAAACCTTATCGGATGTTTCGGCGATATCTGTGTGAAAATGATAAAAAAAAAAAAGTAAACTAAACCGTGTCCATAAATAGCTGGTCGGACATGCCAGACACAACACAATACGTTGGTACGCGGTCCGATCAAAAACGAAGAACACGAGTCGAACACCGCAAATACGCGACTCCGCAAACAGCGACTCTCACTAACGATAATATTATAAGAAAATATTAAACTGTCACACAGCTTCACCAGGCCATCTGCAGCCGCGATGACGACGCATAGTCGCTGTGGCCGCCGTGCCGTCGGATGCGCACTAGTAGCCATCGTGGCCGCCGCCGTGTCAGTGGCCGGTAAACCACACCAGTCCTTTACGCAGGACGACTACGCAAGAGCGATGCTCGCGCAATACTTCCCCGCGGCCGCGTCATCGAGTGTGATCGAACTAACACCCACGGAACTACCCGAACCCGCTTCCTTCCGGTCTAGCAGGTCCGGCGACCGCTGGACCGGCGCTTTAACGCCGTCCGTGCTCGTCGCCAAACCACCACCCACGGGAGCCAAACTGCCACCACCGGCCGCCCACGTGGTGGACGGTGTGCAGCCTAAACACGGCGTCGCAGACGTCCACGTGGCGGTGGCGGCAGTGGCCGTGCCGTGTAAGGCGGCCGTCGCCGACGGGGTGCGCGTCAACGACACGTCGTCCGCGGTCACTGTCGAGAAGCTGGCCGCGTTCTACGAACAGCTGAAGAGCCAACAGGAGACGCTTGCCCGGCAACAGTTCCAGCAACAACTGTACGAGCAGCAACAGCGCCGGCAGCAGGAGTTCGCGCTCGTCCAGCAGCAGATCCAACAGCAGTACTACCAACAACAGCAGCACGCCATGCTCATGCTAGACCAGATGCGTAAGAATCCGGCGTTCGTCAGACAGCTGGCGGCGTTCGTCGACCACAAGACCGCGCTCGGCGCCCACAACGGGACCTCGGCCGAGCAGCACGTGGCCGCGGCTCTACCGGAAGTCGCAGCCGGTAGCGGTAACAATGGACTGCCGCCGCCGCTACGCGAGAAGGACCAGAGCATCGTCAACCACATGGACGTGGGACGGGAAGACTACGAAGACGATGATGGCGCCAAGCATTTAGACGCCAGACAGGCGGCCCGGCAGTCGTTCGCCTCCTCCTCCGACGGACACCGAAAGGCGACGACGTTCGACGATGACGACGACGACGACGACGACAGCGAAGCCGATCCCTCGACCAAGTCCGAAGACGGTCAGACCAGTACGGAGAAGGAATAGAATATATACACCATGGCCGGTGCGACTGAGGCGATAATACTATATGTACACACTATGACACGTCGCATAGTATGATACATAGACCTGTCCTATTACTGTTTAGCCGATTAAATACGGTACCTACTGTAATACTGTTATTTTAATAAATTATTAAATTATTTCGTTTTAATATTAACTGCAGTGAATCTAATAGTATATTATTTTTTCATTGTATCGCTATTGTTTAAATACTATACGTAGCTATAATAGTTATGCGACTGTGGCATTAATTACGGCTTGACCTGATATTCTATAGATGGCGAGGTCTGTTAAACAATGTAAAATTATATATTTGGTTTCGACTGCTATGTCGTTAATCTTAATAGTAAATAATATGTTATATTATGAAGGTATTTATAATTTTTTTTCTAGACAAATGTACTAATTCAAGTATACTGAATATGTTAGCTAAGTAAAATAATTTTATTTACACTTGTACAACACAATAATACAATTTATATAGCGAATATCATATATGTTTTTATTTAATATACAATATGATTTTGTGTGCAATACGGATTTTTGCATTTGTGTGGAATGCGACACGTATTATTCAATATTATGATATATATATATATATATTATTATTTTTTTATATTATTCTTTATTGATAATGAAGTGATTTTAATTATTCCATTGGAATATAAATTGATAAAAATGTTTCTTATGAATAATTATGGTACTTATACATGTAAAATTACGACTCCCAAAACTTGGAACGGGAATATTTCCTGTCATTCCAAGGGCGTCATCGAAACAATAAAAAAATTAATTAAATTTTAGATTCTGAACGGAGTGATGAATGTATTGATTTTACAATGATGTGTGTTTTTTTTTTTTGTGTCTGTCATCACTTTTTGAAGTAGTAATAATGCTTCGATTTTTGAAAAGAAAAATTCATCTAGTTGGTACTTTGGGGGATCAAAAGTAAAAAATTTCGAATAGTTTTCAAAAGCGTCGGGAAAAAACCCTGAAAAAATTACGGAAAAACGGGAATTTTTACGCATAACCACTTTTTGACAAAATCGATTTTTTGATTTTGCTGTAACTCAAAAACGAATCATTGTTAATACTTGAAATTTTCACCAAATGTTTATATTAGCGTTATATATTTACGATTAAATTTTCAAAATATTTAGAATTTTTTTAAGCTACTTATAGACAATTGAAATTTTTGACTTTTTTAAGTTTTTTTTCTTAAAATGTCGATAAAAAAAATTTGGCTATCCAAAAAATCTTTAAAATTTAATACAAAGTTTATTATAAGTTAAACTTATTGTAGTAAAAAAAAAATCAAAAATCGTTTGTCACAATTTTTGTTTATAAGCATTTAAAGTTCAAATATTTATACAAAATATATCAAAATCGCGAAAATTTGCAAGGAATTTTAAAGTTGAAAATTCATAAAATTTTTGTGAATTATACTTAAGGTTAAAAAATCCAATACAAGGTTAGTTTTCCTTTAAGTAAATGTAAAAAAAAAATCCAGCGTCAATATAGAAAACATTTTATGAGCGTATGAAATTTAATTTTTTACGAAATCGCATAAAATAACGATAATATATTACAATTTAAATATAAGTAATAACAATATAATATATCCAACTAATTATCATTGACTGACAAATCATCTCCGTTCAGAATCGTTTTTCGTATGCAATGATACCCGTCATTGCATTTAAATTTAACACATCCACACGACCAGTGACCACTTTTTTTAAATTAACTATTATTCTTGAACAGCGAGTTACGTATTTCTTCATCTTTCATATTTATTTTTTACTTAAATAACTAAATATGATTTTTGACTAGTTTCTCTTTTTAATTTAATATTTTAAATATTTTATAATTGAATCTTAAGTTTACCAGTTTACATTGTTTACAAACATCACGAATGATTCACGATATATCTCCCGTTGTATGATTTCACAGTTATTCTTATTAAATACTTAAAAATTAAACTCTATTGTAAAAAACAATTATTACTTATTTTGTGTTTTCATTTATTAGTTAAACACTTTGACAAAAAAAACTAAATATATTATTAAAATAGAATATTATATAACATATTGTTTAGAAAATATTTTTACACTTTTTACTGTACATTTTTTAATATTTCAAAGGAAGTCCTAGACAATTTCATTCTCATGCATTTTTCTACCTTATGTGCATACATTTAGCAATATAATACAATGTATAATTTTAACTTGATAAGATTTAAAAAATGATGCAATTTAAATATTTTAACTCCAATTGGCAATTTGATAGGATAATAATAAGTATTTTACATATTTTAATCAAATAAACTAAAAGAATAATCATAAATTAAAAATAATAATCGATAATTCTAATAAACGGCTGGTGTAGGTATAAAATTACTATTATTATAATAATATAATAAATTATTATTAATACATTTTACATATTTATAATGATTATATACAGATTGATTCTTTGATCATTAAATACTCATTATTTCAAAATGTGTTGATTTTTTTACAATTTTTTTTTTCAAAATGTTTAGGTTCATGCTTTTCTAAAACTATACAATATTTGAATTTATTTCACCCTTATATTTAATAGTAAAATCACTATCAACTTTTGATTTTCAAATAGCAACCTATACTTAAAATGTCATAAGATAGTAAGGGTATTTTTTATGAATTATTAAAAAACTTATTTTTTTCAGTTTTTTATCATATAATAAAATATAATTGTTTAAAATATATATCTATGTATATATTATATATATGATTATGTATTACATACAATTTATGCTAAACCCACTGTTTACAGTAATACATTATTTATTCAATTTCAATGTACATACAATCTCAATAGTATTATGCATCAAATACTTACTTATCTAACAAGTGAGCATTTATCGTTATAGGCGGTTACTTTTACAATTTTACAAAGATTAAATGCATTTTAAATTCATATTTTACCATTTATCATTGTATTTGTGACAACTGTTTTCGCACAAACACCTGAAATCGTTTAAATACATAAAGTACATTAGTCCTAATCCACACAAACGACCTACACAGAGGAATTCAACTCGTCATTCGTTAATGAGGTCGTCAATGTTGTTGTATAACACTATCTCTTGATAATATTCGAAAAATAATCATAAGTCTTTTTATAACTTATATACCTATTGTTTGCGCATTATTGTTCAACTGTCGAAGTAATGTTGACAGTTTCGCGCAAAACTATGTAAAACATTTGCATGCCGATCATCGATTTGTATACATAATATTATATTATTTGGAATGTATTATTATTTATAACGTCGACCTGGTCTACTTTCGGCGCTTAATTATTATTAAACAATACACGGTTTACCTATACCTACCTAATATCACATATTTTGCAGTTTCGTAATACGCGTCCGTGTTGAATGTTTAGTTTCGGGGACCGAACGATGGGTGTTGCGAAACGGTTTCCCGTCGGTCAGCACATTAATTTGTTTTGTTTACATCGGCACACGACCGTCTTCCTATATATATATGTATATATATATATAACCATAGGTGACTAGACACACGGAACCTATAAAGACATCGATCGCGGGCCGTACCGAATTGTCATCGAACACACTCCCGACGACATCCAAATACAACAACATGAAGTCCGTTATCGTCGCAACGTTGTTCGTAGTGGCTGTGACTGTTGTCGGCGCCTCGTCGGTGCGCGTGAAGAAGGACGTCGGATCGAAGAACGCCGGTCAATGCGTGTACGCGGACGTGTCGAAAACCGGTAAGAAGACGATCGTCTGCGGCGACCCGGCGCCGCCCACGTTGGCCTCCGTCTTGGCCAGTCAACTGCAGAGACAAGCTACGATCCCGGAAGCCCGGATCCCGTCGGAAAAATGTTTTGATCTGCACAAGCCCAAGCCCGCGCCCGTGGCCGTGTACGTGCAACCGCAGCATCACGAACAGCCGCACTACGAACAGTTGCACGTGATGCACCATCAGGTGCCTCAGGTGCAGTACGTGCAGCAGCCGCAACCGCTGGTGCACTACCAGCCGACGGTCGTTTACCAGAAACCGGTGGCGCACGTGCAACCCTACAGTTCTCCGTGTTCGCAGTACGGCGGTTACTCGGGCGGCGGCGGTTACTTGGGCGGCGGCGGTTACTCGGGCGGCGGTGGTTATTTGGGCGGCGGCGGTTACTACCGCACGGCCGACGATGCATATCCCATGGCAGTATTGTCGAGGGCGGTGGGCGAAGCCGACGAAATTGCGGGCGGTAACGACGTGTACGAAGACGAAAACGCGGCGCCGATAACTCAAAACTACTTGGAGCCGATACCGTACGAAGGCAATGCGGCAATGGCCCGCAAAGGGTTCGGTGGTAGTCGCCCGAGAACGGTGGAGATGCGGCCCATGTTCGTGCCGGCGATGCTGAGGTCAGCGGACCCGTACGCATACGAAGGCGGTGCCGGACCGGAATGGCAACCACAACAGCGGTTCGTGTCGGAACCGGAACTCCAGTTCCCGGGCCAGTTCTCGCCGCAACCGATGGTCGGCCGGTTTCCGGGCGCCGAGAGGTCTATCGCGTCGGCAGTTGCGGAGGGTCCGTTTGACAGGCGGCAGTTAGCTTACAGCGGTTACGTGCCCGTTCGGCCTGAGACTATTATGTCCACTATGACGGATCGGTACAACTACGGCGGGTATTCAAGGACAGCGGGGCAAGCTGAACAAGAGCAGCAACTGCAACAACTACAGCAACTACAACAACAACAACAGCAACAACAACAACAACAACAGCAACAACAGCAACAGCCACCATTACCTGCCCAGCAGATGACCGGGGCAGAGGTCGACGGGGCGCTGACGACAGCAGCCGCAAAGGCCGACCCAAAAGATTTGAAACCTGCCGATCGCAAGAAAAACGTGAAAAACTAAACTCCTCGACGGTTAGTCTACAGTTAATGATATTATAAAATTTATTTCGTGTTAATATTTTCTACCCAACGGAAGTCGTTGGTACACTGTATTATATCGTGTTCGATTAGACGTCACGCGTTTGACCGACAGCGGCCATGACATTTTTACGATTTATATTTTACTATGTGATTCCAACATTATTTTCTTCTCGTGTACGCGGAATTTCAATACTGTAACCATGATGTAGACCAATCAAAAGAACGTTTCGTGAAAAAAAATACCATTATTATTATCATTGATGATTTGTTGATTTATTATTATAATAATTATTTATCTATTCACATTAAACTGCCTGCAGTTATTATTATATACCTATTTCCTTAACATGTATTTAACTATTTTAGGTTACTCCCATTAGCATATGATAATTATTCAGACTTAATACTTCAAACGTGAATACGTAATTGATTATCAAGTTATAGTAATTTATATTTAACGGTTTGTATAATTTTGGTCACCTATAAATTGACTGAAACTTTGACACGGATGCGTAATATTTTTTAGCCCTAAATTCAAAAATATTCAGTAAATTGTCCCAAAAAATAAAACTGTGTTGTATTTTGTACATATAGCATAATATATGTAACTTCTCAAACCGTAATACATTGTGGTATCACGGTAAATAAATTAAAATACAAATACAAATACATACTAAAAATTATCAATACATTTTACAAATGTTTATCAAATATTGATTTCGATGGTTAATTTTATTTTTTATTTTTGGTTGATACACAAAAAAAAATTTAGTGGTATACAGTATACACCGCACATTTACTTAATATGGTTCTTGTAAACAAGTTTGGGAACCACTATGATGGACTTTATTATACATTGAAAAATTCTTAAAGTATACACCTATATACGCTGTTTATAATATTATAATATTACTATCATGTTCTGTACTTTTTAATACAAATATAATGATATGACAAACCGCTTATCGACTAACGGTATAAAAATCACAGGTAAGCTATAATAGTACTAATTATAATTTATATTTAAGCAGTCTATTTCGATAAACGTGGGAAAATATGTTTTTTTTAAATAAAATATTATAGTCTATACTACTATTACACCGATAAGAGTAGGCACTATGTCGTACAGTCGGCTAAAAATAAATGAACGGTTGACACCTGGGATGGCCTCAAGAGTCGCGGACACCGCTCAACTTGTTACTTAGCAATTGATCACTACTGATCAGGTAAGGTCGTCGGGATTGCTTCCAAAAATCGTCCACTCCGCCATTGTCTGTCGTATACTATTATTGATCATTGTGGATGTGCCTCGAGGCTTAAATTATGTAGTTAATAGTTTAATACTGAGCAATCGTCAGCAACGATTATCTATATGCGCCTAAACTGAAAGCGGATACCACTAAAGTTGATTAAAATGATGATCGGTTGTTGTCGTCAACAATTCAGTTATGAATGAACATGAACTCGAATAAACAGAACCGAAAAATGTGGTTCAAACAGAAATAATATTATAAAATGCTTAGCTTCCGCCATTAACGTACAACGAATTTATTTCGTTATATATTTTATATTATGTAATAAAAAAGAAAATAATATTTTTGATACCGAATATTCTTATAATAATATAGGTACTTCGTGAAATCATGTCATTAAGGGCTTTACAAACCAATGAATTTTAAGGCACATTTTAGAAGCGACTTCTGATACTTATAAGTCCGAATAAAAATTAATAATATTATATCATAATGTCAACGCATAAATGCATATTATAATATACAGTTTAATAAAAAGTGAATGAATTATTTATTCATATCGATTTCCTAACTAAATAATATAGCAATAAGTTAAAACTATATTCCAGAATATATTACATAAGCAATGACGACTGCAGTGATAATAGAATTTTAAAAAAAAACTATCTACTTTTTTAACATTATAATTTATATAATTTATAATACATGAATATATTGATATTTTCAATAAAATATAGTGAATTATGAATGTTATTAAGACAATAAATAAATAACTATTAAATTACATACTATAATTGTTTATATTAATTACAATAGTTGAGTACTTAAAGCTAATAATAAAAAAATAAAAATCTTTTATATATTGACTATAAAATAGTATATTTGATAATGGAAATAGATAATTAGTTTTTTTTTTATAAATTATCAATGTTTTTAAATACATTTAATAATTATAATAACTATATACATGTAATATATTGAATTATAAATTCAAATTATATATTATTATGAATATATAATATTTTAACAATTATATTATTAACTTAATAGTTAATAATAAGCATTTCTTTGATCCACAACTACTATGCGATACGTTGCATAAATGTACCTGCCTTAATGCGGGACGAGCATGCTATGCATTCATTATTATAATTATTTATATTTTATAATAATATAATATCATTTCTACACACTTATTATCTGAATAATTACGAATTAAAATATTCGTATAACGCGAATAACCAGACAATAGCAGTGCGATCTATCGGTGTTATGTTGGACTTTTCTGAGTGTTCGCGAAATAATAACCGTGGCCGCGCTACTATATTGGTTTTTTCTTTAATCACAGAATAACCAGAAAGGACCCTTTTTTGAGTTTAACGCGGGTTCTTATAAGTTATGGGACACCGATTTGCTACAACACCTGTTGGAATATTAGTGTGGCAAATATACAAATTTAAATAGTTAAAACTGAACTGTACTAATACTTGTATAATATAGTTGTATAAAACTTTAATAAGTAAAAACTTAAAACTGTTCAATGCCATCCGTTAGGCGTTAACATTTAAACGACAAAACAGCGTTTTGTTTATTTTGTGGCGATTTCATTTTCATGCTTACGAGAATATCATACAGCTTTGATTTGCTTTTCTTTTGCAGCGGTTTTGATTTAGCAAAACGTGTTCTATTTGATTTTGTAAGATGCTCATTAATATTTTTTTTTTCATTTGGCCAATTATTTCTCATAATATTCACTGTTAAATGCATAAATTTAACATTGTGAATTACATTTTTTTAACGTGTTTAGTGTTGATAATTTTATGCTGTGCACTTTTAATATTTCACTTACTTAAAATAATAATAGAACATTTAAACAAACACCTACTATGTAATAAAAAGTAAATATATATTATTAAAAAAATATAAATATAAACTAACATAATAGAAACATTAATTAATAATTATAAATGAGAAATAAATTGCATTTTTCTATTTTTTATAATTTCGTTATACGTTATTTAAAATTAAAATTGTATACAAATTTAGTATCGTTATTAAGATTTAAAACGTTTTTCAACTTTTGCGTTTATCATTATTTAGAATTAAAATTTTAAAACGGTTTTACGTAGGTAACTGTTTCAAAAGTACACAGGCTGAAATTTGAAAAACACCCTACATCTGAACAATATTCTTAGCAAACTTAACACAATAGTTGAATTATTACTATTATTAATGAGCAATAAAATTATCCTATTACTACCCTAATAGGAATATAATGCGGGAATGGGCCAGTTACGGAATAAAATTAATTCTTGGATTGAGTAAAAATAAATCGAGTAGGATAAAATATATTTCCACGAAACCAGGTTTTTAATTTAAAACTATTTAATAATTAGAAATTATTTCGTTTAATTATACTATATAATATAACGTTAATAATTTACAATTTTAATTTTGATTGCTATCTTTACATGCAAGATTGTTGTTCGTGCGTTTCGTACATATCGTAATGCACAATATTGTCAAACGGGTCTAAGAAACCCAAATATTATTTGTGACTACTTATATCGATGTACAATTTATTAGCTTCAACCTGTAAACTGTTGCCTATTGTCGAATTTTAAATTTAAATTACATTTTTTTTCTCAATTTTTATCTATATACAAATTACATAACAATTAATCACAGATATATAGAATAAAGTTTATTCTAATATCTGTGCAATTCATATTTTAGTATAAATTATTGATATCAATTTTGTTTCAATAAGTTCTATATAAATGTTGAATATCAACTTAGATACATACTACTTTTAATTTTTAGAAGATTGTATCAATTATTAAAATAGATTTTGAAAATGAAAAATGAAAATTGACATTTAAAAAATTTCATTATTTTTAGGTAAATTTGAACTATCATAGAACTAAGGTGTACTTTGTTTAAATTGATTTTAAATACAAGTAGTATTTACTATTTACAGTCTATTCGGAATGAGATCGTACCTCGGCGGCCAACTTGTGCGCATAGGCGTGGCTTTATTACACTGCAGGCCTGCAGATAGTTGACTCGGTAGAGTGGACAAACGGCTGTTGTCTGACTGCCGCTCAACGAAAACTGGTTACCGCCGAGGTACGATCTTATTCCGAGTAGAGTATATAATCAATGATAGAACTAATAATTATTGATAAATAATATTTTTTTCCTTTAAATTCACTGTGGCACTAGACTTGGAATTCCCAAATGATTTATAATATTGGTTAAGCTTACATAACAATATAATATACTCTGTACAGTTAGAAAATGTACGGGTAATGTACGTCGTCAAACTGACGACCGAGCGATTACCGGATCGAGGATCGAGGATCGAGGTCCCGTTTCCTCCTCTCAGAGTGTATCTCATAATATTGACTAGAAGAAAAATATTTGTAATTTTTTTATGCAAAACTTAAATTATTATTTTATTTTACTGTCTTACAATTGTTTACAATTGTATCGTAAAATTAATAATATTAAAAATATTTATGATATTTTTTTGTACTTGGCAGTAATGAAATCAACGACATACTCGTATTGTATACCTAATTATACATTACTTGAAATTTTCATTTTTTTCGTTTAAATAAATTTTGAAATTATTTGTTGGCTATAGAGATGCTTAATAATTAATACAAGCTCCTCATAAGTTGTTAATTTCACAACTAAAAAATATCAAAAATCTAAAATATCATCATTTTGCTCGTAATTTTGTTATAAGCATTTAAAGTTAGAATTTTGACAAAATTCATAAGAATCACAAAAATTAATTATAATTATTTTATAGTTGAAAATTCATAATATTTTTGGGTTTCATACTTAGATTTAAAATTTTAATACAAGGTTCTTTTACAATTGTTTATATTTGAACCATAAAATCTAATATAATATAAGGTATTTTATAAAGTTCGCAATTTTTAAATGCGTGGGATTTGTTTGAAACGATTCAGTAACCATCAGTATATTTATTGCATTTTAAAAAAATCCACACTTTATGAAACACCCTATATATATATATATATATATATATATGTATTTCAATGTCAGATGACAAAAATAAGTATTTTGTTAGAAATCAAATAATTATTTGTGTTTAAAATGTTTACACAAGAAATATGTATAAATATGTATTACGTATATCAATGTTACATACTATAATATATATGCAATACATTATCATGAATTTTACTATACGCAGTGACATCTTTGATTTATTGTAAAATATTATTTATTTATAAATGATATAAATCTATTTTAAATTTTTTTTACTGTTTTACAATTTTTTACAGCTGTACACCTAATTATAAATTACAAAATATTATACTCGTACTTATTTTCATGTGTTGGTTAAGAACAATAATATCATTATAAATTGTGTAAAATAATAATATACTATTTACATTACGTCCAATTGAATTCAAAAATCAGATATAGCTAGGTGTGTATAAATTAAAATCTATAGACTACCAGAACTTAACTATACGCAATGATATTTTTGATTTATTTTAAACAATTATTTATTTATAGGTGCTATAAATCTATTTTAAATTTTTTAAAGTATTTACAGAACGATTTAATTAAATTTTGATTTATATAAGTTGATATAAAATGCTTTAAAATTATATTTGTCAATAATTATATAAATAGATAATAATATAATAAATGTAATATTTTCGGAAAAAAATGATGTTATCCTACTACTAAAAGTGAAAAAAAATTAAAAAACTACTAATTACTGGAATAAATAAACATATCATATTTTGGTACAGGCTGATTGACCGTTTGTAAGACGAAAACAACACATAATATACATGCGTGGTGTCTTCTTGTCATTGAAAAGATCACATTTAGTCATCAATCAAATTTATAATTTAATATAATTATTTATGTAATTAAATGAAATGTATATTAAGACTAATATTTTTAATGATTCTAAATATCTAAAAAATGTATTTATTTAAACCACTATTCTTCATAATTTTAGTATGGAGTAATAATCTATTAATATATTTTACATAGATAATTTATTATTTTTATAATTAAAATACATGCATGTGCTTAAATTAATTCATTTATAAACGTGGTGTATTATAGTGAAGTTAATGAACCACTACTCAATTATATTTGAAAGCAACTTGTATAGATATTATGAACCGATCGTCGGAGTCAACAAGTGTGTAGGTATTAAGTATTAACCTTTTTATTTGCGCTGAGAATGAGAGGCGATTCTTATACTCGTATTTGGCGAGGTAACTAGTACGCAATGGCTAGAACATACCCAAACGTCTGATTTTGTTTTCGATTTGTTAAAAATTGTAGCTTTTGTCTAAAATGTAATTTTAACTTTTAATTAAAAAATATAAAATAAATAATAATAACAAACATAATACAGTATATTTTGTTTTAATTTTTGATTTTTTCAATATCGGATTTAGCCAACTCACAATTTATGTTAATTCATAATTTATGCTGGTCATATTATATGCAATTATTTTTCAGCTTTTCGTTTTGAGTTGTTGATTAATTTCTATCTCTTAAGATTTTTATTATTGTATACTTTTATGGTTATGTATTATACTTTTATAAACAATTGTTATTAAATTATTTATTTTCAAATACGACTTGCATAATATTACATGAAACAATTGAGTATTGCATATAATATATAAATATACAATGATTATTATAAATTAGCACAGTTACTAATACTATACTAAATGGTTTATTTAGGTACTTAATATAATATAAGTGAAACCTATAGGTACGACAAATAAACATTGTCGAATAAATGATAATAATAATTTCAAATTATATAAAGGGGTTTAGTAGGTAGCCAGGTAGAAACAGTAAAATTAAGTAAAACGTGCTAATTCATTTTTACGATGAGTAAAAATTATTATAAATAATTTGGTGCTGTGAAGTTACAAATACAAGTTTTCAGCACCAAAAACATCCGTGAATCGAATTATTTACTATAATAATAATAATTAATTCAATCATATATCACGAACCGACTCTTAGAGGAGGAGACATGTCAAAAGAGCCAAATTTTTCTCGGTCCTGATTTTCAATATTTATCGATAACCATATACCGTAGTTCTCCAGGTATTTGATTGTGTAAATATAATCGACGGAATTTTGGGACGTGCAAACAGGTGTTTAAATATATGATGTTTTATTGCGCCATCATTCGACCGACTATAGAACCCTACCGCACTTACATCCGACCAATGAAATGTGCTCCTCGATCACACACACCGCAGAAATTTGGATATAAATAGGAACGGCTTACGGATTTATACTGTAGTGCCAGTTCATCAGCCATTATCGCACATATAAATTATAATCACAATAATATCGTTGTTTTTATATACTGTGCGTTAGTATCTATTATACGAGGTAATAAAATATATTATCACGAAATAAACTCCGAAAGTCTTTTGCCAAACAGTACCGATCTATTACAGAGCAAGCCGCACATATCGAAAAAAGATTATAAATACCGTAATATAATATACTCAACCGAAAAAAAATATATACAATATATAACAATATGGTTTTCAAGTCGCGGTCCGTCGTCTCTATGTTCACTCTTACGGTATTGCTAATTGTCTTCTACTTTGATCCCGCCCAAACGTTGGAAACTGTCCTTCAATACGACACGTGTGAATTATGCATAGCATCTCCATGCCACAAGGATGGTGGCCACGCGTGCGCCTGTGGTAATGACGGTAAAATATTATGTTTCAAGTGTGATAAAAAAACTCTTGACGATGACAAACAGTTCTACACTCAATCTGACTGCGAGGGGAAATGTTCAAGCAAGGATTTGTGTGTGTGTAACAGTGGATGTTGGGTGTGCGTGGAAAAGGGCAACAGAGCGTCGATGGTATGCGCCAACCTGGATGCAATGTTCGACGATAATTGCACAATGGTGCCATACATACCTAAATAATGTTAGATAAATAAACAATTGGGATTATATATATATTATATTTGCATCCGGTTATCACAACGATGAATAGAATATTATCACGGTTTTATGCCACACAATATTTTCGCAAACGATATTAGCTGCTTCGTTAATTGAAAATTTTTTTGCAGTAAAAAAAAAATACCTAAATTATATTATTATTCTTTAATTCTATTGTATAATTTATTAATCTATATTACCTAATGTTGTTATATTATTCAATTAGTTAAATCCATTAATTGTTATAAAATTATATTGTTTAATCGATACACGTATAGCATTATTTGTATTATTGAATTAATATTAAACTATTATTCTATCTCATATATATTTGTATTTTATTTTATCTTTAACGACGTGCTTACGCTCGTTGTATTAGATTTTCGAATGTTGTAAATCCGTATAATGTTGTATCTATAACATGTAAGATATTAAAGTACCATAATAAGAAAGTATTCATTCGATAACCGAATTCACTACAGACTACTTATTTAGTAGTACAAAAATCTCACTAATTCTAAATAATACTGTAATGATATGCGCTCATTCATAATTTTAATAATTTCTAAGAAGTTTTAATATTATAAATTAGTAACGGTCGAGTTGCTACATGGGAATAACGGTCAATTTCAATAAACATTTTTATCAGTGATGAAAGAGACTATTTACAGTGCGAGCCCACACAGAAACTTCATACGTGTCAGTGACAATCGAATACAGGATGTATATGACTTTACTTGTGTGCCGACAGAGACAAAAGATGGTCCAATGAGAGTCTCTGAAACCAAGGATAAAACTAGATCTTTGAAAACGCGAAGGCTTTTGATGGGCCTATGACTCTGGCCGGCTTGACCAGATCGTCTATCTCATCAGTGCATGCGTACCACTCACTTTAATAACATCCATCACTTGACACCGTTTCTGATGAGCGACAACTAGGCCTGTTTTTTGAAATAGATAAGTAAGGGTTGTTTTTTATTTGGATATATAACATTGTGTCCAGCAACTTTATTTTATTTTTTTCACTTCAGCACGTCACTACATTTTATAATATATATATATATATATATATGTTACGTGCAAAATCAACTTTTGATAATGTTTACATTGCCCGGGTATTATAGAACTGCCCGATTATGATGGGCAATGTAGACAAAATTATACATTGCCCGAAATGTACAGAATTGCCCAGTAAAGCTTGGGCAATATAAATCAAAGGTTTTTGTTTTATAATTATAAACCTTTTTAATCTTATCAAACTTGTTAATTACTTTATTAGTTGAATATTATTATCTTAAATAAATTAATAAATAACTTACATTAATTATTTACTAAATACAAAAGTGAAACCTATTCGATAAATAATCATTGAGAAAACAATAATAATACATTCAAATTATACACTTTTGTAGTGCAGGTAAGTACAGTTAAATGAGCTAATTCATTTTTACGACGAGTAAAAATAATTTAAAATAATTTGGTGTTGTGAAGTTTCGTACAATGAACAAATAAAAAAGAATGAAATCGCTATGAATTTCAATTAATTTTTATAATATATAGGTGATTGCTATTATTAAAATTAATTATACATAGTAATAGACACTAATTATAATAATACAAATACAGGTTTTTAGCACCAAAAACATCCGTGAATCGAATTATTTACTATAATAATAATAATTAATTCAATCATATATCACGAACCGACTCTTAGAGGAGGAGACATGTCAAAAGAGCCAAATTTTTCTCGGTCCTGATTTTCAATATTTATCGATAACCATATACCGTAGTTCTCCAGGTATTTGATTGTGTAAATATAATCGACGGAATTTTGGGACGTGCAAACAGGTGTTTAAATATATGATGTTTTATTGCGCCATCATTCGACCGACTATAGAACCCTACTGCACTTACATCCGACCAATGAAATGTGCTCCTCGATCACACACACCGCAGAAATTTGGATATAAATAGGAACGGCTTACGGATTTATACTGTAGTGCCAGTCCATCAGTCATTATCACACGTACAAATTATAATCACAATAATATCGTTGGTCTTATATAAAGTGCGCTAATGTCCGTTGCACACGGTAATAAAATATATTACCTCGAAATAAACCCCGAGTGACTTATTTATTACACTGCAGTGACGATCTACCGCAGTACACGCCGCACACATCGAAATATTATTATAAATACCGTAATTATTTAATATACACAACCGAAATATAATATGGTTGTCCTGTCGCACGCCTTTTTCTCTGTGTTCACTCTTACGGTACTGTTGATTGTCTTCTATTTTGATCCCACCCAATCGCTGGAAACCGTCACTCAATACGACACGTGTGAATTGTGCATAGCATCTCCATGCCACAAGGATAGTGGCAATGCGTGCGCCTGCGGTTCAGGCGGTAATTCTTTGTGTTTGAAGTGTGATAAAAAAACTCCTGACGATGACCTTCAGTTCTATACTGAAACTGGTTGCAAAGATAAGTGTGCGGAAAAGTCAAAGTGCACGTGCGATGGTGCGTGTTGGGTGTGCGTGGAAAAAGGCAACGCGGGGGCAATGTTGTGCACCAACCTGGACACGATGTTCGACGATTCTTGCAATGTGGTTCCATACATACCTAAAAAGGATAAGTAAAAAAACAATTATAATTATATATTTATATATTTTTACATCCAATTATCACAACGATGAATAGAATATTATCACGGTTTTATGCCACACAATATTTTTGCAAACGATATTAGCTGCGTCACAGGCTTTTTGTCAATCATTCACCGATGATTTTTTTATCGATAAAAAAAATATCTAAATTATATTACTATTATTTAATTCTATTTTATAGTATGTCTACATTATTATTGTTATATTATTCAATTAGTCAAGTCTCTAAATTATTGTAAAATTATATTGTGTGATCGATACACGTATACCATTATTTGTATTATTGAATGATTATTAAAGTATTACTTTATCTGAAATAAATTTGTATTTTTTTTTTATTTTATCCTAACCGACGTGCTGTATTCGAATTTCAAGTGTCGTTAAGCTGTATCATGTTGTATAATGACAATAAGTTATATATTAAAGTACTGGGAAAATGAATGTTTTCATTGAATACCGAAATTTGTAACACCACAGACTACTTATTTAGTAGTACTAAAATCTCACTAATTCTTAATAATACTGTAATGATATGCGCTCATTCATAATTTTAATAACTTCATAGAATTGTTAATGTAATAAATTAATAACGGTCGAGTTGCTGCGTGCTGATAACAGTCAATTTTAATAAACATTTTTTATCAGTGATGAAAGAATCTATTTACAGTGCGAGGCCACACAGAAACTCCATACGTGTAAGTGACAATAGAATGCAGGACATACGACTTTCCTCGTGTGCCGACAGACATAAGTGATGGCCCAATGAGAGTCTCTGCAACCAAAGATAAAACTAGATCTTTGAAAACGCGGAGGCCTTTGATGAGCCTATGACTCTAGCTTGCTTGACCAGATCGTCTCACTCATTAGTGCATGTGTACCAATCTTTTTAAGAACATCTCTCGACACCGTTGTCGATTAGCGACAACTAGGCGTGTATTTCGAAATAGATAAGTCAATGTTGTTTTTTATTTGGATATACGTGTCCAGCGATTTTATTTTATTTGTATCACCTCACCACATCACTACATTAAATATATGTATATAAATATCCACACATATTGCGGTGAACCAGATAAGGAGCATGTTTATAATATATATTATATTATATTATTATCATAATTTAGACGTATATTCTGCATACGGTGTACTTTATTAGATACTCGAGTCCACGAACTTGATTAGTCAGTTTTATATTATATGATTTAGGACAATGTTAATGAAATAAAATTATTAAAAGTATTATTTTGCGACAAAACTATATATAAAATTGAGAACCTTAATTCGTAAAAATATTATAATATTTATAAACATTATCATTTTAAATTTAGAGTGAGTTTAAACAAATATTAAATTATTTCATAATTATATGAATAAAATCATTTTAAAATAAAATAGTAAATACAAATCATGAATCATTTTTTGCTCCTTAAATTAAACAAAAAAAATTATGAATACACCTGAAAAATTAATAAAATTATTATTATGCTGATTATCATTCAAGTTGTGCAAAATGGGTAGGAAGTTATGCATTTTGAATAAATTATTACATTTGTAATTTCATATTTTTAGTTATATTGAAATTGCATTTTATATTTGGTACTTAAACTAATATATGTACTATTTGTCAATACGTGTAAATACTTAATTAGGTAGTAGAAAAAGTTGAATAATATTTTAATTTATGCTAATAGAAGGTGGATATTTTTTTCCACCAAATAATCATTAAATCAAAAACTATTAGTTTTTAAAAATATTTTTTTTTTACGTGATTTACAGTAAAAAATAAAAATATAATTAGGTATAAATGATTAGAGTAGTACATTCCAGTCCGTTCATAAAAACTTTAAATACTTATAATAATATATAAACTAACTACCTGTCAGAATTTTGATTTTTATAAACCTATCAAGGTTAGGTTAGAATATGAAATTAAAAATGTTATTCCATTCAAAAATAAATCAAAACAGATTAAATGTTAAATTATTTTGACTGATAATACAGAAATATAAAATAGGAAGGTAATTATTATAAAATTACCATTGGTACTAATACTATAAAAAATGGATTAATTAGTTACTAAATACAAAGGCAGTTAAGTAAAGTAAAATTTAGTAAAATGTACTAAATCATTTTTACGAATGGTAAAAACTATTTTAAATTATTTGGTGATGTATGACCTACCATGATAAAAAAAAAAAAAAAATAAATCGCAATAAATGTCAATTAATTTTTATAATATATAGGTGATTGTTACTAAATTGATTATACATAGCGGTAGACACTAATTAATGATACAAATAACAGTTTTCAACACCAAAAACATCCGTGAATCGAATTATTTACTATATTATAATAATTAATTTAATCATGTATCACGAACCCACTCTTAGAGGAGGAGGCATGTCAAAGTGCAGGCCTTAATTTTCTCGGTCCTGAATTTTAATATTAATCGCTATCCATATATTATAGATACTCCAGATATTTGTTTGTGTAAATATAACCGACGTCATAGTGATTATTTAGTGATTACACGTGTGTACACATAGTATATGTATATGAATAAAATATAAATTATAGGTGCCTATATAATTATAATTTATAGGTTTATATACGAAAATGCTGGTATAATATACATTTCTGTAATAGATCTTCGGTGAAAAAATTCTATTTAGTTATCTATATAATTAATATCGATTTGACACGTTTATTATAATCAGAGAAATACGGACTTTAAGGGACGTGCTGTATAACAGGTGTTTAAATATGTTATTGTTGATAGCTCAATCATTTGAACGCCACGATGGCACACACCACAGGAGTTTAGATATAAATACGAACGGTTTACGGATTTAAATTGTAGTGTCAGTTCATCAGCCATGAGACAAGTTATAATTACAACATTATCGTTGCTCGTATATACAGTGCGCTAATACCTATTTCTGACTGTAATAAAATATATTACCGCGAAATCAACTTCGAGTGACTTATTGCTAAACAGCACTGATCTATTGCAGAACACGCCGCACATATCGAAATAATATTATAAACACTGTAATTTAATTTACCCAACCGAAAAACAGTATGTTTGTCCTGTCGCACTCCGTCATATCTGTGTTTACTTTTACGGTACTGTTGTATGTCCTCTACATTGTTCCAACCCAATCGCTGCATTCCACCATTTCCTACAATACTTGTGAAGAATGCCTAAAATCTCAGTGCCACTTGAATTCGGATCTTCCGTGCGCTCCTACCTCAAGCAATACATCGTTATGTTTCAGGTGTGATAAAAAAACTATGGACCATGACCTACAGTTCTATTCTCAAACTGATTGCGAGAATGGATGTAAGGAGAAGTCAAAGTGTACGTGCGATGGTGCATGTTGGGTGTGCGTTGAACACGGCAACGCGGGGTCCATGAAATGCGCCGGTCCGTTTGATGTATATGACGAGAATTGCAACAGGGTTGAGTACAAACCTAAAATTAAAAAATAATTGCAATTATATATTATGTATATATTTATACGTCGAATCATCATGACGATATAACGGTTTATGCCACACAATTTTTTGTATACCATATTAGCTGCTTCAATTACTCTTGGTCAACTGTTCACCGAAAATTTGTTTGTCGATAAAAAAAATGCTGAATAATATTTTTATTATCCAATTATATTGTATAATCAATCTACGTTATTATTGTTATATGATTCAATTAAGTATATGCAATACACTTATACAATTATATTATGTAATATTGAATGAATATTAAACTATTACTATATTACATATACATTAAATATATTAATTGTGCTTAATTTTTTATTTTACCCTTACTAACATGTTGACGCTCCTCTTATCAGAAATATGAACGTTGTAAAGCTTTATCATGATGTACCTATTTTGAGTTGGATATTAACCGGGAAAAAGTGTGTTTTCATTCGATAATCGAAATATGTAACACCGCAGAATACTTATTTAGTATTACAAACATCTCATCAATTTTAAATATGATCTTTAAGTCTTTATATTCAAAACTCCAAATACCTGAATTTGAACAAATTCATAATTAAATGAAAAAATGTTATACGTCCAAAATGTATTAGAAAAATATTACTACTATTTTGTCTATGATCTATCCTTATATTTTTATAAATAGTAAATATACCTTCTTTGCTGAGTAAGTCTGTTTACTTATATGTTGGTCAGATATACCCACTTTTTAAGGTAATAAATACTCACATAGATGATATTCGATATTTATATATATATATATAATTATATATTATAATTAGGTATAATATTTTTAAAATCACAATATGACGAATATCTTAGGTGAGTGTTTATTACTTCAACGATATTCTACAGTCCTGATTTTCATGTAAAACAAACGGTATATTACCTTATATCTTCAAATTATAAGTTTATAATATATATATATGATGAGTTTCCTACAGTTTACAGTTTATAATAGAAATAAAAATTAAGAGTACTCTCTAAAGACTAAATCATCTAACAAGCTTTGATATTGATAAAAAAATCTTAATAAAAATGATTTTGGGTTAAATATTTAACTTACAAAATAATAACGGTGTGCAATGAAATTTAAAGTGATTTTTAAAATAATATTAATTGTTCTTAAGCTATATCGTTCAGCTACTAATATGATAAATTTAGTTATTTTAAACATATGGTAATGAATCCAGTAGACAGAAATAAAGAGAACATATATTAGTATTAATATTAATAAATATTAAATTTAATTTGTAGAGAATAAATTGATTATTTTTTTAATATAATTTTTGTACTCTGATCGGATAACAAATCCTTTTTATTCAGGCTGACAAATATAATAATTATAATAAAATTTAAACAAGTCTTGAATTCAAAACTGACCTAGTAGATGATGAGCCAATCCGTCATCTTAGTTTTATATACACTACACTCTGGCCGACCAGAGAACGCACCTGTGCGGCAACCAAAATGCGTCTTAAGTCACGCACCCCCCGCCAATTTCACAAACCGATAACAACATTCGAAATTCTAAACGACGAACGTCGGCATGTCGGTTAGAATAAAATAAAAAATACAGCACAAATATGTACGAGATAGTTTAATATTCATTCAATAATACATATAATGGTATACGTTTATCGATTACACAATATAATTTTACAATAATTTATGGACTTATTATAAATTGAATAATACAACAATAATTACGTAGATTACTTATAAAATAAAATCGAATAATAATAATATAGTTTAGGTAATTTTTTATCAACAAACAAATCTTCGTGAACAGTTGACAAAAAGATATTCAAGCTGCTAATTTTGTATGCAAAATAATTGTGATGATTGCATAAACCGTGAAATCGTTGGTATGATTGAATGTATAAATATTTAATGTATATAATATGTAATTGAAATTACATTTTTACTCAACCTCATTAAGGTTTGTACGGAATCTCTTTGCATGAATCATCGTACTGCACGTTCAGCCCGTCGCATGTCATCGACGCCGCGTTACCCTTTTCAACGCACACGTAACACGAACCGTCGCACGTACACTTTGACTTATCCTGACATTTATCCTCGCATTTAGTTTGAGAATAGAACTGTAGGTCGCCGTCCATAGTTTTTGTATCACATCTGATACATAACGTAGAAACACCGTTATCACAAGGGACGCATGGAAGATCCGATGCCTGGTGGCATTGAGATGCTATGCATTCCTGACAAGTATTGAAGGGCATTGCAGAATGCAGCGATTGGGTGGGAACAATGTAAAATACATTCAACAGTACCGTAAGAGTGAACACAGAGACGACGGAGTGCGACAGGACAAACATATTGCTTTTCTGCTGTGTATATTAAATTACGGTATTTATAATAATATTTAGATTTGTGCGGCGTGTTCTGCGATAGATCAGTGATGTTTGGCAATAAGTCTCTCCGGAGTTAATTTTGGTAATAATATATTTTTCTACTGTGAGAAATACACTAACACTAAAATTTAAATCCGCAAACCGTACGTATTTATATCCAAACTCATGTGGTGTGT
The DNA here is from genome assembly GCF_020882245.1 of Rhopalosiphum padi. Taxonomy (NCBI): domain Eukaryota; kingdom Metazoa; phylum Arthropoda; class Insecta; order Hemiptera; family Aphididae; genus Rhopalosiphum; species Rhopalosiphum padi. Next base: position 75,197,776 of record NC_083598.1, read on the forward strand.
GCGATCGTTGCGTACATTTAATTGGTCGGATGTAAGTGTGATAGGGTTCGAAAATCAATATTATAGTATATAAACATATAAATTATAATAATATAGAACAATACCGTGCTTCCTCCTCTACGAATCAGATCGTGATATATGATTCAATTATTCAATTAATTTTAATTATAATAAATAATTCGATTCATGGATGTTTTCGATGCTGAAAACCTGTATTTGTGTTATAAATAACTAAGGCTAGGGAATTCTAAAAGTTTGTGCATTTTTCAATAACTATAAAAAATATAACTAAGTAAAATATGAATTTGTTTCACAGCAATAATAGTGTGTATTTAAAATTTATTGGTGCACATTTTGCATACTTGACAATTAATTATTTATATAAAGATGTAAGTTTTATAGTTTCATAAATAAAAACTTAATTTTAAATAGATTCTCTGTACCTACCTAAAATATTAGTAAGATTTTGCTGAGTGCAATTATCAAGGTTTTTTTTTGGGGGGGTGGGGCATGAAGTCTATTGCCTTAATTATTAGTGTCTACTACCATTATGTATTACAAATTTTAATAATAGCAATCATTTATATATTATAAAAATTAATTAACAATCATTGCGATTTCATTGTTTTTTTATCGTGTGAGGTTAGACATTACTATGTTATTTAAAAAAAAATGTTTACTTGTGGTAAAAATGAATTAGCACGTTTTACTAAATTTTACTGTACTTACCTGACTATGTATTTAGTACCTAATTAAACCATTTATTATAATTTTAGTACCTATGGTAATTTATAATGTTTACCTTCTTATTGTATACTTCTATATTATACGCAATAATCAATCGTACTCAGGTTAGGTTATAGTAAGTATATAATTTGAAAGTGTTATCATATCATTTTTATATTACCTTATATTATGGCATGGAATGGTAAATTTATATTATTATATTTGATAGGTTCATAAAGTTTATAATAGAAATTAAAATAAAATATAATAGTACTATCTAAATCACCATACAGGCTTGATATTGAAAAAATACTTACAAGATGACTAAAAAAAAATGATAATAAATTATTGTGAGTTAATTCATTTAAAAAAAAATAACGGTATGCAATGACATTTAAAGTGGTTTTAAAAATAAAATTAATTGTACTCAAGTTATCTATCATGCTAGTAATATGAAATAAATCATAAATATGAATTAGTACACTTTAGTACATTTTAAAGTACCTACCTGCCATACAAAAGTGTATAATTTGAAAGTATTATTATCATTTCCTCGACAATGTTTATTTATTCTATACGTTTTACTTTTGTACTTAGAAATTTATCATTTTAGTATAGTATTATAGTATTTATGGTAATGTATAATAAATATCTTCCCACTGTATATCTATAATCTATATACCTAATATTTAATAATCAATCGTACTCGGGTAATAGTTATCAGTTAAAATAAAACATTTTTTTTTAAAACTTAAATACTTTTTTTTTTCTTTTTAACTTTTTTTTAATGGTATTAAACATTTTTCATTTCATATTCTGAAGCTAAGTATATTTTAATGTATTTCGATACATAAACATCAGAATTCGGACAAATAGTTAATATGTTATAACTACATACAATTTTGATGAGTGGAGTTGAGTGACCTGAGTATACCCAGCAAAATGTTAGTGTATTTCTCCAAATCATCTATACCTATTTTTATTTTTACTATAAATCACGTAAAAAATAAATATTTTGAAAAACTTTAATAGTTTTTGATTTAACGGTTGTTTGGTGAAGAAAGTATCCACTCTCTTTTTATATAAGTTATAATATTATTCTACTATTTCAACTACCTAATTAAGTATTTTCACGTATTCACTATAAACTTATAATTCGATGATTTAAGCTAATAGACCATTTATCACACAGAGACTGTACATAAAACTCGGATGTAGTGTCTTCTCTTAACCATTATATCTAAGATACCACCCGACATAAAACTGTATTATACGTTTAGTATATAAGCAAATATTTTATTATAATATTATACATTTATAATTGATTGCCGTTGAAAAGAACACATTTAGTTATTATATCAATTCGATACGTATATATAATTTAACTATTACAACAATACAGGCATAATATGTGATAACCTCTCTTTATCTGTTTCCAGAAATTATGTTCTAATAATATCTGAGATAAGTCAGTAAGAATATGTTTCGAATACATTTAGGATGTAAAACCTATTTTCATTTAATTATGTATTTGTTCAAATTTTAGTTTTTGGAGTTTTAGATTTTGAACGGAGTGATAAATGTATTGATTCTACAATGATGTGTGTTTTTTTTTTTTTTGTGTGTGTCTGTCATCTCGTTATGGAGTAGTAATAATGCTTTGATTTTTGACTTCAGCCTTTCCTTGAAAAGGAAAATTCATCTAGTTGGTATTTTGGGGGGTCAAAAATAAAAAATGTCCTGTAGTTTTTAAGAGCGTCAGGAAAAACCCTGAAAAAATAACGGAAAAACAAGAATTATTATACGCATAACCAATTTTTGACAAAATTGATTTTTTGATTTTGATGTAACTCAAAAACAAATCATTGTAAATACTTGAAATTTTAATCAAATTTTTAAATTAGCGTTATATTTTTACGATTTTTTTTTTTTTTTTTTTTTTTTTTTTTTTAACAAAATTTTATATTACGCAATCTGTTACAATTAATGAACAATAAGCTTAAGTGATAAAATAGAACAGTAGACAGAGAAAGACAGAGGGAAGAGACCACCCATCGGAGGTACTTCAGCATGATATAATTTAAAGTTTTAATCCTAAAATAATAATAAAAGTAACGATATTACAATGAGTACATAGTAGTTATAACTTATAAGTAGCAAACATCATACATATATAAATATACATTTTTTTTTTTTTTTTTTTTTTTTTTTTTTTTTTTAATATTATATAAGCAGGTCACGACACCATTGCCTTTTTAGTCTTTTGTGTGGATTTCCTGGAAGAGTTGCAGATGATAGTTGGGCGATAAGGGGATTAGAATGATGTGTTAACTTTTTATTGAATCGTTTATAGTGGAGCTTGGCTAGTTCAGTGACGGTGGGTAAATTGAAGTCAGAATGAAGGGTATTATTTGAAACATAGAAGGGAGCTTTAGAGATGACGCGAAGGACTTTGGATTGAAACCTTTGTATACGGTTTGTATTTGATACTTTGGCTGAGCCCCATAACTGCAAACCGTAAGACCAGATGGGTCTGAGTAGTAGTTTATACAGCAGTAATTTAGTAGGTAACTTAATATTTTTGGAAGTTAGGAACGGCCGAAGAAGGCGAAAACGATCATTAAGTGTTCGAGTTTTATTTTTAATGTGAGCTGACCAGGTAAGTCGACGGTCAATGTTGACTCCAAGGTAGCGTACACACTGGGCAGTAGGGAGAGGTTGGTTGTTAAGGAGGAGGGTCTGGCATACTCCTTGCCGGAGCGTAAAAGTACAGTGGATTGATTTAGATTCGTTCATTTTAACTCCCCATTCCTTGTACCAGGCTTGGAGAAGGTGTAGGTGGTCTTGAACATAGCTGGAGGCTAGATGAGGATCAGAACTAGAGGCTAAGATAGCTTTGTCGTCGGCAAAGTCACCAACAAGAGTATGGATGGAAGAAGGTTGATCAGATATATATATGTTAAATAGAAGGGGAGCTGTGACTGCACCTTGAGGTACGCCTGCATTAATTAAAGTGGGAACAGAAAAGGTGGAGCCTACTCGCACTGAGAAGTGCCGGTCTTCTAAATAGGATTTAAGGATTAAATAGTAGTGACTAGGGAGAAGAATCTTAGGTTTATATAAAAGACCAGCATGCCAGACGCGGTCGAAGGCCTGGGAGACATCTAGAAACGCACCAGTGCAATAGAGTTTCTCTTCCAGAGCATAGGAGATTTTGTCCACCAACCTGTGGACTTGGTGGATGGTGGAGTGACTATTGCGAAAGCCAAATTGCGAGTTAGGTAAAATTTTTGCAGTGTCGACAATAGGTAGAATACGTTTTAATAGCAGTTTTTCGAATAACTTGGAAAGTATTGGGAGAAGACTGATTGGTCTGTACGAAGTCGGGGTGTCCGGGGGTTTTTTGGGTTTTAATATGAGAATTATAGTAGAATATTTCCAGAGAATAGGGAAATAAGATAGTCTGAGCATTGCGTTGTAGATTTGTGTTAGGAATAAGATAGATTTTTTAGGTAGGTTTCTGATTACTTCTGCAGTTATTAGATCAAATCCAGGGGATTTTTTTCCTGGGAGCTTTTTAATATTAAAGTAAACTTCACCAGGGGAGAAGGCTCGAGGAGGAAGGGACATCTGTAGTGGAGAGTTGAGAAAGCTTTCAACTTCTTGGATTTTGCTGGGTGATAGAATATTATAATGCGGTTGGAAGGTATTTTCTAAGTGTTTCATAAATATGTTTGCTTTATCTTGGTCAGAGACCGCCCAAGTACCATCATCATTACGTAGAGTAGGGGGTGGATTATGAATATGTAAAAGTTTCCTAGAGGCCTTCCAAAGTGAACCATCATTATGTGAGAGTGAAGATGCGTAGTTTGCATAAGCTTCGGATCTATGACTAGCGAGGAGGCGTTTGAGTTTAAGTGTAAGGGCGTTGTAGTGACGCTTATCGGATGGGTATCTGGAATGCTGCCAAATTGCTCGCGCACGACGTTTCAGTGATATGAGGGTCCTGATGTGTATAGGAAGATTAAATTCAGCCTTTCTTAAGGGTGGTTGGATTGCTGATTCCCAGACGGCTGATTGAATGTTATTTGTTAGTAGGTTAACAGCATCGTCAATGTCGGGGGCTGTTTTTAGACAAAGTTTTAAATCTGTTTTCTCAGATAAGATGTGACCAAATTTTTCCCAATCTGTTCGATATTGAGATAGCATCGATGAGTTGAGTTTATCAGGAGGTTGGCAATCTACTGAGAGCAATACAGGTGAGTGGTCTGAACACGGGTCTAACAAGTTTTGAGTTTGTGTGTGAAGACTATTTGGAATTTTGGCGACAAAAATATCTAATATATCAGGCATTTTATGACGAGATGTGGGCCAATAGGTGAAATTAGGTGGAGCGAGAATTGAGATATTAGAGTGGTGGGCAGTTTGAAGGAGAGAGTTACCTCTAGGGTTAGAGGCACGGCAGCCCCACTGAATATGCTTGGCATTAAGGTCACCCCCAACTATATAATTATTATTTAAGGTGGATAGGAATTCAGTAAATTTATCCGGCGAGATTTTGTGTTTAGGAGGACAATATGCCGCTGCTATGGTAATAGGTATATTGTTGAGGAATAAGGAAACTGCACACGATTGAATGTGATTTGTATGAAAGTTAGGTAATGGAGTATATGCGAGTGAAGCCCTAATATATATGGCTGCACCAGCGTGGGCAGAGTTGTCTGGATGATTTGCTCGGTATACATGATATCCAGGAAAGTTAACATAGGATGTATTAGTAAAATGGGTTTCAGAAATAAGTACTATATCTATTCTTTTTTCTCGGAGAGTGATAAGAAGTTCGTTTCTATGATTTTTAAGTCCATTAGCATTCCAGAGTAGGATTAGAAGGGAATTAGAGGTGAATGAATTATTTATCATTTTTGGATTCAATAAGTTTAGTGATGACAGTGGTTAGAAGGGTGATTAGGGGGTTAATTATTGATTTAAATTCATCTAAGAATTTGGTAAGCATGAGATCAACATTGGTTGAAGAATTATCAGAATTATTTTGTGTGGTGTCGTTACCTGTTACATTAGCGTATGAACGAGTACTAGGTTTATTAGTGGCATGAAAGGTTGGTTGATTGGCTGGTTGGTAGTTAGACTGGTCGACTGGAGGATGTTGAGGCTGTTGTGGGTGCTGTAGACGGGCATGCTTGGAGCTCACAAGATGGCGTCGTCGTTGCTGGAGATCTTTATAGACAGTGCAACCTTTATAGTTTGCTGGATGGTTGGCATTGCACAATGCGCAGGTGGCAGGAGTTTCGCGTGACTTGGAACAGTTTGTGGAGAGATGATTTCCGCCACATTTAACACAACGTGGAGAATAGCTGCAATAGCTTTTAGTGTGACCATAAGATTGACAATTTAAACACTGGGGAATCTGTCGTTGTTTATGTGGCTCTTCGACTTTTATTTTAGTGTAGAGTATGGATGTTACATCAAATATATCACTATTATTCTCTTCGATCTCAAGGTCTACAAAGAACATAGGTAATGGGATTTTGGTTTGATGGTGAATAATATTGGTAACTTGCCTGACGGTATGACCAATTTCTTCAATTGCTGCTGAAATTTCGGATACGGAAGTCGATGGATGGAGATTTCTTAACACTACTCTAAAAGCTTTATCAGATTTTAATTGGTATGTGTGATACTCTGCATCATTGTCTTTCAGAAAGTGGATTATTTTTCGGTAGTTATCAGGGGTGTCAAGCTGGAGTTTAAGATGCGAAGATGTTGACTTACAGCTGAAACTGTTTGGGCCAGTGATAGTAGCTAGTTCTTTGGATAGTTCGAAAAAATCTTTTACGCCTTTAACAAATATTGGTGGTGGCAGATCTATTTTCTTTTGTGTATGTTTGGTAGAGTGCACGGACCCCTGGCTTTGTGTGTCGACGTCAATTGGATTGTTATCGTTAAGGTTGGCGGAGTAGGTCTCATCTTCGGCAAGGACAGAGTAGCGGTTTGGAGAGATAAAGAATCTTGATTTCTTAGTGGCAGTAGTAGTGGTGGAGTTAGCGGTGTTAGAGGGGGACGTCGGTGAAGAAGGTAGAGAACGTTTATTAGATTCTAATTGCGTCTGTGGCTTGTTATTTGTGTTTATGTTACTAACAACTTTGTTCTTAAGTATTTTTATAGGCGGCACGGTGCGTATAGCTGGAGTTTTATTAGTAGGCATAGTTATCTGAGTCCAAGGGTCAACGTATGCGACGTTGCCTTGGTGTTAGGATACGACAATCGATTATTTAGTGGTTGGTTAAATACAATATTTAGGAATAAGTATTAAAACGTATTAGCCTTGATATGTACGATAAGTTATACATTACCGACGGTTTTAGATATTACATCGAGCGCTGGGCACGACGATAAGCACTAACGACTTTGCTATCGGGAGCTGATAAAAGCGGTGTGCGAGACAATATACGTGTGGACTGTACGGTGTCTAAACACGAACTGAATATTTTTTTACGATTAACTTTTTAAAATATTTAGAATTTTTTTAATTTATTTATAAACCAATGAAATTTTCGATTTTTCTTACTTAGTCTATTCCTCCAATCATTTATATAGTGAAAACTTTTTATAACGAATCTGACGGGACCAAGAGATTTTTTTCGTTAAAGAGACTTTTCGTAATAGATAGGGTTAAAAAAAACAATTTTTTTGTTGGAAATTTCGTAGTTATAATAACGGTATTATTACGATATTAATAGTAGATAATGAAAGAATGAAATCGTTCTTGGAAAATTTGGAATTTTTGCCGATTACTTTTATAGTTTATAATACGATAACAGGTAAATTGTGTAATGAAACATAAAATATTGTTCGGTTATTTAGAGTGACTATACATTATAGAGATTGAATTGTCTAATGGGATATAAAGCAAACCAACCATTTTTATTTATTATGTAATGTTTACGTTATATATGTTTTTCGTTGTGTAGTTTCGTTTTAAAGAGTTTTCACTGTGCTTATTTTTATTTTGACTGTAAAAGATATAAAAAAATATTTTGAAAAACTGTAATAGTTTTTGATAAAATGATTGTTTGGTGAAAAATGTATCCACCCTCCATTTGTACAAATTAAAATTTTATTCAAGCAATTCAACTATTAGGTAGTTAAGTATTTACACGTGTTCACCAAATTTATAATTCCATGATATAGGCTACTCGACTACTGTTTATAACTCCGAGACTGTACATAAAACTTGAACGCAGTGTCTTCTCTTAACCATATCTATGATATCACCCCACATCAATCTGTATGATATGTTTAGTCTATAATCAAATATTATATTTTAATTTTATTCATTTCTAATTGATTGATGTTGAAAAAAAATACATTTAGTTTTTATATAAATTCTAAACGTACATAATCATTAGAGCAATACAGATATTTTTGATTACCTCTCTTTATCTGCTCGTCAAAAATTATGTATTACTTACGAATATTGTACTACCAATTTTCAATGGCAATCATTTATATTGATTATATATTTCTACATTATCTTATATCAAAGAATTCTAAATTTATATTATTTATGATAAGTGTACGGGCCGGGAACGAACGATAATAGTCCGTGATGCCCGATCACCAAAATACTTCGTGGTGCTACTCACACACCGACCGACCTGTGTAAAGGTGTGTATGTATGTATAGCGACTCAAAGGAAGTGGACGGGGTCGCCGAGCAAAACCAAAGAGTGCTAGTGTGTAGTGGTGTGTAGATGTGTATATGTGTGGGTGTGTACGCTTAAAACTAATGACGGATATAAGAAATAATTCAACAAAAATGGTAACAGATAGTAGGTAATTAAGTTGCTGTATTAGACACAAATTTAATAATTATTACGAATACAAGAATATAAAACTCACAGCAACACCTAAGGGTATAAAAAGAATATAGTAATATGGCACTCCTGGCCCAACAAGTAATAATATAAAATCTACGGCCCTACTGGCCCAACAGGTAAAAATATAATAAAGGTAATAATTAATAATATATAATCGGCCGCTCTGGCTCAACAAGCAGTGCCACTATATGGTCCTTTTGGCCCAGCAGCTTAATAATAATTTAATTGTTTGTAAAAAATAATCAATAAATAGCAATAATATAAATAAAAACTCACAATTTGGTGGAGCGCAGTCTGGCCAGCTGGTCCTAGCTATACAAAAAAGGATAACACACACACACACGATAGAAAAATATAATAATAAGAAAAAAATAATATTATAGATGGATGGTGATTAGCACCCGCACAATATATAAAATAATGTGTCGATTAGCGACACACAATACAAAATATAAATACACAATATAATAGACTAAGTGGCGATTCGCGCCTCACAATATAATAAAATGAAACTAAGTGGCGATTCGCGCCTCACAATATAATAAAATGAATACAAGTGGCGATTTGCGCTCACAAGAAATATAATTAGTACAAGTGGCGATTTGCGCTCACAAGAAATATAATGAATAAAGTGGCGATTTGCGCTCACAAGAAATATAATTATATACTAACGGCGATTAGCGCACGTAATAATATAAAAGACGTGTTCTTTGTAGGTACTATGGAAACGAACTGCTGACCCGGGCGGCCGTGGTAAATAATAATAATCGCGCAGCCGGTGCAGCGGCGGCGATAATCTGCATATTATATAATTCACAAACGATAATAATTAGCACAGAAATAAAACAGTAAAAATAAATGTGATTGTGTGATTGTGTGTGTGTGTGCGTGCGGTCGGTGTCTGTTAGCGTTCGGCTCCAACAATAAGTGTCATACAGTTTATAATAGAAATAAAAATTAAGAGTACTCTCTAAATCATCTTATAAGTTTTGATATTAATAAAAAAACTTAATAGATGAATTCAGTATTCAGAAATAAAGAAAAAATAAATAAGTATTAATATTAATATATATATATTCAATTTTATTTTCAGAGAATAAATTTGATTTTGTTTAATTTAGGGAGACGAATAGGAAGTTATATACATAAAAATCAGAATTCAGACAAGTAGTTTAAACGTTATAATTATTTAAAGTTTTGATGATCGGACTGTCCCGAGAAAATAACCAATTAAAATTTTAGTTTATTTCTTCAATCATCTATACTTATTTCTATTTTGACTAAAAATCAAGTAAATAATTTTGAAAAACCGTAATAGTTTTTGGTAAAATGATTGTTTGGTGTAAAAATTATTCATTCTCTATTTGTATAAATTAAAATATGATTCAACTATTTCAACTACCTAATTAAATATTTGCATGAATTGACTAAACTAATTATAATTCGATTATATTATAAGGTAATTATTGACTGTTTGTGAGATGGAGACTAAACATAAAACTGGAGCGCAGTATCATCTCTTAACCGTAATATCTAAGATACCACCCCACATCAATCTGTATTTAGTCTATAAATAAATATTTAATATTCATTTTATAAACTTCTAATTGATTGCCGTTGAAAAAATATACATTTAGTTATTATATCAATTAGATACGTATATAATTATTAGACTATTAGAGCAATTATACGGACATATATATGATTACCTCTCCTTATCTGTTTCCAAAAATTATGTACTAATATTTAAATTATCGCCTACACAAGCTTCGCCCAATACTTAAATCCAAACTCTCTATCTCTATAAACTCAAAATTAACAACATACAAATCTATGTTAAGACCTATCCTGGACCTATGGCTATCAAACTGGAGAAGTGCCAAACCGTCCTAAATACAAACCAAACAAGTATTCCAGTCCATATCCTTCCGTTTCATAACCTCTACCCCATAGTATTATGTAACAAATAATGCACTACACAAGGACTTAAAAAAAATATTGTTAAAGTGTTGAACAACTAATCAAATAATACTACACTAAATTCCACAAAAAATTACAGCAACATCAAGATCCTCTTATTTCCCACCTATCCTAACGTAAACTACCTGATGACCCGATGATGGTCGTCTTAAAAGGTGCTGGTGTCGAGATCTTTTATGATGTAATAAAAAAAATCAATAAATTATGTTTAATTTAAAAATGAACACTTCTATTATTGGATGGTCACTCTTATCATACCATTCTGTTATAATATTATATTGTTTTGTTGTAAGCATGTATGATTACATTTACTTATTGTGTGTTTCTTAATATAAATTAAAAAATTCTCTAATAAATAAAAAACAGAGTAAGAATTTAATATTCATTCAATAATACACATAATGTTATAATTGCATCAAATACACAATATAATTTTACAATAATTTATGGACATAACTAAATAAATAATACATTAATAATAATGTAGATTAATTATACAATATAATTTAATAGTAAAAATATTATTCAGCAGTTTTTTTTTATCGAAAAACAAATTTTTGGTGAAAAGTTGACCAAAAGTAATTAAAGCAGTTAATATGGTATACGAAAAAATTGTGTGGCATAAACCGTGATGATTGGATGTAAAAATATATACATAATATATAATTGCAATTATTTTTTACTTAACCTCATTTAGGCTGGTACGGAACCCTTTTGCAAGAATCGTCAAATACTGAAATCTCCCCATCGCATCGCATCGACGCCGCGTCGCCTTTTTCAACGCACACCCAACACAAGCCGTCGCAAGTACACTTTGACTTATCCTTACATCCATCCTCGCATTTAGTTTTAGAATAAAACTGTAGGTCATGGTCCAAAGTTTTTTTATCACACCTGAAACATATCGTTACAGTGACTGCAGGAGCGCACGGAAGATCCGATTTCAAGTGGCACTGAGATTTAATGCATTCTTCACAATTTTTGTAGATTATGGAGGTATGCAGCGATTGGATTGGAACAATGTAGAAGACATTCAACAGTACCGTAAAAGTAAACACAGAGACGACGGAGTGTGGCAGGACAAACATATTTTTTTTCGGTTGGGTAAATTCAATTACAGTATTTATAATATTATTTCGATATGTGCGGCGTGTTCTGCAATAGATCAGTGCTGTTTGGCAATAAGTCACTCGAAGTTTATTTCGCGGTAATATATTTTATTACAGTCAGAAATAGGTATTAGCGCACAGTATATACGAGCAACGATAATGTTGTAATTATAATTTGTCTCATGGCTGATGAACTGACACTACAATTTAAATCTGTAAACCATTCGTATTTATATTTAAATTCCTGTGGTGTGTGCCATCATGGCGTTCAAATGATTGAGCTATCAATAATAACATATTTAAACACCTGTTATAAAGCACGTCCCTTAAAGTCCATATTGCTCTGATTATAATAAACGTGTCAAATCGATATTATATTATATAGATAACTAAATACAATTTTTTCACCGAAGATCTATTACAGAAATGTATATTATACCAGCATTTTCGTATATAAACCTATAAATTATTATTATATAGGTACCAAAAATTTATATTTTATTTATATACATATAATACATATTTATTTATATACTATGTATACACACGTGTTATCACCAAAAAATCACTATAACGTCGGTTGTATTTACACAAACAAACACCTGGAGTATCTAAATCTATGGATAGCGATTAATATTAAAATTCAGGACCGAGAAAAGTTAGGCTTGCTTTTTGACATTCGTTCGTGATACATTCATTATTATAATATAGTAAATAATTCGATTCACGGATGTTTTTGGTGTTGAAAACTGTCACTATGTATAATAGATTTAATAACAAAAGTGCATTGAAGCGGCTAATATCATATGCGAAATAGTTATGCTAATTTCATAAGCCGTGATGTCGTTGTAATGATTGGATTTATAAATACTTAATGTATATAATATACAACTGAAATTACATTTTTACTCAACCTTATTGAGAATTGTACGGAACCTCACAGCAAGCATCATCGTACACATTTTTGGCATGTCGCAACACATTGCGGTCGCTTGCCATTTTTAACGCATACCCAACACGCACCGCCGCACATGCACTTTGACTTGTCCTTACACTTATTCTCGCGTTCAGTTTGAGTGTAGAACTGTTGCTGATCTTCTGGACTTCGTTCAAAATTGAAACATAACACAGTACCTTGTAAGGTTAGGGCGCATCAATGATTATTTTCCTTGTGGCATGTAGAATCAATGCAATCTTGATAGGTCTTATAGGGCGACGGCATGCGATAGGACAACCATATTGTTTTTTGGTAGTGTAAATTATATTATGGTATTTATAATATTATTTCGATATGTGATGTGGCTTGCTCCGTAGTAGATAGGCGCTGTTTGGCAAAAGTCTCTCGGAGTTGATATCGTGGTAGCTATTATATTTTATTACCGTATGAAATAGATATAAGCGCACATGCAGTTTATAAAACCAAGTTATAATTTGTATGTGAGATATAATATATAGCAAGACTAGTGTGTATTTAAAATGTATTGATGTATATTATTTATAATTAACCATTTTTCATCAATAAGTATATTTTTGACAATTATTTATATAAAGCTGTATGTTTTATAATTTTATAGATAAAAACTTAATTTTAAATAGATTTTCTGGATCTAATTAATGATCAATTCATATGGTTACAATTTTGCAAATATTAATAATCAATTCATGAGTTTAGTAATTTTGTAAATATTATCTAGATATTAAAAAAAAATGATTTTTTTTTTAATGTTTATTTTAATAACATATTTTGTCGCTTTTTAGGGCAGAAATGTGTGCATGTTTCAAGGATTTCTGTGGCATCAAGCCCCTAGCCTTAATTATTACAGTCTACCATTATGTATAATAATTATGTATAATAAATTTTAATAATAACAATCAACTATATATTATAAAAATTAATTAACATTCATAGTAATTTAATTTTTTTAATATTAATCGTGTGAGGTTGGACATCACCAAATTATCACAGTACTTTAAAATCTAACTCGTTATAGGTACATCATGATACAGATTTACAACATTCGATACTCTATTACAAGGAGCTTCGGCACATCGATTAGGATAAAATGAAAATAAAACATTAAATATATATGAGATAGAGTAATAGTTTAATATTCATTCAATAATACATATTGTGGAATACATATATCGATTACACAATATAATTTTACAATAATTTAGGGACGTCACTAAATCAATAATACAATAATAATAATATAGATTAATTATACAATAGAATAGAATAAAAACAATATAATTTAGTTTATTTTTTTTAACGACAAACAAATTGACAGTGAACAGTTGACAAAAATTCATTGAAGCAGCTAATATGGTATGCGAAATAGTTATGTTAATTTCATAAACCGTGATGTCGTTGTAATGATTGGATTTATAAATATTTAATGTATATAATATGTAATTGAAATTACGTTTTTACTCAACCTCATTAAGGACAGTACGGAACCTCACAGCAAGCATCATCGTACACACTTGTTGGCATGTCACAACACATTGCGGTCGCGTTGCCATGTTCAACGCATACCCAACACGCACCGTCGCACGTGCACTTTGACTTGTCATTACACTCATTCTCGCATTCAGTTTGAGTGTAGAACTGTTGGTCATCATCTGGACTTCGTTCACACTTGAAACATAACACAGTACCCTGATTGGTTTGGGCGCATGCATGTTTATCTTGCTTGTGGCATGTAGAATCAATGCACTCTTGACAGGTCTTATAGGCCTTATCGGTATCATACGATTGGATAATATCAAAGTTAAAGACCATCAACATCACCGTAAATGTGAACATAGAGACAAGGGAATGCGATAGGACAACCATATTGTTCTTCGGTAGTGTAAATTATATAATGGTATTTATAATATTATTTCGATATGTGATGTGGCTTGCTCCGTAGTAGATAGGCGCTGTTTGGCAAAAGTCTCTCGGAGTAGATATCGTGGTACCTAATATATTTTATTACCGTATGAAATAGATATTAGCGCACATGCAGTTTATAAAACCAAGTTATAATTTGTATGTGAGATAATGACTTATGAACTGACACTACAATTTAAATCCGTAAGCCGTTCGAATTTATATCCAAAATCCTGTGGTATGTGTGATGGTGTGCACATTTAATTGGTAGGATGTAAGTGCGACAGGCTTTGAAAATCAATATTATCGTATATAAACATATAAATTATAATATTATAGATTAATACAGAGCTTCCTCCTCTATGAGTCAGATTGTGATATATGATTAAATTAATTTAAATTTTTATAAATAATTGGATTCACAGATGTTTTTGTTGCTGAAAACCTGTATTTGTATTATTACTAGTAAGGTTAGAGACTTTTCGTACTGCATATTTTTCAAATGTCACTATTAACAATGCTATGTAAAATATAAGCAATATGATATATAGCAAGACTAGTGTGTATTTAAAATTTATTGATGCATATTATTTATAATTAACCATTTTTCATCAATAAGTACATATTTGACAATTATTTTTATAAAGCTGTATGTTTTATAATTTAATAGATAAAAAATTAATTTTAAATATTTTTTCTAATTAATGAACAATTCATATGATTACAATTTTGCAAATATTAATAATCAATTCATGAGTTTAGTAGTTTTGTAAATATTATCTTGATATTAAAATAAAAAGATTTTTTTTTAATGTTTATTTTAATAGCATATTTTGTCGATTTTTAGGGCATATATGTGTGCATGTTTCAATGATTTTTGTGGCATGAAGCACCTAGCCTTAATTATTACTGTCTACCATTAAGTATAATAAATTTTAATAATAACAATCACCTATATATTATAAAAATTAATTAACATTCATAGCGATTTCATTTTTTTATATTATTTTTTTTTTGTTTATCGTGTGAGGTTGCAAATCGCCAAATAATTTAAAATAGTTTTTACTCATCGTAAAAATGAATTAGAACATTTTACTAAATTGTGTAGTATTTACCTGGCATACTAAAGTGTATAATTTTAAAGTATTATCATTTCCTCGACAGTATTTATTTATTGTAAATTTAGCTATTTATTATAGTATTAGTAGTTGTGGTAATATATAATAATTACCGTCCTATTTTATATTCTATATTATACACAATAATCGATCATACTCAGACAATAGTTTTCAGTCAAAATAAAATAACTTTCTATTTTAATACACTTAAATATTTTTTATTCTTTTTGCTTTTTTTGAATGGTAACATACATTTTTAATTTCATATTCCAAAGCTAAATATATCTTAGTGTAGGTATTTATATACATAAATACCAGAATTCAGCAGATATTGTTTATATTTTATAATTACTTAAAGTTTTGATGATCGAACCGTCTCGAGATTACCAGGAAAAATGTTAGTCTATTCCTCCAATCATTTATACGGTGAAAACTCTTTATAACAAATCTGACGGGACCAAGAGATTTTTTTCGTTAAAGAGAGTTTTCGTAATAGAAAAGGTTAAAAAAAACAAATTTTTTGTTAGAAATCTCGTCGTTATAATTACGGTATTATTACGATATGAAAAGTAGATAATGAAAGAATGTAATCGTTCTTGGAAAATTTGAATTTTTGCCGATAACTTTTATAGTTTATAAGACAATAACAGGTAAATTGTGTTATGAAACATAAAATAATGTTCGATTATTTAGAGTGACTATACATTATAGAGAATGAATTGTCTAATGGGTTATAAAGCAAACCAACCATTTTTATTTATTATATAAAGTTTACGTTATATATGTTTTTCGTTGTGTAGTTTCGTTATAAAGAGTTTTAACTGTGATTATTTTTATTTTGACTGTAAAAGATGTAAAAAAATATTTTGAAAAACTGTAATATTTTTTGATAAAATGATTGTTTGGTGAAAAATGTATCCGCCCTCCATTTGTACAAATTAAAATATTAATCAAGCAATTCAACTATTAGGTAGTTAAGTATTTACACGTATCCACTTAACTTATAATTCGATGATATAGGCTAATCGACTACTGTTTATAACTCCGAGACTGTACATAAAACTTGAACGCAGTGTCTTCTCTTAACCATATCTAAGATATCACCACACATCAATCTGTATGATATGTTTAGTCTATAAGCAAATATTATATTTTAATTTTATTCATTTCTAATTGATTGATATTGAAATAAAAATTTTATATAGATTCTAAACGTACATAATAATTAGAGCAACACAGATATTTGTGATTACCTCTCTTTATCTGCTCGTCAGAAATCATGTATTACCTATGAATATTGTACTACCAATTTTCAATGGCAATCATTTATATTGTTTATATATTTCTACATTATCTCATATCAAAGAATTTTAAATTTATATTAATTATGATAAGTGTCATACAGTTTATAATAGAAATAAAAATTAAGAGTACTCTCTAAATCATCTTAGAAGTTTTGATATTGATAAAAAAAACTTAATAGATGACTAATGAAAAAATTATAATAAATTATTTTGGATTAAGTAATTTACAAAAAAATAACAGTTTGAAATTAAATTTAAAGTGGTCTTAAAAATAATATTAATTGTACTTAATTTATATTTATCAGCTACTAATATGATACATTTAGTTATTTTAAACATATGGTATTGAATTCAGTATTCAGAAATAAAGAAAAAATAAATAAGTATTAATATTAATTTATATATATTCAATTTTATTTTCAGAGAATAAATTTGATTTTGTTTAATTTAGGGAGACGAATAGGAAGTTATATACATAAAAATCAGAATTCAGACAAGTAGTTTATACGTTATAATTATTTAAAGTTTTGATGATCGGACGGTCCCGAGAAAATAACCCAGTAAAATTTTAGTTTATTTTTTCAATCATCTATACTTATTTCTATTTTGACTAAAAATCATGTAAATAAAATATTTTGAAAAACCGTTATAGTTTTTGGTAAAATGATTGTTTGGTGTAAAAAATATTCATTCTCTTTTTGTATAAATTAAAATATTATTCAACTATTTCAACTACCTAATTAAGTATTTACATTAATTGACTAAACTTATAATTCGATTATATATTATAAGCTAATTAACCGTTTGTGAGACGGAGACTATACATAAAACTGGAGCGCAGTATCATCTCTTAACAGTAATATCTAAGATACCACCCCACATCAATCTGTATTTAGTCTATAAATAAATATTTAATATTCATATTATAAACTACTGATTGATTGCCGTTGAAAAAATATACATTTAGCTATTATATCAATTCGATACGTATATAATAATTAGACTATTAGAGCAATTATACGGACATATATATGATTACCTCTCCTTATCTGTTTTCAAAAATTATGTACTCATATTTAAATTATCGCCTACACAAGCTTCGCCCAATACTTAAATCCAAACTCTCTATCTCTATAAACTCAAAATTAACAACATACAAATCTATGTTAAGACCTATCTGGACCTATGGCTATCAAACAGGAGAAGTGCCAAACCGTCCTAAATACAAACCAAACAAGTATTCCAGTCCATATCCTTCCGTCTCATAACCTCTACCCCATAGTATTATGTAACAAATAATGCACTACACAAGGACTTAAAAAAAATATTGTTAAAGTGTTGAACAACTAATCAAATAATACTACACTAAATTCCACAAAAAATTACAGCAACATCAAGATCCTCTTATTTCCCACCTATCCTAACGTAAACTACCTGATGACCCGATGATGGTCGTCTTAAAAGGTGCTGGTGTCGAGATCTTTTATGATGTAATAAAAAAAATCAATAAATTATGTTTAATTTAAAAATGAACACTTCTATCATTGGATGGTCACTCTTATCATACCATTCTGTTATAATATTATATTGTTTTGTTGTAAGCATGTATGATTACATTTACTTATTGTGTGTTTCTTAATATAAATTAAAAAATTCTTTAATAAATAAAAAACAGAGTAAGAATTTAATATTCATTCAATAATACACATAATGTTATAATTGCATCAAATACACAATATAATTTTACAATAATTTATGGACATAAATAAATAATACATTAATAATAATGTAGATTAATTATACAATATAATTTAATAGTAAAAATATTATTCAGCAGTTTTTTTTTATCGAAAAACAAATTTTTGGTGAAAAGTTGACCAAAAGTAATTAAAGCAGTTAATATGGTATACGAAAAAATTGTGTGGCATAAACCGTGATGATTGGATGTAAAAATATATACATAATATATAATTGCAATTATTTTTTACTTAACCTCATTTAGGATGGTACGGAACCCTTTTGCAAGATTCGTCAAACACTGAAACCTCCCCATCGCATCGCATCGACGCCGCGTTGCCTTTTTCAACGCACACCCAACACATGCCGTCGCAAGTACACTTTGACTTATCCTTACATCCATCCCCGCATGCATTTTGAGAATAAAACTGTAGGTCATGGTCCAAAGTTTTTTTATCACACCTGAAACATAACGCTTCATTGCCTGAAGGAGCGCACGGAAGATCCGAATTCAAGTGGCACTGAGATTTTAGGCATTCTTCACAAGTATTGTAGGAAATGGTGGAATGCAGCGATTGGGTTGGAACAATGTAGAAGACATTCAACAGTACCGTAAAAGAAAACACAGAGACGACGGAGTGTGACAGGATAAACATACTGTTTTTCGGTTGGGTAAATTAAATTACAGTGTTTATAATATTATTTCGATATGTGCGGCGTGTTCTGCAATAGATCAGTGCTGTTTGGCAATAAGTCACTCGAAGTCGATTTCGCGGTAATATATTTTATTACAGTCAGAAATAGGTATTTGCGCACAGTATATACGAGCAACGATAATGTTGTAATTATAATTTGTATGAGCGATATTGGCTGAAGAACTGACACTACAATTTAAATCCGTAAACCGTTCGTATTTATATCCAAACTCCTGTGGTGTGTGCCATCGTGGCGTTCAAAGATTGAGGTATAAACAATAACATATTTAAACACCTGTTATACAGCACGTCCCTTAAAGTCTGTATAGCTCTGATTATAATAAACGTGTCAAATCGATATTATATTATATAGATAACTAAATACAATTTTTTTCAACGAAGATCTATTACAGAAATGTATATTATACCAGCATTTTCGTATATAAACCTATAAATTATAGTTATATAGGTACCAAAAATTTATATTTTATTCATATACATTTACTTTGTGTACACACGTGTTATCACTTAATAATCACTATGACGTCGGTTGTATTTACACAAACAAATACCTGGAGTATCTAAATATATGGATAGCGATTAATATTAAAATTCAGAACCAAGAAAAGTTAGGCTTGCTTTTTGACATTCGTTCGTGATACATTCATTATTATAATATAGTAAATAATTCGATTTACGGATGTTTTTGGTGTTGAAATCTGTTATTTGTATCATTAATTAGTGTCTATCACAGTGTATAATAAATTTAATAACAATCACTTATATATTATAAAAATTAATTGACATTTATTGCGATTTAATTTTTTTTTGTTTTTTATCATGGTAGATCATACTTTACCAAATTATTTAAAATATTTTTCACTCATAGTATAAATGAATTAGCAATGAATTATAGTACTAGACATTAGTGATTAGTAGCTTTGATAATTTGTAATAATTATTTTCCTATTGTATATTTCTATTTTATAAGAAAAATCAATGGTACTCAGGTAATAGTTTCAGTCAAAATAAATCAACATTTTTTTTAAATCTATTAAATACTTTTTATTCTTTTCTGAATTTTTTTGAGAGGTATTATACATTTTGAATTTCATATTCTAAAGCTGAGTATATTTTATAGTGTTTCAATACATATTTTTATAACGTATAAATAAAGAGATGTAATATTGTATAAAAATTATCTTTATTTTAAGTTAATTTTATAAAAAACCTAAGATAGAACAATTAAAAGGACACAAACCTTAGTGATGATATCTCCTAGTGTGTGGCGATAATTCTCTACAGTTAGAAGAGCTGGAGAACCTTACCATCTACTATATATTATATCAATTCTTACGCACAATTACCTTCCTCCTGATCGTCAGAGTGCTCTCGAGTTCGTAGACTCGAGAATTTAATCAAGTACACCGTATGTAGAATATACGTCTAAATTATGATAATAATATAATATATATTATAATCATGCTCCTTATCTGGTTCACCGCAATATGCGTGTATATTTATATATATTTAATTTAGTGATGTGGTGAGGTGACACAAATAAAATAAAATCGCTGGACACGTATATCCAAATAAAAAACAACATTGAATTATCTATTTCGAAATACACGCCTAGTTGTCGCTAATCGACAACTGTGTCGAGAGATGTTCTTAAAAAGATTGGTACACATGCACTAATGAGTGAGACGATCTGGTCAAGCAAGCTAGAGTCATAGGCTCATCAAAAGCCTCCGCGTTTTCATAGATCTAGTTTTATCTTTGGTTGCAGAGACTCTCATTGGGCCATCTCTTATGTCTGTCGGCACACGAGGAAAGTCGTATGTCCTGTATTCTATTTTCACTTACACGTATGGAGTTTCTGTGTAGCCTCGCACTGTAAATAGACTCTTTCATCGCTGATAAAAAATGTTTATTAAAATTGACTGTTATCAGCACGCAGCAACTCGACCTTTACTAATTTATTATATTAACACTTCTATGAAGTTATTAAAATTATGAATGAGCGCATATCATTACAATATTATTTAGAATTAGTGAGATTTAATACTACTAAATAAGTAGTCTGTGGTGTTACAAATTTAGGTATCCAATGAAAACACTCATTTTCCCGGTACTTTAATATCTAACTTATTGTCATTATACAACATGATACATTTAACGACACTTGAAATTCGAATACAGCACGTCAGTTAGGATAAAATAAAAATAAAATACAAAATATAAATGAGATAGAGTAAGTTTAATACAAATAATGGTATACGTGTATCGATTACACAGTATAATTTTACAATAATTTAGAGTCTTGAACAACTGAATAATATAACAATAATAATGTAGATTTATTATACAATAGAATTAAATAATAATAATTATTGTGTGGCATAATACCGTGGTAATATTCTATTCATCGTTGTGATAATCGGATGTAATAATATATAAAATACATATTTACAATTGTTTTTACCTATCATTATTCAGGTACATATGGAACCACATTGCAAGAATTGTCGAATATTGTACTCAGGTTGGTGCATTCCATTGCCGCCGGGTTGCCTCTTTCCACGCACACACAACACGCACCATCGCACTTGCACTATGACTTGTCCGCACACTATATAGAACGTATAGAACTGTTTGTCATCGAAAAGAGTTCTTTTATCACACTTGAAACATAACGTATCAGTGCCTGTAGTGGGGGCACACGAATGATAATCCTTGACAAAAATGTATTTAAGTAGCTAATTTCGTATGTAAAATTATTGTGATGATTGCATAAACCTTGATATCATTATGATGATTGGGCGTATAAATAAATATATATAATTGCAATTATTTTATAAGCTTACTTCATTTAGGAATGTACGGAACCTCCTGACAAGAGTGGTCAAACACCATTTCCAGTGCGTCGCAGTGTACTAATTAATAAAATAACAAATTTTAATAATAATAATAACCTATATATTATAATAATTAATTAACATTCATAGCGATTTCATATTTTATTTTTATCATAAGAGGTGGACATCACCAAATTATTTAAAAATAAATTATTTATCATGGTAAAAATAAATTAGCACATCTTACTAAATTTTACTGTACCTACCTGATGTATTTAGTACCTAATTTAGCCATTTGTTAAACTGTTACTACCTGTGGCACTGAATATCATAATTTCCTTGACAATGTTTAATAACTATATAAATATCACTTTAATATTTACAAAATTGGCCAATTTTTATTAAACTATTAGAACTTTTTTTAAATGGTAATTTACATGTTTAATTTCATATTCTGAAAGTGTTACAAATTTTGGTTATCGAATGAAAACATACTTTGTCCCAGTACTTTAAAATCTAACTCGTTATAAGTACATCATGATACAGATTTACAATATTCGATACTCTATTACATTGAAAGTCGGCACATGGATTAGGATAAAATAAAAATAAAACATTAAATATGTATGAGATAGAGTAATAGTTTAATATTCATTCAATAATACATATTGTGGTATACATATATCGAGTACACAATATAATTTAACAATAATTTTAACTAAATCAATAATACAACAATAATAATATAGATTGATTATACAATAGAATAGAATAAAAACAATATAATTTAGGTTATTTTTTTTTAACGACAAACAAATTGACAGTGAACAGTTGACAAAAATTCATTGAAGCGGCTAAAATCGTATGCGAAATAGTTATGTTAATTTCATAAACCATGATGTCGTTGTAATGATTGGATTTATAAATATTAAATGTATATAATATATAATTGAAATTACGTTTTTACTTGATCTCATTAAGGATTGTACGGAACCTCTTTGCAAGTATCATCATACACTTTTTTCGGCATGTCGCAACACATTGCAGTCGCGTTGCCATGTTTAACGCATACCCAACACGAATAGTCACACGTGCACTTTGACTTGTCCTGACAATTGTTCTCGCATTCTGTTTTACTGTGGAACTGTTCGTCACCTTCAGGACTTCGTTCACACTTGAAACATAACACAGTACCATCTAAGGTTTGGGCGCATGGATGTTTATCTTCCTTGTGGCATGTAGAATCAATGCACTCTTGACAGGTCTTATAGGCCTTGATGGTATCTGCCGATTGGGTGACATCAAAGTTAAAAACAATCAACAGCACCGTAAGAGTGAACACAGAGACGACTGCATGTGACAGGACAACCATATTGTTTTTCAGTTGTGTAAATTATATTATGGTATTTATAATATTCTTTCGATATGGGATGTGGCTTGCTCCGTAGTAGATAGGCGCTGTTTGGCAAAAGTCTCTCGGAGTAGATATCGTGGTACCTAATATATTTTATTACCGTATTAAATAGATATTAGCGCACATGCAGTTTATAAAACCAAGCTATAATTTGTATGTGAGATAATGACTTATGAACTGACACTACAATTTAAATCCGTAAGCCGTTCGAATTTATATCCAAACTCCTGTGGTATGTGTGATGGTGTGCACATTTAATTGGTAGGATTATTGGTGCAATAGGGTTCCAAAATCAATATTATCGTATATAAACATATACATTTTAATAATATATGTTATGACCGTGTATTTTCTCTACGAATCAGTTCCTGACATATTATTAAATTATTTATTAGTATAGTAAATAATTTGATTCACAGATGTTTTTGGTGCTAAAAACCTGTATTTGTATTATAAACTAGTAAGGTTAGAGACTTTTACGACTGCATATTTTTCAATTGGCATTATAAACAATGGTATGTAAAATATAATCAATATAATATATAGCAAGACTAGTGTGTATTTAAAATTTATTGATGCATATTATTTATAATTAACCATTTTTCATTAATAAATTCATATTTGACAATTATTTATATAAAGTTGTATGTTTTATAATTTTATAGAGAAAAACATAATTTTAAATAGATTTTCGGGACCTGAGATATAAGTAAGATAGTTTTTTTCATATAAAATAAATATTTTAAAATTATTGTTAATGTTCTTCTCAACGATCACTTTCCTTGTTACTTATTTGTACACCACAAGCGTGATTTAAAAAAAATAAACCGCAAATTAAATATATTAATAAACAATGCATAAGATAATCAATTTTTCAAATATTATCTAAATATTTAAATAAGTAATTTTTTTTTTTTATTAATGCATATTTTAATAGCATATTATATTGTGGTTTTTTAGGGCATAAATGCGTGCAGTTTTCAACGCTTTTTGGGGCATGAAATCTATAGCCTTAATTATTAGTGTCTATCATTATGTATGACAAATTTTAATAATAGCAATCACCAACTTATATATTATAAAAATTATTAACATTCATGGTGATTTCATTTTTTTTTATGTTAATCGTGTAAAGTTAGATATCACCAAATTATTTAAAAAAAAAATTATTACTCATGGTAAAAATGAATTAGCCCATTTTAATAAATTTTACTGTACCTACCTGCCCATGTATTTAGTACCTAATTTAGCCATTTGTTAAATTGTTTATAACTTTATTAATTTATAATAATTACGTTCCTATTGTATATTTCTATATACCTAATTATACGCAATAATCAATCGTACTAAGGTTACAGCAAGTATGTAATATGAAAATATTATCATCATTTCCTTGAGAATGTTTAATTCTTGAATAAGTTTCATTTTAATATTTACTAAATAAGCCAATTTTTTTTAAACTATTAGATCCATTTATTTCTTTTCTTACATTTTTTAATGTTAATTTACATTTTTAATTTCATATTCTGAAGTGTTGCAAATTTTCGTTATCGAATGAAAACATACTTTGTCCCAGTACATTAAAATCTAACTCGTTATAGGTACATCATGATACAGATTTACAACATTCGATACTCTATTACAAGGAGCTTCGGCACATCGATTAGGATAAAATGAAAATAAAACATTAAATATATATGAGATAGAGTAATAGTTTAATATTCATTCAATAATACATATTGTGGTATACATATATCGATTACACAATATAATTTTACAATGATTTTAACTAAATTAATAATACAATAATAATAATATAGATTAATTATACAAAGAATTGAATAATAACAAGATAATTTAGGTTATTTTTTTTTAACGACAAACAAGTTGTCAGTGAATAGTTGACAAAAAGTCATTGAAGCGGCTAATATCCAGGGTTGGGCAAGATACTGAAAAAAGTATCATGATACATGATACATGCATTTAGTTTATTTAGATTTTAGATACAAGATACATTGTGAATGTAGAAAAGATACAAGATATAAGATACATGTATCTTTATGCTTTTTGATACATGATACTTTAATATTTCCAATTGAAATTTATTATCAATTAAACGTAAAAGGTCTATACAGTATTGTGTATATGTCGCATCCACATAATGAAATCACTCATTTCATGAACTGGATATCCAGATAGTGAAATTCATCCAGATCGTTAATTTTGACGAAAATACATTATATGGACATCCATTTCATGAAACGGACTTATATTATGATACTTTCTACTTTATACTTATATTGTGAACTTTGTGTAATTATTATAAAACAAGATTGTTATGTTATATAGCAATAAATAGCTTACATACCATACTTTTCAATATCAATAAAGATAATGAAATGTTTTATCCGTGATCTATATCTATTATATTATGAGAATGATATAAAATTAAAGCTGCAGAAAAAATAATCAAGGTAAATAATAGAATACAATTGAAAAAAGAATTGTACTTTTATTTCATATCTTAATTTAAATTTATTTTTAACAGGGAAACGGCAGAATAACTGAAGATTTTAATATAAATCAATATGTTATATTCGGAGTACCAAAAGTTGATAGGGGACCTACAGATCCTCCAAACATAATTTGTGTGATCACGGAACAAAAAAAAAAAGGATTACATAAACTGGGAACAAGATATGGCTTAATAAAAGGATGGTTCAGTAGTGAATGTTTGAAAAGATCAACGACTCAATTTCTAACTCCTGACCAAGTTGATAAAAATGTTGAATTATCGGTGCGAGAAATGATTAAAAAAATTTCAGGAGGGCAATGATTTTTGTCTTGTTCGTGTAAGGCAAAAACTCCTTGCCAATCAAGTAGGTGTGCCTGTTTTAAAAACAATATGATATGTAACAGCCGATGCCATAATCAACTATCGTGTAAAAATAAATAATAAAATATAAAAATGTATCAATTAATTATTTTGTTAATAAAAAAATATACTATACTATAATATACTATAGGTAAGTTAAGTAATATAAATATAATTAATTTCATGAATATGTATTTCATAATACTTCATAAGTAACACTTTTGTTTATAAATTATAAAAAATATAATGTAATATGATATAATTTATTATGACTATTATTGTCATATTTTTGTTCATAGAACAATATAGAAAAGTATAGTTATAATAATATGGTATCTTGTTTTATAATAATTACACAAAGTTCACAATATAAGTATTGTCCGTTTCATGAAATGGATGTCCATATAATGTATTTTCGTCAAAATTCACGATCTGGATGAATTTCACTATCTGGATATCCAGTCCATGAAATGAGTGATATCACTATTTGGATGCGACATGTACACAAAACTGTGCATACTCATTATCTCCATTATGTCATTATGTTATAATTTATTATCGTTAGTTTCAATTAGATTGTATCTGGAAAATTATTATTTGTAAAAAATAAAAAATACAATCCACGATAAAATTATTTACAATACAATACACACAAAATAAAAATTATCATTATTGTTTCATTTATCTAAGCTATGAAGGTCGAAATCGAAATTCAAATTTCTTAGTACTATTCAGTACAAATATATACAATAATAGTATCTTGTATCTTTTGGCAAAAAAAGATACAAGATACTTCTAAAAAATGTATAATGAAACATGATACTTGATACTTTAAAATTATGTATCATGATACAAGATACAATATACAATTGTATCTTTGATACTGCCCGACCCTGCTAATATCGAATATAAAATAACTACCTATGTAAATTGCATAAACCGTGATGCCGTTGTAATGATTGGATTTATAAATATTAAATGTATATAATATATAATTGAAATTACGTTTTTACTTGACCTCATTAAGGATACGGAACCTCTGTGCAAGTATCATTATACACTTTTGTCGGCATGTCGCAATGTGTTGCTTCCACGTTGCCATTTTCAAGGCATGCCCAACACGCACCGTCGCAAGTGCACTTTGACTTGTCATTACACTCATTCTCGCATTCAGTTTGAGTGTAGAACTGTTGGTCATCATCTGGACTTCGTTCACACTTGAAACATAACACAGTACCCTGATTGGTTTTGGCGCATGGATGTTTATCTTGCTTGTGGCATGTAGAACCAATGCACTCTTGACAGGTATTAAAGGACATATCGGTATCATACGATTGGATGATATCAAAGTTAAAGACCATCAACAGCACCGTAAATGTGAACACAGAGACAAGAGAATGCGATAGGACAACCATATTGTTCTTCGGTAGTGTAAATTATATTATGGTATTTATAATATTCTTTCGATATGTGATGTGGCTTGCTCCGTAGTAGATAGGCGCTGTTTGGCAAAAGTCTCTCGGAGTAGATATCGTGGTACCTAATATATTTTATTACCGTATTAAATAGATATTAGCGCACATGCAGTTTATAAAACCAAGCTATAATTTGTATGTGAGATAATGACTTATGAACTGACACTACAATTTAAATCCGTAAGCCGTTCGAATTTATATCCAAACTCCTGTGGTATGTGTGATGGTGTGCACATTTAATTGGTAGGATTATTGGTGCAATAGGGTTCCAAAATCAATATTATCGTATATAAACATATATATTTTAATAATATATGTTATGACCGTGTATTTTCTCTACGAATCAGTTCCTGACATATTATTAAATTATTTATTAGTATAGTAAATAATTTGATTCACAGATGTTTTTGGTGCTAAAAACCTGTATTTGTATTATAAACTAGTAAGGTTAGAGACTTTTACGACTGCATATTTTTCAATTGGCATTATAAACAATGGTATGTAAAATATAATCAATATGATATATAGCAAGACTAGTGTGTATTTAAAATTTATTGATGCATATTATTTATAATTAACCATTTTTCATCAATAAGTACATATTTGACAATTATTTTTATAAAGCTGTATGTTTTATAATTTAATAGATAAAAAATTAATTTTAAATATTTTTTCTAATTAATGAACAATTCATATGATTACAATTTTGCAAATATTAATAATCAATTCATGAGTTTAGTAGTTTTGTAAATATTATCTTGATATTAAAATAAAAAGATTTTTTTTTAATGTTTATTTTAATAGCATATTTTGTCTATTTTTAGTGCATAAATGTGTGCATGTTTCAAGGATTTTTGTGGCATGAAGCCCCTAGCCTTAATTATTACTGTCTACCATTAAGTATAATAAATTTTAATAATAACAATCACCTATAACTTATAAAAATTAATTAACATTCATAGCAATTTCATTTTTTTAAATTATTTTTTTTTGTTTATCGTGTGAGGTTGCAAATCACCAAATTATTTAAATAGTTTTTACTCATCGTAAAAATGAATTAGAACATTTTACTAAATTGTATAGTATTTACCTGGCATATTAAAGTGTATAATTTTAAAGTATTATTATCATTTCCTCGACAATGTTTATTTATTGTATACCTTTGAATTTTGAATTTAGTAATTTAGCTATTTATTATATAGTATTAGTAGCTGTGGTAATATATAATAATTACCGTCCTATTTTATATTCTATATTATACACAATAATCAATCATACTCGGGCAATTGTTTTCAGTCAAAATAAAATAACTTTCTGTTTTAATAAACTTAAATATTTTTTATTCTTTTGCTTTTTTTGAAAGGTTACATACATTTTTAATTTCATATTCCAAAGCTAAATATATCTTAGTGTAGGTATTTATATACGTAAAAAGCAGAATTCAGCAAATATTGTTTATATGTTATAATTATTTAAAGTTTTGATGATCAAACTGTCTCAAGATTACCAGGAAAAATGTTAGTCATTTAGGACCAAGAGATTTTTTTTATTAAAGAGAGTTTTCGTAATAGAAAGGGTAGAAAAAAACAAATTTATAATTACGGTATTATTACGATATGAAAAGTAGATAATGAAAGAATGTAATCGTTCTTGGAAAATTTGAATTTTTGCCGATAACTTTTATAGTTTATAATACAATAACAGGTAAATTGTGTTATGAAACATAAAATAATTTTCGATTATTTAGAGTGACTATACATTATAGAGAATGAATTGTCTAATGGGTTATAAAGCAAACCAAATATTTTTATTTATTATGTAATGTTTACGTTATATATGTTTTTTGTTGTATAGTTTCGTTATAAAGAGTTTTCACTGTGCTTATTTTTATTTTGACTGTAAAAGATGTAAAAAAATATTTTGAAAAACTGTAATAGTTTTTGATAAAATGATTGTTTAGTGAAAAATGTATCCGCCCTCCATTTGTACAAATTAAAATTTTATTAAAGCAATTCAACTATTAGGTAGTTAAGTATTTACACTTATTATTTAGTAAGTTATTTATAACTTATTATTCGATTATATCATAAGCTAATTAACCGTTTGTGAGAAGGAGACTATACATAAAACTGGAGCGCAGTATTATCTCTTAACTGTAATATCTAAGATACCACCCCACATCAATCTGTATTTAGTCTATAAATAAATATTTAATATTCATTTTATAAACTTCTAATTGATTGCCGTTGAAAAAATATACATTTAGTTATTATATCAATTCGATACGTATATAATAATTAGACTATTAGAGTATATATACGGACATATATATGATTACCTCTCCTTATCTGTTTTCAAAAATTATGTACTCATATTTAAATTATCGCCTACACAAGCTTCGCCCAATACTTAAATCCAAACTCTCTATCTCTATAAACTCAAAATTACTAACATACAAATCTATGTTAAGACCTATCTGGACCTATGGCTATCAAACAGGAGAAGTGCCAAACCGTCCTAAATACAAACCAAACAAGTATTCCAGTCCATATCCTTCCGTCTCATAACCTCTACCCCATAGTATTATGTAACAAATAATGCACTACACAAGGAGTTTAAAATACAAACTGTTAAAGTGTTGAACAACTATTCAAATAATACTACACTAAATTCCACAAAAAATTACAGCAACATCAAGATTCTCTTATTTCCCACCTATCCTAACGTAAACTAACTGATGACCCCCCTGGTCGTTATAAAAAGGTGCTGGTGTCGAGGTCTTTTATAATGTAATAAAAAAAAAATCAATAAATTATGATTAATTTAAAAATGAACGGTTCTATCATTGGATGGTCTCCCTTATTATACCATTCTGTTATAATATTATATTTGTATGCATGTATGATTACATTTACTTATTGTGTGTTTCTTAATATAAATTAAAAAATTTTCTTATAAATAAAAAAAGAGTAAGAATTTAATATTCATTCAATAATACACATAATGTTATAATTGCTTGAATACAATAATAATAATTTAGATTAATTATACAATATAATTTAATAGTAAAAACATTATTCAGCAAATTTTTTTTATCGAAAAACAAATTTTCGGTGAACAGTTGACCAAAAGTAATTGAAGCAGTTAATATAGTATACGAAAAAATTGTGTGGCATAAACCATGATATCGTCGTGATGATTGCATGTAAAAATAAAAACATAATATATAATTGCAATTATTTTTTACTTAACCTCATTTAGGATGGTACGGAACCCTTTTGCAAGATTCGTCAAACACTGAAATCTCCCCATCGCATCGCATCGACGCCGCATTTCCGTGTTCAACGCACACCCAACACAAACCGTCGCAAGTACACTTTGACTTATCATGACATCCACGCTCGCATTTAGTTTGAGAATAAAATTGTAGGTCACGGTCCAAAGTTGTTTTAGCACACCTGAAACATATTGTTACAGTGCGTGCAGGAGCGCACGGAAGATCCGATTTCAAGTGGCAATCAGATTTAATGCATTCTTCACAATTTTTGTAGATTATGGAGGTATGCAGCGATTGGGTTGGAACAATGTAGAAGACATTCAACAGTACCGTAAAAGAAAACACAGAGACGACGGAGTGTGACAGGATAAACATACTGTTTTTCGGTTGGGTAAATTAAATTACAGTATTTATAATATTATTTTGATATGTGCAGCGTGTTCTGCAATAGATCAGTGCTGTTTGGCAATAAGTCACTCGAAGTCGATTTCGCGGTAATATATTTTATTACAGTCAGAAATAGGTATTAGCGCACAGTATATACGAGCAACGATAATGTTGTAATTATAATTTGTATGAGCGATATTGGCTGAAGAACTGACACTACAATTTAAATCCGTAAACCGTTCGTATTTATAAACAATAACATATTCAAACACCTGTTATACAGCACGTCCCTTAAAGTCCGTATTGCTCTGATTATAATAAACGTGTCAAATCGATATTATATTATATAGATAACTAAATACAATTTTTTTCAACGAAGATCTATTACAGAGATGTATATTATACCAGCATTTTCGTATATAAACCTATAAATTATAATTGTATAGGTACCAAAAATTTATATTTTATTCATATACATTTTCAATGTGTACACACATGTAATCACTAAATAATCACTATGACGTCGGTTGTATTTACACAAACAAACACCTGGAGTATCTAAATCTATGGATAGCGATTAATATTAAAATTCAGGACCGAGAAAAGTAAGACCTGCACTTTGACATGTCTTCTCCTCTAAAAGTGGGTTCGTGGTACATTATTAAATTAATTATTATAATATAGTTAATAATTCCATTCACGGATGTTTTTGGTGTTGAAAACTGTTATTTGTATCATTAATTAGTGTCTATCACTATGTACCTATATAATAAATTTAATAACAAAAAGTCATTGAAGCGGCTAATATCGTATACGAAATAGTTATGATAATTTCATAAACCGTGATGTCGTTGTAACGATTGGATTTATAAATATTTAATGTATATAATATATAAATGAAATTACATTTTTACTCAACCTCATTGATAATTGTACGGAACCTCACAGCAAGCATCATTGTACACACTTGTTGGCATGTCGCAACACATTTCCATTTTCAACGCATACCCAACACGAATAGTCACACGTGCACTTTGACTTGTCCTGACAATTGTCCTCGCATTCAGTTTGAGTGCAGAACTGTTGGTCATCTTCTGTACTTCGTTCACACTTGAATCATAACACAGTACCCTATAAGGTAAGGGCGCATGAATGATTATTTTCCTTGTGGCATGTAGAATCAATGCAATCTTGATAGGTCTTACAGGGCGACGGCATGCGATAGGACAACCATATTGTTTTTTGGTAGTGTAAATTATATTATGGTATTTATAATATTCTTTCGATATGTGATGTGGCTTGCTCCGTAGTAGATAGGCGCTGTTTGGCAAAAGTCTCTCGGAGTAGATATCGTGGTACCTAATATATTTTATTACCGTATGAAATAGATATTAGCACACATGCAGTTTATAAAACCAAGCTATAATTTGTATGTGAGATAATGACTTATGAACTGACACTACAATTTAAATCCGTAAGCCGTTCGAATTTATATCCAAACTCCTGTGGTATGTGTGATGGTGTGCACATTTAGTTGGTAGGATTATTGGTGCAATAGGGTTCCAAAATCAATATTATCGTATATAAACATATAAATTTTAATAATATATGTTATGACCGTGTATTTTCTCTACGAATCAGTTCCTGACATATTATTAAATTATTTATTATTATAGTAAATAATTGGATTCACAGATGTTTTTGATGCTGAAAACCTGCATTTGTATTATTACTAGTAAGGTTAAAGTCTTTTAGAACTGCATATTTTTCATATGTCACAATCAAAAGTTTTGATGATCGAACTATCTCGAGATTACCAGGAAAAATGTTAGTCTATTCCTCCAATCATTTATACGGTGAAAACTCTTTATAACGAATCTGACGGGACCAAGAGATTTTTTTCGTAATAGAAAGGGTTAAAAAAAAATAAATTTTTTGTTAGAAATTTCGTCGATGATAAAATGAATTTGTTCGATATTGATACTAACGGTATTACAATATTAAAAGTAGATAATGAAAGAATGTAATCTTTCATTGAAATTTTGGCATTTTTGCTGATTATTTTTATAGTTTATAATACGATTATAGGTAAATTGTGTTATGAACTGATATTGTTTTTATAGTATAATTATTTTTGTATTCATAATGGAAATCACAAATCCTTCTTCTTCGGGCTCCCGAAGATAATTATGATAATAAAATTATATACAAGTCTTGAATTTAACACTGACTTAGGAGATGATGGGCCAATCCGTCAGCTTAGTAATATCTACACTACACTCAGAACCACTAGAGAACGCACCTATAATGCGAGCCAAATGGGTCCAAATTCGTACATCCCTCTATTCCCTCATATATTTCTCAAAATTATAACGGTTACATTGGTCAAAATCGATCGCTGTCATCAGTCTAAACCGACGGTTCCCCAACTTTTTAGTTAAAAAAAAAATATTTGAGACCCACTTATAACTTACTGCACACCTATAAACGTATTTATATTATACAAATATATAATAATTATATTATTTTAATTAGAATCATAAGCAATATTTTTATTATAGTGTTCACGGTCCAGTTCCACGCTGCTCATGACCTACGGGTTAGGAACCACTGGTCTAACGCACGAAACAGCTGTTACATAATTATTATGGCTTAAAATAAATGTAACATCAATATCGAAAGTTTCAAATATTATATTTGGGGAAACAAATCCATCCATTATTTTCTATATTTTATGGATCATGCCTAAAGTAACTAGTAACTCTGCAAGTTGATAACACCACGTATAAATTACGCGTTATTAATTTATTATGCAATACTTTGTGCATCATTATGTGCCTTGGTATTATGTGGAATTGTGAACATTATATTACCATGTAAAATTCCTATGTCAAATCAAGTGATCAAGATTTTCAATTTATAATAAGGGCTGCAGAATATCGTTGAAGTAATAAACTGTCACCCAAGATATTCATCCTAGTGTGATTCTAAAATACGATATTACAATATATATTCATGATAGATCGAATATTTACATGAGTATGTACATATACCCTTTATAAGTTGGTATATCCGACCTGGGAATAAGTGGAATAAGTGATTATACTTTTATTCGGCAAAGAATATATATTTACCATTCCTAAAAATATTTGAATGGACAAGACAGTAGGAACGTTTTTCGATAATATTTTGAATGTATAACCTCTTTTCATTTAAATACGCATTATTTTAAATTATGGTATCTGAATTTTGAATATAAATAGTAAATACTTAGATACCATATTTAATATTTCTAAGATTTTTATACTACTAAATAAGTATTTTGCGGTGTTATTCAAATTTCGGTTATCTAATGAAAACACTAATTTTCCCGGTTTTTAATATCTAATTCATTGTCATTATACAACATGATACAGATTTACAACATTCGAAATTCGAATACGACGAGCATTAGCACGTCGGTATAAGGATAAAATAAAAATAAAACACAAAATATAAATGAGATAGAGTAATAATTTAATATTCTTTCAGTAATACAAATAATATGGTAACATGGTATCGATTACACAATATAATTTTTTTAATAATCAATGGACTAAATTAATTGAATAATATAGCAATATTATTTTAGATTAATTATACAATAGAATTGAACAATAATAATATAATTTAAGCAATTTTTTTTTTTATTATTGACAAAGAAATTTTCGGTGAACAGTTAATAAAAAGTCATTGAAGTGATGGTTGACATCGTATGCTAAAATATTGTGTGGCATAAAACCGTGATATTAAAATCATCGTTGTGGTGATCGGATATATAAATATATAATATATAATTGCAATTATTTATTTTTACTTATTCTACAGGTACGTACGGAACCTTGTTGCAAGTATCGTCATACATCATCATGTTGTTAGTGTTGCATTCCAACGTTTTCGGGTCCACTTTTACCGCGCACACGTAACACACACCGTCGCACGCGCACTTTGTCATTTCCCCACAATTCTTCTCACAGGTAGATTGACTGTAGAACTGTAGGTCATTATTGGAAGTAGTTTTATCACAAATGATACAGTACACTTTATTTTCTGTACCGGTAACGCAATTATTTTTTTGTTTTGCGTGACAATCTGATTTTATGCACTCTTCACAGGTGTCGTAGACAGTGAATGTTTCAAACGATTGAATAGGAACAAAGTAGAAGACATTTAACAGTACCGTAATAGTGAACACAGAAACAACGGCGTGCGACAGGACAAACATATTGTTATTTGGCTGTGTATATTGAATCAGCGTACTTATAATATTATTTCGATAAGTGCGGCTTGCTCCGTGGTAGATCGGTGCTGTGTGGCAATAAGTCTCTCGGAGTTGATTTCGTGATAATATATTTTATAATCATGAGAAATAGATATTAGCGCACAGTATATAAAACCACCGATATTGTAGTAATATTATAATTTGTATGTGCGATAATGGTTGATGGACTGACACTATAATTTAAATCCGTAAACCGTTCGTATTTATGTCCAAAATACTGTGGTGTGTGTGATCGTGGAATAATTTAATTGGCTGGGTGTAAATGCGGTAACGTTCAAAAATAAATATTATCGTATACAAACATATAAATTATAATAATATAGATTTTTAGGTACCATGCCTTCTCCTCTACTAGTCGGTTCATGATATAGGTATGATTAAATTAATTATTATTATAGTAAATAATTCGATTCACGGATGGTTTTGGTACTTTAATTTAGTGTTTGTATCATTAATTATTGTCTACCACTATGTATAATAAATTTTAATAATAACAATCACCTATATATTATAAAAACAATTGACATTCAAAGCGATTTTTTTTTTATTATTAATATTATTATTATTATATTAGGTTCCACAGCACCAAAGATACACACCAGATAGGTACATAATGATTAGACCAATGCAGACGTTTTTGATTACCTCTTTTTACCTGCTTTCCAGAAATTATGTACTAGACTACTAGAGGTACATGTATTACAGGGCGTGGCTGTTTTTAATCAAAATCCTACTCTTCTCTTTTCGGCCGATTCACTTTTCGACCACCAAAACAAAAATGTATAGAATATAGGTATGTAAAAAAATTAAGTAATTGGTATATACATTTTGTAAAATTATTGCAATTATATGATTATAGAATTTTGAAAATGATTAAAAGTATAAGTTACATACAACTTTCTAAAATTAAATGTAGACAATTATTTAAAATATAAGAATATCTATAATTCTATAATTATTAACATTATTTTTATATTGATATATCATAATATTTATAATATTATATAAAACAAATAGAATTTTATCTTGGCTATAAAAGATAGTAACACTACAATATTCACAACGATCAGTCTTGCATTTACATATTACATAGTACATAATACATTTACTTAAATATATTAGGCTGCAGTTGCCATCACAATCAAACACGACCATCGATCTAATAATTAATTAAAAAAATTATAAATAGGTTTTAATAACTTTCGATATGTATAACCCCCCAAAAAAAAATATAATATTAAACTTCATATATATTGTGTAATTTAAAAATTACCTATTTGATATTACTATTATACTAAATAATTATTGACAAAAATTGTTTATTATTATTTTATTTTTTTATAATATTATACGTACTGTGAAATATCAATATAAAAATAATGTATACCTATTATATTTTAAATAATTTTCTACATTTTAATTTAGAACATTTTATGCAACTTAAACTTTTAATCATTTTCAAAATTATATAAATATATAATAATTATTGCCATAATTTTACAAAAATGATAAACCAATTATTTTATTTTTTTACATATAATATATAAATTTTTGTTTTGGTCGAAAACGGACTCGCCTGTACAACCCATTTTTTAACGACAAATGGCAATCAATAAGAAATGTTCAAATGTATAATATTTGTTTGTTAGTTGTTAAGTAGTATCTTAGATATCGTTATGACAAGACATCGAGTACGAGTTTTATGTACTTACTAATTCCGTCTAAAAACTGTCTATTTTATAGGTTATAATATTATCATCAAATGATAGGTTTATAATTATATTATATTTATAAGTTCATACAGATTACAGTTTATAATAGAAATTAAAATTTCAAGCTAAGTTCCGATCTAAATCACTTTACAGGTTATAATATTAAAAAAAAAAAACTTACTAGAATACTGAAATCACCCCTCAAGCAAAGAGCCAATAGCGGGTGGCTTCTTAACCACAAATACTATTTTTTTCTTTCGTCTCTGTTCACATATACTTACTATGCTAAATAGTATAGATTGTATATGTATTATAAAAAATGAAAAAATAAAAACTAGATAACTAAAAAAATAATGATATTAAATTATTGTAGGTAATTTACAAAAAAAAAAACGGTGTGCAATGAAATTTAAAGTGGTTTTAAAAATAATATTAATTGTATTCAAGTTTTATTTATTAGCTAGTAATATAATAAATTTAGTTATTTTAAACAATATATGGTATTGAATTCAACAGTCGGAAATAAAGAGAATAATATATATTAGTATTAATATAATATATTTATTTTGATTTGTAGAGAATAAATTGATTATAATTTGATATAATTTTTTTACTCTGATCGGAAACTATGCATTTTTTTATTCGGACTACTGGAAATAATTATTATAATAAAATTTAAACAAGTCTTAAATTCAAAACTGACCTAGTAGATGATGAGCCAATCCGTCAGCTTAGTTATATACACACTACACTCTGGCCCACCAGAGAACGCACCTGTGTTGAAACGAGCAAATGTAAACTGGGCCCGCGATTACCTTTTTTGTTGTAAACTCGGCCCGAAAATTTAAGGTAATAAAATAGGTAGATTGTAAACTCGGCTCGGAAATTTCAGGTAATAAAAAAGGTCGGTTGAAATATCGGTCCGATAATATTTACCAATAAAATATAATAAATACGACATAATTTAATCTGAAAATAATAAATAACAACTAATGCCTGTGAATCATTTCATGTGCATATAAAAAGTAAAAACTCATCTACTTGTATGATCCAAGACTAAAAATGTTAATTCAAGTTTCAATTCCATTCACTCCAATATATATTCCGTCATTGCGAAATTAAAAGAAATACAAACAAAAAAGTACATACAAAAATAAGGAAATATCAGTAAGTTAATACGTTAAACACATGACTTTTTACTTAAAAAAATAGATTTATACATTATATTTTTACACTTTTTACACTTACAAATTTACATAAATACATTATACAGTTATATAACGATTTTCATACTTTGAATAATAATACGAAAATGAAAATAATCATATAGATCGTATATAATATATTATATACCATTTATAAAAATATTTGAATAGACAGGACCGTAGGAATAGTTTTCGAATACATTTTGAATGTATTCCCTCTTTTCATTTAATTATGAATTTATTCAAATTCTGGTATCCAGAGTAAATGTAAAAGTATGAATACTTAAAGACCATATTTTGAATTTTTGAGATTTTTGTACTACTAAATAAGTATTTTGTGGTGTTACATATTTCGGTTATCGAATGAAAACACTCTTATTCCCGGTACTTTACCATCTAACTCGTTATAGGTACAGCATGATACAGCTTTACAACATTCGAAATTCTAATACGACGAGCGTCAGTATGTCGGTTAGGATAAAATAAAAAATAAAGCACAAAATAAATATGAGATAAAGTAATAGTTTAATATTCATTCAATAATACAGATAATGGTATACGTGTGACGATTACACAATATAATTTTACAATAATTTATGGGCTTAACTAATTGCATTATATAACAATAATATTGTAGATCAACTATACAATAGAATTGAATGATAATACCTAATATAATTTAGGTAATTTTTTTTTTATCGACAAACAAATTTTTGTTGAACAATTGATAAAAAGTCATTAAAGCGGCTAATATCGTATACAAAGTAATTGTGTTAATTGCATAAACCATGACATCGTTGTGATGACTGGATGTATAATGTATAATTGTAATTCTTTTTTTACCAAATCTCATTGTGGTACGTACGGGAACCTCTGTGCAATTATTGTCGAACACTACTGATGGAAAGTCGCAATACATCTTATCAATGTTGCCATTTAATATGCACACAAAACACGCACCGTCGCACGTGCAGTTTTCCTTCTTGATGCAGTCATATTTTGTGTAGAACTGTTG
Organism: Rhopalosiphum padi; assembly: GCF_020882245.1. Classification (NCBI taxonomy): domain Eukaryota; kingdom Metazoa; phylum Arthropoda; class Insecta; order Hemiptera; family Aphididae; genus Rhopalosiphum; species Rhopalosiphum padi. Next base: position 75,237,756 of record NC_083598.1, read on the forward strand.
GTCTTTCTCAGGAGTTTCTTCACACATGAAACATAACGTATAACCTTTTGAAGTTATGGCGCAGTTGTGTTTATTCTTTGTGTGGCATTCAGATTGTATGCAATCTTCACAGGTATTGAAGGATATGAAACTATCAAGCGATTAGGTGACATCGAAGTTGAAGACATTCAACAGTACCAAAATAGTGAACACGGAGACGACGGCGTGCGACAGGACTAGCATACTGTTTTTCGGTTGTGTATATTAAATTACGGTGTTTATAATAATATTATGATATGTGCGGCGTATTCCGCGATGGATCTTCGCTGTGTGGTAAATAAGTACTAGATACTAGAGTACTAAATAAGAGTTAATTTCGAAGTAATATATTTTTATTAGCGTGAGAAATGGATATTAGCGCACAGTTTATAAAACCAACGATATTGTTGAAATTATAATTTGTATGTGCGATAATGGCTGTTGGACTGGCACTACAGTATAAATCCGTAAACCGTTCGTATTTATATCCAAACTCCTGTGGTGCGTGTGATCGTGGCATACATTTAATTGACCGGATGTAAGTGCGGTAACGTTCAAAAATAAATATTTTCTTACATGAACATACAAATTATAATATTATAGATCAATACAGTGCTTCCTCCTCTATGAGTCAGATGGTGATATATGATTCAATTATTCAATTAATTTTAATTATAATAAATAATTCGATTCATGAATGTTTTCGATGCTGAAAACCTGTATTTGTATTATTACCTAGTGTCTACCACTATATATAATAAATTTTAATGATAACAATCACCTATATATTATTATATATTATTAAAATAGATTGACAATCATAGCGATTTCATTTTTTTTTCGTTTATCATGGTAGGTTGTACTTCACCAAATTAACTAAAATAGTTTTACCCGTCGTAAAAATGATTTAGTACATTTTACTACATTTTACTTTACTTACCTGTCTTTATATTTAGTAACTAATTAATCCATTTATTATAGTATTAGTATCAATGGTAATTTATAATAATTACCTTCCTATTTTATATTTATGTATTATAACTACGCAATAATCAATCGTACTCAGGTTATAACTATCAGTAAAAATAACAACATTTTTTTAAATCTATTTAATCCATTTTTGATTTATTTTTTGAATAAAATAAAATTTTTAATTTCATATTCTAACCTAATCTTAATAGGTATATACAAATCAAAATTCCGACAGGTAATTTTCCAGGTGTATTCATAATTTTTTTTAAGCTGCAACAAATGATTCATGATTTGTATTTACTATTTTATTTTAAAATTATTTTATTCATATAGTTATAAAATAATTTAATATTTGTTTAAACTCACTCTAAGATTAAAACGTTAATGTTCATAAATATTTTAATATTTTTACGAATTAGGGTTCTCAATTTTATATATAGTTTTGTCGCAAAATAATACTTTTAATAATTTTACTTCATTGACATTGTCTTATATAAATCATATAATGTCAAATTGACTAATCATTTTATTTTTATAGCCTTTAATATTGTATATACGCAAATCTCAAAGCCCATGTACGAGTATAAGTAATATATATATATATATATATATATATATAAATATCAATAAGCCACAAAAAATTATGTACCTAGATAAATTTAAAATTTAAAAATTAATTGCGTAAATTATTCCATGTTTTAGTTTTGATGAATTTCTTATAATATGTAGGGTTAAGTTTTTGTAACTGATTATCATTAAATCATGGAGACGACCATCTGTTTATCGAGGTCTGGAAGTATTTTTCATAAAATAAATTAATTTTTGAAAAAGCTGCTTTTACACCATAATATTATTTATGGTCATCATACTTTTTTAATGGAGTATTTACTTGGAGAAATTAATGCAATACTGTTCACAGAGTAAGGTGTTCGGGTCTTGATTAAATTTTTCTTTAAGTCTATCGTGTTTTCCTGGATCTCGATAATTTCTATCAGCATAGTTTGACTTAGTAGTAATTGTATGTAGAATTAAATACATTAGAATTTAAATAAAATTTTTATTTATAATTTAAATGCATAATAACTAATTATATTTTATTAATTCGTATTCAATATTTATGTTGTTTTTAAGTAATTGAAGCAATTTTTTTTATAAGTTAGATTTGGAAGTATTATGTCAACAATTTATTTTTTTGTGGATGGAGGATGGTGTAATTAAATAATTAAATGGTGGCGCGAGTCCTAATTTTAAATGCTCGACCAAACCATTTTTTTTAGATCCGCCACTGATAATGATTTAAATAAATACATTTTTTTTAGAATTATTAAAAAATATCAGTCTTAACACACATTAATTAAATTACATAAATAATTATATTAAATTATAAATTTGATTGATAACTAAATGTGATTATTTCAACGTTGAGAAGACACCCGTGTATCACGTGCTGTTTTCGTCTTATAAACGGTCTATCAGCGATCAGCCAATAAAAAAATAATAAAATATGATAAAATGTTTTTTTTTTTATAATAATTCATGTAATTAGTAGGATAATATAATTTTTTCAAAAATATTGCATTTATTATATAATTATTTATTAATATTTAATTATTAAAATTTATAAATTTATAAATCGAAATTTAATTAAATCATTCTGTAAATACCTTTAAAAATTAAAAATAGATTTATAAAACCTATAAATAAATAATATTTTAAAATAAATCAGAAATTTCAATACATTTAGTAAAATTCATAACATAATATACTTACATAACATACCTATATTTTATGTATATTTTATTAAAAATAATAAACTTTTAATCGCGAATTAATAAATAAATATGGGATACATTTATACGGTAAAATAATGTTATCTTAATTTTCGATATCAGCTATAATTTCTTATCAAGGGGCAGAACTCTTATCTAGGGGATTGAACTGTACCATTCCATATTTATCATAACTAATTCAATGTTACCAAATATGCAAACGTTAAAAGTACATATTTTCCCAGATACTTGCCCCTACTGCGGACCTGCAGTGGTTGATTTTCTATTATCAGCCCGCCGCCCAGAAGAGTGTCCTACCCTTGGTAAAAGCTTCAAGGGAATATTCCTTAAAATAATCATAATCAAAGTCTTGAGAAAAAAGTTAAAAATTAAAATGTTGGTAGTTAAAACATCTTAAAGCATTGATTTAAATAAAAAACTTAATTTTAATTTTTAACCAAGTTGTTTGTGCTTTTCAAAAAATCATTGTAAGATAGATTCCATACAAAGCTATTACTGTTTTCCCTTACACAGTGTGACTTATTGTCATATAGAGTTTTTGCTAATGTCTTTAAATAATTTCTTTTATATAATACCATTACTTTTATAATTTATCTATAATCGTGATAATATTGAATATATGATAATTAATAACTAATGGTTATCCTACATTTCCGCTAGAAGCGCCAGGTATTAATTCTACGTGCATTAATTGGAAGCCTTATCGTGACATAACGGAAGGAGCCACAAATTCGTATTATTTTACATATTAGTTGTGTAACCAGTATATTATCTTTAATCGTGCTGGTATGTTGATTAAATTGTTATGATTATCGAAATTTATAATTATTAATAATTAAAATGTTCTTTACCTAACAATTTCATCATTTGTATATGTGTCTATAATCTATATCATGATACATCGTTAATAAATTAACGAATTTCAAAATTTGTATATTATTTAAACCTTACTGAATAATTATAAAAATATAATTTATTTTATAGTAATATTTAAATTGTAAAATAAATACATTTGAATATGATATACAACAAGCGGGTTTTTTTTTCAGGTTTGTCTCACCCTTTCGACAAGATATAGATGGGATTTTTACTTTTCTAAATTGGCAACAATGAATTCGAGAATTTCGCTAAATGTGATTTTGGAAGATGATACCTACCCATTTCCTCTTTCGGTAATCGCCACAGCATCATCGTCGTCATCGAAACGTGCCGTCGGACGTTAGAGCGCGCTGTCGTCGAGACGTGCTGACGGTTGTCGGTGCGCGCCGTCGATCGTTAGGTAGTCTGTAAGTGGGGGCACGGATATAGATACTATGGTTGCACAACGAGCACGGATATGACGGCTCAGAATGTTCCTATCAAGAATGAATAGAAAGTCGCGTCATACTAGCGCTCTCTATAGCCTCTATTATTGTTATTAGTTATGGTAACATCACAAACTAAATGTAGTCTGTGGTAACATGGTACAAGATTTCTATAATAATGACTGTAGAGGGCACTAGTAGTACGCGACTTTTTGTCAGATTTGATAAGAACATTCTGCGCCGCTCAACGCCGTGATCCAATATAGGCTGTCGTGCAACCATAGTATCTATATCCGTGGTGGGGGACACGAAGCAATGCGTGATATCGGACCTAACCTAACCTAACCTTGATGGCTTGATCGGCGCGCAATCTTTTCTTGCTATGCACAGTGTAGTGAACACGAGCGAAACGGTATCTACGTTTCTTTTTTGAAGGATATTAAAATAAATAAATATATTCTTAAATTGTATTTTTTAAAGAACGTATTTTAAATATTAAAATCAAACTTAACTTAAAGTATAGGTACTTTAAATGTATTTCTCCATGGTTAGCGGGTAGTGGAATTTAGGTTAAGAGAGTACCTAACAAACGTTTGCAAAGGAATATAAAACTTAAAATGATGTCTATAATTCATACACGTCATCAAGCAGAGTTCGAGCTACGCCTGAAACTTATTCAACCGGCTTTGGATCGCGTTAAGTTAATGCTGCGTCATGGTCAAAAGCAGAAGAGACTGGTAAATAGTCAGATTTACGTGTCCGGAGAATGCGCGGCATGGCTAGTCGGTCGCGCCGAAAGATTTAATGTCATTGACATTTTTGCCATGGGATATACACTAGACGATTTTACTTTCCCTTCCAACGAGACAAACGAAGAGATGACGGAATTCTATACCGCCAATTTTACACAGGCAATCGATTTCTATACAGATGGTACTGATTCCAAACCGCCTATAAAGGTAATATTCTCGAATTTTGATTTTACGGTGGTATCAGTTTTTATCAACCTATTCGACACCGGATTAATTTTTACCAATGATTGTCTGTGTAATTACTGGAGGTGCACGGTGACTAATGACGGCTGCCTGATACATGGTGAGGTTGACTATCCACAATTGTTTGATATGTCATACGATAAAAAAACATTAATGGCTTTTCCAAAGTTAAGGCCTGAAATTCGAAACTTTTTTCATGGAAATATCCGCAGTCGTGAGGAGTATATTGCCAAAATGTCTGTTGAACCCGGTCGTAGGAATAAGTATTCTATGAGCTTGTTTCCTAACACATTGACTACTACTAAACCTCGCGACTTGGCCATGTCATTTTGTGATTATAAAATGTATTGTCGGTACTGTCAGCGTCGCCATAACTTGGCAGTCAAGTATATAAATTTATGGAGACATAAGACATATGCAATGCCACACGGTTATGGCTATAAAGCAGCTTTAGCGCGTTTTAAAACACAGAAAACCATGGATAGTTACGATAATGTCTGCATTGTCAATCTCTGTACATGTAAAAATATACAATCAGCATCATTATGAGTATTTTCAGCCATTTTGAAGAAAACCAGACCATCAGTGTTCAGGGATATATAAATTTAGATTTCTGTCTGATATCAATTTGTATTGACGGTTTTTAAACTAGATTTTTATCAATCTTACAGAATACAAGACGAAATATAAGATAAGGTAAACTATATTCCTATATCCTATTATACAAAAGATCGATAGAGTGGTAGGTAGGTACTTGAGATGGTGCATTTAAACATGATTTATCCATATTGAGCAAACGTTAGTTTGACTAAAATGCTTCTAAAAACTATGTATTATATAAACAATTATTTTTAATTTTAATTGATAGGTAATAATAAAAACTTAAATTTTACTTTAATTTAAATGAGTTAGGATAAAAACTATGTTTTAATCTTTGCACTATTATAATAGTATATAGCACTATTTTTTGTTGGTTAAAATCAAAATTTGGATTTAAAACAACAACATTGAAAATATATTGCTTAATAAAGTATCAAACTAATTACTTAAGAAGAAAACCATAAAAAAACAGCATTTTTTAACCTATAACAGGAACATCATAATTCATTTTTTTACTTGGTTAAGAACTTAATACAAACTTCTTGAGATTTCCATTGTAAATACAATAATAAAAACAATACTTAATTTTCAACGTTTTTAATTTTTGATAATTGTGAACGTAATATCAGAATTATTTCAAAACAATTTAAAACTTAATAACTGTTGTTATATTTTTCGTAATACCTATAGATACTAATACTTTTACAATAGGTACCTAACTAAAATTAATTAATTGGTTGATTGCTTTTTTAATTTATAAATTAAGACTTATTAGATATAGTCAGTAGTTTATTTTATAATAAGTTTTTGTAAATGGCAGTTCAAAGGTAGAATTAGATATTTTGTGTCATAGATTTCATAGGTAGTATGACTGTTAGAGGGAGCAATAAGCTATGACTAAAATATGTAATTCATTTCAAAATGTGCAAAAGTTCTCACCTAGCCAAAAAAAAATTAATATTAAAAGTACTAGTGTTATAAGTATTATACACATGTTAAAAACGTTTTATTTCTTCTGATTTATATTCTTTGTAAGTTCCTAAATGTGAATAATATATAATGATGTATTTGCCAAATTGCCTAATAATTGTTTATACCCAGTAATTTATCTTATGTTATACCATCCAAACTATCTTATGTTCAATTAGATATTAGGGAATTAGGTTTTGACACAGCTATCAGCTCATTTGGAATGTTTCTGAATTTCTGATTATCATAGATTTGTTTATTAAAGGTATGTTCAGAATAAGATAAATCATTGTATATGTTAAAAAACAACTTTGTATGTCAATTTATATTATTATTAATAGTAGTTATTTTATATTTTTATTTTTCAATGATAATAATGGTTATGTAAAATTATACAAGTAACAAAAATGTGAATTGAAATATGCTAAGCCCCTTCTCCAAATTGTGCCTATGATATAATTATGATTATGTAGTTTGTAATATATTTCTATATTACAGTATAATATTTGTATTTATTAGTTAATTTTTTTTATAACTTAAATTGGTAATTATTTTTATTTCTTTAAAAATATGTTACATAATAATTGTTAAACTATTATGCTTATATTTGTATGATTGTTTATGTTTTGTGTAAAAATACCTACTAAATACTTTTATTCTAGTGTTCAACTCGAAATTCCTATTACCAATTTTTCGTAATATACTAATTTAGATTTTGTTTCTAAAATATTATACTATAATAATAATAGTTTTGACTTATGAGAATTTATAAATAAGGTTTCCCCAAAACACAAGCAAATAACAGAATGACTGAAACCCATCTGCTCCTCTCTACCATGGCATACGGAACACGGACCACCACTGGTTATATTGGTTTTTATCTTGAATCTATTATTAGTTTTAATTTCAAGTTGTAATAACAATAATATAATATTGTAATATAAGTATAAATATAAGATTGGTATTAATGTTATTACTTATTATATTATTATAACTTATAAGAGCTGATAATAAACTATTAAAGGCTTCTCTCATCGATCGTAATATTTAATTTACAAATACTATTTTCTCATAATGACATTTTGTATGCAACTTGCAAGCAGACAACAGCTAGCGTTCTACGTTACTTTCTGTTATTAAGTAATAATATTATTTAACTTATTATAGTTTTAATTATATATTATATATTAATTATTAATAAAAATAACATTATAATATGCAATTTATTGAACTAAAAAAAAAGTATTAGTTAAGTATTTTGAATACTTTTAAAAAGTATTTCTATTTATATTCAAATACTTTTATAATGACTTATTTGAATACGTATTTTAAATACAAATGACACCAAGTATTTAAATATGTATTCTGAATACATTTGAAAAGTATTCTTAACAAGACTGATTATACATTATACACGAATAAATTAATAATAAATGAATAGAGTTAATAAATGTATATAATATGTTCAAATGTTCAATTACCATCTAATGTTTATGAAATAATATACATTTATTGTATTGTAATTTGTAAATCGTTGTATTAATCAGTTGGCCCCCACACAAACATGTTCAGTGTTCATGTTTCATTATCTTGAAAAATAAATAAAAAAAATTCAAAGTTTTTTAATATACCTATACTACTGCTTACTTATTAAGCTTTAATTAAAATGTTTATCTTTTTTTTGTTTAGAAATAACAAACTATTTGATTTTTTTTTTTATTGATTTATTTCAAAGCCTCTTTTTAAAACTATGATAGCTTAATAGTTACATAATTAATAAAAGAAAAAGAACAAAACAAAATTAAGATTAATAACAGATTACATGTTTACATCTTATATACTATAATGTCTATACTATGAAGCCAGCCTCCAGTATAAAGGTAATTATCATTTTAATAGCTGTTTCAGATTTGGTGTTTAAAATTGAGTAAAGATTGAGAGGAATATCAAGAGATTTAAGAGTGTTGAATAGAATTTGTCGTTTAAGCTGGAAGGCAGGACAGTTAAATAAAATATAAAGGAGGTCGCAGATATACTCATTTGAATGAAGTGTACAAAGAGGGGAGTCATTTAGACCAAGTTTGTAAGAGTGACTAGGTAATAAGGAATGTCCTATATGTAAATGATTAAATTGGACTATATGTGATCTTTGTAAATTAAGGTTGTTAAACCAAGTTTTTTTAATGATGTGTCAGGTGTTGTATGTCTATATCTCGAAGCGAACTTAGCCGGTAAGTTATACCAATAGGAAGACCATAGACTAGATAGGTAGCGTTTTAAAAAAGGGATGAAGTCAGACTGTGGTAGATGTGTAAAAGAGGGACAATTTAGATGGGAGGTGGATTTAGCCAAATTATCAGCGATCTCGTTACCACATATTCCAATGTGACTGGGGAACCAAAGGAAGTGAATAATGTAGTTTGATTGATTGAGGTTGAAAACAAGAGATTTAATATGAAGAACAAAAGGGGAAAGGTGAGTTGAAACTATTTGATTTATAAAATAATATCAATCATACAACTGTATTGAATTGAGATGTGTAATACAACTGATTCTCTTTAAACACATGGTGGATTTATGGTTTCTATTAAAAAATAATATATATTTTTTTTATCTTTATCAAGATAATTAAATTGTTACATAGATATTTAAAAAAGTTTTTCATAAATATTGGTGGTACAATCAACATGAAGTAGGTATTTATTTAGCTTTATTAATTTAAAGAAAATATATTCTCTCAGTTTCAATTCTCTTGACAATTAATAATGAATCTATTATTATTATATTATTTTTATCATGATTTTCACTTATATTTTGTTAAAATTACAATATTAGTTTTAAATTGAAAAATTGTTTTTTTTATAAAAATTAACTATTTCAAAAAAAATTAATTTCATGAAATTTTAGAACACTAAATTGAAAAAAAAAACATAACATTTTAACATTATGTAACATTTATTTAGGTACTTGCTTATACTTGTGTTTATGCTTATCTATACAACTAGAAAGATATATAAATATGTTAATTTTTTTTTATTGGTAGTAAGGTGAGAGGAAAATAATAGTTTTTCAGCATAGGAGGGTTAAAAAATGTGCAATTATGTTGTGTAAAATATAATGTTGGTGATAGGTATATTATTAATGAATAGTTTCAAACCACATTAAAGCAGGTACTTAAAATTTGAATAAATGTCAGTAATTTTTTTTCACCTACACAATCTTTCTCCATTTTTGAGTGAAACCAAATTTTGAATCTATAACAATAAAAATCAATAAGAATATTAAAAAATAAAGCAGCTTATTTTGTTAGAAGCAAAAGATTGATATAATATTATGTGTAATAACTAATAATTTAATTTTTAGTACGGAGTTAGATAGAAAGCGCAGAATTTATGCAAGTATCTTATACAGAAAAATAATATTTGATTGATGCTATATGGATTTGATAATATTGCTTAACAACAAGATTATATACAATTTAAAAACTTTAAAAGTATCAAAAATAGATATAAATATTCAAATACTAGAATAATATATGGCTTTAGAAACAATGTTAAAAATATATTATGCCTACATTATCTACTAAGTCATTGGCATTGATTTTTGATGATTACCCACAATATATATTTACATATTGATATTTTTAAGTTTTTAAAAAATTGTAAAACTCAAAGGCATATGTGCAATAATATCAAGTTTGATTAAAATTATCAAAAAAATGTAACTCAAATTTGATAAGAATAAACGGATAAAAATATTGTCTTCTGAATGTAGAAAATGAGCGAGCGCTCAGCTAAAGCTACAAATAATTGACAATTATTCAATAATATGTAGTTTTTCAATACTAAGGTAAAACATTTCACTGCATTGTTTATAAAATGACAAATTAAATTATAATATAATTTTTTTAAAACCGCATAATTACATTTTTCTTTTGCAAGAAAAAGTATACAATATTTACAATATATACCCCTATTTTAGGATAACTACCTACACTAGCCATTTATTTAATTATCTCTTTTCTCCTTTATCTTTTTATGAGTATAATAAATTAATATACAACATTTTTTAAAGGTAGGTATGTTAGAAAGCTAATATTTTACCTTTATTATTATCCAATATTTAAACACTTTTTTATTCCACAAAAACAAAATGGCCAATAGGTATCTTTACTTAAATTACTAGTACCATCACATATTTTTAGTAAATATTTTGTTTCAGTAACAGTAACTATAGCAGACAGATTATCATGTTTAATTTTTTTTTTATTTCTCTGAAAATATATAATTATATTTACTTTCATTAGGTATATTTTAATAGTAATTTGATTGCCGTACATTATTTTTTCTTTTTCTTTAGTTGTATTTAAGTATAACTATTAGGAAATATAATTTAATACACAATTTAATTTTAACATAATATGTACAATTGTTTTAACTTAAAAATATAGTTTTGGTCGATTCAAGGGGATCTATGATCAAGGAGGATCATGTATTACTTTCTTTTTTGGTGTGTCCAAAGTTGGTGGTATTCCTCTTGGAGTGGTTATCCATAAATATTCAACATTGGAAATTTATATACAAGCATTTAATTTATTAAGAAAATGTTTGGGTGAAACAGCATTTTGTGGAGAACAACAATCTTTGGTTTTTATGACAGATGACAAAAAATGAATGACAAAGTTTAATGGTAAAATTTAGAAATATTTAATTTGAGTATAGTCAAGAAAATGCTATTAATAAAATGAATGAGTTGTGTGACAATAGCAACAGATTATTTGCAAAGCATATGAGTAAATTAAAAAGTAGAATGGGAGAATGGGCAGTTTGTTACCGAAAAAACTTACAAATTCATGGACATAATACTAATAACATAGTAGAAGCATCTATTAGGATATTCAAAGATATTGTGTTAGAACGATGCAAAGCATTTAATGCTGCTGCCTTATTTGATATTGTTTTTAATGTTCTAGAAAATTATCGTAAGAGACGTTTGATTAAATGTTCTCCGTATACAGTTTAAAACCAGAACTACTATACAAATCATTTTGCACCAAGGCACATGATCTTATGGTATCTCAAATTGATGAAAAATCATTTAATGTAACATCATCAGTAAATAGCAACTATATATATACTGTTTTCATAAAATATGACTATGAGTTTTGTGATTGTCCAGCAGGTCAATGTGGGTCACTTTGCAAACATATTTGTGCTGTCCATTTAAATGGTTATACAACAGTAAATTGTCCTGTTTTAACTACTACAGACTGAATTAACCTAGGGTTACTAGCTGTAGGTGAAGAATTTGAACAAAATTTTTTAACATAATGAATAAAGAAAACGAGGATCATATTATACAAGAAGAACAATTGAATTTAACTGAAGCAAGATCTGAATTTATAAGCTCTATGAATGAAGACTTTGGCGCAAGTAGCAGTAATTTTCAGAATACAAGTACTTCAGAGGTTGATGAGACTTTTGGAGTAATAATTGATTCAGAAATGCAAACATTTCAAGCTAATATGGACAACATTAAATGTTTGGTGGAAAAAAATAAAAATGACAAATTTGTCATAAAATTTTTTAAAAAATATAAATAATTACTTAAGTCATATTAATTCAGTTGAACAATTATCTGAATTTTCAAAACATTTTTTCCGTAAACGACATGAAAAAATTATTGGAACACAACCTACATCACGTTCTAGATGCAAGTCTGCTATTTCAAGTGGTGCTAAACGCATACAAGCTGGTCATCCTTCAAAAACAGAAGTAAACTTGCAAGTTAAAAGGAAAAAGAAAAGATGCTTGGCAATAAATATTAATGAAAATACTCCAAACGCAAAAACTCATTAAATACATTTAACTATTTTATCTTTAAGTAATTTGACAGTATAGTAAATAGTATTTTACCTAAAATGATAAAAAAAATAAAAGTATTATTTCAGTATTTAATTCATATCTACCAAATAAGATATATATAATATATAATAATATAACCTATGTTAATATAAAATCCAAAAAATTATGTTGTAAAACATATTTGGTATAAATGTATAATTGTATAGGTACAGTTAGCATTAATTGTTAAAAAAAAATACATGTATCAGATCCTATATAATTATAATATTATAACTTATTGTTTAAAGGGAAATGGATAGAAAGTTCATTATTAAATTAAAAGTCATACATTCATCTTACTTAATAAGTTAAAACAATTGTAAATATTATGTTAAAATTAAATTGTGTATTAAATTATATTTTCTAATAGTTATACTTAAATACAACTAAATAAATAGAAAAAATAATGTACGGCAATCAAATTACTATTAAAATATACCTAATGAAAGTAAAAATTTGTAAATATATTTATATATATATTTAAATATCAGACATTATTCTAAAGTAACTCATTAAAATCTAACTAACCTATTATTAGATTAGATTATAGGTAATAAAGTGAATGTTAGCATTGCAAGTAACAGTGTAAGCATTGCACTATAAAACCCAGAAAGCACATAGATATAACACATTAACTTACCTTTATTTCAGTATTTTATCCTTGTCTATATATATTTATCTTTTTTTCTTGTATCTGTAGTATTTTTCTTCACAATTATTTTAATGATAGCATTACAATTCATATTTCTTAGTCGGGTTCTGTTACTATTAAATTCAATAGAGTTTTATTCTTGAAGAGTGTTGACAAGAATAGTCTTTGTGATACAAATATCTCTATTTATTTGGATAAATACATTTAACAATTCAATTAATTTTGGTTTCTAGAGAATATTTTTGAATCCATTCACATGAAGTACTATATGATTCATGACTGTATTCCAGTTTGGTTTTCAAAAATATTTCAGAAACAGTTTTACTTATAACCTGACAGCAATTGTCAAATTGAAAATTTGCCAATATTGTAAAATATTTTTAGGCATATAAGGTAGTTAAAAACTTAAAAAAATAAAATAATGATTAATATACATGTACCTACTATGAATTAATGTATTACTATGAATTAATGTATTATAATAATCAAATCTATAACCGTGCTAAAAATAGATTTATTCACATAAAATAAAATATGATAGGTAATTGATAAAAATATTATAAACATGATTAACATAATATAACATAATAACAAAATATAAGCATTAAACATATTTAAACAGTAGACAGTATTTTACCAAATAGAATAAAAAAAATAAAAGTAATATAGTATAATATAATATTAATATGGATGAATGCTGAATACCAGTAGGGAATGTATTTGATTTATTAATTTCCAAACCGTACCTGAATTTAGCACTACGGTGCTCGATTCAAGACTCAACTACTCAAGTAGCATATGTAAATACGCGTCCCGACCAAGTCGCGTTCAATTCCGCGCATCCCCACCTATTTGATCATTTTGATCTACCCACGTTGTACGATCACAACCGTTAACGGTCGGCAACGCTGAATAGTGAATAGTGTGTACTGTGTCATGATATACCTATAATATGTTTATTAATTTATTATATCATGAACTGTGTAACAGTCGTTGCCATTGTTGTCAGATAAATTGAGACGGCGGCGGCGCTTTTCAGTAGGTGTAGGCCAAACTAGTCGCGGTGTGTTATTATTATTACTTATTAAAACATTTTTTATTATAAAATAAAAGAATATCATCAGAATATTTAATTTTAAATGAATAAAGTAAAATCAGTTTTAAAATGTTATACGATTTTTGTTGATATATTTTCGGTAACAATATTCAAGTACGGAGAACCCCTGGTTTTTCGTTATCGCGCCGCCGTCACCGTCTCAATTTATCTGGCAACGACTGTATCATCCACGAAGATATAGTAGAATAAAGAACACATATATCCACCTTGAAGGAGACCAAACTCATACGGTTGCCCGCATGAAAAAACGTACCGAAATGAGTCGCACGATTAAACGGGCTATAGGTGGCGCTGCGTAAACTAAAGTTGCTAGTTGCTACTTTAACCCACGACCCGCGTAGTAAAGGGATTATTCATGTTTTAGCAATTTTTAAAAAAATATATGCATTACTATGACCCATTATAAATTTTATAGCTTGTAAAATTACGGATTCATACATGTGCATATGTGTATAGTTACCTATTTTATTAAATTTTTTTTATTATTATAATGAACAATCATATTATAATATAGTCAATACTTTATCACTATCAATATTTTTCACTAACAGATTTACATCTTGTACCCTGTGCACTGTGCCACTGTGGTTTATTGCTCAAATACTTAATACTCTCTATTAGTCCATATAGTCTCCTATAGATGTCGTGATCTGAATAATAGATCAGAGATCTGATACTTACTTCTATGCAGAGTACACATGAAAATTACACATATGCACATTGCACATGTATGAATGCGTAATTTTACGAGCTATAAAATTTATAATGGTTCGAAATAATGCATATATTTTACAAAAAAACGCAAAATAACATGAATAATCCCTATAGCACGTGGGTTAAAGTAGCAACCCTAGCACAGCGTCAACAGCAGAGCTTGCGCTAAAGAAATATTAGAGCTGCACACTCTGTGTTTTTCAGAAGTGAAAAAATTTGATGCTCGCTTCGCTCGCGTATAATACATAACACATACTATATAATATCATAAATTCATAAATATTAAATATTGTCAGTTTAAAGTTTAAATAACAAAATTCCTTAAATTATATTTTAATTAACAACAATTAATATTAATCTAATTTATAAATGTTTTTTCTTTTTTATGACAACCTATTCATCGATAACAATATTTTCTAGTTGGAGATGGTTATTAATTTGAGCACAATAACAATATTTGGTGGCATAACGCAATGGTCATGACCACGGTTTATCTTAAAGACCGTAATAGATTTAATCTCTTGATATTCATATATAAATTATCAATGTTTCAATCATAATTTCTAATTAATTTGAAAAACAAAATAATGTCAAATGATATCTATGTTATAAGCTCATAGACATATAGAATTAATTATTAAAAATTCAAAACATATAATTTTTTATGAACTGCACAATATTTAAATAAGAACTGCACATTTTATGCACAACTGCACATTAGCGCAAGCTCTGATCAACCGTTTAATCGTGCGACTCATTTTGGGACGTTATCAGAAGCGGATTTTGGTCTCCTTAATTCTAGTCATAAAATAGATTAAATTTTTAATTTTAAAATAATTTAATTTAATTTAATTTTAAATATTTAATCTATTCTATGTTCTAGTCACGATTAAAGATATCTTTAATCGTGGTTCTAGTCTTCATGGTTGCTAGTGTGGTGACCTGGTCCCACAATATCTCGTGATTTATTTATCATTGTATGTTGTCGAAATTATTATCAATTATTGTTTATTATATTTTCTTGTTACCGTAACCTTGTTCCTAATCATTTATACTCTTCGTAATAATTTTACCAATACGTTATATTATAATATGTTCTATATTGTCGAGTCATTGTCAACCGTCGTTCGTGCGTATTTTTGAATTTTACTTCCCTACTCGCTTCCCTATTAAATGTATATAATATTAATAACTCACCCTTATCGGCCTACGCCACCGCGTACCCGCTCGAGTCATCACCGACTTCGAGCCTTTCTCTTTTGCATCGCCCGTCGTCTCGACAACATCTAAAAAGTATACGCACACGATCGCAACTCCGTCTAACGACGCGCCCGAATTTGATCCGAAATCCGAATAATAAAATATATTTTATTAAACACTTAAAACGGTTTACAACTTATTTATTCAAAACTTAAACCTTCTGATGACGTCTGGGGAACTAGTGTAGTCGGTAAATAATTATTTAGCCACGACCAATAAACCAGCAAGGTTTATAGATTATTAGCAAGGTTTATAACCTATAACATCTTTAATTTATCATACTACTTATAATAAATATATTTATTTATAAATTTGTGATAATGTGATCTAGTTCCATAAGTATCCACTAAGACGGTGCTAGTAATGACTAATGCTAAAAGGAAAATACCCCCTGCACTCTGCCGGTTGAATAACATTTCGTAACCATAATATTCATCTTGTGTCCAGTCCTGTATATCTTAGTTCGTGCTATAAACCTTGGGTTGCCAGTCCATAATCCATATTATCTTAGTTCACGATATCATCATAGTATAATATGATTACTCATAACTTACAGGGCCTCGTCGCTGCCGTCGGTCTGCATGCCCCATGCGCGAAACGGGTTACTTCTCTCGCGACACATAGTATAGTTACGGAATTGGTTTCTCAGGTTTGAGGTTTCTTTATTTAGAGTAGGGGGAATAGTGTTAACACACGGCCGCTGGTGGCATCACTTTGCTATTTCAAGGTTCTGATACCCAACACCGGGTTTTCAATGTTTTTGTAAGTAAATAAGTAAGAAATAACAACAAATTTATGACTTTTATATTGTTTAGAGCATTAGGTATATAATTGGACGAATTTATAATTCAATTTTTTAAATTTTTATTGATTTTTATTACCTAATTATTATAGATATTACAACACGACGGTATTTGGAGTGCAATAGCTCCTACCGCCCCTTAAATTGTGTGCCTTATATAATAAACAATCTAATTTTCGTGTCTAGTGACCTTTGGCACAAGTCACGCAAAAATATCAGGAGGGTATACCAAACACATTTTAAAATAAATGCATCCATAAAAGTTGATGAAATATATTAATAAAATTTAATTAAATATATATTAAAATAAATTTGATACTTATTTAGCCTATAGGTAACCTTTTATGCAAAACAAATTATTTCGTGATTCGTGTTAGAAATGCCTAAATATTGTATTGATATTGTTACTTTATTATTAAAAAAGTAGATTGCTTAATGCTTATAATATATAATAATATAGAACACACTACTTCTTAGTAATAAATTTCATGGATTTTTATAGATAAAATCTTTATAACTGCAATATATTGCATTTGCATATTTATTAAAATTTTAAAAGCGTAGGTATTCGGTGCATTTTTAAAGGTTTTTTGATTCATAAATGTTTATTATTTTTAGATTTTTAGTGCATATACAAAACTGGATGACAATATTCTGACAATGACCTTATTACATTAAACGTGTTTGTTTTCAGCATATTTATTTAAAATACATTCATTAATCATTATTTAGAAATTTAGAATTCAATTTCTTCTGATTCATGGATAAATCAGATAAATCAGATATAATTGATAAGATTATCTTGACTTTGATACGCCTCCAAGATTTCTAATTATTATTTAAGATAATCACAGGATTCGGAGTTCTATCATTAAAATTCAGGGCGCTAAGTACTCTTAGCACCCCAGAAATTTACACCAATGCTACGCTGCCATCAAACAAATGCGGTGTATTATAATATAGTAGGTACATTAGTGATATTATTGATATATATACCTATATAGGTGGTCTGCGGTGGCTTTTATATATTATATAGCTGCACCCTTTGCGTCGAATGCGACTCTAATATCTAATCATAATTTCTTGAAAACCGTGGTCTAAATTAATGATGGTACTATGTCAATAAATTACTCTTTTTGCCGCCTCAATTTTATATGTTATTTTAATATTATGTATTAGGACAGGTGTAGTTGAGTTTTTTTTATTTAAGCTCGCGCAGCTTACTCGATATCTTCCGCTTCTTCTTCAGCTAACAAATCAAAACGCCAACTACTCCACATAATTATACAGTACAATACGATACTCGACTGCAATCCGCATAATAGATATAATGTGTTTATGCATCATGTATTATACATAGTAGTTTGTGCGCAAACGTTACCGGGAGCAAAACGACCGGGACGGGCGTAATTCGATTTGGGTGGAAAAAGTCCGAATAACATTATATGTATATACGGTACGTCAAAGGGTATCTATACGAATCTCTGGGGACGAAAAGGGTTACGATAGCCGTGATATAATAATAATAATACAGACAGACATATTATAAAAAGTGTTTGAAATTATCCGACTTCGGCTCTTGTCAACTATGTATAAGCTTACACAAAATACTTATGTGTGATGCGCATAAGGACTAAGGAGTAATTTTGTTTCAACACGAAAACAACTCTTAATAAATCTCGTTGAAACGTAGTGGATCACGTATTTTTTCGTCTATTCGCCGGGCCTTTTTACGCTAGAAATATTTTAATGGATCACACATAATGATTTATTTATCTGCTTATTTTAGTATCCTGTTAATTATTAGGTATCAATTATTATCAATACACAATTACAGCATTTAGATCATTTAGATAGGTACATTATCATTATATGCCGTATATCGACAAGGACGTACTCCAGACTGTGGCCATAATGAGGTACTCAAAACCTAGTAAAAATCAGAATCAACACTGAAACACTTCATTGTGCTCGACCTGATAATAATGACATGATGGGCGATTATCAATTATCGCTGACAAAGGATGCCGCGAGCTCTTGCGAGATTTTCGTAGTATTCAGGTATTCTATCGCTCTAACACCTGCAGCTCTTTCCCAAATCATATTTATTTTCCCCAGTGTTACAAAAAAGCCAACCAGAATCTTATACCCATATAAACTTATTGTGGGTACCTACATGCAAGTTCTTTGTCTGAGGTAGATCAATAATCAATATATAATATATTTATTCAATACATTTTAAAACAATATAATAAATCATAGTTATCCAAAAAGAGGTATACGATGTGACTATATATTATATATTAATATAACATTTTATTTTAAATTGGTAGATATATATTTAGGGATCCACTTATACTCGTGTCTGTTATGCTTATGCAAGTTTATTTTTATTTATGATATCTATACTATATAAATATTAAAATATGTTTTCAAAGTCGATGCCAGCAATAATAAATAATTCTAAAACTGCTTATTTTCCTATGTAATTTAAAATAAAGTAGGTTATCGGTACAAGAATGAAGATGACTATTACATATTTAAATATTTTGACATCAGACAAGGATAATCGCGATAACTGCATAAATAAAAAAATTAATATAATATAATTCAGATGAATTTATTAGACAATGTGTCTAATTATATACTTAAGTTACTGTTAATCTACAATGGATTACCTAAATGACTCAATGAGAATACATTTAAAATGCATCTTATTGAAATTCTTAAGGATTAATTAAAAATTACAAGATTCTTAGTAAGAAATTGTATCTTTAAAAGTTAAATATTAACAACTATAAACAATATTTTTCTAGCATCAGATAAAATAAGGTTTATAAAATATACTCGCTGTAATGTGAATGTTATATATATATCCATATTGTTTATAACTTTTAGACGTTTTAAATGTTACATAGTTTAAAAGACTGTCAAATTCAGTTTATTCGAGTTAAAACAGCTATATATGTGCGGGTGTACAGCATATATTTTGAAGATAAATTTAGTTTGTACTATCAACTTTATTTCACGTAGGTATACACTCGTGTGTATATCTTTTTAATTATTTTCAACATGGTCTGTGCGTTTAAATACAAAACAAATGTTTAATTAATGTTCCGACCATATTGCATCACAAGTCAAAGTTGTCTAAGTTGAATATATTTTATGTTTTAATTATTTTCTTTTTACACGAGTGAACTGTAAAAACTTGATACTGCATTATTTTAAATTATTTTTCACTTAACTTGCAATTTATCTCATATTATGCGTGATATTTTAATAAATAAAAAGGAAAAAAATCAATGTTATTTTGCATTAAAATTATTAAAATTATTGTTAACAGTGAATTTAACATAGTCTAATTGGTATAATATAAGTATATATACTGTTTAGGTTTAGGTTTATGCATTAAATTTAAAATTATCTAAAATTATTCAGGGAGGGTTACAAGCCCACATGGGTCTGTCTAAAAATTTTTCCACCGTCCTCCAACTGATTTAAAAACTATAATTGTATTTATGAATCTGAATAAAAATGATCTTATCGATAAAATTAATGAAAATCTCTTTGAGTAATTATAAAAAAAAAAAAATAATTATCTAAATGTCAAATACACAAACAGATTTAACTTTTAAAAATATTGAATCAATTTACTTATTAAATATATTTTAATATGACAGTATTTTTCTTATCCGAAGTCAAGTTTAATGGAATATTCTAATATGACGTACTTACTGAATAATGTTATATATCATTAATCAAGTAAAATCTGTAAGGAAAATAGGATCAAAAATTAAATACATGTAATTATTGGATATACTATAGGTACTAGGTAGTAATAGGTAGTATACGTAATGTGCCTAATATTATCATAATAAGTATTTATGATATACCTAATCATAATATATATAAGATATATTAATAGGTATTTTATTACTCACATTTTCAATAAAAACCTGGCATCTTCAAAACTCAAAAGAAGAAAATATATTTTATTAAAACGAATCAATTTATAATATTATTAATTTAATATGTAAGTATATTAGTATGATACTAAAAATAAAAAGGTAATACAAATCATATAATATAACATAAATATTTTATATTATAGTACTAAAAGTTGTTTTATGAGACTTTATAATGGTAAATGGTTTTATCGAAGATAAATAGTCTTATTTATAGAAAAATAATTATTTAAAAAAATGTTTTTATTATCATCACATAATTTAAATGTCATATTAAGAAATTGAGTAATAGGTCAAATATAAGGTATATTATTATAGTTTATTATAATAAATAAATTTGTTTTAAAATTCAATTGTACACAAGTTTTAATTTATTTATAAACATATCATAAAACTGTATGTTAATAGTTATAGGTACCTACAGGTAAATTTCTGCATATTTAAACAAGTCTTAAATGAATGAACAATGAATATGACGTAGAAATCACTAAGGAAACCATTAAAATATGTATAGGTTATGCAGTTGACTGGTCTATTGCAGCGTGCTACTAAAATCTCATCGATCTCTATTGTAGTGGTTGCAAAAATCTTAAATGATATTATTCATGATTTTATATTATACAAAACTCATAATAATAATATTGTTATATTATATTATTATACTTATTCCATTCGTAAGTATTTTTTCTCTTACTTTTATTTATGAAGTTTTGTACAATTCAATCTTAACATATTGAGTGAAATTTCTCAGAAAGGTAAATGTATCTTATCATAATATTTTGTACCTACCTGATGTTTGTTCAATACTGTGTGTTAAACTAGGGATTTGAGAGGTTTGAATATGAAATGTGAACTTTTGAAAAATAAAATACCGGCATTCTCTTAGTTTTTATAAATATGGACAAAATTGTACAAAATCTATAATATATATCCAAAATTCAAAAAACATATCTTAAAAACAATTAAATAACTAAGTTACCAGTATGTAATTAGAGGAAATATGAACATAAAATGGTAAATAACACAAATTAACTTTAAAGTAGATAGTAGACATTAGCATTACTCATTACTCATTA
This sequence comes from Rhopalosiphum padi, assembly GCF_020882245.1. Taxonomy (NCBI): domain Eukaryota; kingdom Metazoa; phylum Arthropoda; class Insecta; order Hemiptera; family Aphididae; genus Rhopalosiphum; species Rhopalosiphum padi. The sequence continues at coordinate 75,259,893 of NC_083598.1, forward strand.
GATAAAAAAAAAAGTTTAAAATAATAATATTGTTTATTGCTAAAAAATAATGTCATAAAATAACGTGTCTTATTGATGAAAAGGAAACGTTATTTTCAAGAAGAATCAGATTTCAAGATGTCGACACACGACAGTGACGTAGGTACTATCATTGATTATAAATATTAATGATATAATCAATGGTGCTATGTACCCAGTACCTACTCAAATTTATTATTTAGAACTCCGCATATTATTGCAATATAAATAATATAGTACGATAAATTAATAATAATTGTATAAATTATGATATAATAGCATATGAATGTTAGTAGACGTATAAAATGTAATATATGTGAACAAAATTAAATTAACTTTAAAATTAAACTATTAATTATACACATGAAAATGTTTTAAATACATTCTTTGTTTTCAATAAAAATATATAGTATATAAAATAAGTTTTTAAAGCTTTTTTTTACTATGTATAATTTATGTATTAATTATATTATTTATCTCTACGTTTGAAATTTATGTTCAGCCACTTATTTTGTATATTAAAGGACTTATTATTTAAGTATGAAAAATGCTATTAAACAGTATTTGTTACATAGTTTATATATTTGTATACGATCAACGTTATCGGGAAAATTCATTTTAATAACTATTTTATTAGTTATTAATATAATATATAATCTAACTAATTGATGTATAAAAATTTTTGATCAATATTGACGATATAGTTATATAATAATATATACAACTTTAAAACTTTCGATTCAATATGATGTAGATTTTGATTCGCTTTTAAAACATATTTTATTGTGAAATATATATTTTACATATCCTATAAAAATACCGTTTTGGACATTAATATTATCTATCCAAGAGGTGATATATTATAGTTGGTTATTTGAAGTAAGGAATATTATACACGCCAAGACAAACAAAAATCGTATAAAATATATTTATAAAAATGAAAAGTCAAACGTTATTTTTCTTTTTCGAATGTAGGTGGAATAATGCATGTAGGTAAGTACAATGTTTAATATAAGTATAAAAATAATGTTATATTATCTACAGTCTGGCATATACAGTAAGTAATTATACGTACACAACGCCTATATAATATTATAAATGTATAAAACGAATAAATAATTTAAATCACATTTAAAAAAACACAGCTCGTGTCGTATATTGTAAGTACAAATGTGTAATAGAAGAGTCGATTGACGATCAAGTGTCACTTCACCGCAATAGTTGTGTATTACCTATAACGCAATATTACAACATGACTACGATGTCGAGTCCGTCGTATAAGCGTGTTCCGTGTAAATCCTGGTTGGTATGCCTTTGCGAAACTTTTCAAGATCCGAAGTAATCGTGGTGGCGATTTCTGGCGCGGACGTCGCAGTCATCATATCATGTTGCAGGTACTGGGCCACGGCCGGAAGACTTCTACTTTGCACCCGTCCGTCGTCCACATCTTCGGCAGCAGTCCGGTGTTCGGCCGGTTCGACTTGCTGCGAGTCGTCGAAGCTTTCTACTTGCTGCGAGTCGGAGGAGCTTTCTAATTGTTGCGATTCGTCGGAGCTTTCTACTTGCCGAGAGTCGTCGGAGCTTTCTACTTGCTCCGAGTCTCCGAAGCTTTCTACTTGCTGCGAGTCGTCGACGCTTTCTGCTTGCTGAAAGTCGTCGACGCTCTCTAACTGCTGTGAGTCGTCGGCGCTTTCTACATGCTGCGAGTTGTCGATTTGTGGTTCCACTTGCAGGTCGTAGACCGGTTCGGATAGTCGTCCGCCGAATTGCTGATCGTACACGTCTTGTTCGGCTTCCTGGTCTTCGATCAATTGGTTTTCGGACCATTTTCGTATTGCGACCGGAGGACCGTCGAATCGCTGTAACAGTCGGGCCGACTGGCCGCGAAACCTTTCCGGCCAACTGACGTCTTGACGAGAGTCGTGGAATCGCCTCATTCGTTCGGCGGCGCGTTGACGGGCCAAGATGTTCCAGAACATCTGATCGTCGCGCTGCGCCGTGCGAGAGTCGTCGTCGCCAACCTCGTCGTTTCGGGCCGGCCATTCGTGCCGGCCAAACCGGTTTCCCGACGCCCGTCGCACGGACCTGGCGGAATTGTGCGCGACACCCCGCCACCCGTCCGCCGAGCTCATGAGCTGCTTGAGTATGCGGAACGCGTGAGAGCCGGGCGGCGGCGGCGGCGCGTCCCTGTGCCCCGGGTACATGGCCTCGACCACGGTGTTGAACTTGTCGTCCGTCCCGTCCGCCGGCTCGAACCGGCACCGTAACGTGACGGGCACGTTGACGTACGTGGGCAGCTCGATCGTCTCGCCGCGGAGCAACGTCGTGTCCACGCGCAGGTCGTTTTCCGACGCCACGTCGGGCGCGTAGGACGCGTGCGCCGCCGGCCGATACAGGTCTTGTTTTTTTTCGTACGCCTTGCCCGCGCCGCGTTTTGGCTTGTCGTCCACTGGAAACCGGAAGTAACCGCTATCGCCGGCGTTGTTCGCACTTGTTTCGCCGCCGCTGTCGTCGTCGTTGTCGTCGTCGTCTTCGTCGCTTCTGCCGCCGTCACCGTCACCGTCGCCGTCGCCACCGCCGCGGTTCCTGAGCATCACGTCCTCGTCGTACCGTCGGTGACCGGCCGCCCGGCACGGCCGCCATTCGTTGGTTTCAGCGGCGGTGGCGGCGGCACTGCACATCCACAGCAGCGTCATCCACAGCACGGCGGCCTGCAGCATCGTCCGGCGGCCACAGCACGCCACCGCGGTCCGTCGTCCGTTCGTCTTCATCGTCGTTACGTGCACCAACTGCGCGCGTTACAAGCCGCGTGTAGTATTACACGAATATTATTATCGCTGTGCGTCGCACGGAAAGCGTACCGTCGTCGGTACGTCGTCGATCGGTGTTTGACGTTAGTCGGACGTCGTGCCGCGAGTTTTATACACGCGTGTCAACACCGTTATTGTTGTTGTTGTGTTTGTTGTGTTTCGGACGGCTAAGACGTACCAGGAAACGACCGCCGCGGCGCAGTGCCGTAGGCTCGCCAAAACAATAACACTGACGGTATACGGTTAATACGTAAAGTGGCGCGTTTGAGTTGGCCAGCGGCGGCCGAGTCGAAACAACAAACCGTCGCGGGCAAACGTCAACACACTCGCGGACTCGGCACTAAATCGTTTGTAAACATATTGTGCATAGTTTCGTTATTTTCGTATGTAAAATTCCTCGTCGGATTCCTCTCGAATTTCCATAAGCGTTCGCATTAGCCCGCACGTCGGCCGATTTTGTTGTAAATTTGTTTTCGTTTTCAACCGCCAAACAAAATAATAATATATGTGATAATATAATATTTATTGTAATATTATAATTATCATAACATCAAACAAATTCGAGGAAATTAAAGTTTTTGTTTTTAACATTTATTTTTTACGTTTTTTTATTCATTTACAGATCGGAAATTATCACGGGCAGGTACTTGAAAATATGCACGGAAGTACCTATCTACTACCGAAATAAAAATGTCCTTAAACACATTAGTTTTTAATAGGTATATTTACCTACATAAATACATATAATAAACATTTTGTTCTAGAATAATAGTTGCATTGTGTATACCTATACTATATTATCCTCTTTTATTTTTATCATACTACACTTAATAATGTTTTATTTTTCAACTACAGCTAAAGTTATTATATAACTTGTTATATTCTCACGTATTACAAAATTGATTTAATTTCGTTATTATTTTTACGGTTATTATAATTTATGCAACATTTTAGATTCTGGGTGGAGCGTTAAACTGATGAATGTATTAATCTCCAGTCTCCATTTAGAATCGTTTTTTTTATCATACTGTACAATACAATAATTTGTCGTATAACTAAAATTTAACACATTCATTACTACAATGACCTACTCCGGTGATATTGAATTGAGTCCGTATAGATAAATGTCATAACTACCAATACACAGTATAAAATTCACTCAAAATTAAATGTTTTTTTTTCATTCGGGACATCCAAATATTTTTATTCTTGTGGACACTCTTCTGGGAATACAGTCTGATATATATATACAGTCTGATCTATATATATAAAATTAAGAAGCAAAGTAAAAATACCATGTAAAGAAACATTAGAAAAAGAAAAATTTAGTAGACAAACAAATATATAAATAAGCAAATTTGAAGATTTGTCATTTTAAAATATATATCATTTAAATTTTTACCAGCCATTATTTAATTATTAACTTTATAATATTACACATAATAATAATTATTATTATTAAAAACAATATAAGCAATCAATATTTATCAATAATAGGCTGAATGGACTCAACTCGAACCACCTAACAATATTGGTCGGATTTAACTCTGATAACCCAAAAGTATTTGCGGGACTCAATTCAATGTCGTCCACCTACTCAATGATGGAGTACACTCTATAGTCTATACAGTACGGCACCTACCTAATACCAGCTATTGAGCTACTATGTATAGGTGAACGGTTACCTACACTTAACAGATATTTATTTTTGTTCATAATATATTATAACTATTTATAATTGATTTATAGGTTTATTATTTATTTTACTATGATGTATTCGTATCTAGTATTCGATGTTCAAGAGTAAATATATTCATTGCTCCACATGGAATTTAAATTATAATTTATCAATTTTGATGGTTAGGAACTATTATGAACCTATATTATTACGGTGCTTATTAAATATATTAAAAAAAAAAAAAAAATTCATAGTAAGTATACGTTTTTATAATGTTGAGTATAAAATATTTGCTGTGCGTGTAGACTATATAAAAAAAGGTTAGGTAACAGTGCAAATTACTGTGAAAAAGAGTAAAAGATCAATATACGTACATTACGTATCTTATGACGTACTGCACCACAAAGTCATGTTTTAATTAGCTAGAGAAAACAGACAATTAGTATAATTACAAAATATACTTCTTTTATGTTTCATCTTATACAAGTCATCTCCACAAGAGTTTGCCATTATAATCTACCCTCTATATATCGTTCTTCGTTCTTACAAAAAAAATATTAAATACTTGATAAACTTTAATTTTTTTTTAAACACTTTTTTAAATAACATATATTTCTACGCCATGTCCTGAAAATGTATCAGTAACTATAATATCCAAATTATAATTTGGTAATAACATTAATAAATAATACATTATTAGATAACTGTTACTTAATATAAAGTATTAGTAAAAGTTAAAAAAAAATTAAAAACCATTTTAATGTAGTGTATTTTAAAATATTACAATACGTATTTCCAAGGTCCGTCTATAGTTTACTAGTTAAAATTATGTTGTATTTAAGATACAATTTGCGATATATAATCCCATACTAAACAGCCAACGAATATTTATAGAAATATTCATTGGCTGTTTAGTGATTATACACCTATAATATAATTAATATGGTTATCAATAATTTAGTGATGCTGAATATTCACAAAATTAAAAGACACTGTAGTTATGGAATGAAACGAAGATTGTATAAAATAAATAGTATACTTTTACTGATTTTATAATCGTTAATCGTTATAATATACAATATATACATAAATTATATTTGACCACCAATTAATGTCTAGTTCACCTAAATATTAACACACATAATATGCGGATTTTTTTGTAATAATTAAATGGCATCATACATAATATTATATTAGTTATAAAACATTTGACTTAAATTTATATTCTGCGTAAGCGATATACGTATTGTAGTATTGTGCATTTATTTATTTATATTGTACAATGTATATTTCACGAATATAAATAAATGATAATAATAAAACAAATATCTACATCAAAATAATATGTTTTGGATGGAATACTATAAATAAGTACGTCAATAATACTACATAGGTACATTGAAACGAAAAACTTATAGTACAAAAACCTCGAGTGTCAACGATATATTGTTTTCTCTTTCTCTTGTGGTTATCCACAAATAAGCGTAAAACACGAAACCGGCGGTTACGATAAAATGATAAAATAATATTATGTGACCAACGAGGCAAATAATCATAATAATAATACTTTACAATGACAAAAACACTTTGAACTCTTTTAAATTTGTTTATTAAAGTAATATAATATAGTACAGTTCATAACGCGCAATGGACCCAGATTTAACAAACTTTCAAACAATTTTCGCAATAGTTTAAAATTGAAATTTGTTAAAATTATTATAATTAATCTCGTACAACTGTCGTTCAAATTATTCCCAACGCAAATGTCGCAAACCAGTATTGCGCGCTAATATATGCGTTCAAACCTTACAAAAATATATAATTAGTGCATTTAGTTGTAATGTTGTTTGACAAACATAGTGTTTCCAACAACTGCAAACGTCATTATCAACTTAATTAATGTACAAGTATACAGCGGCGAACTTAGCGGGTTTTATCTTCTAATTAAAAATCATAACTGAATAACAATGAAGCAGTAAAAACTTTTATAATTCGAACCGAGTTTTTGCTGTAGCAATTATGATACTATGTGATAAACAAACGAATCTCGGTTTTCACAACTTCTCGAATTTTACTTATACATATTCGGGGAAAGCTGCAAATTCTAGCAGTTATAATAATATGTGTAAATATTAAATTTGTTTTGAATTTAAATAGTTGGATATAATGTACACAATGATATTAATGACGTAACATCTTTGTAATATTATACTGCAGCGTAATGATATTAAACAATGCACACACTCGTTATTTCAAAAAAATTAAATAGGTAATCTAAAATTCAAGATTTATTAGGAGATTACCTTGCCATTACTTTTTTTTTACGCATATGTAAGTGGTAAACAACTATTGAATTTTAATTTTTGAATGATTTAATGATTTAATATATCATTATCTGAAGCAGAATAGCTATTAATGTATAAATAATAATTATATATATATATATAAACAACTAAACAACTATTTACCTAGGTAAGTCAATTTTTGATTTGCCAGGCTATCATTTTCTAGTTTACAATAAGCGAATTAATAGATAAATTCCAAATTAAATGTTTTTAATAAAAATAATAATTTGTAGTTTTATAAAAGTTATAGTTAGATAATTATAATATTTATTCATATTATACATAATAATGAATATTTAATTATAAAAAAACGCGTTATGTATTTACCCTTCGACGTGAACTCAAGTTTAATAAATTACACTAATTTAATATGACAAAGTTGTATTTAAGTTAAAAAAAATTAATGGTAAAGGACCATAGTTAAAAATAAAACTATATATTTTCAATTTTTAGAACGTGACATGACTAAAATGAATAACATAACTTGAAGTTTAATAAAGGGTATAAATAATAATACATTTTTCGGAGAAATAGGACTATAAGTACCAACAAGGAGTTTTTTTGGTCTGCAACACATTTTTCGTTAGCGTTTAATATACTTGTTTAATATTTAAAAGTCAGTTGTTCAATATTATTCAAAATAATAAAATATCCAAAAATTAAAAATATCTCGTACATGTATAATTTAATAATATTGGGTGTGTTATAAATTAAATCCCAAACTTCAATAATATAGTATTCACAGTGATGTCAAAAATGCATTATGACCGGAGGGGATCGAACCGATATGAAACATGCAATTTAATAATTTTATCACTATATTATGTCTTATTATCTTTATACCGTATTTGATATTTTTTGAATCAAATCATTATTATAACTGAATGGAGATTAAATATATTTTATTCAGAAAATATTGGATGACTATATCCATTTATGTATATACTATAAAATTATTGAATAAGAAACAATAATAGCTACTAAATGTATTTAATTGATCAATGTCAATTGGTTAATATTTTAATAATTTGATGAAACGATAATTTTATAATATTATATAAAAGCATGATATTGTTCATGAGGAGTCGTTGAGAGAATACCTCATCATCTGAATATATCGTTCAACAGTATTATATGTGTATCTACTTATTATACTTCGACGGCGGAGATGAGTGTATCAGTGTGTATATTATAATGCAGTGTCGTAAAGCTTTTACAATGCTATATGCATATTATAATAGTAATCACTAATCACTAACGAGCACATAACTCGTTTTCATCAAAAATGAATATTTCCTCTTGTGTACTTAATAAGATAAAATAATGACTGATAGCCGATAGGTTTCATGCGTCTATTAAATAATATCTTATAATAATATTATAATGTTTTTTATGCATTCAAATTATGAAATACTGCGATAAAACGGTGGGTAATTATTAATGTTTGTTACTAGTTCAATTTTTTGTACCTATATTATAATAATATTAGACAAATGTTATGGCTTTTAAAATACTTGAAATACGATTACGGTATAATATGATGGGAATAAAAATCTCTACGAATTAAATGAATATTTGTTTGTTTGTTTATAGCCTTTATAGGCTTAAAAACTACTGGATTGTTTTCAATAACATTTACATTTTACATCATTAAATTATTTAAGATTCACAGATTTTTGAAATTTTTCTAGATTTTTTTTTCAACTTCAAAAGTTTTATTTTAGGATGGATCACACATTATTTAGTTTAAATTTACAAAAGTCAAAAATTTTTATTTATAGAGTTAGCATTAATATTATTTATTGCATATATTTTTATTACAGACTGCATATTCTTAATTGTTCTAAAAAAAAAAAAAAAATGATCGCAATTGTTTACACAATATTATATTACTATTATAATTATTAGAAATATGCCTTTTAAAATTGTTTGCAATTATATTAAAAATAAATCATAAAATCAAATTCATCTGAATTTATCAATTAATAAATTGTTTGTAAATGTAAATTATTACAATGATTACTTTTATGATTGGCAATCATACTTTGTTTTGTTAATTCTGGAAATATTTTTGATGTAAGTCAGTGGCGTGCCCAAGGGGGAGGTTAGGGGTTATATCCCCTCCCCCCATTGACTTTTTTTGCTAACTTTCGGAAAACAAATTATTATATATTAGAGTTGTTACTTGTTATAAAGTCATTGCTTTTGATTATTAATAATAAGTTATTGCTTATAAGTTATATTCATTAAAATATATACATTTTATTATAACTATATATACTTTATGTTCTATCATTCTCTGCCTATTTAATTTTTTAATGCAATTTTTTACAATTTCTCCCGTTTTTGGATATTTTTTTAAATATGGTATTTTAATGAACAAAATACTTAACTAAACTAAATTTATTATTACTTAAATAGATTATTTAACAACGGTAAATAATTTAATATATAAAATCTAATTATTAACTTATTTCATTTATTTTAGGAAAAAAAATGCTTTCCTAAAAGTAATACCATTGAGAATAAATAAATACAGAAAAGAAATGCCGGGTACACCTTTATCTTCCGATTTCCGAACCTATATTACAAGGTCGAAAACATGGTTATTGCTGCAATTTTCTATGCAAATAATTTTGAAATGTTTTTAATCGTGATTAAAAGTTTAAAAAACGATGTTAATCCCCATCAGTATGGGAAAACTGAAACAACTTGTACAATATAATGCAGTCAAATGTGGTGGTTAATAGTATTTGTACAATTAAACTTATCTGAATTATCCATTAATCTTACAAATATGGAAGAATCGAATAGTGAGCTACTTAAAGTATGAATAGGTTTAGAAAAACTGAAGATATTTTAACAAATATTCCTGGTCCAAATGGAAAAAAAAAACTAAAGACAAATTTATGTATATATATAATTGAAAAAAAATAAAGGATATAAAACTAATAAATCTTACTATGTTGGGTAAAGCAGATATTTATTTAGATATAACGCCTAAATTATTAAGTTTTTTTAATATGAATTAATAACTAGTGTAGTAGAAGTAGAACGTATTTTTTCTTTATACAAACAGATTTTAAGTAATAAAAGATTTAATTTTAATGAACATAATTTGGAAATATATTTAATTATTAATTGTAATTGAAAAAGTAATATATTTATCATTTTTTTTTTTTAAATTAATTTAATTATAATTAAGAATTATATATTTTTTGGTATAACTATACAGTTTTTGTGTGTTTTTAATGGAATTAAATCTGGTCTGTTCTTTTAACATATATCCCCCCCATCGAAAATTCCTGGGCATGCCACTGATGTAAGTACATAAAAATAAATACCGATCTTAAGAATATTGTATTTACGTTAGCTTTTAAGCACTTATTTTGTTGAATATGACGTGTTCAATCTTTTGTTTTAACATGAAAAATATGACCAAAATTATTAAGAAATGAAAAATTATAAAATTAATTATTATAATAATTTTGATTGTTCTATATTTAAGCTGAAGCAAAACGGAAAACAATAGAAACATAGATTAATTTACTCAAAGTCTGGTAATTGGTACAGCAAGTTATTTAAAAATTATTATCAAAAAAAAAAAAAAAAACCGTTTACACAGTTGCAGTAATTAATTATATAATACTTAAATATTGATTGCACTTCAGAAATTTATTATATTATCAATAGTGATTAGTGGTTATAACTTATACAACGCGACGAACAGACGAAATTCATCGGACAAATAACTCATAACTCATAAGCATAAACGATAACTCTATACACTTGTATGCGTAAAAAAATAGTACATAAACACATAACAGCACTGCAGTATATCCAATACACACGTTTACCATCAATTTAATTTTAAAATATCACAGACCGAACGATCGTTATCGCCATTCGCCATCATTATTACTAGTCAGTATTCGTCTAGACTCGACTTCGTTGACCCAGTCACGTCACTCTAGCATCGAAAAACACTGCTCACCCAAACCGAGCTGCAACGGAGGTAATATTTTATAATACGAAAGGTACATCCATCATGTACAACACGCAATAATTAACTGTCGACTATCATATTATATTTAATATTAACAATGTGAATATTAACACACAAAGTGATCTATTTAACATCAGGCTACATATTTATTATTAGTCAATTTTAATTTTTTTTTTTTTAAACTGTTTTGATTTTAAGATTACAATAACTCGTTATTCTAACACTGCATTTTTACAAAGAAAATATAATTTCACACTGTCTGTTTATAAATATATTTTTATTAATATAATAATATGATAATAATAATCAATACCATTTTAAGCAAGCAAAGAATAAGTTTGGACCACAACTTTCCATTTTCTAACTTTTGTACCTCTTTCTTCAGTGTATTTAAAATATTTAATGTTTATAAGTTTATAACGTTAGAAAAACATTTAGCTTGTGATATATCTAATGCGATTAAAAATATCTCTATAGAAGTTGACATTAAAATAATTAAAAATAAAATCCTTAAAAAACATTATAATAAAAATAAGTAGTAAATAAAACTATAAAACCTTTTTTATTCAAAACATAATGAAAATAAGTGTAACATACAGTGAAATGAGTCACTTCATATATCCTTCATATGCGTTTGTATAGTTACACTTACACATTTTGTGTCGATAGAACGTTGCGTTAGAGAAAATAAAACGTACAGAAAATAGTAATGATAACATATTATTTTCTCAAAATACTCACAATAATGCCTACCTTTTTATAGAATAGAAATGAACACAATGCAGATTGAATGACATTTGAAAAATAAATTATTTATTTTTTTTTTATCTTTATAGAATCGATATCATCGGTGTTGGATATTGGACCGACCAAAGAACATAGTATAAAGTATAATTTGTTTGTAATGATAATGATACTATGCAATATACTGCACGCACAGCATAACGCATATATTATTATAATAATACACAAACTTATAGATATATGCAAACAAAACTCATAGACCACGTCCTATCGTGCCACATGTGAAAGCTGTAGAATAGTAATACAGAAACTGCTGGAGTATTGTTAAGTATGCGGTTTTCGAGAACTGATTCTTCACTGTAGTATCATGTCGAGAAATGATGAAGAGCAGAGTTTCCCCTAACTTTGTTTTCTCGTTTTCTCGTACATCACTACACGCACCTTTTACACACCAAGTCGCGTACCTACCACTAATGCCTAAAAGTAGAAATATCGATGCATTTAAATAAAAATAATTATGCACTAAATAGTTAGGTATCTATATTATAAGTGTTCAATGTATCTTCAGAATTTGTCGGCGTTTAAGACTTGTTGACGGGATTCGAGATAGGTAACAATATTATATTATTAACTAACACAATAAATTAAGACTCTAATAAAACTACATAATATGTTTTGCACAATTCCAATGAATAAAAAACAAAATAATTTGCCGTACAATCACGTGGGTTTCGGTGTACTACAATTTGGAAATCTCTGGTTCAGAGTGTTTCGCACTTGATATTATATTTACATTATTATAATATTATGCGTTTGCTGAATAATATTATATTCATTCAGTAGCATGTGGGATAGCAAATTTATGGAAACTAAGGCTATTGATGAAACATGTACAAAACAAACCTGAAATAGATAAATTGCCCTCTAAATTTTTTGATAAATATGGGTAAAAATGTATGTTTGTACATACATTTTACAAATGCAATTTTATTTAATTGTGTTTACGTACCTAAGTACTATATTTTACTATTTTAGCAATAATTATAATAATAATAAACAAAACAATGTAAATCGTCATTTATTTATTTGTAGTACTATTATAATAATTTTAAAAGAAATGTGAATGTTTTAAAAACAAATTATGAACTATATGTACAGTTTAACTATATTCATTATTAACGTGATATATTATTAAATTTCTAGTAAGTACTTAACTAATATCTTGAAAATTTCGATTTAAAAAAATTAAGCAAGGAAACGTTATTATACCTATATTTTAAATTAGTGATACTATGATATTAATCTGTTGTCTGTCGTCCATAATTTATATGGCAAAGCAGTAGGACAATGTCAATCCCGTGATTTCGTTCCCCTGCAATTCGACAGACATTTGGTCTATACAGTTGTGCAGTTGACTATAAAAGCGTAATTATAGCTATATAATATATTAAATTATATAGCTATATATAGATATATTAAATATATGAATAATAGCAGTTATTTGATAGTTACATTTTTCATTACATCGCTGTAAAAACTATTTGGAAACTTGTTCATTTTATTAATAGTTTTATAAAGTTAAACGCCTATTTTCGTGTGCCAGACCAGTACAAACTTATGATTTATAAACTATAATCTATACATCATATGTTTTTAATTTTTAATTATTTGTTCTAATAATAGTATGTATAGTTTTCAAGTAAAAAAAAAAATATTCAAATATTCAAAAATTAAAATCACGAACGTCTAATCGACATATCGACCGCTCCTCCGCGTTAAAACAGTCATCGTGGCAGTTGTATTATTACATTATAATGTGTCACAATATTATAAGATATGTACGTAGTTTGTACTACGTATTAATTAGTAATTCTCGACAGAGACGTGAAATAATATTGTGGGTTAGAGGTTTCTCGGAGGCTAAACCGTTAACAATAAATACTTATACGTAAGTGTACAATGCTTGACAAAAGCTGATTAACTTTGTCGGTCTCGCCGCAAAACTAAAACGCCAGCAAGTCGACACCCTTTAACCCGCCAACACGTGTCCCGTCCAGAAATCTAAATTTACTCCAGAGAAAATGATATTCTAATATTCATGTAACGTATTATTATTATTATTATTATTATTATTATTTATTATACATAAGTACCTATCAAACTGTAGATACGCAACGAGAGTGGTTCGCTTCAAATACAGGCTGGGTGGCTGTCATGCCAGACCATCGGATATCGGCGAAACGGTATACTTATACGTAACACAACGGACCTAAATTGTATCAAGAAAGGTTTATCAAAGCTATATACAAATGTCAAGTATGTATGTCGTATATAAACCGCGTATTGAATTACACGATTAATTACACAGAGGCCGTTTAATCAAAAACGGTAAACTATTATATTGAATGGCATTCAAAATTGTTCTATAACTCGCGACACATTATTGTGATCATAATATTTTTCCTGTGTTATATTTTCAGGACGAATAAAATAACAAAAAAACAAAGTAATTGTATGCTTAGTGTTAAACGGTCAACTATAAACGTGAAAAACCTTATGATATACATTTTTAATAATTTTTAATAAATAAAGTATGTCGGAATTCGCGTGTTTTAGACCGCTATGGTAAACAAATCAGGGAAAAATATCCCGTTTTTTTCATAGCATAGCGGATATTTTTCTTTTTTTTTGAAATGAGGAAATTTTATATTATAGAGTTAAAAAATATCATGTTTATCGAGTTATCGTCGACTTTATTATAATAGAAACTACTATTATAGTACGTTATACTTTATCTTAAATCTCAACCCATCACCATATTGACATGTATAAAATATCTAGAAATGGTAAAAAATGGATACTTGTTCGATGCATGCTTATGCAAAAAGTTTATATTATAACAACGAACGTTTATTTATGATCATATTGTAATGGATATATTTTACGTCTTAAAATGTGTATGTATGTGTGTGTGTGTGTGTGTGTGTGTGTGTGTGTGTGTGTGTGTGTGTGGTATATTCAATAATTCGTATTATTAATGGTGAAAAAACAAACTTAAAATAATCGACTTTATCAGTGGTAACGGAATAGAAGGTTGGTGATAAATTCCCACGATAAATACTGCATGAACTCTGTCATATAAATGCACTATAAGTATGTGATGTATACATTGAATGCCTTCATATCTTTTAAATATCGTGATCGTATCATATACATAATTTATACGGCGAAAAAGTTTGTTTTCTAATTTTCTATATGTATACGCTTTTATACCTATAATTATAGACTGTAGAACTTAGGTATAGTTTTATGAGACTTTGGGTTCATAAATCACGTACAATATTTAAATTTTTGAATCGGTGTTTATTTTAGACATCAAATATATCAATATAATAATAGTTTATAAATTGTGTATTATATTTTATAATGGTTTTGAAAAAAACGTATAGATTTCATATAATAGTTATATGATATAACCTTATTATGAACGTTATACATTCTATGGCACTGATGGAATATTATACAATTATTATTCAATGCATTATTCATAAAATAAATAAACTACTTTTAAAGTTTATCAGTATATCAACAAGACAAATTAATCTTACAACATAATAAACTATTAATGTGTTTCTACAATGAGTATTATACACTTATATATAATAATTGTATTTTATTCAAACCGAAGTTAAGAGCAACCATTTGATGTATAGAGGTATATACAAACGTAAAAGTAACACTAAAATCAATTTCATCTGGCTGATTTATTTCTTTTTTTTTTTATAACAAAGGGCAACTCTCGTGGGGACATAACACTGTTTCCAGCCAAAGGAAATCCCCTCACGTCCATACGCTTTTAGCTACTACCAATGCCTTTTCAACTAAAAGTGAAAAGGCTACACATTCACTATTTTGTAACTACGATTATCAAAATGTTGACCGTATATATAAGAAACTTTTGTTACATCTTAATATACCTTTCAATATGACCAACATATTGTCATTTTTTCGTTTTTAACAATTTATTTAATAAATACCTTTGTAGTATTATACTATATCTATGATGCGTTAAAATGTTTACATTTTTTTTGAAAGTAAAATGTAAAATTAATAGTTAATTAATTATTTTTATCAAAAATCGATACAGAGAGAATAATACAGACGTTAAATATTTTCTTAGTTTTTTAGAAAAAGTTAAATTCTTTGTATCTTGTGAAAATCATTTTTGTTTAAAACTTTAAACATCTATCCATCTGATTAAATATTTAGTTTATTTTGTTCTAACTAAGAAAAATATGTTAATTTTTTACTATAAATACGTTTTACACTAAATTTAAATGAATCTTTAGACTTTTTTCATTTTTGTACAGCGGCATGTCGTAACAACCATTAAATATTTACTTATTTATTAATAAGAAAATGTTTATTGTGTTTTTATTTAACTAAAATTTGTAAATCTGATAATAAATATTTTAATTCAAAAAAATGTTTAATATTTAATATGAATCTCAAGTAAAATTCATCTGAAATATTTAGAAAATAAATTTTCCTACACTATTTTGTGACATACGGTTTTCATACGGTGTACGAACGATAAAATTGGATAATATAGAATACTGCATTTGGTTGAAATAATTATAAGCATAGTATTATGTATTTACAAAAATGTTGATGCTAAACTAGTAAAATGAGGTTTTATATTAAGTACTTCTATCTATATATATTGTTAGGAGGTTTTATAGAATAATAGTTATTGTATGCTACGTACTGATTGACTGTTTTTATTGGATTTAACGGCATTTTGTTATCAATTATTTTTCTTATTTATTATTATTACAAAAAAAAAATTAAGCTAGATTTAATCCATGTATTTATTGATTATATGATATATTTTCGTTGTAAATATTATAAATTAATATTATGTAATCGCTATACAAAAAAAAAAAAAAATAAAAATATTATCTTATAATGAATTATAATATTATAGGCACTATAATCGATATAGTGTCAATGCAATTGACTAAAATTATATTCATTGTTACAGAATGAAACGAACCGACTTTTAGTACCTACTAATCTGGAAAATGTCGTTTATACTCTCGTTCAGCATTTTATTACATTAGGCCCATCATTTTATCATACGTCATTATATTTGGCGGCGGCATTGCATTTCAAAATGAAAGCTTTTATATTTTATAATACCGAATTCTCACAAAAAAAAAAAAATATATTTTGATAAAATACATGTTTCATAAAAAATATTTTTGAACTGTTCACATATTTTTCCTTGGTTATATTTTATACAGTTCTGCAGGAATGTGGAAGGTATTTTGTATACGTAGTATACAAATAATATTTTAACCGTAAACAGAGATATTCTAATGAATAATGTAAATTATATTCGTTTATTTAAAACAATATAAATTTTATTTGTGAGTAAAAAAAAATATACATACCTATCTAATAATATTGTTATTTTAAACATAATTATATGAATAGTTTTATTAAGTTTATTATCATATTTAACTCAACACTTATACGATTTGAATATATTATAAGATAATATTATGTAAAGAGGTATAAAGTAAATTCAATCTGTTAGAGTTATTTAACGTTCACGATAATTATTTGTCATGATAAGTTGACATTATAATAAAACCATTTAAATTGTAGATAAATTAAATTCCTCCAGCACATATACCTATAATTGGATAGAAATTAACGGAAGTAATTATTCTACGTAGGGAAAAAATTAGATAGATTAAATAAAAATCTTATTAACACAAAAAAAATAAATAGATTTAAATATATAAATGTAACGATTGTCAATGAAAAATCTATCATTGAATTTTGTATCTAAAAAATATTATGTATCTTATTACTAATAATATTAAAATGATTGTGTTTTAATGTTTCTTAAACAAAAATTAGTTTTTATTAAATTTAGTGAAAATAGTATTGCACATTATATTTGTTTGTTTCCGTAACCACAATAAATTTTCGATTGTCATTGATTAGAACAACAACGTTTTTGCGAAGAGTCATTGCTACTCACTTCATGTCATTTCGGACAGTAGAAAACCTTACTTGGTTTTTAATACTACTCAAATATAATCGTTACAAATACTATTAAAACATTTTTGACAGTCGATGGTATCATGATGTATAGTATAACATCAAACAGTAAGAAACATGTCGGTTTTACGTATAGCTAGGTCGACCAATCAGTAGTGTACAAAAAAATAAAATAAAAATAAAAAACAAAAACCGAAGTCGACGATGTTAATTATTCACATGCGAAATGGGGTGTGTTTGCTTACACTATTGAAATAAAATATTTTGTTAAATCAATTACTTTGGTCAGACATATTTTTGTTTTGTTCTGTTTTTCTTTGTTTTTTTCTTAGTAGATGTGACCGATAAGCGTTGGATAGTCTGTGTGTAAAAACGTAAAAACCAACTCCTAAACTATCAAAATATGAATTTTATATGTATTTAATTCACGCGTTTCTGCTATAAAACTACTTAATATACACTTAAAAAAAGGTTTTGTATGGGAATTTAGATATACATTACTAGATTGTTGTAAAACACGAAAGAGGTTTTTTTAAAAAAGTACTTGGAAAAAGAGCAATAAAATTACTGCGTTTTCGGTGAACTCTTTTGAATTATGCACAGTACATTTTTTTTAAGAACCTATTCGTATTCATACAGAAAATATATTATATAATAATTCACTGGGGAATAGTAGTTCGTCAAAATGAAACCATCGTAAAATGATACATCGGTAACCGTAATAATAAACTTTGAATTTGAACGTTTTTATTAAAACTATATAATATTATTATAAAGTCTAAATACTTTTACTCAATTTTCGTATCCAAATACAATTTTTATAGAGTTTTTATAACATAATAATATTTTCGTTAAAATACAGAGTAGATATTTACATTATATATACATCGTACATTCTAGGAACTCAAATACAATTAATTATTAAATTTTAATTAAAATACATGTGGTTACATAGGTACCAAATTTTATAGTTTTATATTTATTTTATCATAAAATGTTTACTGAACGATTATAATACAATATTATTTTGTTATATTTATAATTGATTTTTATTTCAAAGAAAATCCATTTTTTTATTATTTAAACGAAACATCTACTGTTATAGTCTATAATACGTAAAGATCATTAATTAAATCGTATATAGCCAAAGTATATAATATTATGCATAATGTACAATCTCTAAATAATCCCAAGAGATTTTTGCCTTTGAGATCATCGTTTGAATGAACATAACTGTAATTTTAGTATGGCAACACGTACCTATTGTTTTACATAATTTCTGGCACTGGACTTTTGTAGTGATCTATAATGTCTATATTTTATATAAATAAGTTTCCAAATGTTAATAGATATACAAGTATACATACTATATTAACTAACTATAAAAATGTGGAAACATTTTTAAAATCACAATAATTTTAACGAGGAAATCTAGAAAATATTGAAACTAGAAAAAAAAGGTCTATATTATTGTACTTGTATGTTCTTTCTAATGAAATAAAACGTTATTTATAACAGTAGTTATCTAATCAATTAAGTCATCGTATCTTTTTATTCCCTGCAATACTACATTTTTTCAACTAATATTTTTGGAACATGATTTTGGTAAATTATTTCTAAATAATATATAGTTATACATTTATTGTTTTATGCATATAGAGCCACAATCAATATATAATTACATCCTATACCATTTTTCTTGTTAAGTTCAAAATATAATCACTATTTTTATTAGTGTTTTTTCTTAAAAATCTGTAATATATTCAATTTAAAGTAGTTACTAATTTATGTAAATATTTAAAATTTGAATTAACAATTTTCATTACGTATTCAAATGGTTGTGTAAGTTTTGAAGTTTGGTTAGAGGATGAGTTTATTATTACCTAGCTTAACCTACAGGCACAAATGCCGTTGGACACTAATACACTAAGTATCAAGTATATATCTACAAGTACGGTAATACAACTTTGGAAACTAAATGTATTTTTTTGAATATTTAGTCTTAAAAGTCATCAAATAAAACACACATGATACGATATGTGTCTTCGTACTTTGTTATTTGATAGGTGTTACTCGTATATTGTTACGTACACCACAATAAAAAATCTTGACGAGTATCTATCAATTTTGTTTTCGCGTATGAATTATTTTAATTAATCAACAATGTAGTTTTGTTCCTAAATTATAAAAAATATTGATAAAATATTGAAGAAAAGAATGTATTTTACAGTTATACACGTTCGTGTTTGAATAGTGGAATCATAAAAATGTTCATTCGAACACCTATTTCATCGTATTGTACCAGTCAAGTTTAGTAAAGAAAAGAAAAACAGAAGTTTTTTCTTATATTGGGATTAAGATGGAAATTTCAGTGAAAATGTTTCAAAGTAATTTAAATAATAGGAATAGTAATACCAAAAATGTTGCGTAAGACGGACGGTGGTGTTCCAATAAAATGAAAAAGTTTTTTCCTGTGACGTTAGATTTGTATACTTAACAAAATTCTGTAATTATTATAAGTATATTTAAGATTAAATTTCAATTAAATTTTTATATTTTCAAATACAACCAAATGTCTTGTTAAATATAATAAACTTCAGGTATTTAATATATTTTTCTTTTACATTTTTAACAAAAGTAATTAAAAATGATATAATACCTACTTAATATTTTTTCAATAATATATTTGTTTCATTTTAGTCCATTATTACAGGATAATACATATATTATTAAATATATATTTCTGAACAGAACTTAAATGTAATATTATTATTTTTAAAACTATATAATATGGTGAATGGTGATACTTTTTAGTCCAGTTAGGAAAATCTTACAAATGTTAAACCAATAGTGCCAGTGTAAAACCTATTGTTTCTTTTATATTTTATAAAAATTAACTACATTTATCATTATAGAAATAAAGGATGCAAGAGCAGTTCGTTTTTAATTAAATTTGTTTTTATTTATAATCAATTAATCATATTTAAGACAGCAGTAAATTATTTAAAAAAAAGTTTTTCTTAAAGAAAAAATTTAACAATGTCAAAATGTTTGAGATAAATTCATATTAAAAAGTATGATCGTATTTAATATTTACACAAGTTTAGTACGAGTATACTAATTCCAGAGCATAGGAAATATACACATTGCATTTGGTCTTTCAGTTAATAATCACAACCATAATATGTTTAAAGAAAAAATACCATCAGTCATAAAATAAAAGTAAAGCCCTTATTATCATTGAAACTATTTATTATTTCTTAAAGAATATTATATTTAAAAAAGAAGAGGAATATTGTGTAACCACTCTGCTGTACAGTTAGAGTCAATTTAGAGGTCATTGTAATGAAAGTGTTAAATTCAATGATAAATCATTTCATCATTTCATACGGAAAACTATTCTTAACGTAGATAGTATGTTAGCCTATTGTCATTAAAATATATTGCTACTAATAATTATAGTAATTATTTCTTTTACTATTTAAAGTAACACGGTACATTATACTATAAATAGACAATAACATACAAGTAGTATAAATGTTTTGAAAATTTCATTGTGTGTATAAAATTTAACTAAATACGTTAAAAGCTTCAAATTCAAACTATAATATTTTTAAATTAAAACAAAAAATACTAAAATTTTTATTCTTCGTTTTGATATCGAATTTATCCAAATTTTAATTCAAAATATTTATAGAAAACAATCATGTTTTTATATTTTTCAGTTCCAAAATGATCGAATTACTTATAAAAAACTATGTATTTAATTGTCAAGTATTAGCTATAAATTCTTGATGCATTTTTAACTACAAAATAATTATTAGAAAATGATTGTGATTTTGACTAATTTTGTCAATAGAAACAAATGTTATAGTAAAAATGTGTGAGGAACCTTGAATACAATTTTCAAGTGTTACGACTAAGAAAAGCTTTTTAATTTATATTTATTGAAAAAACAAAATCAAAATATTTTAAAATTACACCATTTGTAAAAAATGATAACATACACTTCATATTTGGTGAAAATATAAAGTATATGTACGTTTATTCCTGTTTTAATTACAACAGAGTGATACAATTGTCAAAAAATATATTTGTGTAAAATTTTTTATTTTTATTTATTTATTTTTTTTGTGTTTCCATGTCATTACTTATTATGATAAATACTAGCCATTCTTACTTTTTACCAAATATTTATATTAGGTACTATTTAGTATTTACTAAACAGGATATAATTTAAACGTCAGGGATATTTTAATTTTGTTTATAGACATTAAAAAATGTCAACTAATTATTTTTTTTTCTATTCATGCATAATGCAATTTGAGTAAAGCTTAAAAATGTATTATGATCCCCCACAAAATGTCGGTCTATCATTCCGCTGATCTTGAATTAAAATATTTAGAACAAATTAATTACTTGTCCGAAATTTGATTTTTATGGATAGAAATACTCGTACTCCAAATAATATTTTTCTCTGGAACATTAAATAAAAAATGTCTGCTGTAATAAAAAGAATAATAAACTTAAACAATTTTAACAATAGAAAATATATTATTATTATTTTGAATCGATTTTAATTTAAGTAAAAGAAATATTTTAAAAACTTTAGTGTTTTCTGAATGAATGAGTGTCTTACGTTAAATGAGTCACTCTGTTTTGGTTTGTTTTGTTAAGTAACGAAATGTATATTTTTAGTACATCACAATACGATATCAAACAATATACTAGTATATATGTATATCATTGTCAAAATTCAAAAGTTTGAAGTAAACAAGAATTCCAAAGAAATAGAAATGAGGTGCATAACGTTACATTAGCATTGTAACATCGTTTTCGTTGTTTGTATCATCCGAACTCGAAATGTAGTGATCCATCAAAATTATAAATGGTGAAATAACAACACTATAATATTACTATGTCATGTCGCTTTATTATATCTTGTATTATGACGAGACGTTATGGAATTGCCGAGGTTTCTTCAACGCAAATATTAATTATGTTCATGTATAACGCAATTATTGATAACTTATTAATAATAAGTAATAATATAACTATATTTTAAATTAGTATCTTCAGTGTACTGCATGTATCGATACGTGTTTATTATATCACATTTCGAAGAAAATATTGTAAATTACATAATTGCATAATATGACTGTGTCCTGTGGGTGATCATATTGTGTATCATATGGTATTATCACCTATATTAAATCGTGTCCGGTATCATTATCAGTACACCCGAAATTCCGGCAATATACAATAGGTAGGCAGATAATAGCTGTAGGTTATATAATTTGCTTTTATTGAATTATTGCTTCAATTAAAAAGTTTTTTTTGTTAAAAATCTATCCATGGCGGCATGGAATTTATGGCCATGGTACCGCGAAAAAATAACCCCATGAAAAAATAACCACATATAAGATTTTGACACGGTACCACGGTCTGTCTGTCATCAGATATATAATAATCATAGAAGGGAATTATGAAAGGGGAATTATTGATTGAAAAAATTGACTATTTATAAATTTAATATTTATAAAATTATTATATTATTGAAATTGTATTACACATTTATTGTGAATTTTTTTGTTTTTTATATATTATTAACATTTCAAACTAATTTACCGTGATTAAAAATTGACTATTTGTTTTATATTTATAAATTATTGACATTGTATTACATATTCATAATTAGGTAGAAACACAATTTTTATTATAGGTTCATTATTTCCGTGGTTATTTTTTCGGGGACTAAGTCTCCGGGGTCATTTATAAGGAAAATCTGGCCATATCAGACGAAACCCTAATCGATGGATGTAACATTACATTAGTATTTATAATAAAATGTATACATTGTAATATGTTATTACTACAAATTTGCAGTTTTATAATATTATAACTATAAGGTTTATAAAAGAGAGAAAAATAAAAATATTAAATAACGTAATACTAAATAATAGTGGTATAATACGTCTCTTTTTAGATAGTCTGTGGGTTATTTGTCGCATTTGGCTGATGAGATAGATTTGTGTCTGATAAAAATCGGATTAGCTTGGGTACAGGCCACAGAGCTTAAAGTTTTTATTGCTTCTTAAACCATACGTCTTAATGTGACCATAATTTTCCTCTCCAAAAGTTGGGGACTCTTTGTAGTTACTGAAATGTTTAAGAATTACTGATACCTATAATTGAATAGTACATATTTTTCTAAATAAAGAAAAAGGCTCTGCAGGATATATACAAGCATTTTTTGTTTACGTATATATATATATATATATATTATGTAGATTGTAGGTACTTCAGTAATCGGGTACCGTCTAACGCGACAGTATAATATTATATTGTTATGGTTTGTATCAAATTCCGAACGAGCGCCGAATATAAATAATATCGCCCTTCCGCACACGTATATGGCATGTGATGTTGATAATAATAATAATAATAATAATAATAATAACATGACGCGTAGTATTATATTTTACGACGTGTTTCGATCGAGTAAAACAGAAAATAATATAAAATACCTACCACGCACGTTCGACCGGCCATATTATCGCAGAGCACATTATTATTTGTATTGTCCGTTGGCTCGGTTTTTTTTTTGCACTTCATCGCAGGCAGAGTAGGTACAGATAATATTATCGTGCGTTTTTCGTCGTTGTCGTCGTCACCTACAACCGTCATGCGGCTGACTCGTTGGTTTTTCGCGCTCGTCGCTCCAGCGCTGTTTATCTCGTCGACGAAGGGCATCCGCCCTCTGGCGCTGGACCGGCCCGCCCAGAGGGACGTGATGCGTCACTTCCGAGGCGTTGCGCCACCGGTGCCCGTCGTCAGGCTCGGCGAGAGGAACGACGCGGCCATCAAGACGTACCTGACCAGATTGCGGGACAGGTACTCGAGCGTCCTGGACAGGCCCTGGGACAACAAGTACGCCAATCACAGGAACGTCAAACAGTGGTCGCGATAATAAGTAATAATATTAATACAATACCTGCAAATGACGTAAATTATGTATTACGTTAGCTAATATAGGCTGAAATAAAATGCATTTTTTTTGTTACCCATATTGTTATAATAGTATGTACCACCCAGGTCAGATGTCCCCTAACTGCGACCACGTATATAATTTTCCTGTGCTGCTGAATACATCGTCCACAGATCTCGAAATAAGAAACCGACCAAGAAACGTTCTCACTAAAAATAATCATAACTTTTTATTATTATATAATAATATGTTATAAAAGAATATATATTTTTTGTATAATTACATTATGCTGTCGGCCGTTGAAAAAAACACTTCAAATATAATAGTTTGTGAACATTGAATTATCCCCCCCCCCTGTAAATTTGTAATTTTTTTATATATACGATGAATATTTTTAGGAAACTTGTAATTATTATAGATAAATAAAATGTAATGTAAAATATATAATGTGCTATTACTGTTTGCTTGCTAATTTTTTTATTTCATCTAAAACATACATTATTATATAATTGTCCATATAATAACACTAAAATAAACGTTTTTTGCTTGTTTTATAAAAAATGTGGTTTTTGCTTTTTCCATTTTTTTATTTTTTTTTTTATAAAGGTTAAAGGCTTCAACAGCTACTTCATTAGCCTACACTTGTATTTACATTATTAACTTAGGTTAAAAGTTAGGATAACTTAAGTTATGGTTGATTACTTGGTTATGAATTATATAATAGTATTTATAGTTTTGAAGATTTATAATGTTTACGTTTTATTTTTTTGGAGTATTCTAACGTCGGCGGGAACTATTCAGCAAACTAGCTGTGTGGATGACTATTGAAAAAATGGTCGTTTCATATCATAAAACATAGCATAATAGACATACCTATAGGTAGTATTAAATAATTGATGATAAATATCGTCTGGGTATAATATTATTATAATATAATATTACAAACAAACACCGTAGACACTGTATACACGTGTATAATAGTTCTTTTGTTCGATTACGTAATTGATGTCGGTAGTTTTTATAACGTACTTATATCATTACCATTTACCATGTACATATATATTGATGTGTAAAATAAACATTCATCGGTTTGTTTTTGTTGTGACTTCACGAATCGGTTGAATAAAAGTATAATAATATTATATAAATACATACTATAATATGCTAATGCAAGCGTATTGAATGTCATATATTTATATATATATATATATATAGGTGTATACAATATGGTATATATTATTATGTTGTACGTTTTAAAAAATATGTAAACAAAACGCTGCAGTTTTATAAATACCAAATGTAAACGTTAATAATAATAATAATAATAATAAAGGTACAATGCCGTCGTGTAGCGTACTATATAGTGTGTTATTTGAATTCATGGTTTTCGTTTAAATAAAATTGAACACGAAAACACTTTTCGATTAAAAAACAATTATTATAATAATTGTTAGCAGCTATGACAACATCGAATAAATTTGTTGCATGCTATAATATTATGTCGTACGTTGTACATTTTGTTCATATATATTGGGTACGAACAATTTTTCATTGTATAAAATATGTTTAAATTTAATGACAGTTTGAATCGATTGATTTATCATTATTAGACAACGTTGAATAAAAGTGTTAATTTGAAACCATTAAGATGTTTCTTATAAAGGTATATTTATTTTTTGCTAATTTTATATTATTCAATATAAATTAATTAAAATATACTAATATATTATAGGTTAATATGTATTAATAGTTTTGGTGAGATTTTAAAATCCCTCGTTTATAATAGATACAATTATTTTCTCGTATCAAAATTTAAGGGGGGGGGGGGTTAAGGTTTTTTCTTTTGCGTGTAGAATACCTGAATACATTATTAACAATTTCATTATACATTATTTCAATTCAGCGTGATTAATACATCATTCAAATCGATTCCTTTGATTAATAAATACTAGTGCTATTACATTTTAAAACGTATATTTTTAGTTACTGTAGCTGTAATTGTAGGAGTTCATGACATACATTTTACTAAATGTAAAATGATTAATGTTTCGTAGATGAATTATACAATTATTATGAAATATGATAAGCCAAAATTCCTAAATATATAATTTAACTTTAATATTTAATAACAATAAATTTGTACAGTCTTTTGAGTTTTTTATATTGCTGAACAATGTAGAAAACGTCAATATTTGAAATGCAATTTCTTTGAACAGTTTTTTCAATTCAGTTAAACGAATAGCAAATTACATTTTGTTTACTCACTAACATTTTTTAAAACAATTTAACTTCATTTTGAATGTTTCTATTTTAAAAACCTCTGTCAATCGTTTGTATCATAATAAAAACTTTTCTTTTAGACAACATCATAATATTATGTTTATTTTTCTTACATATTTTATTTTACACTTGGGTGAGAAATATAGGTGAATTTTTTTTTTGTACATTTGTATTTAATATTTATATAAATTTGTGTGTTAAGCAAATATACAGTGATCTAATTACCAGTGACCATTGACGAGGTACACTCGAAACCTATTTACAGTAGCGCAAGTTCCTCGGATTTTATTGAAAAGAAATAACCATAACGAATTTTCACTGTCGAATTTATTTACGTTAAACAAAATAAACTAATCATCAATATTATATTCTTCGAACATCAAACATTGTAATTTAAACAGGAAAATTAAAATGTGAAAAAAATACTAAATACTCTGTTATAATGGATTGGATGGTTTGTATATTTATATTTTAAAAACATTTGTCTTAGTCAATCTATTTATAACTCAATAAAAAATTATTTTAGTTTATTAAGAAATTGTAGTAGCCAGATAATTCGATACTTATTATTTTTTTCTTGCCAAAAAATGATAAGAATGTATGAAACGTATTCAATTGAATAAAATGTAATTCAAATACTTTAAAATAAACTAAGTATAAGTGTTTGATAATACTTAGATATTTTTTTTAATTATTAATAATAATATTTTAACTTATTATTATAATTTTATATATTAAATAAATAAAACTATACATTATAAAATTTTAATTCATTTTACGTCTTTTATGATGTTGATTTATCATGAAAAACTTATTTAAAAAGTTTCGATTACTATTGTTTTAATAAATAACACCTATATATACCTGGATATTTAGTTTTAAATTAGCAGTATGTTTGAATTCTGAAGTATAAAAATACTGCTATATTGAAAAGTATTAAAAAATTGAATCATTTCAATAAGATTAAAATATTTTCTAGCACAAAAACGTATAATAATAACTGTATTGAATTAATTAAGCATAAAGGTATTATTTAAACATTATTGGTTGACTGTGCAATGAATTTATGCACATTTTTATTGTAATAACGAAAAACTAACTCAAAGTCTAATTTTATTGACAACAAATCATATACATTAAACAATAAACAAGTAAATGCAAATACGCGCATATTATATATTTATTTAAGTAAATATTGATTTTCAAGTATGAACAATTGTATTTATCATGTACCACTCAATACTGTTTAGACAAATATGTCACCTTTTTTAACACGAATAAATATCATTAATATAATATTTTCGCTCCAATTCGATACAGTTATGAAAATGCACAAATGTACGATATTATCCTTTTTTTCGTTTGCGTCAAACGTGCATTAAAATACAATATTTTCTTTCTATTCATTATGTTTACTGTTGTTTATTGCTCTATAATAAGTAAGTAAAAAAATAATAATACATAAAATATAGATATTAATCATAGACAATAATACAATTTTATGTTTTGAAAATATTCGTATATCAAATTATATTTTAAAAATGTATTGATTATTGTTTATATTTGATATTTTAGAAATGTTAAATATAAAATTTATTTTAGTTTGAATAAAAAAAAATAGTTTTATATTTGTCATTATTTTAACAGTACTGATATTATGATAAATTTCTGTATTATAATATTATATGTATTAAATTTGTATTGCAGTAGGTACAATAAGTTATTATTAAAATTATTTCCATTAGGTAAATAGCCTATATTCAATGCAATATGTAGATAAATTATAAAATATGTCAATTATTAGATTTATATGATTACTTATCACATAATATACTACTACCATTCAACGGGTTAACCCATTTTTTCACACAGCTCAAAAATAATCGTCGCAAATAAAAACTACCAATAATTTTATTAATTATTATACATTTAATTATTATCCTAAAAACTAAATATTATCTTGCATTGTTACTACTATGAATTTAGAAGATATTTAATCGAATTTAACTCATTATACAATTAGTATACTAACCTATGTAATGTTTTTAAAAGACAGATACAAAACAATAAGAATTAAATTGTTTATTTATTTCAAAGAAATTTGCATTTCGATAAGGTTGTTAACGAACAAAAAGCATCTGATTTAGGTTTTGTTATATTTTTATTCAAAACAATTCTATTCGTGAAATATTCACAATTTAAATGAGCTTGGGTTAATCAAGTATTTTATATGCAAAAGGGAATTTAAGATATTATAGCCGGATCTTCTACATTTCATCACAAAAGGAAAACAAATTTAAACACAAATCGCATGCACATTTTTGATAAGTATCTATAAAATAAAAGTATTAATTGAATTATTATAAAAACGTATCGATACGTTTTATTCTTAAACTTATAATAATATTATATTATTCTTATATGTAGATATTAATTATCGTGTATATAATATATCGTTTAATAAATGATTTTTCATTTTTTCTAACGAGCCGCACTAATGGTTGACACTGACTCGGTACCGAAGTTGAAATTAAGATTTTGGGAGAAGGAAAGTATTTGGGAGTTAAAATCAAATCTCTAGTACTTACCTTATATTGTATGTTGAAGGAATAACTTTTTTTTTGAATTGAGCTCAAATCAATTTTTTTTGCGCTAACGACCACTAATGATTGTGATCTTGGATATGATATGGTGCAGACGACATGGACCTAATATAATCAAACTAATTTTCACGTATTTATTTATTTCCCACTTAGACTGATAATTTGTAATGATTTTTTTTGTACAGATGTACCTAGCATTATCAAGTGTCCGAGCGGAATGCACAGAGTTGAGTCATCTTGCGTGAGCATTACCTCTGTAGAATACTTGGATACATCCAACGGTGATACTACAACGCAGCAAGATCAAATGGATTTAAATAATTCGTACGAATATTAAATACGTTATTAAAATAACTGCGGATCCGAGGTTTGATAATATGAAATAAATGGAAAGCATTGTTTTTATTTTTATTATTATTATTATTACAATTATTGTTAGAACGTAGCAATTTCTTTTTCTTTTCGCTTCATTTTGTTGTTTTTTTTTTTTATAGTAATAATAATAATAACGTAAAAAGATGGTGTGCGTGTGCATTACAGCGACTGTAGGTGGCACGCATTTTTCTCATTACCTGCGCACATTACTCGACCATCAAATGGCTTAACAGATTGTTGAAAAACCCTTTTCTTTTGCTAGCAGCCTGTAATTTACACACAAACGGGGCCGTTAAAAAGTGCCCACGCCACTAAGAGCTGAGTGCTGACGATAAAAAAAAGAAAACGGGTGTCATGGAAAAAAATTGTTTAATATTAATCCCCTAAGACCGTTCATTAAACACAACCAACCAGTGATTTTGCGATTAAAAAAATGTACAAGCCGGTTTTATACAAAAAATATTATAGTTATGATTTTTATGGATGAATTGGGTCATATCGATTCGTTAGATATTATGATGTACGTTTTTTTACGTGCATAATTAAACTTTAATAAAAATTATTCCTTAAAAAAATAAAAACATTCTTAAAATACTACGTACCTACCTAATTACATTGTACTTATTTAAATATGAAATAATATATTGTTTGATTAAAATTAAAATACATAATATCATGCAGAATGTAATTATAATAAAATAACTGTATGATGGTATTTTTATTTGAAGTATTAATCAATATTGTTTTATTTTTTTAATATTTGTGAACATATCAACTGCAAAATCATACTTACAAAAATAGTATGACAAAAAATTACGTATTGATTTATAAACAACTTACATGAATTTGTGATCATTTTAATTAGAAACTATTTATTAAACTTGTAATTAATTTAAAAGATAAAATATAAAATTAAAACAATTTTATTTAGGAATTTATTTAAAAATAGTTAATTATAAAATTCTTAAAAACAATAAATAAATATTTTAGTTTAAAGAAAAATATTTTAAATTTTTCAAATTTAAATTAAATAAATAATTATTTTGAAATAGCTAATGTAAAAATGTAATGAAGTTTATAAATACTAATAAATAAATAAATACTATAGTTTTTTCTTTCTATTTTTAAGTTTTCATAACTCATGAACACAGAGCAATGTGTTATTTAGTTAGTACTTATATAATAATATATACTCTACGGTTCACACGTCTATGCAGCATTTAGAAAATGATAATATTTTTAAAAAGTTTTGTTATTTTCATAAACGTTGTCTAGTATGATATATATCTAATGAAAATTAAAATAAAAAAAAGTAAAAGTTAAACAATAAATTAATACGAATTTCATAAAAAACAAGCATCAGAGCGTTATCCTTGTCGTCGGCGAATTTGTTCTCTAATAAGTGTAGTGAGGACATAATATACCTGCCATTATAATATATTATGTCAGATGGTTGCGTCAATGTAATATTGACCAACGCCATTCATCAGCTCTTCAAATATCGGCTACTGTCGTGGTTAGAGAATATTCGGTATAGCATAGCAGCGTTGAATTTCAACGGTTGAAATATACAACGTTTGCAATGATGTTGCCGCCGGGACTCCGGGAGTTCTTCACTCAAACGTGAAAACTTGTAGAAGACTTGCATGGCTGAACTACATAACTACATGACTGTGTATGAGTTGTGATTCGGACTAATCAAAATTATTCTAAATCTTTTCTAATATATTTATTAAAATAAAAATGTTTAATAAATAGATTGAATAATATTATATTATGGTATTATTCATTTGATTGTATGTATTTTTTATATTTAAATTTTGGTTTTATCATGTTTTCCAAAATTTTAATATGAATCAGAATTAGTTTTATGATTTTTTGGGATCACTTATGATCGTATTTTTACAAAAAATAAGAATTGAAACATTACTAGTGATATTTATAAAAATATGATTGTAATGCATACGGATATGCAGTGGTCGAAATGGTACAAAATAAGAAGGCAGAGAATAGTTAAAATACTTAATTTATATCGACAAATTTTAACTGTTATTTCTTAGTTTTTATATATAATATTTCTAAAATGAATAGAAACAAAAAACTTATTAAATCAATTTTTTTATAATATTTAGAGGCAGCTTAAATAAATAAAAAGAAAACATAAATTATTTTGATAATAAAAATACACTTTTAAACTGCTAATATATTATTACATATTATAAAAGTTTTACAATTATCAAAACTAATGATAGGTTTACAACAAAATATTTAATTGGGAAAAATAAGAAGCACAACAAAAATATCAAACAATAAATAACAGGTAAGGTTATAAAATACCTTTAACTTGAAAATAGATACAGTTAGATTATAATTAAGAAAATATGTATAATAATAAAATATGTATTTTCTCAAAAGATAAATATTATCCGTTTTGATAAAAACTACTTCAATGCACATACTTTTATAAAGTATATTTTTAAGTAAAGGAACTATATTTTACATAAAATTAAAAACTAGAATTAAATCAGTGGAAGGCCGTCATACCTTCACCACAATAAACATCTCTACAAATATTTTAATTATATTGTACTATACTTTTGGTGAAAATTGTAGGATATAGATATAGTTTCAAAAAATGACTTCCAAGTATAATTAAGTATATGCTATTAATTTTTCTATTAAAGAAGTGTTAATTAAGTTATGTTTAACATAATTTTTGATAATTTATATATATACCTATGGAAAATATAGCAAGTTACAAAAACTAAAATAAGTATATTATTTGTATATTTTATCGTAACTTAATGGTAAAACATAAATTTATGGAGGAAACATTTTTAATTGTTAATTATTAATTAATAATTTATGGGATTCATATCTAATTTCTGTTTTTTTTTTTTTATAAGTACGGCATACTCACTAAACAAATGTGAGTTTTGTAAATAATTTAAAAAAAAAAATCAAACCGTACAATTTTACTTCAAAAATCATTCGATGCATTGTTTTCAATTTCTATGTATAATAATATCGGTCTAAAGTTCAAATACTTTTTAAAATTTAAATACTAGGTCATGTTAGTATTTTTGCATTTTAATTTCGATTATATTAACACTCTTATGCCGAATTTGTGGTTTTAATTCAAAAGCAAGCTGGTCACGCAACACTCTCTTTAGATAGCTTTATTTATATATTGTAAATATATATATATATATATATATTTTTAACTGTCGATAATCGCTTATCGTGTAATTCAATTTATTTTTTTTGCAATACATAAGTGATTATATTAACAACATTGACAATATTTTTTACCAAACCAAGCACATATAAAATATAATTGTTTAGGATATGCGGACATTTTTCAATTTATTATTATAATCACTTGTATTATTGTGCATTTGAACCATCCAGGCACTTTCCTTAACCGAACCCGAAGTGTGGCATGCGCTGCTGTTATACTAAATTTATACATCACGAAATGGTTTTGTCTTTCAATATTCGTGTACCCATTATGTCTCATATATAATGTTACTGCAACATATATGCACAAAATATATGAGATCAGTACAAGTTATATATACTTTGTATGTGAATTTCTATAGCGACAGGTTTAAACGACAAGAGTCTTGTGAGAATATTGAATTGAGTTCAATGGCGTACCGTAATTTTTGAAGACTACAAACGCATAAAAAAAAAAAACGCATTAGGAACTACACTATTAATTATTATTACAGTAAAATAATTAAAAATAAATAATAATAATAATCATTAGACGCATTATGTTCAGAAAATGTGCATTACTACAATAGTTTACCCAATAAATATTAGAAACACCACAGGCATAACTTTGAAATAATTAAACGTAAATATATTATAATAACAATTAATATAAGAGAACTAATTACATTTAATAATTTTAAAATTATTGAAAAATAAATCATCCTATCATCGCTTTGTAAAGAATCGAATTAGTTTCTTATAATGTGTAATGATAATGAAGTAAACTACTTAGTACCGAATAGATCGTATTTTAGTTTTTTAATTTTGTCAAAACCTGAATATTAAAATCTTGGTACAAAATGTATAAAGGCAAACTCACTGTACCACAGTCCACAGTGGATACAACTAAGACAAATTAAAAACACAAATCTAAGTCTAAACACTCTAAACATACGTAAAGGAAAATATTTTAATTTATTGTCTCTGTATTATTATAGGTTATACAAAGATAACAATATAAGTTTCAAATGTGACCTCCAAGTATATAACTATACAATCTGCGATGTTAACGTAGCAAGTTAAACATATAATAACAAGAAAACTCCATAAATAACTTTTTTCAGAAAAATTGACTTCTATATAATCTAATTTAACAAACGTAGCTATAATTAAATAAGTAAAAAAAATATTGTACATAGTATTTACAATCAAAAAATCTAAATTATAGTAAGTTATAATATGTAACCATTTAAACCATTCAATAATTATAAAAATGGTTCTACTATTGTATATTTAAAACTAATAACCTTTGTTGTTGATGCATTTTAATATCAATAAAAAAAAAACTTAAATAATAAAAATAACCGTCTCAATTTAAAATTCACTTGGTAAATAAGGGTAAAATATTAAATTATTTTGTAAAAAAAAAAAAAAACAATAGAAAAACAAGTTCTCTTTTAGGGTTAATCCTCTAAATATTTTACATTCATTTTTTTTGTTATGATGATTTTATTTTTTTTTTTCGTATACTATGTATTTATGTTTAATAATACAATGTCAAGATAATAAGACAAATAATAGTGCAAAACAGCGCTAACTAGGAAACTGATTTTTTTATGTATGATCCAAATGTACTGAATATAAAATGTTAGCTTGAAGTTAAACTCTATTTACATACCTACACTTGGTGGTGGTAAGTTTCTAGACTCAGCGTAACACAGGCGGAATTATTATTCCACTTAAACTCGGTAATTAATGAGCTCGACCCCGTCATCCCGCGCACTATTTACAGTGACGAAAGCGTATCTCATATCTACCAACGCCGCAACGTCTGCAGCAACTTGTGTGCATGGTGCGTCAACATGACATTTAAACGGCACACATGTGAGTTGGCGAGGACTGAATATATTAAAAACGTTTAGGTTATATGTACTCGCACTAAAACAACACCGCCCCCTCCTTCACTCCTTCCAATAACTATTTTATACATTTGTATGTGCTCGCGGAAGTAGATTATTACATGGAAAACTTTTGAAAATCTGCGTGTTTGATAAAATTGTCTAAATATATACTTTATGCATACGTCATCTAACTGAAATACGTAATATAATTATTTATTTTAATATTATACGTAATTTTCTATTTTTACGAACATGTTCGCATATTAACATATTATTATATTGTTTTTTTATTAGATATGTATAATTAAAATAAAATAACTATGGATATTTTAATATCATGACAAGTTATTTTAATAAACAGGTACCTACATGAATATTCATGAATTCCTCAAACCAATGCATCACGTACTGATGGTTTGATTGTTTGACATAATATACTACATTATTTACCCGAGTGAATCTTGTGCTACGTGTTGATATGTAAAAAAATTAAAAAATATATATATACTTACTTTTTATTTTATAATTTTCAAAATCTAGACTAAACTAAGCGGAGCAAATGTTTTTGTTTTGAATTAAATTTTTTTTAAACGAATCGTTTTTTTAAATTTTATATCATCGTATACGTTACGTGTATAAAAAAGAAAATATTACGAAGGTATTAAGCCTATTAAGGCGTTTTATAACTCATTATTGTGTTCATTTTTTGTCATCACTACTTTTGTTTCCATGGTGATATCGTTGTTGAAATGTAATTAATTTATAGCCTAAATACAATTCAAACTAATAACCATATAAAATACCTCTAAAATATTTCAAAAGATAATATTATAACATAATCATGTAATGTTAAACAATGATTAGCGTTTCTGTTTTTAACACATACAATTATACAAAACGAAAATTCAATGGTAAAGACGTGTGTCTCTGTTTCGTTATGAAACGTCTTAAGTCGTGACTTATGGTTTTAAAATTACAACGCTTTAAGGCTTTGAGGGTCGGCCAAATCAGCCTGCTTAATGCGCTGAGTGTATATTCTCTAACGCCGGTGCCAAGTTTTACGGTTTAATAGACGTGCATATCGCGAATCGTGGGTTTAAAACAGATTTCCCACCACGAATAAATGCTTCAACATGACACAACTACAACAATATAATATAGTAATGAAATATACCGACTGTAACCTTAAAGCGGCTGTATCGAATTGGAGTATGTGTAGTGCGACTAGCGCGAGTACATCTGTAATATAATAATTAATAAATACATATAATTTGAAATCGATGGTTATATATTATACACTACTACTGCTATATTATAATAATAAAATGTGTAGAAAAATCGAGATGAGTACAAATTTGTGAGCTAAAATCCGTTTGTATAGTTCCTATAGGTTGACATAGCGCAGTGAGTCGTTAAATTAGATACTTTAGTATACCCAGTATTAAACCGGGTAAACGTTACAATATAGGTCCCAGATGGGTCACCGTCCGTGTAATTTTTTTTTCGTATCGTTCTCACTCGATTCAAACTATGCTTAGAGTAGTATTAAAGGAACAAAAAACTGTAAAAACCAAATTAAAAAAATAAACTTTTTAGTAAACCTATAATACGAATATTCTACACGTAGAGTTTTTGGATTGTCACTCAAGCGCGATATTATATGTATTATATATATGTATATAGTAATTGGAGATCCAATCGTTTGACGATTAATACAGGACATTGTTATTAACGTTGAGTATGATATACTTGTACAGGTACTTATTGAATACCACATAGTTTATTTAAATATAAAATGATATGGTACGATCGTAACGTTTTGTGTTCTATACCAAAACATTTTGTTTGGTAGTCTATGAAAATCGGTCATTATGGAATAATAATTATTTGTTTACTTATAGATTAGAGCAGTGTTTCCCAACTTCTTTTACTCGCAGAACCTTTGCAGGAGCTTGAACATTTTGTGGAACCCCAACATAATTTTTGGAGCTTTCCAAGTTAGAATCATAATTCAAATAAAAAATATTATTAATTAATTTATATTTTCCCGGTCTTCGTCTATAATTACTCGAAAAATCAAAATATAATTTATAAATTATATTGTACAATATGTACAATTACTTTTTAGTTATTTTCTTATCAGGATTATTCTAATGCCGATAGATTAATATAGTCTACGTATTATAATTGTTAAATCAATTAAAAAGCAAACTATACTTCCTAATAAATCTAATGCAATACTATGTATTCACGAGGATAATAATAACAATTATTGGAAGGATAATGAATAGCATAATTTCAATGAGTAGACGAAGATTGGCTGCTCAACAATTTACACGGCATTTCGGTATGTTGGCGTAGTCAGTACACTATTAATTATAATAAAGCGATAGTACAAATGGTGTTAATTATTATATAATTCTATGTAAATGTTCAATTATTCTACAACATTATATTATAATAACGTACTCTTCAAATCGAATTTAATAGTATTATATCTGAGTAATGTTCTTGTATAGACCGATATAATGATTATTTGTATCAGCCGATTAGGTAGCTAACATATTGTGGAACACGTGACGTTCGTTGTAGTCTTATTCAAGAATTTCATATTACGCGTATATGTTTAGAAAATTATAATATTCATATTCATAATAATAAAAAATAATTCTCATGCAGAAATGACACGTAGCTTCATGCGGGCTTAAACGTTATTGGTGTCCACAGATAATTTTACTATAATTATTTAATTATACTAGGTTTGATATTCGAAGTCATATGATTTCTTCGTTTCAGAAATTATAGTATTAAGTACACGAAGAATGCCTAATAACAACCAAGGCAATTTTGAAAAAAACTAGACATTTAATTTATATTATTTCATATCATATTATACATCCAGAGCATAGAGTATTTTTTTTTCTCGAAAAACGTTATTGGATTTTCGAAAAAAAAAATAACAATATCAATAATAAATAACTAAACAATTTCGTACGCGGTCCGAGGAATCGAAAAAGTCAAATCGGCGGTAGA
The DNA here is from genome assembly GCF_020882245.1 of Rhopalosiphum padi. Classification (NCBI taxonomy): domain Eukaryota; kingdom Metazoa; phylum Arthropoda; class Insecta; order Hemiptera; family Aphididae; genus Rhopalosiphum; species Rhopalosiphum padi. Next base: position 75,297,968 of record NC_083598.1, read on the forward strand.
AAATTCCTACGTCACAGCCGCAAAGACTGGGTGATATTTTATTTGTCCCGATATTATTAGTTCTTTTTCGTCTATATATATATATATATAATATATTTATATATAATATGAAACGTGCCCGTGATATCCACCACCCGTACAAACATACGAACACACACGCGCACGCATACACATATATACATATATGCACGTTTCGTCCGTATATAAACGAATCGCCGACAATAAGTTTTAGCGGGAAAATATGCCACGCGGACCGCCGGTATCTATTTTTCTCGACGATTTTCATTTCGTATATTTTTTCCATCCGTTTTTGATTGAATGTCGTTCGTTCGTGATTTGGGTACCTTCGGTTGCCTCGAGCTTTTCCAGCCGCCGCCGCCGCCGCCGACACTCCTCCGGGCTAAACGACGACGTGTCGAACGTGAAACGGTTTTGTAATCGTCACTACTCGCCCGCCGCCGCACGTTCGCATTTTCGTATTACGTCCGCGAACGCGTATACACATACACACGCGACTAGGCCAAGCGTATATTATTATTTTACTATATGGGGCAAATGACGATTATCGTCTTGAGTCTTGACGCGAGCCTATCGCTGCAGCTGCCGATGGGTGTCGGTTGAAAAAAAAAAACAATTTATTAGGCTCTAACTTTTTATTTTTTTTTTTAATTTAACGTTAAGTATTCTGAGCAGAATTTTATTTTATTTTATCGAACTTTTCGATGACTATCATATTATTTTTGAATCAAAAACGCGTTTATAATAATGATAATATTTCATTACAGCCGTCAATTTTCCTAGTTTTGGATGTATATCGATTCCGCCAAAACCACCTTTTTACTTATGAGCAACTTATCGGTTGTGCCGGCATTCGACTCTGCTGAATTTGTTTGTATATTAATTTCACTGGCTTATATATAGCTGTTTAGGTATCTTTTGCATTTGATCTCCATACGTCTTACTCTTCCAATCGGTAGACCTCCATATTAAACTTAGTTGCAAACCTACTTTTACTTTGTAATAATATATTATAATATAATGCCGTATCATATAAAATAATATTAGTATCAATAATTTGTTTTAAATATGATTAGATAGAAGTGGTATTATATTACCTGGTGAATATATTGCTCCTCTAAATATCAACTCTGTTTTCTAAAATTTAAATGTTTACAAATAAAAAATAAAATAAAATGTGTATTATTTTTAACAAAAAAATAAATGGTAGCATATTATGTTTTATGGATTGATACTATAGTTATAATAATAAAATATAACAAACTAAGTAAACTTTAAATTATATTTAATACATTATATTAATTATATTAACTATGATAACGCAAAACATTTAAATGAAAAAAATTAGCTTTCCGAGTAAAAATAAATATATAAAATCCACTTATATAAACACACCGACGTCCAGGATATGTGACTAGAGCCGTGAAACGGTGTTAAAATCACTTGCATCTAAGCCAATGGCATACTGTTTGAAAGCATGATGTATAATATATTTAGGTAAGTATACCTGCAGGTTTTCGTTTAAATGTTCCATCAATTTTATCGTTTCAAGGGTCTCCGGTCCTGTGCGTTAAAACGAAACACACAATGACAAGAACGTCATTATTTTTACTATTATTATTATGTATTATTTATATTAACTTATTGCCATCACCGTTTTCTCGATCTGTTTCATCTCTTGATAATTGCGATAAAAATGTATACAGTGTTAATAAGTATAGAAACGGTCATTAGTCTAAATGAGACTGATAAACAATTATATCATTTTATAATTATTAATGAAGTTATTAAATATTTTACATTATAAATTTACAGCAGCATTGTCTGTTATTAGCTACGTCATATAGGTATTAAAATATGCATACAGTTCCCAAAATTATTAAACATCTGATATAATATACAATTATTGCGTTCGTTGTACCTATACATTTTTTCTCTTTTTATACGCTAAAATTCGTATTGAATAAAAACGACCAGTCGTATTAATTAATTTCGAAATGATGAGTCACGGTCGGTTATTTGTTTTTTTATACATCTGCGTGGATAATTAAAAAAAATATATTTGCGTGAAATGTCGACATAATGGAGTTATGTAGTTGTTGGGAATATATTTTCAAAAACGGAAACATACGATTTGCATACGTACGTATTACGTAGGTATATATAATATTTATACATAATATAATGTGTAACCATTTGATGTATCAACCTGAAATTCTTGGGTATAATATGAAATATTATAAAATTAAACTACCTATACCCGACTTTTAACACCTAATTGATAATGAGCTATATAGTTTTGAGCCAATTAAATATTATACAATTTTAAATTAAATAAAATTATAATTTTTTTATATTTTATGATAATAGCTTACGATTGGAATATATTTACTATGCTGAAACATAATAATTATTAATGACAAAAACATTTCAGTTCACCTTATTAAAATTCAATTTTTATTAGTTGTTTTTCATAATATATTAAATATATTTTTAAAATAAATAATGTAGATTTTAAGGCTTGAATATAAAAATACAAGTATGCACAATTGCAATATAATACAATTTGATGAGTTAATTTTATGTCTAAGAATAAATTAATTTAATTATAGACGCCTTTATACCATTCATTTAATTTGAAATTGCTTTAAGCTTTACGTTTATTTACAGTGGCGTAGCCCCCCTCCACATTGTCCGTATTTTTTATATTGTTTTGAAACATTTAAATTTAAATATGGAAATTTTCTTACAACTTTTAGTTATTTAAAATAGTAAATACGTTGACGGAAAATCAACGTTAATATGTTATCGGTATTTTTGTTTTGTTGTTGCTTTTGATTTTCATTAACCCAAGTTAAAAGTATTTAGCCCTCTCCCCCCATAAAAAAATCATGTCTACGCCTCTGTGTACATTGACAGTGTTTATGTGTCGTAACACTACACTGACTTAAAATATCTTCAAAAGTAAATTGATAAAATCGTATTCTTTATAAATTATACTGTACTCTCGTTTATCAAAATAAATTTAAAGTCGGTCAGATTGGAGGTGGTACTAATGATATTATGTTTACTCAGTAATTTTAAGTATGCTGACAACTGAATTCCTTGCGTCTATCTATGTAAATAACAATAATTTATTTTTCTTTCAGTGTTTCCTTTATGGATTCTTTGAATAGACGTTCGGCGAATTATCTTACGTTCAATTGGAAATATAAGTTATATTATTGTACGTATTTATTTTATTCAACATCCAAAAAGGTATTTACTATGTTATATCAAAATAAAAAATGTATGATACAGTATAAAAAAATAATGTTGTGGTCCCGATATCATATTATATAATTTATTATCTTATATATTATCATAAGCCTATGGAGTTTTTTATTAATTTAAATATTATAATCATTAGTTTAGACTTAAAATGAGTTTTTTAAATCAGTAGTTTCCAATTTATTTTATTCTACGCCTCTCTTGTAAAATTTCAAAAATCCTTTTTTTTTAGTGAGCCTTACAAATGAATTTTTCAAAATAACTATAATATATTATACAACTAATGACTAATTTATTTTTTTCATCATATTAAAAATAAAAACTTAATAATTAATAACATTATTTTTATATTTTTTAATATAATTTTATAAATATTTTTATATTAAATATAATAAGTAAAATTATTTTAGTAAGAAATTTAATATTTTTTTCTTTCTTATCAATTCTATAATTTGTGATAATATTTTTTATAACGCGCAACACATATAATTTTCATATTCAACCGATTTCTTTGTGTGGTTTTTATTGGCAAAAGTGTTCATGTTATAAAATACTCGTAAATTTGTTATCGACGGGCGACCGTTTGAAACATAATTTATTATTTTCAATTTTACTGTTTGTAAAATGGCATAATTATTATTTCATTATCACTATATTCGCTCCCCCCTCCATACAGTATCTAAAATCCTCCCAGCGAGGAATCATAGTTTAAAATAAAAATGAAATACGTATAAGTATTTTTTAAAGTACAGAGATTTCATGTAAACACATATTAAGTTGTAGGCATTAAATACAATTAGTAAATTTATGTAGTAAATTATTATAGATAGAATCTAAAAATAATTTGTATTCTGAAATTTTGCAAGTGCTTTGAGCTAGTAAGTATATTGATTTTTCTATAATGTATTGATATAAGGTTTTACTTTTGTAAACTATTTATGATCTTACTTTCCATTTTTGATCTAACTGACTAAGATCTAAATCATTTAATTAAAAGTTTCTAACGTAATTTATATATATTATGTATTGTGTTTATGAAATAAAAAGGATTTATTAGCATTTTCAATTTTGATGATAAAAAAAGTTGACCACTATAATATGATGTGTAAATTAATTGAATTACACTTTCCGTTTTAATCCCTCACATAAAATCCCTCAGGTCTTAGTAAATATTGAATAACATATTTAAATTGTATACTAACTTACGGAATATTAAATAAAATCGTAAAAAAACTAACGAAATATTTTAATAATTATAAGTACACGTATTTTATTTTTTATTATTTTAACGAAAATACCTATATTATTATACACTATTTAATAACCATTAATGCGTTAATAATAATATGACGGCCATTGTATGGTATAATGTAATAAACATAATAAAATATTTACATTTTATATGTTCTCTTATTTTTTTATAATTCACAGCCATACAAAACTTGCGATGGCTTCAACGATGTTACGATATTTTTATTATTTTATTAACTACGTAACGTACTCACATTATATACTGCGTTGACAGGCAGAATCATAATATACATTATACATAATACGTGGTGTAAATAATTAACGAGAAGTTGAAAACCCGACAATCATTGTAATATTTGAAATACAAAATATAATATGGACCAGAATTAAAACGTCAGGCTTAGTGCGTTTTACTGCACACGTATAAATTCGTGTAATAATTGAAGAAATAATTGATGATTTTTGTCGACTTTTGTAATATGCATATTGTGTAATATACGTCATATATGGATGTTGCGTTGTCGTTCTCCCATAATATCGTGTTTGTGTATGTTAAACAGAATGTCAACAAAGTTTTTTACAAATGTATTTAACTTAATAATATGTTTTAATCGATACAACATTTTTATTTTAAATATAAAATTAACAATTATCACCATGTTATTTATATAAATAAAAACAATATCGATAAGAACAAAAATAGTTTCATGGTTAACTATAGTTAATTACATATTATGCAGTTCTATATTATGTTGCAATTATATTTTGAATACAATTATTATTATTCTGCGTCATCTCACTCGCTAACGTTATTTGAACGACACTGACAATAATAACGGTTTGAATTTCTCATAAGCATATCGTATATTTGTCGGTATTACGAGATATTATGAACTATTAAAATCTACATGTTGATTTGTTCGAACGATCATACGCGTTTACAGCGGACCATCCCACGCCGACGAGGTTATCGACGTATTACACATGTGTCTAATGGTGTAAATCCAGTAGTCGAAAATTATCGTAAAACCAATACTAATAATACTATACTTAAATATTATATACGCATATAATATTATATATGTATAAATGTTTTTAATTTACTCGTAACTTGTAATATAAAACTGTTGTGGTAAGGGGAGGAGGGAAGTGTCACATGGGTCTGCGCTTTGTAATTAAAAAGGTACTCATTTTATCAATCCCTAAAAATCAATAATTGTCTAGTCTATAATGTCATTAGTGAGTAGAATATACGAATTCTATGGATATGGTTTTGATAATGGGTACGGAGCCGGGCACGAAGGAGTGGGTTAAACATCTCGAATGAAATGTTTTTACCACAAAAATGTTAGAAAATGGCTTTTAATATTAATTTTGTTAAGTTTTAAGAAAATGTGGTCGAAAATTAAGTTTTCTTGAGTTATCGAGGGTTACACGGACCGCGTTTATACATTTATATTATTCAATGCGGTTATTTAAAGATAAACACTAATTCTCTCAAAAAGTTTAAACATTTTTGCGAATATTTGTTTTACATAATTTGAAGTTATTAAAAACCAACAATTTGTAAACAATTATATTTCCACTATTTTTATCGTTAAGTATACATTTTTTCAGTTCTTACATTTTTGATCAACAACCTTTAGTTTTTAATTATATATTCCTAAGTAGAATATTTTTCTGAGAATATCATAATATATATATTAATTAAATTTTTAAAAATAAATAAATTAGGTAGTTATAATTAATTAAAATTTTGGATGAGTGAATAAGTGGACCTACATTTTAGGGACGTACCCTTATACCACTATATTTATCAAACTTTAAAATACTTATAGTAAATTAACCACTCTTTCAAAATTAGATTTTAAATTTTTATACAACATTTTCAGAATATAAAATTTAAAAATCTGTTTCTTGTAATTAAGAACATTAAGACAGTTAAAAAAAAAGATATATCTTAAGCTGTAACTTATTATGATAAAAAAAAAATAATAAATTATTAAAATATATGTATAGATATATTTTTGAACTGGATACAACTTTTTTCTTTGTAATATTAATGGATCTTGGTTATAACGTCAAAACGTCGTAATTTCGAGTTACAATATACCTACCTAGATTTTTCCTAGCAACCAATTAATTATATAATTATATTATCATAGCAACATCCTTTATGCATTTTTTTTAAATTATATTTTTAAAAACATAATTGTTATCAATGTTCAACTTTGTTATCTCTGTGTTGAGGATAAAATATCTATTTTACTTCAGTTAATTTTGAATTGGTTATTCATTATCATTGATCATTTTCTTTCAAAAATGGTTGTCTTGCGATGACTTAAGACCGTTTAAGAACAATACTGTTTTAGACGATAATGAGTTGTATACGCTCATCGTTAACCATTTAAGAATTACCTAACGTACATCACACGGTGTCTTCATTTTATCCGAACCCAACACCGCGACACACATTTTCTCCGCGGTAACTGTGTGCACAAATAATACAAACGACGAACATGTGTTCGCACACACGCGCGCACATATTTTCTTCGGGAAATCATCTGCGCGCTGCGTGTTCACAGTAGACTGCACACGAATGTCACGCTTGTTTACAGACGCACACACAGAATACTCGTCTGAACACTAATAATATGTATTATATATGTTATAAATAAACATGTACCTACCTATACGAATACTCGCGAATCGCGAGCACTTAATTTTGGGAAATTCGCGTTTAACTAATCCATATGGCTATCCGTTATCTCTCTTTATAATATGTAGTTATTTATTTATTATTCACGTTTTATAACTGATAGCGATCGGTACTAAAATAATATGTGTCTACAATATAATACGTCCATATACCTCCGTAAGCGGAGATTTAGTTGAATTTTAGGAGTGATGGAGGAACAATTTTTTCTAATAGGAAAATAATTTTACCCTCCATCCCGTTCTGCAGTGTACCAGCGTTTTAAATATTTATGTATCGTTTGTTGTAATAATATTATTTGATAATATAAATAACATAATTATTATAATATTACTTAAAAATAAAAATGTGCTCATATCTTTTATGACTTGTATCGAATACTAGGGTAATATTATACAAGTATAGGTACCCCTACCAGTATTTATAGTAAAATATTTTTTTTTTTTGTGGAGACGACGGAGAGGGTTACAAAAGAAATAAAGAACAAAACAGAATCTTATTTTAAAATTAATAAAGTTATTATTAAAATACACAAAATAATAAAACACTCGTTAAATTTTTTTAGCATTCTCCGCTATTGATCTCCTTATTTATGTATCCGAGAACGAGTTTTTCCATGTAAAACTCAGTAATTTAAACTATGGTTTTAACGCATCTGCGTTTATTTTCAAAGTGTACTGTTTTACATGCGTACATGACGTATATTACATGAACTGTATAACTTACGTTTGTGTGTATGTGTGTTTGAGTATGCCAATCAAGCGGCACGCGAGAATTATTTAACCAGAAACTCCCTCGCAATGTGATAGCGACCATTGCCGATTAAATAATATTGTACATAATATAATATTTTTTAGCTGATAAAAGTGACGTACACGTTATGCTTTTTTTTTTTTTAATACAAAGTAAATATTTACTATAAATTCATGTCGATTTTTGGAAGAGGCATTTGCCGAGCACTAGGACGATATAGCGATGTTCATATTATTTTTCTTTTTTTATAGGTTAATACGAAAATACTATTAATAAACATTTGAAAATCTCAATAAAAACGTATTTGAAACCATAGTTCGACATTTTTCAGTATAGACGTGAAAGTGCCACATCTACGAGTTCTACAGGGTTTCCGTAGGTTTTCACAATAATAGTTCAAAATTCTTAGTCCTTCAATTTAACGGTAATCGTTTCTGTTTTGTATTTTTAAGATAATTCCTAGTCGAAATACTATATACATATAATTTCATATTTTATTTGTAATAAAAATGTCAATACCACAAACCTTTTATTGTCAATAATGCATTATATATCGTAATTTTATAAATAATAAATCAATACAAACAAACCGTAATGCTAATAAGTATATTTTTATGGTCACATAAATATTGTTCACAAAACGGTATAAAATGTATAAATGTATAATGTATATACTACGTAATAATACACATAAAATATATTACGTTTAAACTAAACAAATTGTAAAAATGTATACTTATAAATAATTTTGTTACTGTATAATGTAAATAAATAATAAACAGAACAATTTGCGAGATCGTTTTTTTTTTTCATTTACAATTATTTATCGTTGCTTTAAAATGTATACTACTAATCCTGTAACCTAACTACTTACGTGCAGCGATCAACGTCAAAGCCTTAGGGATATCGGCTGTATATCAGAACGTTTTTTTTCAGCATTAAATAAAATTATAATTTTAGCAATCTAATAATTTTAATCCAACCATAGGTACTTAACATACGAATTAGCGGAGAGCCTAAAATAACGTGCCATAGTACTTAACGAATAGTATTTATATTATATCTTCTTAAACGAGCGAAGCAATTATTATGCAAACGCTACCAGAGAGATAATCAAAAGACGTGATATTTAAAAAAAAAATGGTCTGAGCCCTTAATTTATTTTCTATGATAAAATTATATAAAAGTTCTTCATTTGTCACTCGCCATCGTACTAAGTTTCCTGGTTCCACGATCTTATTGAGGGCTAAATATTTTCACAACCAGATGACGAGTACCAAACTTAACGATTTAACCAGCGTCAAAAAACTTTAAACTCTATCATTAAATTAATAAATTTGAAGTTTAAAAAATAAAATTGAAAAATAAATATTATGCGATGGATCATTCGAGTTGATAGAATACACCAATATGATATAAAATAGTACCAATACGAAGCGGTAGCGCTATTCTTATTGATTGTCTTTCTTTTATATCGTTGGAATTAATAATATAATAGTAGGTACATCTCCACATTTTTTCATTATCAGCATAATTTTTTTTTTTATCTATTCGCAGTTTTTTTTATGATATTCAATGCAGAAATAAATAATATGGAATTAATACAGGACAATTGCATTTTATTTAAAATTTAAATATAATATTAGATATATTATATAGTTATATAATAGTATTTATTAATAATATGAAAATATAAATTAACAAAGACAATTCATGGCCTTTAAATTTAAATAGTTTAAAAGAAAATGAACTAATTTACGTAGGAGTCATTCAAATACATTTTTATGAAACTATTTCAATAATTTATGTTCAATTTTCTTTCATTTTCTGTACAAAATGTACCAGTGAATAATATAATATTATATTTTTTAAATTTATTTCATTCGAAAAAACAATTTCAAGTACTTGACAAACATTTTTTCTTAAACAATATAAAACAATTAATTTTAATGCAGTTTAACATTAACAAGTACAATGTACAGACACTTATATTTAAATAATTTTGACAAAATACAATAGTTTAAAAATAATTTCGATACAATATAACAACATATATATTTTTTAAATTTCTTGAATTATTACTATAATTGTTGATATAAGCACAAAACTCGTTCCATATTTGCAAATTAATAAAGTGTTATGACATTAAATTATATAGTATTGGTAATATACACGAAAAAATACCGTTTATTTTCACTTAAGTAACATTGACATTAGGTATTTAACTACCGAGAGATTTATTATATGGTGCTAGGTTAAGCGTATTTTTACATATTAATATATTATATTAACAGTCCTTATCGTTCATTATTTTTTTTTTACTTTATTACACAATGTAGTTAAAAAAAAGTTTACATCGCTAATAGATTCAGACGATAAGCATATTTTAAAAACGCATGACAACCATTAATTACAATTTTATGAAAATTACATTTAAAACTTTACATAATTGGAATATACGTTTTACACCGGCATTAAACGAAAATGTAAAACTAATCTTAAATGCATACAATATAATATTATTATAGAATCGTATTTTCAATATTATTGATAGTAAAGTTTTTAGGTTGGAATTTCTGACCTTTTTTTTATTTTATCGTTTTGTATTGAATATTAAATAATTATACTCTATTAGATTTTATATACAACGTTAATATAACATTACTGCAGAAATATTATAATATGAGCACAAAGTTAGATATCGGGGATTATTATGACAAAATATTTAAGTTACAAGAAACAAGTAGAAAGAATTCGGCTGCTGCCTGCACGGATGCTATGCCAAAGGCGTCTTAAATATTTGATTTTAATAATTTTAAACGTTGGCATCCGACATTATTTTTCAACAAACTATGGTGCCGTTTTTGATTTGGTATTTTGAGGGACATGTCCCTCCTATATTTGGCGATTCAAAATGTCATTCATAGTGGTATTATGTTGGCTGAGAGACATTATACAACGGTGACGAAAACACTTCAAGGCATTTGAATTCACTTTACACTGTTATCATTCGTCACAAATTTCAATAACACTTATTATTTTTGAATATCATGAGTTTTTCGATTTAAATAACAATAATTACCTACAGTATTTCGGATGTATGCACATAAATGAAACGAATTACAATGACAAATTGTTAACCGACACGGAACGGTAGCGTGTTAAATATGCGTTATATTAAATCTAAATACGAAATATCCAAAAATAATAATTAACTTATATTATAATGTAAAAAAAAAAAAAATATAAAACAACACTTATTGTGTTGAATTGCGTATAATAATACGTTAGCAAATTGATGATATTCTTGCACCGTGTCAAAACTATAATGCCTAAGTTATTCAATTAATCATAAAACACTCTTATTAAAATCATCATTTCTCATATTATGTTGAATCTCATTATCGTCAAAATTGTATTAAATTTATGATTGTTATATTATGAATCTATTAAATAACGACTTAACGATATCTATTTAAATTGAACTTCAACTTGTTTTTTCGTATATTAATTATATAGTCTAAGTATATAGTTGATACTGCGTTTAAACTAAAATGGATTGTGCCTATATTATTATAAGACGTTTTTTCCGTAGTTTTTTTTTGATTATTTTCTAAAAACTGATTATTATTTATTTATGATTATAGTTGTCGCTATACGATAGAGTCAAAATATTTAGCAGAATATATATACAGTATCCGTCCATTTTCTTATACTGCGACTTTTTATTTCCAGTAAATACGATCAACTGAATTATTCTATCGCAAGTTCTATCTCCACCGGGCGCACTTAAGGAGAATCAACGTCTTTTTGAAAAAAAAAAAATACAACACCAAATACGAGTATATCTATAACCACCAAACTTTTGACGCTGGGTAATATTTTACTCTTCCTATCTGCGCCATCGAAAATATACGCGAACCTGTTTTTATACCTCGTGATTTTTTTATCAACAAAACAAAAGTAAAAAGTATAAATGTTTTATTGGACCGGTCGGTTGGTCTAAATCTCACTGGCTGTGAATGTTTTATATGATTCGGAAAGATTTGCAGAGAGAACACTTCAATTTGTGGGACAACCAAGTAAACGCAATTTATTATAAATTATAACATAATATAATATATACACATCACTTTGCGAAGCAACGTAGCGTTTTACGTAAATTGACCAATAATGCTATATCAATCCGGAATGTGTGTCTGCTGGTTATAGGTGGAACTACATTTTGCGGGGCTTTGTGTCGAAATCACGTTCGTCTAGACCCTTTGTGCCCGGGGAATCGCGTAGCGTGTATCACCCACTCGCTATTTCGATAGCTCTGCAAACAGCAATCAAATCCTTCTGTGTATACTCAAAACTATAGTAAAATTAATTTACATTCCACTGCACACCAATGGACGGTTGCCGTTATAAGGAGAATTAATTCGATCAAAAATGTCGTTTGACTAATCTACAGTGAACCTGAAAAAAAAATTGAATAAATAAACGACTTCACACGATTGGTAAAAGAAATTGAATGATATAACTAACTGGTTGGTCGGGTAATAATTTTACGCACACAAAGAAAATTGTCGTACACACAGCAATGCGTTAACACGAAATGAGAATGTGTGTGTGTCATACGACTAAAAACTGTGTGAGCAAGTTAAAATAATGATCATTAAATTAGTTGTGGCTACATGTAAAAACAAGTACCTACTCTGTGAAATTGCTGAAAACACGAGATACAGGTAAATGTATGTTTGGAAACGATTAAATATCGTTGTTAACACATTGTTTTTGCATTTTTTGTTGTTTATAATTGCGTGTTCAAGTAAAATATCGTTAAACATAAATAATTATTTTCAAAAAATATCATAAACTAAATATTTTTAATTTATACATGACGTGTAATTACATTATCTTGTCAGAGTAGTTTTAATATAAATAATACATATAGGTAATTACGTTTATCTAGAATTGTATCTTTTGATATTGTATAAGTCTAATGGATAATCAAAATATTTGTATCATTATATGGCCTATATTTTATTTATTTCTAAAATATTCACTTAAAAATTTAATTGTAGTCTGTATTCAGACAAGAGCATATGAATTATGTTGACAAAATTATTAAGAATCAAAAGTAGGTACTTTTATTTTTACGCTGTTTTATTAGATCTTTGTAAAACATATTTCAGTTTAACCATTTTCTTGTTATACAGTTGTAAATAATATATTAATATCAAATAAATTATGGTGTGTATCATATGCATGCACTTTGTAGGTGTATGCATAATTAATAAGTATTAACTATAGATCTAGGGACAAACTTTGCTACCCTTCATGAAATAATATTAATACCTATAATATAAAATGAATTTAAATATGTTATTAATATGTTGATACACGATAAATAATTCAAGTGAATAATTTAATAAACTAATGAATACATATTAAATTAGTACAGAATCAAACGCATTATTCAAGCATACTTATAGATATAAAATAAAACACAATTTTCAAAATTTTGAGCAAAAATTAAACAAAAAAATTTTAAAAATTCGTAGTATAAAATAATATAAGGTAGGTATACATATTGACTTTAAAAATAAATAGTTCAATAAAAATAATCTGAATGTGATTAGTATATTGATCGACTATAATAGAATAATACACTTTTAAATATAATGTTTTGTAATATTAATATGACTGCGATCTATATTTTTCTAAATTTACCTGTACATTTTTATTTTTCAAATTTAATACCTATGTTAGTTTTGAAACACAATTATTAAAGTTTAATATTAAAAATGTACACAACATTGTTAATTATAACTTATATTATAATATAAATTACATATATAAACTATGTAAAGACCGTGGTGTACATTTATATAACATAAACGTTGATGTAAATTATTGTAAATAATATTATAATATAAATATTATAAATATAACATCTTATATAATATTATTTTCATGGAACATTGTTCATTTTTTTTAAATACATTCTATAATTCTATATTACACAATTATAATACGGTACGTAAATAAAAAAGGTTAACATTATATCGTAGACTAACCTCACATCAAAACTAAAAAACTCGATTTAAATGCATATAGGTACGTTTACTAACAATCTTTATCAAATGTAACAAATATATATTATACACAGATTAACACTTTTTTAAATATAAATTATTAGCTAAACACTCATTTGAAAGTATGGCCATCAACTATACGGAGAAACGAAAAAAAAAACAACAACAACGCCAACGTCAACAAAATTCAAACCATTCATAATATTGTACTACGAAAATTAATTAATTCCCCTTCATATTATATGTATAATATATCTAATCATACAGTTCATTTGGATCTCAAATTGAAAAGCTAAACTTTACAAACGTTTCTACAATCGTCTAATCTACCAACCCTAATCCACTCGTCAATAATCTCGCAGTCTCCACATTTCTCGGCTCCAATGTGTCTTAAATTTAAATCATGACGTGATTGGCTAGATTTGTAAGATTAATTCGTAAATACCAATTACAAATTAAAAACACTCGAATTAATAAAATTGAATAAAAAAAAAAACAATCTATGAACTGTAATTAATCGTTTGTCCTTTAATTTATACAATTACAATTATATTGTTTTATGTTAAATGTATAATCTATCCGTATTCTATACGAAACTTATTTAAACTCTATTTATTTCTTGCGAAAAAAAGACTGCATGGTATTTTGATGAATTAAACTACTTTTCTGAACTAAACCTATTGATTATTGAAATAAACATTGACGAAAAAAATGGAGGTTACATTATCACTTCAAACCGTGTCTTGATATACTATATCGTCATAATGATCGCTTTGGCGTCGAGTTGGTAGGGCAGTGGGGTCTATTCGAGGGTGCTAACTTTGGCGATGCGGGATTCGAAGGTGTTGTAGTGGCCAAATAGCCTAAGCTGCAGTAACACAGCTCATCCGTTTATTTGAAAATCAACGCCTTAGCCTTGAACAGAAAACATCAATTACGATTTAAGTGTGCGCATCGGTAACGATTTATAAGTATACAGACTGTTTAAATGAAACATAAAGTAAGACAAAAAAAAAAAAATGATTGGTGCACAGTTATACATTATTTACAAGCGATCCACAACCACAGACTAACTACTTTTTGATGTTGTGAGATATCTACGTGTTAAGCGTATTAATTCGGGTCGAACCACAATATTATTACATATGTATCAACTTATCACACATAATAATTATGCCGTGAATAAAGTACACAATAAAATATAAGTATTTCATCAGCATACAAATGATGAATGAAAAATAAACAATCAGGTGTTTGATTTCAGAATTTTGCGTAAAATGAAAAAATTTACTAATAGTCAACTACACAATCAGATCGATTCGCTGTGTTTGTGAAATACTTTAAAATATTTTAAATTTTTATCATTTTATCATCATTTGAATTACTATACTAACTACTACGTAATCGTAGGTATTTTCTTTAACATAAATTAAAAGAATTATACAAACGTAATACAAGAAGTATAATAATACTTTTTAAATTAAAAATTTAGAAAAAGAAATTCAGAAGATAATTTAAGATAATTAATATTAATTAAAGTACTTACGATGTTCTCATAATAAATCTAGATAAGGATAATTGAAAATACCTCTTCCAGTACCAGTGATAGTATTATATTCGATCCTTGTAGTTTGCCTGTCATAATAACAATAATATTGTCGTTGTAAAAAATGTCTGTGAAAACGTTTGGTTGAATTTTTTTCGGTAAATATTATACTTATAGAAGGTTTTTCTCCATACTACGGTATGTATTAAACAGAATACTTGGCCGGTCTGTAATAAGATAATCAATATGATTAGAAGTTATGGTTTACTACTTTGATATATGTGTAAAATGCGTAAAATGTGATTGACGTAGGTACACAGGCAAAATATACAAACAGGAATAAACGTATTAAAACTATAAAAAGTATTTTTTTGAGATCTAAATTATTAATTAATAATATCCAAAAAAGTTTTTTAAGACTTCTTTTAAAAATAACACTAAGGTACATTCGTAATAAATTTGTTTTTACTTATACAATCTAAAACAAAATAGTTGTTTAAAATAAATTCGAGTGCTTTACGGTGAGTTTTGAGTTGACAGTAGATGAGTAGAGATACCCTACATCGGCGTAAAGCCTCTAAATAAAAACAAATCAATAAAAACAAACGTATACACATGAGTGGAGTAAAATTTCCATTTAAATGACTCCTATTCTTAATCATACATATAATTAAACTAAATTATATGGTTTATGTAATTTAATCTGGCTGACGTAGTTGTATGGGCTGCAAATATTATGTTTTCCTGAAATCTTGTTGACTTTTTCTACGTTTATCGACAAAATCTTATCATATTGTATAACTTTATTATCTTCCAACTGATAAATGGTTGGTAATAGAGTAAAGGATGATAATGTCTTGGGCTTTAAGAATCGTCGTATGTTTTTAATATTGGAGTTATGCACAACCTCACATATTGAGCGTTCATTTTGTGTAGGATCTGCAATAGTTTTCGAAGGACGTGGTGTTTCCAATTTAGTTTTAAGTCTAGATGTATCTCCAGCCAAAATATATAGAAATATAAAAACTTACAGTAGGTTTCAAGTGTATATCGTTATTGAGTAGGTCAATAAAATGGATAGGTTACATTTAAATTCAACGATAAATTATTTTACTTATTCTGAGTGAAGGAGCGTGTATGTGTATTGCCCCTATTTCTGAGGATAGGCTTGTTGGTAATCTTTTAATTCAGTATTGATTGGACTATATTTTGTCAAATTGTATTTACATACAAATCAGTACCGAGAATGATGTTCATACAACAAATAGCTTACAATTTTATTAATTGTGGCTTAATGCAAATTTATTTTTATCAATATCAGTAAAATGAATCTATAAATATACACAAAAATAATCTACAGCAGAGGTACAAGCTACAAACTTTTTAGTTGTGTAGACCACCGATTTAAAAAAAAAACCTATGAGGCCCACTAATGATTAAAAACACACCTATATTATACCTATGTATGTAATATATATAATATTAGTAGGTATATAATAAAAATATAAAATTATAATAATATTATTTTAAATATGTACGTTGAAATATAATGTAGATGTATTGAATATATAAATATCTAAATCTTAATCCAATATAATTTTTCCATGAAAAACACAAAAGAACCCACCAAAGTAAATCAATTTTAATAACATAAAGGCAAACGGATATACTATTATAATACAATACGTAAATAATTACTTCAGAATTAGTGGAAATAAAATTGATTTATTTTGACGCAGTGTCCGTTTTCGCACATTCTATAGGTATTGTGTATTGTTATGCTAGAATAATACATTATCTATACCAACAACCAGCTATATGTAATAATATTATCACACCTATCGTTACATTTGTTTATCACGCCTTTTGACTATGGCATAGAATTTCTAATATAATAACATTATTAATAATAATAATTATAATCATTAAAATACAAAGATTATAGGCGTGTTTGGAAGATATATCACTTCTAACACCACACAATGGTTAATAGGATGAATTAACCTGATTTTCAGTAGTTGATTTTTTGCAAATGCTCATGGACCCCCGACATTGAAACTAATAGCTCCTGTATTATCTCTGATAATAGTCTTAGTAGCTGTTATAATATGGGCTATGCTTTTTTTTTTTGTTATTTAATATAAGTAAAATATGCAGTATATGCAAATATAATATAAGCACAATAAGTATGATATGAAAGACGGATAAAAAGAGTAAATATTAAAATATATATATATATCTGTGAGATTATACGATTAAGTCATCCATTGTTGAAATTTCACTTGGTATTATTTAGTAGTATGTATTATCTTAGATCATATTATAAATTTGATGTGTATATCAAGCATATTATTTGTATACTGAATAATTGTGATCAATACAATCTACACCGATCGACTCAATTCGGGGAACAACTCGTCATTACGCATGCGTCGCGCCAATGCTGGTTCCATATAACATTATATATTTATTTATACCATGTGAATATAATGTGATATAGACCATAGTTATTATAACGGCAAACGAGATACACTCAAATGCTACTCAACATTAAAACTATTTGAACCCAATTGCTTGCTTTTTTTTGTAAATAATATTTCAAATATTTTTAACACAGTTATACTTATAATAATATCAGTATAAGTATACAGTATTTTTTATATAGCACAGTTATATATTTACACGATTCATGTACTGTTAAATAAAGTATAATATTGTTTACCTTTTGTTTTAAATTATTATTAATAAGCACTATTGCTCTGATTGGCTTGATCATATGTGCATACAAATTAGTTGTATGTTCTCTGAATTTATAAAATTAGTGGTGAGTTATTTTGGACATAATAAATGATTAACGTTGATACGTATATTTTATATATTGTAAGTGTACTATTCTAAGAGGTTAATTAACTAATAATCTTTTTCTTTTTTTTTACTACGACAGAAATATATTTATATTATCATTATATTACTATAGAGTTTATTAAGATAATTTTCAAATCATCACTATACGAGTATAATAATATATAAGCGCAGATAGTGAATATTATACTGTATTCTGTGTAATAATTAAATATTAATATTATATTATAACGTACCTCGTAATCTGGTCGTGGACGGATAAGACCATCGCCGTTGGGATCTCAATCAGAATCCTGGTCTTAAAGACGGCGACTGTAAGTAGACGAAGAGTGTGGGGTCGCAGCAGCTGTGCCACAGATTTTCCATCCCTTGGACAGATGCTCTGACTCCTCCTACCACTAACAAGATCAACTATCCACTAATACCGGAAACTATCGTACCTTATATTGTCGAGATTATGAGGTATCCTTACAACAATATTTTAGAGTGACCATTATATTCTCGTTCCGTTATTCCGATGAGATCCAACTGTTCGCTTTTTGTGAAGTAAGGTATTTATGTATGTAGGTAGGGAGGCGATGATTAAAGGGAATTAAAATATGGAGTAGTTCAAATTTAAAACACCTAGAAAAAATTTACTTTTCATCACAAATAAAAATTAAATTCCAAAGTATTAAAAAATCACAATACCCTGTAAACTGGCGATTATTTATTTATTTATTTATTTATTTTTTGGTTAGGGGTTGTCTGTACTTAATATTTAAGAGGACACTATTCATAATCAAAAAAACAAAATTTTACATTTAAACTATTACAATTATAACTTTCAAATCCGACATGATAGACGGAAACACGGTAATAATACAATGATCACCAGAAAACAAACTTATTCTTTCTTTTATTTTAACTTATGTAGTTCTTTTACATTGGTAATAGCTTGAATTTGAAGTAAAACTTCAATAGATAATATATATTTGGAACAGGTAAATGCAATTTGTTTCGACACGCCAGCGTTCGCCCTATATATCTGTATACACACAATAATATACATCGCTGTTATATGTTGGTGATTTTTCGGTTCAAAGTATAATATAGTAAGTTTTACTATCCCGAAACGGTGCGGTGTTCAAAGCAATAAAATCAAACCAATTAAAACCGCTTTACGGGGCTCGGTGTATATTATAATAACCGTCTGCTGATTCGGTGGTTAAACGGACCACCGTACACTTATACATGTAATAAATATACCCACTATACATAATACCCGGCTTATTGCACTGTTGTTAGAGAGAAAGATTTAACGGTGATTCATCGTAAACGTTTCCAAATCCACCGATGTTACACACCACCACCCGATAAAAGGCTCTGGCCATGACTACATGGTTTAATACGTATACCCACCTAAGTATATAATATTAGTAATTATATCGACGAGATCGATACTATTTGGTGTATACCGTTTTAGACAAACAACTGATTTAAAAAATATTTTTAAACTACCGTTTATTTTTTGTTGACTTAAATTAAAAACATATTGTACTTAAGCATATGAGGTATTATAACACTGTAATATTTTCGAATAATCAATTTATATTTTATTATTAACTCCATTTAATGAATATTATAAGTTATAAGTTCATAGTGAAAACAATCATCTCTGCTAAATTTAATTAGATATATTAATTATGTACATTTTACAAAGTTTATATAATATATACTCATATAATAGTATCAATTCCAATTACGCTGACGTCCACAAAAATTGCGGATTTTCGTGGAAAACGTTAAAAAACATATCCTATTTTGGATAAATATAATATCTTGGAAAAACATTTCATTTAAAGAATTTCTTTAAACTTCCTGCTTTAATAATTCCGGAAGTTTCTAACAATAAAATTTAAACAGTCTTTGCAATTAACATTATTTACGATTTTACCTATTGGCCAATAATAAGAAAGATAATATTTCATTTATTAAAATGAAAAAAAGACGTAATGAGGTTTGTGTATAGCCATAAATATTGAAAAATAACAATTAAGAAATACATTTATAAATATTGTTGGCAATAACGATTTATATTGGTTTACTGTTTTATTAACTACATAATTTGTTAGTACATTATTATTATTATTATTTTTTTATTTTTTTTTGGTGGGGGAAGTGATTCCTCCTTTTATAATACACACGAACAATGGAACCAAAATTGTCTTTTTGAATGATGAAACAAAAATAAAAATAAATAAATATAAATTGGCTGATATTATTATTATATTATAGAAATATAGAAGATTATAATATAATATACAATTTTATTTATATACAATTTATTTATTTTTTAATTTGACAGACGAGAATATCTTTAGTGTACAATAAATATAATTTTAATTTTAAAATCAGTTTAATATAGTATTATAATTCTTGATTTATTATATAAAAAGTAATAAAAAATTTATAATATTATTATAGTTTTAAAACGATATTATTCTAAATATATATGTACCTATTTTGCCTACTCGTTACGCCGTGTAACACATTTTGACATTTTAAGTAACACAACTCGGGATTAATTATGACACTATCCGTCGTGACACTCTAAACCATTAAATCAACCACTTTTAAAAATAAGGATGTATTTTTATGATATAAACTTGATTCATGCATGGGTTAAAATAATTGTATGGTAATTTAAATATAAGCCATAATTTACCTACCAGTCGTCAAATAAAAAGTTGTTAAGAGCCCTTTATGTTTTATGCACCACTCAAACGTACTCTTAAAATGTAGATAAATTGTATAGTCAAAATTTCAGCGACACATAATATTATTATTTGTACCATTTCATTGTGTGTTATATTCTTTTATACGTATACAACCAAAGAATTTACAATTTTTCCCAAAATACGCGGTTTTGACGTTGAAACGAACTACAACGTAATAAATTGCGAAGCCAGTAAACGCTTTGATTTGTGCAAACTGCAAATCGTGTCTGACTATACCTACCTCTGCACTCCGTATTACTTTTAACAAAAAAATGAAACAAATAAAAAAACCGCCGTAGTACAATAAAGTTGTGTGTACACTGTACACGTAGTATGCTTATTATTGTGTACGAAAAATAAAAATAAAAATACCTAAAAACCTGTGACAGGACTAACAGTTGAATAGGCAAACGTAAGCGGGAAATTGTCTTATACTTTCCGGGCAGTTTAACACAAAGCTCGATTACACAATTTTAAATGTAGGTACGTTTAACCCTTTTATTACGTTGTTTATAAATTCAAAGGGTCCAGCAGCGGTGGGGCGAGCTTTATGCTTATTTCTTGGCGAACCAACGAGATTTTGGTCGGCAGATAAATATCCACACGCCTTATCCCCGGGAAGGATGCACTCCGATAACATGGAAAATAATTAATTTTTGTGTTTCAAACACCGGAAACGAGTGGACTGTTTTGTCCCCAGAATTGATAGAGATCAGGTTTGGTTATATTAATGTTAGTATTTATTACGATTTCCAATGAATTTGTTAGTACTTTTTATCAGTTCTCATAATTGGGATTACGATTCATACATATTATATAATATATAATCAAAAACACAGAAATATAAATAGAAAATTAGCAAGTTCGAAATCTTGTATGTTTTTATTATGATAAAGATGCACTATTCACATCGATATACGCGTAACCATATTATATTTTAATTTTATAAATATATCAATAGCCGTTTCCGTTAATAATTTATTTATAATTGCAAATTAAAATACTTATTTCACTCTAATTTCTGGTATTTAAATAGTTTTATTTAATATTAGTATGCGGTAAATCGGTGTTACCTCAGATACTACGAATATGGTACTGGCGTGCTGCAATCCATTAATTTATTAGTTAAGACTCCATTACGGATTATTATGATACAACGACGTATTAGTGTAGTACTATACACAACACACGTATGATAATCGTAGCTTAAAACACCATGAATATTATTCGTGACAGAACGCTTGTCTGTGCATTTTAGGTAATAATGTTTTAGAAAAAAATTCACTGCACGATATCCAAAACTTCTCATTTTTACCGATAGTGCTACAACAGTGGATAAACTTTAAAGCATCAATAATCATTATACTCGTATTGCAATATAAACAAATAAACAAAAGGAAATTGGCCACGATGAAAACGAAAACGATTTAGCGTATTGGTTATGTTATATATTATTCGATACCTATTTATTATGGGTAGCTATAAATGTAAATTATTACCATCTGTACGGCCGGACTTCCGTGCGTGTCTGCGGTATGACTATCAATTGAATGCACGAATCTTACGTTATCGACATAAAATTATTATCACTTTCACAACTCTAGACTTACAGCTATGACTGGTTAAGTTATATACTCTATATTATGCATAAATATTACTCTATATTACTTTATGTATAAATATAAGTAGTTTAAAAATGGTTAACTCTCAAGATATCTGGACATTTTGTATATATTATTTTATTGAAAAATAAACATGTACTCGTGTAATACTTATTATTAAGGGGGCTGAAGCAGGTCGAAAAAAAACACGTCAAGCAACCAAAATGTCAAACTAAAGTGTAAAGCTTGTGTTTAATGAGTTTTAATTTGGAAAACAGATATTAGTTTGTATTCTAGTTTCTAGGTTTTGATCAGGTGATTTTTGTTATTTGAAGAATTGAACACGTACTTAAGTCTTAAAATAAGTGAAATATATATACCGGGTTCTTTTAATAATTAATTAAATATCTAAAATTTCTTCGATCGAAATCTAAAAGACTAGATGACAAATTCAAATCTGTTTTCAAAAATAAAATCCATCAACCCAAAGCCTCGTAATTTTGTTTGGCTTTTTGGTCTTTTAGATACTTATAACGTGGTGTGTCAATTTTGATCATACTAATGATTACTAATATTCATTTACTTTTCACACATTTACATAGCCAAAATGTACATGCAATATGAAATGCCTAAACATTAATCCTTAAGACATAGTATGCTTCAGCCCCCTTAATTCGAGTCAACACATAGATCAGTATCGATACGATATGACCAACTTGAAGGTTTTTTATCTTCTCTCAATCATTCTCTCTTTCTCCATCTCAAACTTCGCGTAAGTATCATATGAACGGTTCAGCGGTGATAGCAGTCGTGTTTATCGAAAGACCCATTCCGTTGTCCAGCAGACCATTCGATAGAATTTTCTGGAGGGGCTTAGGGATCATGGTGCGGAGTGGTGGGCAAAGGTACATCGACGAGTGAATTTATAGCGGCCGTATAGAAGATGTGTCACACATCTCACTGTTGGACTTTCACAAATCTAAGCTATAAGCATCGAGAATATATGTGTGTGTACCTATATATATATATATATATATATAAAAAAACCTCTCCCCGTGGCTGACTCAACCACTGCTTCCGACTCCTATATCTGAAAATACAATCTTTTTACAACGTTTTTACCCCACGCCGTTACCTTTTTCTCGTTTCTTTTCTATTTCGTCGGTTCTCTTTCATCGCCATGCCGTCAGTGGATGCCTTTCCTTACCTCACTCCTTGCCATCGTCGCCCCTATCGCGATTCAGCCCCACCGCCACTGCTACCGTCGGACTTCTTGAATTCCAAAGATAAATGAACTTTGAATCCGCCCGCGCACCAAAGGCGCGTATATGTGTAAGAGTAGGAGGAGTAAGAGGAGGCACAATTAACGTGCGGCCGTTCCTGATTTATCGGTCGGCTGAATCGGTTGGATTGGTCGTCAATTTCAACGCGTGGCTTTTCCCACTTACACGTCCGCCCGTCTGTTTGCATCGCACTCTTAACTCTGGCTCGTATCCCGCAACCTCCCCACCCCGACCTATAGGTTCCCTCGATTCCCGCACCGTCACCGCAAGCTCTCCGTCAGATTGCCCGGTTCTGATGCCTATATAACAAGTGTTGTGCCGCGATCTGTATCACGCCTTTGGGGGTTTCTTGGCACACGTTATTTCAAAATCCACCAGATCGTTTATCAGTTGCAACCATTTCGTACGTATATTATTATAATAACCAATTTTGATCATACCTATACGTGAGAATTCGCCTCAACGGTCGATAAATAAAATACCAAATAGCACTTAGAAAAGAATATGTGAATATAGCTTATATTATATTATTATCGAAGTCGCAACAGACCTATGTTCATCGCAATTTCATAAGGCTATTACTATTACCCGTATTATTATAAATGATTGAGAGTAAATTCGATTACGGTGCGGCGCGTGGTCGGCTTACATAATATTAAACCACGTCTATCGTACCCATCAGCTATTTCTTTAATATTATATATCGAGTTAATAGAAAATTAGTATTTCGTTTAAACAATAACATTATCATACAAGTTAGTACTACGTTTTCCGGTAATTTCTATTTTTTTTTTTTTTTATGAAACAAATAATAAAACCGAAATTTATTATATTTCTAAATCGATGAAAATACAATTTCTGCAGTATCCTTCGTTTAGAATTACTTATTTAGGGTAGGAATATTATATCTTAGAATCATGCAAAGAGTCACGTTTCAGTCGTTACGATTCATTCATTACGCAGAACGTGTGCATGACGTGTAAAATTAAATTCATCATCCATATAGATTGATATTGGCCATCGTTTTGAAACTCAAATATTATAAAATTATATAATATTGTTGAGTAATCATAAACTGTTCGTAAATTATGCCAAGATTATCACGTGCCCCGAAGAGTAAAGCGTTCCAATGTTTTTCCAAGGTAATTATTTCAATAATACGTTACAAAATGTTGAAATACAATTAGCTTTTACAATTTAACATGGGTAAGTGTCTTAATGTGATTAGGGGCTGCAAGCAGTCTTCAAGACATCAGTATATGTAGACAATTAGATATGTAATATCAACTTTTCGAAAGCAGATTCATAAACCACTTTCTTGTGAATGATGCTATTCGACGGTTTTCGAAATTGAATTAAAAATGTAAATTAAAGGGGTTACGAATAGTTTCATAAACTAAGACTGACAATATGGTTATAATAAATAAAGGTATGTTACACATCTTATAAAATTAATTACAATAATGTATTTGAACAGGTTAGAATATGTTTCTAGTATATAATATAGTTGGTGAAATTCAGAATAGGTCTGGAATTGTATTCATCTACAATATATTTTATTGTAGATTCGTAATTTACAAAGTTTTCTCATATTAAATAACTAATAACAATGTTTCTTAGTAACTTAGTATGGAATTTAAACAAAATTAATTTAACCTAATATTTCAAATAAAAATTACAACAAATTAATGTGATAACTTTTTTTTATTACTTTATCGATATACTTAAATATTTATCTTGAGATTTATTTTTACAATAATGGGTGTTAGAATAAATATTCAAAGTAAAAATCACTGTGAGCAAATTTATGTAAGTATATATTTTTGACAAATCAAGAGTTAAAGATGTTATAATCTTGGTTTAAGACAAATAAAGTAAAGCACTTTCATTTTTTCTCGAAAATAACATTAACATTGTTAATGCATTGTTTTACATTGTTTTATTCGATTTAATCTTAAGGCTTAACAATGGACTATGGCAAAATTGATAAAGAAATAGATTTTAATCTGTCAGTAGTTTACGTATGATATCGTCAGTTCGACAAGGGTAGTAAAAAATTAACTCACACAATATAAATAGACTTAACTACTTGTAATATGTATGTAAGTGATACATCGAATTGTGAATTCAATAACTATACAATTATAATATTATATAGTCTAACTGGAATTCATCATAATTATAATTATAATGTAAATTTTTTTGGTACATTAATTCCTTAAGCAATTAATTATCGTTGTGACCGGAAAAATAATTTTGTATTTGAAAAAATAAATATTTGTGTTCAAAAATATTATTATTCAACGTCCTTAAAATCAAAATCATCATTATTTAAAAACTATTTTGATAACGCCTAATATTTAAACGATGATAGAATCTTATCGAAAAAAATTGTTTATTAAAATGCTTCTTAAAACAATGTATTTAATAAAAATTATTAAAATTATAGAATTATTTTAGATGAGCTAGTAATAAAAAAAAAAACACAGAAAATTGATACCTAGTGAATATAATACTAAAATGTGCCGTTTTTTTTTTTTTTTAGAATAATTTAATAACCAAACTGTTATTGAAAATGACTTATTAGTATTACACTATAGATTATTGTTTTATTCAAGATTGTAAAGTAAAACAATTTATCATTTGTAAAATACCTATCTAAATATATACGTTTGAATTTTTATGGATTGGAGACATGATATTAAAGCGAAAACGACATAATATTTATATAATTCAATGTAAAACGTTGATAATAATATGTATACAATATATTATGTGATATTATGTTAATAATATGTATATGTCTTAACAAAACATCTACACCTAATTGATTCCATTGAACATACCAACAACGATAAACTATTTACAAATTTTCAAAAATAGGTTAAAATATATTGTACAAACACAACATAATAATAAAATATAAAATTATAAAAAAATATAAAATATCCAATATTAACATTTTCTGCACCGAGGCTTAGAAAATGTAGTTGTATCACGTATTGAAATATTCTTTTCATTTAACAGAACTTGTGCGAAGCAAAGTTCAATTAAACGGGAAAATATGCTTTCACAATGCGTATATAAAAAAGAAAACAACCGTGACCTTTTACGATGATATTTTATTTAAAATCATATGGAAAAAAAACAGACATGGTAAACTTCAATTTTATTCATAGAAAATAAGAATAATAAAAACTAGTTAAGTATTCATATTATTTTAAAGATATGTTAAACAAAGGTTAATGTCTACTAAGACCTCTTTGTTCAAACATTATTATTTTTGTATGTACCTAAATTATAATGGTGACAAATTTTCCAACATAATATTGTATTTATTCTAATAGTGAGTATGCTTAGTCGATATTAATATATATTAAAACCATATTTTGACCATAGACTTATTTCTTAATAAAATATTATACGAGTATAAGATTGAAACTTGAAAGCCAAAATGGAATCGTTAAACTATGATTTTAGAACAAAAAAGGTTGGTATTAAATTATTTAAATTGAATTAGATTATGTGTGAACTGTGTATATTGTACAATATATTGTGTATACTTATTTTTGTTTACATTTTTTAAACTAAATAAATCTTTTAAAATGTGTATACTTAGGACGGAGTTAGAATTATATCTAAGTAAATAAGATTGTTGTAGGATATTATTAGTTTCTAACACTATTTTGTTCTTAAACATTTGTTCAAACCGTAAATGTTGTACAAGTAATTTAAGTTCAATTTGCCTTTATATCTAAAGTGCATTTAGGTCTAATTTATATTTTAAATTTCCGTTTGATCTCAACCATTAAAAAATGTACACTACTAATCAAAGAAGAGACGTCGCATACAACTACAAGCAAGCAAATAATTAAACCAGTATTAATCTAAGAGCTGTATCTTTATCAATTAAAACTACATAAATACCTACGTTAAGATGGAAACAAATTAGAACCAATATGTTATTTATTTTCCATCAAAATAACTTCGCCAAATTCATTAAAAATAATCATTAAGTAAAAAAAAAAAAAAAATTGAAAATGTTAATATACCGTCGTTTGTAAAATGTTAAAACCAAGTTGTAGAGGTTTATTTAATTTTTTTTTTTTTTTTTGAGATGTAGAAAAGTTTATTAGCTATGTGCAATGTATAATGTGTTTACCCATGCTTTCAGATGAAGACCCCGAACTATCTCTCAAGTAGATAGGTAACTCCACAACTTAATAGTTCATATGCGCACTATAAATGAGCACACGATATCGTACGGTGTCATATATATATAGATAAATAGAGTGTGTATGGAGGACTTGGCTTATTTAAATTTGTTTGTTTACATATTGATGACACTCTCGTGGAGCCTTTCGATAGCGACCACTCACATGGGTTGCAAAGCGTATTTATCTATTAGTTGATTTATATTCGCCACCACCACTTTGGCCGGATATCACGATTAGAATGGCGTAGGTACTCGATGTAATCGACTAGCTGCTGCAGAGCTTGCGGGTTATTACTAAAATGGTAAGTATATTCGTATATAATGTATACCTACACATTACCCAGTGACCAGTAATTTAATAAGAAAGCTCACCACAATTTTTTCTTTAATACCTAAAGCATTTATTCGAATTATAATTTTTGTAACTTTAAATTTTTACTCGAATAGTAAGTATTTTTTTTTTTACACCATTTAAAGAGTTCAAAAATGAACCAACCTTTTTAAGCATCATTTCAGATAATTTTGAAAATGTTGATGTATCTGAATTCAAAATTATGAATGAGTTATTTCTGATTTATAAAAACTTACAATAATACTTACCTATTCCATAAATATAAAATATTAAATGTTTAATAAAATATCTAACGTATCTAGTGCTTATTATAATTTCATAATTTTCATAAATTATACAAGATTAAGATTATTTAATAAAACGTTTGAGTAACCATAGCCCTCATATCTTTAATAAGATACCTATATTATCTTGAACCTTTTTTTCTTAGTAGATATTCAAACTTCAAAGTTATATACATCTAAGACTACTCAAACTACATCAATTTTTAATTTAAAAACACATCATAAAAATTGTATAGGAAAAACGATGATTTCATGAAAAAATAAATACATTTTTATCGCAACAGGACACTCTTTAAATAATTTTAAATTCTAAGTATTTAAAAATATAATCCTTAAAAAATAAGAATTTTAATTAATTGAATACATTTTTATTAAAATAAACAATAACGTGAGCATATTTGGTAAATCATTATGTATATACAATATACATATATATATATATATATATATATATATAATGTTTATACGTTATGCAATACATACGATTGTGTGTCTATACGCGCAGTGTCGAGTGTGTATTTTTCGTCCTCTGACGTGTGAATAAAACCGGTCACACATAGAGTCCATAATTCATAACCAACCAAAACACCACTCCGAAATATTCAGTTATCCGTTACAGTTCGTTTATCATACAATATAATATAATATTACGTACACGTACAATCCGTGAACAAGTTAACAACTTATGCCTTGGAAAACATATCATTGTTCACGGAAGCTTCACGGCGCGATCGATTCGTATAATCCTTTAACCCAGTTGTGCAAGTAAAATGTTCACTCGGCTACTCGTATCTTTACGATTATTTATTTTGTTTCCGTAAACACTTTGCACGGAAAGTCATCGGAGATGACGTGTCGCGAGATGTTTATGTATGTATAGCGAATATAATATATACACATATATATATATATCGTAATATGTTGTCTGTGATCTGTAACATCTGGTCGCGCATCGCCGTCAATTGTACGTTGACGGGAATTTGATTTCACAGCACAATTAATTACATACTTAATTAAATAAATAGGTGTAATACATTATACAGTATTTCGTTGATCGTATCCGACACTATATATTATTACGAACACTAGGATTTAACACGTGTACATCAACTCGCGTTTTAATAATGTATCATAACTACACGATTTTCTTCGATTCCCTCAACTATTTGAGGTACCTCTATACCGTATAGACCAGTGGTTCCCAAACTTTTTTAGTTGATGCCACCCTAAAAATTAAAAAAAAAATAATTGCGCCTCCCATAAAAAGTTAAATTACAAATTTATAGTATTTAAATATACAAACGTTTTTATTTTTATGACAATATAAGTTAACAGTAAATATTTACCATGCGGCTTGCGCCTCCCAAGGGAGGTGCGCCTCACAGTTTGGGAACCGCTGGTATAGACCATATTATTATATCACGTGTGCATAATATTCTATATTATATACATTGTAACAATTTCCGTGTTCCGACTTCCCACAGCTACTTTGCAAGGGATCGGTACGATACGATGTACATTAATATATTGTTAGGTATCGATGCCAATTGTGCCGATAATTGTGTATCGTTTGTCTGGGGGATACCGGCTGAAAATGCGTTGTGAAGATCTGACGGTAAATCGCTATGGACGTGTATGCCCCGTCACGGAACTCCCGCGTTCGTTCGACTACCATAATAAATTACACAGGTACCGTCGATAATTTGATATCCCGATGTTCGTACATCAAATAATCTGTTTCTGCAGGTGCTATTTCGTACGACATGATGTAAGACCTCAGTATACGTATTATTATACAGTGTAGTGACTGGTGCAGTGGTGCCGCACGGTTATATCCGATCTCGACCGCGGTATAGCACTCTTGCAGATATCGACTTAGTTCAAATAAATCGATATGAAACACTTAAAAATTTAATAAAGGAAACTAATAATATGGGACAAATCAATAGAACTACGTAGAACAATTAAGAAAAATTTTATCAACATTCATATTGTGGCACGCGATGTAACAATTAGTTTATTAATTTTGTACATGTACAATTATACAATGGACAGTATTACATATTTACTTATTATAATTTATAATATTTTTACTAAGAGTTTTTACAATTGCAATCGTTCAAACACTCGAAGTTCTCTGAAGTACAAAATAATTGTATGAAATACGAGACTAAGAAAATAAATGCTTTATAAACCAGTGAGCTTTAATTATACTTAAATAATCCGATTTAATATTCTAAAATTAAAACAAAAATGTTTATTTACTTATATCCATTTGTTTCAGAAATTTTACAATAGTATTAATTATTTTAGATATTTTTTTGGTAATATTTAGTGAAATCTTAATGATAAATATCAATTAATTATGTTACATAATTTAATGTTTAGACTTTGAAACTTTAATAATAAAATAAATAAACACTTTTGTCGTATAAAATACAATTTGATTTACATTCAGATAAACATTTATTTGATATTAAATTATGACTTGGATTACTTATACGGTTTGAATTGAATGTCTAAACATGATGATTTACACCGCACTAGATTTAGATTATTTAAAAACAATATTTCACGTAACGGGGGGGGGGAAGAAATAGTACACACTAGAAGCACGTCTCTATCGTAATTATAGATATTATGAGTAGTAGTAGTGGTAGTAGTATTATTATTAGTAGTAGTAGAAGTAATTAGGTAAATTTGTTCATTCGTTTAAGCTGTCAACGTAATAAATTTACCTTATTTACAAAAACTAATTCATCATTGTTCTTTAAAAAAAAAAATATATATATATATAATAATAATAATAATAAAATAAACAAAACGACTTCAATTTTATTGTTTAAACCGTTCGGATAATAATAATACAATATACACCCATCGGGCACCGACCAATACCGACGGTGGACAATGATGGATGTGCCTATATTATACGGTATAAAAGTACTTTTGTCGCATTTTATTTAGTGAAATCGCAGTAACGGAATTACGTCACGGGCCGGAACATTTTTACTGATTGCGTTGCATTGACACGAAATCAACTGCCGTATTGATTATCGCCAGACATTTTAGACCCTATCCGCGGGGTCGGTATATAATCGTTCGATTTTTGCCCGTTCTCGTCGGGTATGAACGAACGCCACCGTCAGATGTGTCTTTTACAAATGGCGCAGTGTTAATTTCGATATTAGTTTAATTAAAATACTCGTTAACCACGCGCGCGCGCGCGCGTGGTTTGTTACAAATTATCCCGTGAATTATAGGTAGGTATGTACATTTAAGGCATCCGTATTGGTACACTATTTGTTCGCGGAATGTGCAGTGTGATCGTAAAAGGACGGGATTTTAAAAACACGCGGAGCATAATATACTAATTGAAAGTCATTCTCTCCATAAACGGGTCCAAAAACGTCAGAGTTCTATGTTTTATTGATTTTGGTACAATTATTCGGATAGTATTGCAATATACCTACGGCTTTTGTTTAAATTTTAACCGTTATAAAAAAAAAAATTACATTAAAATCTGCAATCAGTGGTTTTTTAAATCTAAATATTTTGTTAAATTTAACATAAATAAAATAATAAATAAAAATTGTGGTAGAGAGTAAGTATTTTAAATATTTCCTAGACAAAAAATAAATATTATTTGTTATTTTAAAGAGTGTTCATCCTTTACCGGATACTTGGGTATCAACGTCATCATCACGTTTACCATTAAAACGGTTGAGAATTTTGTGTTTAAGATACCTAATCGTCAATTTGTTATCGCTTTAAGTATACATATATATATTGTATCGCTTTGAAATTCGAATACTGTTCCCGATAAAGCTATACAGAAAGAAGACCTAAGTCAAGGGAAAATTGATTTATACTTTACACAAGAGTGCCATGTTGACATTTGGGTACTATCTTAAAAACTGAGAAGATCATTAATAATTTCACTTGAAAAGTTTCCATTCATCATTTTTGTTGTGTTTGTGAAACAAAAAGAAACTGTGAGTTTTTACTAAAGATATTATGCTTTAATATATCATATAAAATAAATTATAATTTCAACTCCATTAAATGCATTTATTTTTATCTTGTAATTAAAACAATATTTATAGTAAGGATACATAAATATGAGATTGCAGAAAATAATTTATATATATGCAACAGCACTACACCAATTAAATTAGTTTGATGACAATTTCTTAGTAGTTAACATAATATTTATTATAATAAAAATGATTCAAAATATAAAAAAAATAGTATAAAGGAGATTTTATTAAATTTTAACTTTTGAAATAAAAGGTTTTTAATTTAATTGATATTCTGCAAACTGAAAAAATTGCCCATATTTTAAAAAACAAGACGTTGACTACTTCGTCGACTGTTTTGATTTAGGTATAATATAATTTGTATGGGTTTTTCATTATGAATTTATTTTTAGTTCTATTTCAATAATATTAATTAAAAAAAAAAATACTTAGGCATTTTTAATTCCTATAATATAGAACAACAAAAATTACAACATGAATTCAGTACAATATTATTATACTCCAGTTGGCTAATAATTAATACATTTTGAACACTATTATTGTAAGTCAAATTTGTAATTGCAGATTAGACAAGACATGTATGGAATAGAATTAATTTTCAGCTTAGCAAGATTCAACACATTGAAGAAGAACTTTCAAAACTCATAAATAATGCACTAACTGATCTCAGATTAGCTAGCGAGTTAATATCAAAATGGTTTATGCATTCATATTTGGTAACATTTTTTTTTCGTTCAATTAATTATGTAAATATAAAAGCAATTAGCGAATGAACTCTAAGATTTTTTTTTTCGTCATCATAATCATAACAATAATTGCACAATTAAATAGATATAAAAAAAATCATATCCGCATTAATGCAAATTATGATTAAGGTTATGATTTTGCATATTATCATCTGTACAGTCACGTAATTTAATACTTTCGCTCACACTTTATTAGTTAAATCTCATATACACTAATCACAAAATATATATATATATATATATTAAAACAATTAAGATGATTTAGTAATCGAATAATATTCTGATTGCTCTTCATTCTCAAAACCCCTACCAGACGCTTAAAAAGATGCTTGCCCTACACCTATATTCTAGTTCTACAATATCAACCTGCCGTGTAATTATGTCATCAAAATTAATCGTTGCACATAAATATGTATAAAAAAATCGGATTAAGTTTTAATAAATAAAATTAATAATCGTTTATGTTAGAAAAACTATTAAAATGAAAATTATTAATAAAATGTTATTACTAACGTGTATTATTATTACATATATCACTATTAATTAATATAGTAGATGTATATATCATAATATTTAAACGTTATCTATTTTGTGTTTTCTTCTAAACGTCAACAGAAAAAAAATCAAATGCATATGAATAATATTTCTAGATTTCACCAATGCAAATAACTGCTAATTCCGCATGATGAACGTAGGGTACCCTTTAGGATCATAAATAACGTGGGGACAGGAAAAAAAATATAATGCATATTTTGGTCTCAGTAAATCTGTGTCCCCTATATATATATAGTAATTGCACGGTATACGACCTACCTGCAGAGAAAATGGCTTCAATTAAAACTAGCCTCTAAATCATAATTACAATGTTTTAGTTTATGTACGCGTTTCCCTTGAGAAGCCAAGATATAAAAAAAAAAAGATAACAGTGTAAATTATTTTGACAGCATTGCTTAAACACAAATGAAATTATGTGTAAATCAGTAAGTATATCTATTTTTACGAGTTAAGCATTATTTATTTTCCTTCCAAAAGACTATACCATACAAACAAAGACGCAGATTTGGAAAGTAAAATGTAAATTATAATCTAAATATTTTCAACGTCAGTTATTTTAAATCTAACAGCATAATACATTTTTTAAATGCTTCCATTTAATTTTAATTTAATTGTTTTACGATATTATTGTTATGGGTCTCACTAATTTTAATAATTATAATAGAAAAGGCATAGTAACAATAAATAATTTATACAGCTGTGCAAAAATGTTCGAATTTTATCAACTGATGATTTATTTTGATTGAATTTAACTGATGTTCAGTTAAAATAAATCAACGAAGAATGAAAATAAAATGGTATTCGTTAAAGTTTTGAAAAGTAAATTTTTCCACTGAGAAATAAATTTATATTTATAGGTTTTTAAATCGCTTAGTGCCTATATTATGGCGACAAGCCATGAAATAAATATGCAATACTAAAATATTGTCTTATACATATTATTGAATTTATAAATTTATACACCAATGTTTTAAACTTTTTTCTTCTAACAATTGATAAACATAGTATCTTTAAACTAAATTATTTAGTCTTGAATTTTTACACTTTTTTTTATACATATTAATCCGATTATTATAATTATTTGTGTACACTTTATAATTGTATTCGATATATTAAATTATTAATTTATTATTATGAGCGCATATTTTATGTAGGTAGAATATATTTTACGATGAGATGTATATTGTTAATTTTTTCAAGTAACGTTAAAAAATAATAAAAGCAATTTTATTTTTGAATTTTACGTTTTCAAGTTTTATAGCATATTATTATGATGGAATAACACGTACAATTTACATCAAGTGTACTTAATTTTATTTAGTTACGTAAACAAATTAAAAATTTTAATTTAAAAACACTTCTATCTATTATAATACATTATAATGTTCTCGTGTAGGTATAATAATCAAGTACTATTTATATGTATACAATATATTATACGTTTTTCTTTTAAAAATATTTAACTGTTTTTATAAAAAAAAAAATACATGTTGTAATCAGTAAATTTTCATCGTTTAAAAAAAAACGAAATGAGAGGAGCGATTAAAAATTTGAATCAAAGCATAAGTTTAATAGTTTTATCTGTATATGTTCATTACAGTTGTTGCGTAGGTGTCAACAATTTCAGCGTAGTACGTAAGTTTAAAGTTAAATGATGCAAAGGAATAAACATACAATAACTACGTTTATAGCTTATGCTGATTTACAACTTGAACGCAAACGATCAGTGTAAACAAACAACTAACGTATATTATGTACATAAATCGACTAGACCATATTATATTGGAAACTTTGTTTATAATATAATCATTATCGTTTTCGCAGATTGAAATTTGGCTATCTTGTTTTAAATATTGACGTAAGTATGGATAGGCGTTACGCACATACATCACTGTCAAAATGTCTTATATAAAAATCAACCAAGAATTACTATGTATATAGGTACTATAAAATACTAAATAATAATATACGATAAGTATGTTATGGACTATACATAGACATAAGGAAAAAAAATCACTCTCCTCGGTATAGATTATTATAAATATTAATTTTAACTAATTATTCATATTATAATACATGTTTTATGTGCGGCGATGATTATACACGTTAAAAGCGACAAATATTGATATAACTATAATATAATTTCCCAAATAATATGTACATATTATATATATTACGAGTATTGCGGTGCAATAGTAAAACGACGGTGTAACCCCATCATGCATTATTAAATGTTAAGACCGTAACGGCAAATACATATCGTAGTATACATTATTATAGTAGTAGTTATGCGAACCGTAGTTATAAAAATATCGCATAATATTCGGCGAGTGCGTAAAAGCAAGGTATACATATGTACGGCAGTATAATATAGCGACGGTACTCCATTAAGTTTAAAATTAATGATACTTTGTGACCAGCAAAATGGGACCCTAAACCAATTTAATTGATTCATCAAGGCCACGAACTCGGTGTCCTCTCACCCCTAACCATCAAAGTCGTTATAATTATTAATAATTTGTTCGATTTTTCGGTCGTCTCGTCTCGTGGTATAGCACGATTCACGTCATGCTTTCTAAACAAAATTTAAATTTCACAACGAATTTTCGCAATGTTATTCGAAACTTTAATATAATATATACATATTATTATTATTATTATACATACTTGTATAACTCTAAATTACATAATATTGTTCATATCACATACTAGATTAAAAAATTAAACAAAAATGGACGAACTGAAACGTTTAAAAAAAATGACAATAGGCAAAACCCCGTATATTATACTATAAATGTGTGTGTGTGTGTGTGTGTGTGTGTGTGTGTGTGTATGTAAATGCGTGATACTGTATACACCACGTGCATTGTTGGATGAGCTTTGAGCTTGGCAGACCGGAAAATTAAATTTATGACACCTGCATTGTTAACAATAAACCTCTTTTGCTCGAATGAAGAAAATGGGGAATGCACATTTCCAAAAATGATTAACACATTGCCTACGCATATAAATAGCCGCAATCAATATGATATTGTGAATGTCATCTCTGCAGATTAAAAAAAACAATATGCGTCGTCATGGATCACCGGTTTGACGAGCAAAACATTAAAACATTTCGTATTTCCGTAGGTACATTGTTTTAATAATAATAATAATAACAATAATAATAATAATAATAATATTGTTGTTGTGCGTATAGAGTTTTATCTAATTTATCAATTAGTTTATGGTAGGTAATATGTATATCTATAATATATGACCCAAGGTTATGTGAATTTAAGTGTTTTTTTTTTTTATTTAACAACAATTTTAATCAAATTGTTAGTAATAAACAAATTAGCATATCATAAATAGGCATGTGAGTGATGGTATTTTACAATTTATTATATATGTTTATACTTATTTATTAAATAATAATTATATAGATTTTAAGTATATTTAAAGTTAAAACTATAAATTCAACAACCTCACAAAATTACATATACGTATATAAAAATATATATATATTTATGTTTAAATTATTTATAGTTATGCTATTACAAAAAGGCCAAAAAAGAACTAAATGAACGACTAAAAATCACTTCTCGTATACTTGACGTAGTATAAATAATAAATAACATTCAACATTTTGTTACATATTTTATAAAGCTAAATCAAATATTAATTAATGTTTTCTTGTATTTTGCGGATCACTCGGAAATGTTGAATTTAAAAAGGAATTTTATGATATAAATTCATTGTCAATAATATTATTAGTAGTATAAATATACTACTAAAAACGTGAGTAGTTTCTAAATGATTGTAAAATAATTAATTGGAATTTAATCCATCTCGAATGCAATTTGTTATTTTGACACCCTTTCGGCTGCGTAACTGAAAAAAAATATGGAAGTCCATGACATTGCATCCTTAACAATAATATAATATAAAAAAACAAAGAATTATTTAATTTTAAAACTATTCAACGGATAAAAAATAAATATTCTGAAACCGATGTCAGGTGGTGGGTCACTTAACGCAATGGCCGATCCGTATAATAATATTGCGATAGAGCATCGGCAGTCCGCAGCTGTCTGTTGCGCTGATCATACTATAATAATTCATAATACTATGTATATTTTATTTCCAAACCGCATACAATTACCGACCAATATTTCGTAAATTATACGAATGAGGTAAAATATGCACAAAAAACATATTTTATTATCTTTTTCGGTCCTATTTTGCATATACTGTACCTTAAAAATTTTTAATTTAATACGTAAAATCCCGTTACAACGAACTCCAGAGGACCGAATTTTTTTTCGTTATAACGGAAATTTCGATGTAACAAAAATTCTAATAAGTTCTTTATAAGCCCTGCTTTTCGACAGGGGACTTTTATGACTTTCGTTGTAACGGGATTTTTTGTTGTATTGGTATTCGTTGTAACGGGAATTTACTGTAATTTTAAATGTACCTATCGATAAATTATAGAAACAGCCTTATTAATTGTATACTATTATAAATAATCCTGTTAGAGTTTATTGAACTTATTAATTTCAAACTCTCCCGATGACCAAATTGTTTAGTGTTCAAGTTAATAACATTTGAATATTCCAAAAGAAAAAAATGGCAATGGATAACTAGAGAGTCTTGGTTAACGTTCTATATTAAAAAATAGTATCGTAGTCCTTTTGCCCATTATCCAGTATCGTCTATAACCGCGATCTTCATACTAAGGTGAACGGTGGCGGTAAGGACGTATAGGCATCACGGAGATACGGTTTAGCTAGCACAGTGTAATGTTATTCGCACGATACAATATGATAATGGACAAAGACGGTAAATTATGGTGTAACACCTGGGCTTTTCCTTGTTCGCCACCATTGTTAAGTCTGGATTACCATCATAATATTAAATAGTAAATACTAAATGCAATCATTTATTGTTTTACTGCCAGTTAACAATGTCAATTCAAAGAGCTGCTACAAATTTAAGATTTTCCACTCGACTATTGAGTAAATAAAAGATCCATTAAAATCGGATGCTTAAAGAATTTCTATAATAATAATTCTAATAATATAGGATTGTGCGATTTTCGAATATTAACGAAATATCGTTTATACATTTTGTTGTACTTTATATTTCAATTAAAATTGATAATACATATACATCGCTAAGTAATGCGCATTATAGAAATATTTAAAATACTATGGATTATTCATATATTTTATATATTATTATTTGATCATATTTCAACTATCTTTTAAATTTAGTTTTCTGGTAAGCTCGTAGAATATTTATTAATGACAATTATGCATTACACTGAATAGATTATAAAAAAATAATCCAAGATCGTTAATTCCAAGGATATTTCATAAAATTCTTATTTTTAGTTATCGGAAAAACAAATGTTATTAGCGATTCTTGGAATATTGTATTAATTTCCATTTATATTTTTATTATATAATGAAATACCAATAAGAAGATAATAAGTTTTATATTTTTAATAGTTTTCAATAATATACACAATTTCTGAATTGAAATAATCGAAATAATTTATACATAGTAGTTAGTACATAATAATATAAAGCAATATATTTTAATACCTATCTAAGAGTTTTAAGCATTGCGAATTTTCAAGCAGACTTATTATATTAATTGCTCTTTAAAATAATGCAAGTTTGAAGTCATCATCGCCAATACTATTTTAAGGAGTTCTATAAAAACTACTCGGCATCATAGCATCTATTCACAATATACTAAATTAAAATTATATTTAGTTTTTCTTCACATAATATTCTTAAATCGTTCTCAATTGTTGTCGTATCAACTAGTCACAAAAAAGAAGACATATTATTATGAGACAGGTTTTAACCCAACAGTAAGATAATTGGATGATTTTTTTTCTTCTAAATCCTGCATAATATTATTGAACAAAATTCGTGATAAAGATTATTCAAAACAATGTCTACAGATACTGTAGCTGCAGCTTAAACGATAAATACGATGTCGTACTCACCACGACTGACGCCCAGTCGCGACATTGTGCCTACACTCATTTCACTACACAATATTAGTATTGTATAAAAGTTATAAAGTATTACTATTGAGATTATTTGTTATGATTTCTATACATATAATGGGATGTGTGCTATCGAATGTTTTCGTGTTTTACTCATTAAGTTAACACGGAAATCACAGAGTGGCCCACTCTATATCTAAAAAAAAAAAAAAAATGAAATTCTTACCCTCAGCGCCATCGTCCGACATTAAATATACGGATAGATAACATTATTATTATTATTATCATAAATAATGTGTGTCCTTCCCATCCGCCCCCAAAAACCGACGCCACACGCGTGCCGACGGGTTCCCTATAATATTATGACGATAATAATAATAATAATAATAATATATATGCACTGCACCGCCCGCGCGTCTGTCCAGTCAACGCCACCGCCACCGCCTCCGCTACAAACCCCGCCGAAAGCAAACGTGCGTCCGGGACAAAGGGTTCGAAGTCGTAAATATAATATGCGTATACTCACTCGACCGCCGGCCATCGACCATCGGCCAACCCCGAAGGGTGCAAGAATATATGCGTATAGTATATTATTATATCGCGGTGTATGTGATTTACCGACAGAAAAATCGTCTTTTAACGTCGAAAAATTGGTTTTTTTTTTTTTCACTTACGGTTGAAGTGAGGTTCGTGTTATTCCTTGTTGATCGCGGATGATTTCGATGCGAACAACAATATTATCGTATTGTCGACGTGCGGGTGTGCACGTTCCGAAACCGACTTGTACACATATTATTATGACG
This sequence comes from Rhopalosiphum padi, assembly GCF_020882245.1. Classification (NCBI taxonomy): domain Eukaryota; kingdom Metazoa; phylum Arthropoda; class Insecta; order Hemiptera; family Aphididae; genus Rhopalosiphum; species Rhopalosiphum padi. Next base: position 75,339,113 of record NC_083598.1, read on the forward strand.
TGTATACCTACCCGTATACGCTACATCGCGCTCAATCTCGTTAAATTCTTCACAGTTATGTTGACTATGACGTCATAAATACGTATTTTTTTTCATACTATTTTCCGGCAATCAGTTTTATTTTTTTTAAAGGTTTAATAAATACGGAACATGTATTGTGTATAAATATGTTTATTTCTTATTGACTAACAAATCAATTTATACCTAAGAAAATTATGACTTGAGGGGTCTCAAAAAAAAATAATATATTTGTGAAATATACAAAAAACTAACTGTTATTTACAGGTCTCCTATGTTAGTTTAAAAAATAAAACATATAGGCTCTCTATATATAATATTACCTAATCAAGATGAGAATAATTCACTTAAATAATTCACGACCATTATGGTATATTTATTATATGTAATAAATGTCTTAATGGTTTTTAAGACTAACCTTTAGTTCCACTTATTTTCATATTCATATTTAATAAATTAATCATCTTAGTTATATTATCGAATGTATTTATGACAAAAATTAGCAAAAGATAACGAGAAATAAATAAGAAATTATAACGGTTTGTACTTATTCTGCATGGCATAATAGTTGTAGGTTGCGTACAACTTAACGTAACAGTAATTTATGATTTTTAAAAACCACATTTAACGCAATAATGTTCACAGCCTCCTCGTCCGAAAAAAAAACTTGAAATTCCAATGCAATGTAAAGAGTGGTTCACGCTGCTGCTTTTATACAACTTTTGTTATAATAAGTACTGTAAAAAAATAATTTTCACAAAGCATTAAAATTTAAAATGATTGACAATTCTCTATAAGTCACTTCGAGTTGGCCATCTTTGAAACATATTTTAGAAGAATGGTCGATGGCCCTCAAGATCACTAAAGTTTATAATTATTATTATATATATATATATATAATATGAAGTTTATGATGTCTTTTTATAAAGTTGTTTAAAATAAAAATTATTATCCACGCTTACCCACTACACTCAGTAAACTAAAAATTAGAAACAAGACATAAAATTCCTGCTATTTGACAGAATATATTACTATTATGCTACTGCAAGAAATTTTTGACTACGACCATTAAGAAGTGCTTGAATAGATTGCACTGGAAATGATTTATACAAATTAATTTGAAAATATATATATATACTTGAACGCATATTGATTAATTTAATAATTTATTCATTACATATTTTCTGCATCATATGCTTTGAATGCAACTAATAATAGTGCACACGTTACATAATATAAATTATATGTACATCGGATTATGATAACCTTATAACACAATTAACTAACAGTATAAATAAATTATCTACATACAATTAAGAATCCATTTAATACAATGGTAATACAAATAATCAGTTTCAAGTACTTGCTTATAAAATATGTGTACTAAATTTGATAGGTAAACGGTAAACATTTTTTTAAAAACACGTGTATTTATGCCTAGAGACCGGATACATTACAGCTATTTATATGTTTGATAAATGTTGAAAACAGGTACCTTATAGCTATGGTAATGTTATAATATGGCTGTCGAGTTCAGGATTTAAAAATCTTTTTCTAGACGTTTTTACTACGTGGCCATTTGTAAACTTTATTAAAAAATATTTTGTTTGCTATGTAGTAAAATGTATGTACATACATATATTCAGCGTGCATATGCAAACGAGTCATACGACAAATTACATACTTAATTTATAAAAGAATACAAGTGTTTTAGACGTTTACTATATTCCCTACATTGATATTATTGTAAATTAGGTAGAAAGAGAAAATACGGATTATAAATTAGATGGCTTATTGCGTATAATAATAGTTATAAAACTATTATCATATGGACGTATAGGCAATTTTCAAAGATGTCAAATGAATATTTGTATAATACTTATTTATTTCAATAGATAAATAATTATTGGTTTGTACTTGTCTGCTTATATATAGTTTGTAATTCACTCAATATGTACCACATTGCTACTTCTAAGTAATATAAACTGGTATATCATATTATATTATAGTATATTATGTTTGACAGGTGCGATATGACATTAATTTATGTCATAAAAAAAAAATCCTGGTATAATTCGGTTATTGAGATGCAATGAAAAGTCGTTGCTTTTAAATGCATAGCCTCAAATGCCTAAATGGCCCTAGTTACGACTATATTATATTCTGTCAATGTTTTATTATTATTATTTTATGAGAACCTCAATATTTTTTTCATTATATTTAAGAAAATAAGAAAGTTAAATCATGTTTGTTAGTTATTGAAAACTGTATAAAAAATATCCCATGCAAAATTGTTACGTTTTTTTGTACAATGTTCTGTTATAAGGACAATTTTCCAGCACTTTTTAATTTATTCTGTAAACAATTTTACTATATGTAAAAATAAAGCGTGTTTGCCCGCTTTTTTTTTTGTATGTAAAAATATATCTATTTCCAGCACACAGAAATTTCAAAGGGATGTGTCAGTAACGGGTACATGGACCACCGTTACGGTGTCCGAAACTTTTCACTAGGTTTTATTATTTATGTTTGAAACAACATGCGCAGTGTTTGGAACGATTAACACTCGATTCGGTTTATATTTGTGTTTTGTATGTTTCATGTTTACAATGTAAAAACATCAATGTGAATTTCATTGGTTAACTCAATTTCAAAGGTTCGAAATTTGTTATAACGATCTCCGATTTTAAAACAAATACAATTTATGATTTTGCACTCTATTTTATTTTACTATTCTTGATATTTTAAAACTCGATATGTAAAACCCGTACATTCAAAATATAAGTATAATTTGTTTAAGTAACTAATATAATTTAAATATAATTGTTTTTTTCTAAGATTTTTAAGTTATTAAAAGCATTATCTTATAAAAATTATTAAGTATAATGAGTCGTGTTAGTTTATTATGCTTTACGGACTATAATACTTGTTCGTTTTAAAATATTAAAACTAAAATAAAACAAGTCTCATAATTACATTTTTCTGCATGCAAAAAGTTGATTACTGTATTATGATATTTTTAGAAGATAAATATTAAATAACCACCTACTTTGCCGAAACTAACTACCTGAATTAATCTATAGCGTAGTTCTTTCATAATATGAATTTTTATTTTTTTTTAAATGTTTAAAAAATATTCAATAATATAATTTTAGTATTATTTCTATATTTGATGATACGTATTTAACTAATAATACATTTATATGGTTATTTTTCGATTAAATATTCAATTAATTAAAAGTTTGTCATACATTTCTAACATTGAATAATAATTACAACTCTTATTAATTTATTTTATTGTTTATAATATAATAAAATAATATTTCAAAATCCAAAATTGTATAAATATTTCTCATTAATTTTGACATAATTAAAAATACCATTAATTGAAAATTGAACTAGATTAACTTCTGATAGAAAGAAATTATTTTTAAGAAATGTTAAAACCATAAAATAAGAAGTTTGAAAACAAATACTTTCTATAATTTTTTATAACATGTTTTTTTGTCGTTAAATTAAATTCACTTTTTTATTTATATTTGTTTATAGTTTAAAAATATATATTTAATAAAAGTTAAATACGATTGAATAGCACATTGCTAATTATTATATGTATATGTTATTTTTATTTTCAGTTACTACTATCAATGCCTACCAGTAAAACCCAAAAGCGCAAATCGTCTATTTCTTTCGATCGACAAAATTCGTTTCATGCTTTTGTACCTTATACTAGTGGGATAAAAGCGCAAAAATAAATTGTATTACCTGATACGATGTTGTACTCATTACACCCATCAATTTATAAATTTATTGAAGTGCTTAAAGTGCACCAGGTAGAAGTCTATTAAAAAAGTCAACCAAATGGACGAAAAACTACAAATCACAACTCTAAAGTCAACTATAATATAAAAGTATAGAACTTGTACATAGAAAAAAAATTTCCTGTTTGGAATATTTAAAAATGATGGTCTTCAAAGATCAAACTTAATTTTAAGATAACCATTATAATTTTACATTTATACTAATTAGTAATAACTACTAATATGTATTCTTATTTTAATATTTTTTAACTCTATTACTACTGTAAAAGCTTGATTAACAACTATATGATTTTGATAAAAAACATTTTATTTTTATTAAATTTATTTGCGCTTATGGTTTATTAAAAAGATATCGTTGTTTGCACTTTTGGGTCGTGTTTGGGTCATATTTAGCGTTAATGGGCTATAACTCTGCCTACATATAATATATAACTATTTAAGGGTCATGAGTGGAAGTAAGTTGTTTAACATGTACCCAACGAATGTCTTTTGTTTATGATAATTTTAATTAGTTAAATAACTTATAATAATAATTTTCTTTTAGATCATGTAGTGAAGAGTGAATGATTTGTATCAGTGGTAATTTTTTTCCATACATTAAAAAAGTCAATATGTGTACTTCAATTTACATTCATGGGACATTCTGAATATAATGTATAGTTTTTTGAAAGATAGTAAATCTCATTTTGTTATTTGTATGGTAATTAAATTGATCAAATGGTTATCTATTAGTTTGATATTATTTTTGTCATATACTTTTTCAGACCTCTATTATTTGATTTTAATGTTCTTAGACCTTAAAGGAAACATATAAAAGTAATATCTAACACTTATTCATACTTTTTCACAAAAATTTGTATTCAAAAAAATTAAATAATAATTAGTATGTAATTGATTTAATTGGTATGGTTTTGTCAAATTATTAACATTTAGGTTTTAATACAAATCATGTTTAAAAGTACTGTGGGTTATAGATTCAATTTAACACAATATCAAAATATTTATTCTACATAAATGATAATAAATAAATTTTCATGTACAATAATTTTAAAGAAGTAAGAATTCAATTACATGATAATTTTGTATAGTAAAGTATTACATTTATATTTTGTTATTCTAGTTCGAAAAATAAAATACTAATTATTATTGACAGATAATTTCCAAATACTATTATTATACATAGTTATTATTAAAAAAAAAAAAAAGACACGGAACTAAATAATATATAATTTGATAACCATTTGATTTTTTTTTTTTATAGAGGTTTCATTCTAAAAAATATTGTAAATATTGAATATTGTAAGTAATGCGTTATAAAAAAAATGTACTTACCACCTTCATTTATTTTACTAAAAAATATAATATATTAAACTAATACATTACATTACTTAATTAACGGGCATAATAAAGTAAATGTTAAGTTATATGAAATTCAGTTATTATATGCTTGGTAAAATGGTAACTATATTTTTTTTTCACAGTGATAAATGAACATCTTATTGAAAATTTAAATTATAATATACGTATACATAGATTATAATAAAATACATTTTTACAAGAAAAACAACAGAATACATAATAATATTTTTTTTTGTATATAGAAAATGAAAACAAAAAAGTACATCACCCTGACAATATTTTTGTTTACAATTTACAATTAAATTTAAACAATTCCCTTTATAAAAAAATTGGCTAATACTTTATATTTCACACATTATTAATACTTAAAAAATAACTCAACTGAACATAAAAACTTAAAATGACAGATAACAAGGAAAACACAAGTACCTTTTTTATCACTTTGAAATTCTATTTTTCATAATTTTAATTATAACTTTTAAATTGTTTTCATCTAGACAATGCAGAATGTAAGTCATTATCAAGTTACACAACCATTGAACCACGGGTCCTGAATGAAACATTTTTTAAAACAGATATAACATCTATAAAATCATATGATCTAGAGGATCAACAAAAAGAAGAGGATCTGCTATATACAGGTTCTTTATATGCAAATAACAGAGATAACAAAATATTAAATGACATGGCAATGACAATGACAAAAGATATAGTTATAAGGTTTGAAAATTTACAAATTATCATTATTTATTTATAGTAAACCACACGTGTGAACTTAATTTATAATCAATTAGTAAAAACTTATTCGATTAAAATCAGATTAAAATAGATATACACTGTAGTATAATCGATTGGTTATTTATGTGTTTTTATGATTATTAATATTTTTTTTTTATTTTTCTTTTAAGAGGATTTTTATAAAATAAACGTGATTTAATACACGCTTGAAATTGATATTAAAATATAAAATTGGTTATTAATAAACATCAAATAATTTATTAAAAAATATATATATATATATATTAATAATTGCTTTCTATTTTACTTGATACTATTATCAATAATTACAGCAGCGTAAACAGCATTTTAATCGATTTGAATAACGACGCCAAAGCGAATTTAACAACTCTCCCACAGCCAGAAGCACAGATAATCCATAGAGAAGGTGTTGGAATCAATACTACAGCTTTAATAACTGAAGTTACAAACGAAATATTTCTTGAAACCGATACAACATATTTAAAATCAGATGATAAGTATGATCAACGAGAAGAAGTAGAGTTGGAATCTGACAATTTTAAACTAATTTCAAACCCAATAAAACTATTAAATGCAAATAATAAAGAGGAAAATATACTTATTGATGTGAAACCAACGAAGGATTTGGTTATGAGGTTAGAAAAATTACGTCTTATCAATATAATGCTTCTAATAAATTGTATGCGCACGTATACTTAAATTAAATTAGTAAATAGGTAAGTATTCAATTATAATTGAATATAAGAAAGATACAATGGGTGGGGTTTTTATTATTTTTTTTTAAAGAAGTCTTTTAAAATAAATATGTTCTTTCACTAACGTCTGAAATTGACGTTATCTAAAATTGTTTCTTAACAGACAACTATAAAATAATTTATCAAATGAAAAAATAATTATAATTTCTTTCTATGTTACCTGATATTATTATCGATACTTACAGCGCCATCGACCGTCTTTTAATCGATTTGAATAATGACGTCAAAGTGGAGTTAACAACTTTGCCGCGGCCTGCGGCACACAAGACCCATAGAGAAGGCGTTCGAATGAATACTACAGCTTTAAGAAGAGAAATGTATATTAAAAACAGACTGCAAAAAAAGTAATGAGATCACCAATAAAAACATATACAATTTTAAATTTTTCTTCTTGCAATTATTATTTATTTACATAATACTATAATACTATAAGCAATTTTACTATAAAATGCAAGTAAGTATAGTAATGTCTTACTATTGGGGTATATTTTTTACTATAGTTTTATGCAAATATGTAAACAAATAAACAATTTGGACTGAAACTAAAATTAAGAGTATTCATAGTGTTATAACTGACTAAAATATTAGTGAATGAGTATTGGTAAATTAAGAGTACTATACATGGAACAATGTTACAAAAATATAATACATGGTATTAAAATATTTGATAATTTTATTGACTCGTTGTTGATACCTAAGTTTATTTTAAGTTATTTAACAACAGACATTTTACAGTTAGATAATGTTATGAGAAAACAAATAAATTATCACTTGATAAAAGTATCATGTTTATACTTAATTTGAAATTTTTAGACACTACATGAAACTTATGGCGTACTTTTAAACCCCCCTCCTCAAAAAAAAAAAATAATAATAATAAAAAAAGTGATATAATCGTTTATTGGCAGATATATCAAAATATGGTGCATGTGGAAATATTATATAAATAACAGTACATAACTAAAAAATATAATTAATTTAATGTTGCTATGACAATTATGTAATATGATTCTTGTAGGAATATACGCGAAAAAAAGTATAATATCTTTTATAAAACAAACAATTATATTATCGGTATCTGTGGCAACGAATTTTGTAACTGATGGATGAATGGTACAATAAAGGAAATAAGGAATTTTCTGCGAAAATCTCTCAGAATATAATATTGTAGGAGCGCAAAAAAACATTTCTTTATGAATAAAAATCTGTTTTCAAAATTAAATTTATTCCGTTTAGATTAAGTCACACCAACTGATTAGTCTAGTTTTTTTTTTTTTTTAGTGGGAATATCTAATTATTATGGTTTTTATTTGTATTTTGTGCTTTGGTTGGAGGAGGGTTACCCCGTTAGAAATAAAAAAATCATTTAATTATAATATGTATAATTTTTATTGCCTGTTACATTTTAAATAATATTTTGTTTATTTTTTTTATTTTTTTTGGTAGGAACTTAAAAAACAATATGCAACTGCTAGTAAATTTGTATGTACTATTTAATCTAAACATAATATTATAATCATTGAATCAACCTATTTTATTACTATTATTATAATGTTATATTATTTTTATTATAACCTTAAAATTACTAACATTTGTTAAATTATTAAGCATAAATGTTACAAACTTCCTAAATTAATAATTCATTAATATAAACAATAGTTTTGCTTGAGTTTAGTAAATAATTATTAATAGATAAATAAGTTCAACGTTAACATAAATTAAGTAAAAATATAATACACTTATATTAAATAACTAACGAACTTACTTATATAAATGAGCTTAACTCATTAATCAGCTAAATATTACCACTGATATTAATACTAAATTATTGTCCCTGTATCAACAATACACGGGCAGGTGGTTCGTGTGGTTAATGGTTATGTTATTTAATGCGCAGTGGCGGGAAATTTCTTAATCGGAGCGTATAAAAATCGTCGCGTAGATTAGTATAATTACTCGACACGAATAATGTTCATTAAAATGAAAAATGAATCGTCCAAGGTCAGCCAAAGCACTATATAATGACAACAGTGATGACGACGACAGTGGTGGCGGTAGGTCCAATTACGTCATGAAACGACGACAGTATATTATTTTAGGTATATTATATAATACTATAAAACACAATAACGATTTCCGAAGAAATTTTAGGAATCCGATGCCAATTACTACAAAAACATTGTTCACAAACAAAAAATATTTTATGTGACTGTGGATGAAAAAAAAAATAACGATTTGAAAGTAACGTGTTCGTAATAGTTTCAAAACCGAATATTGTAAATAATTTATATAATTGATAGCCAATAGCCATACTAATTATTGACATTAATAATTGATCAAAATTATTTATATTTTGACTGAAAAAAAATGCTTTGATCAGCCGAAAATGGTTCACAATTGTATTTCACTCGATATTAACAATATGACAATACGGTCTGTCGTGGTAGTCACAAAAATAGTAATGCATTTACAGGTGACGGCACTGACAAATTGAAGTAGACATCATAACCGATAAGTTCTTTCGACTGCAGCCAAATATACGTATATACATAAATATGCATATATATCGAAATATATATTGTGCGATGTAAAATAAATTATTATTATATTGCGATTCTAATTATTCGGAGTTCGTTTAAAATAGGTTTAAAATCGTGTGTGGAAAAAAAACAAAACGCGATAAAGGTCTGATAAAACGGATGTGATAATGACAAACCGTAATAACGACTCTTGGCTCGTGATGGTATGTGTATTATTATAATAATAATAATAGTCCGCAAAAGTGTTTCAATCGACCGTTTCGTCTGATTTATGCACGACCGTCGTCGTCGCTGGCAGCGGTGCCGGCGGTGGCGACGAGTTGAATTCCAAATTTCCGGTCTAACAGGTAAGGTATAACAAACGCTATATACTTGCTGTATAGTAACACAGCTAGTATTTAGGTACCTATTTATATATACATATTGTACACTCGACTGTCGTACATATTATTATACGTAGGTAGACGGGACCTAATAGACGCGACGCGAAAAACGATAATGAAAATTCCTAAACAAACGCGCGGCGGAACACACCGCCCGAGTCGGGTCTCTTATTAATTTATATCGATAAAATATCGATACGCAGATACTGTAGACTCTGTGTAGAGAGTAACGACGTATGGTTTTCGGGAAGGTATATATTTATTATATCGTTTCGATGGGAGGGGGGAGGGGGCGACGGCTGTGACTATTTAAACAGGCGGACAACCCCCGAGGACATATATTATCGTTTGCGGCACCGACAAGCTCGGTCGTTATTTATACAATTAGAATACGGCTGGATCGCGAGACTAACCTCCGAAGCTTACGCGTTCGACGTGGGTGTGCGGTCGTGTACGCACCGATCGTTGTTGTGCGCGTGCGCCGCTGCGTGCAAAGGGTTTTACGGGCACGTGTGACAGCCGTTTGCGGGGTTGTGTTATCTCGTCTCCGACAACACATACTTATTTATATTTATATTTGCACATGTGTGTGTGTGTGGGTATGCTAAGGTGTACGCGAGACCGCAATCAAGCAGATTAGGCTCAGATGGTCGGATTAAGACGGTAAAGGGGATTTTATTGGGCTTGGTAGTGCTGCTCGTACCGGCTCGACGGCGGTGGATCAATCGGCCCCGAACGCCATACTGTAATATTATGCTATATACGTAATACGCATAATATTTGGGCATAACATTGAGTATACAATATAATAATATATACATACGCATATATACAAGGTGATTATCTTATTGTAGACCGCGCGATGTCTCGTGATATATGAGGAATAGAGGATATTATATTATATTTAAATCGTTATTTTCTAAACGTTAAAAAACTAAATATCGCCACTACCGTATGATTTTAGGTATAATTATAGGACTATGATTCTATGCGAATACATGATTACTTATAAGAATATTTTGAGTTTAATCATTTATTAATTTATTTATTCGATTTCTCGACGTTCGTATTATTGCCTGAAATAACATTTCCTATTGAAAAAGGTAAACTGTATTTATACGAGGGATGCATACATATATATATACTTTCGCCATCTGAGACGACAATAAAATGTATCTATACACAGCAGAAAGAAGAAAAAATGATTAGTATAAATACAATAATAAAACGATGATAATAAGATCGCACGTACTCGTCGAGCATACCAATTAATAACGATCTCGTTTCGATGACTTTCATAACATTATATAATATTATATAAAGATGTCTTTTTTCTTAAGTAAAGATTCATATAGTTTTCGATGGAATTATATTTCCAAAAAGTTATTAAGCTATCACACTTGCTAGCTGTTTTTTTAAGTACGTGATTCCAGTTTTGTTATTCTTCATAGAAAAAGTCATTCAATTTTTTTGATCGTCATCCGTAAGACTAGTGCAAAAAAGTAACAATTTCTGTATCTAATGTTTTTATAAAATATATTAATTCAACGATATCGTACGGTTATATTTATCAATAATTATAATAACACAACATTTTATATAATAATATGTTTAATTGTACTTAACTGTAATAAATTTGAGTTCAGAATATTTTAATAACACCGTATACTTCATTATGGTTAATAAAATTGTTTTAAAATTATTTAATAAATGTTGTAAATATTGTTTTCATCAAAATACTTTTAAAATCAATAAATATTTTTTCATAATAGTGTCCAGGTCATGACATTACAATTCATTAGCCCTCTAGATATAAACTTTAGCATTTTTCTCTGCTTGTACTAACTATCGTTTCATTTACAGTCGTGTTCATTTATGATATACTTTGATGCAAGTCGACCTAATTAAAAAATTGTCAGTTGCTACTCCTTATTTTGGTTTAGTCAATGTAAGTAATTCAACGTTTAACCACCAAGGCAAGCTTTACATTGTTAATTATTAAACGTTAATTATTACAGATTTTAGGTTTCTCACAAATATTAGTATAACAATATTATTACGTACCTATAAATAATAAAAATATATTTATTTAAATGTAATAATAATAATAGTTATTGTCAAATATTTATTTTAAAATTAATCATTTGCTAATATTTAATTATGAAAACAATTTAGTAATTAATACATACAATTATGTATAATTCAAAAACGTTATTATTAAATAATAACTTTTTGCAGTATGCTTATTAAAAATTTAAAATATTTATAATTACCATCAAAATATTTACCTCTTCATTATTTCATTATAAGCGACTTACAATTACGTATTATTTACTTTTGTGTACAAAATAAAAGAAGTAATTATTATAATGTGACTCAATCAATATTTCTAAAAATATTAACAAAAATATTTTTTGTATCAAACTATTATAATTTGTAAGGATAACTAGATGAGGCTATTGTTATTCTTACAAATTTTCAAACATTATTTAGTTACGTCGCCGTCGGCTTTTGATCTTCCAATGGTGACAATGCAAAACACTAATATTTTACTATTATTATTAAAATATAATATTTTTTATTCTTTTTTTTTTAAAAATATTTTTCTACATTTTTGTGTTATTATTTTTTAATTTTAGATAACAAGAACTTGATTTTTAACCGTTTTTCATACGATTACTGAAGAAACAGCCGCTGAAAGCGGACAATGTTCTAATTTTGCAGAAAATCATCGAAAAACGATTCAATTCGAAAATGGCCATCAGAATGAAACACTATAAACGATTGCTTTCAAAATTATATATATACACGTATAAACCTTATACTAGATTAATAGAAAACGGCAAAGTTTATTTTATTTGTTTGTGAAACCTCCGTGTAACCTTTCGTCGAAAATTATCCGCTAGCCAAGCCAGACGGATAGGTATTTATGAGTTTATTTGCAAAGTTTTACGACACTGAACTCACACACACATACATATACGCATATAAAAACACACGTGCGCTTGCATAACTTCATTTTGCAAAGATCCAAAAGGTATTGTGTGCCCGTGCGTCAATGCTAACACCATCACCACAACCACAGACCCGTTGCCTGATATGTCTCATTACAGACAAACTTTATTCGACACCGACCACGATGTAGTTTATTCTAAACCAAATTATTTAAGTTTTTCTTATTTTTGCACAAAACACGTCTCAGCCGTGGCTCCAGGGATATAAGGTCCTTAAAAATGTTTTTCCATCATTTCACGTTCAAACTACAAACGATCCTAATATCCATTTCCTTTACCTTTGAAAGTCTTTGCACAAGATAATGAGGGTCTTCAATTGTGCACCACTACGACATATATGTATAATATAATATTATGTAAAAAAATTGTACGGATGAAGTTGTTAAATACGTATTTTAAAACATTCATTTTTTTTTTATCTGATTCATTTGTGTAGACATTTATATATTATTTTTATACTCGACATATATTTGTCATTATTTTGAAACCAAAAATGATATCTTGTATAATATAATATGTGTTCACATTTTTAGTTTTACAGAATTTATGTTATCGCGTATGTATATTTTTTTTAAAATAATTGTTGTGCAATTAAAAATATGATTTAACGAAAGAATGGTGTTTAATTTTTGGGATAATTTATTATATTTTACTAGCAGACCCGGCGAACTCCGTTTCGCCACCAGATTCGTTTTATGTAACATTTCGTTTGGTGATTAAAAGATAAAGAAAAAAAATTTTTTTTGTTATATATTTGAAAAGGAAAATATTTATTTCATTTCACAACAGTAATAAATTCATTTCAATTACCTACTAAAATGAAGTGTTATTTAATTGTTTCATTGTAGTGCTCTTTGGTAAACCACATTTTTTGTTTTTTGGTCTGACGTTAACACAAACAAAGCGGATGGTTTCCCAACTCGTGAACACGCAACGTATAACTGTCCATGTGAAAAACAATGATTTTCCAAATTTATCCCGCAAACACTAAGCGATTGGCCTTGCGACTTATTAATTGTCATTGCGAACGCAAGGCGAACTGGGAATTGCAATCGTTTGAAGTCAAACGGAAGATCAGTCGGAATCATTGGTATTCGAGGAATACATACATTTTCACCTGCGTACTTTCCGTTAATAATGGTTGCCTCAATTAAATTCGGCATAAGTCTCTTTACCGAAAGTCGAGTACCGTTGCAAAGTCGCGGTGGATTCAAATTACGCAGTATCAAAATAACTGTACCAACTTTCAGTTGCAAGTTATGTGGTGGAAATCCTGGTATCTCCAGAGAGTTCAAAAACTCCGTTGGATAATTTACTACATCATCGGGATTTGTTATTGAATCAACGGATTTGTATGTCACCAAATCGCCAGCAATTTTTGATTGAATGGTGAAATTCAGTGCGTGGACATCATTATTCTTTGCTGCAAGAATTGCTCGTTGACTTAACCAAGCATAATTCTTATAATTCTCACTAATGTTTGGGAAAACATTTTCAATAAGAACTAATTGAGTGTCTACAAATCGGCAAAAGTCGTTGGTAAGAGTAATTAATCCAGATGTCGCATCAACTGGGACTTTTCCATTTCCAAGATCTAACAATTGTTTGGAAAATTGTGCAGCACTTTGATCATTTTGAAGTTGAACTCTCATATTAGTGGTTAGCGATAATGTTTTTACGTTATTCCATAAAGGTGATGCCTTTAGGCAAGCATTCAATTCATCTGCAGGCGTTCCACGGGGAACTACTGGCAACGTCTGCCTGAAATCGCCTGCCAACAATATCATCAAGCCGCCAAAGATGTTGTTATTTCTCCGAAGATCCTTCAGTGTGAAGTTAAGTGCTTCAAGTGATTTCTTATGTGCCATTGTGCACTCATCCCAAACAATGAGCTTGCATTGCATTAACAATTTTCCAATTGCACTGGATCGGGAAATATTGCACGTTGGAGTATCAATTGTGTTTAAATTGAGTGGCAACTTAAGCGCAGAATGTGCAGTACGACCGCCATCTAGAAGAGTCGCCGCAATTCCAGATGATGCTAACGCCAAAGCTATGTCACATCTTGATCGAATAGTGGCCAAAATCAATGAAATGACAAATGTTTTCCCTGTTCCTCCAGGTGCATCCAGGAAGAATAGACCACCAGTATTATTGTCCACCGCTTGCATTAATGTTTTGTATACTTGTTTTTGCTGTTCATTCAGCAACGGAACATTATTTCTAACGAATTCCTGCAATGTATCAACATTGTATTGCAGCTCTCGATTTAATTCTTGGTTGAATGCATCGTGCATCGATCGATTTGGCGCAATCATTCCTACTTCAATCAGTAGCTTGTTTGCAATAGTCAAGCATTGATCCTCAATCAGAATCAATCCTTCATTGTAGATTTCATCGGTTATTTGGATGTCAGGATTATTCGTTTGAATACGCAAGCGATGCAAGATATCTTCACATATGGCGTCTTTGTATTTGTTCCATAACTGAATTGGTTGTGAAGGAAAACATGTGGTGATGATAATTGCGAACAGCGTTCGTATTTGGTACGCATTTGATGAAACAACTGAATCTGCAAGTGTTAAATCCCAATGAGAATCGTTCTCCAGCAAACCCAATAGTTGACATGCTTCTCGATATGTTTGGCATTGGTGGCCATTCACAGTTTTCAAATGCGCAAATGATTTCGGTCCACGTACATTTACTAACAGCAGTCGCAAATAAAAACATTCATCGTTTCTAGGATGAACAGTGTACATACGACCTAGTGCATCAGTTGAAAACACCTGTGGCCAGTCTGGAACTGGGGTTCCTTGTTTGCGACGTTGGAATTTCTTTGTTGATTGATTCCAAGTGTAATACTTGGGCATTTCAACGTACATCAGCGTCGCTGCGAATGGATCTGCTTCACACATTGCAAAGAAGCTAGTCAATGTTGTCGATGGTGGTCTCTCAGCTCGTTGTGCCGCATTAGCCTCAGTGAAGTAAACTCTTTGGCCATTTTCCAAATGCACTGCTAAATGTACAACTGTGGGATATCTTTCATGAATTTGAAATGACAATAATCGCCACAGTGCTTCATTAGTACTGACGTATCTGCCCATTTGGAAGTTGCTGATTTCGTCATTCACATTTTCCGACGCAATACCAAACACAGCCATGTCGCTGCCTTTTGTGACGTACTTGCACAAATATTTGATTGATTTGGCCGAATGACAACTCTCAACGTTTGCATGTGTTTCGAAAATTCGTGATAGCAGCGGGCAATATGGTACAATGAATTCATTTCCGATCTCAATCTCTTGATTTTGAACTTTAACTTTGATAGTTCGACCGTTATCTTCTTTTGAACGCCGACGATAAACTGGATATCCATCGTTCCCTGTGACTGTTTCAGCAACTAACGGTCGCGGATATCGTTTTGTGCACTTTCCATCAGCCATGCAAGGCGATAATGGATTTAATGCACCGCACGGTCCATGCACCATCTGTGTCGTCACAATGTCGTGTAGACGGGGATCAGTGACTGGATCAGGAATTTCAGCTGATATGATGTCATCCACTTCATTTGAATGTAATTTGTTCAGCAACCAAATTAGGATATGAGCATGCGGTAGTCCACGCTTCTGCCATTCCACCGAGTACATATAACAACGTGTGTCACCAAAAACTCGATACTTAGTAAGCACATCCATCATAACCTTGAGTTTTTGCTGAAATACTCTGGCGATTATGTCATGGCGATCTTGCGGTTTTTGACCCGGTTCCAACTCGCGTTCAATTTCCGTCCACTTCGGATTGCATGTGACCGTAATAAATAAATCCGGAGTTCCATAATTTCGCACGTACGTCATAGCGTCTTGAGCGTATTCGTGCATGTGGCGTGGGCTTCCGATATAAGTTGATGGGAGAATCGTCAGTCGTCCAATATTCTGAACATCACCATCTGAATGAATAGCATCACGCAAGTGTATATAGTCCTCAGATCGTAGCTTTGGCTGATTGAATCTGATGAACGCTAAACGTTCGGTCTCGACTTTGACATACATGTCAACAGCGAATTGCTGGAATAGCCGACCGCACTTCAGAATGACATTCTCCTCATGTGTACGAATCATCATACGATACGCATAGTAATTCATTGCGCTTAGATTTTTATTATTCGTTGATACTCCTGAAAATGCAAAATTAAATGAATTGTTAATGGAAACCAATAGAAGTAATAATGGAAATAATTAGTGTGTGAATATTGTACCTGTAATTGGATCGACCATCTTCAACGTGATGTCGTATCCGTCTTGCCCTTGCCAATAAATGATTGGATATTGTAACGCATCGTACAAACGATGTGTCTCGTTTACACGATGCATGATATTGCTTCTTCGCTGAACGACAATGTCTCGTGATTTAGTTGGATCGCCAACAATAATTGCAGCAACATCATTATCGGTGGGTGCATTGAATCTTCGCACATGTTCACCTGTCGGAGTACAATCCGCTCTTATGACAAATTTGTGCGTATCCGATGGCATTCGTTCCAATGCTCTTTTGAACATATTAACCACAGCATTATTAGCGTGAAAAAATGCTTGCAACTGTTCAATAATTCGTCTCTTTAACTGTTGTGCTCCCTGTATATTGCACCGCACGTTCAGCTGATCCACCATCGACGAAATGAAATATATTTGCAGAAATTGATGCGGTTCATCTGGTGTTGGCACCATTGAACCATGCAAATGATATATTTGACCTTGTATCTGTAATTGCAAATAATCATTAAAATTTGTTCATGAATACATTGTAAATCGTGTGATGGTGTAGTGTGTGTATGAAGTTGTTATGTGTTGCAATTATGTGTTGGTTATGTGTGTTGTATCTTTTACCTTGCAAGTCGGCATGAAGCCGCCTTCTCGAATGATATTAGCTCCAAAGGAAGTCATGCGAAAGCAGTTATTGTATTCAAGGATGTGTTGAAGAAAATGGCTGGAATCGGGATCACTTCCATCAAACAATGTTTTCAGTGGCTGTGGTGGTGTAAGTAATGGATCCAGTTTGACTTTTCCACTTGCGCAGCACAATCCAACCGTTTCTCTTTTGAACTTTACCGCATTGCAATATCGGCATATAGTCGTCATTCGTCCAATATCCAAATTTTCATCATCACTGTAGTTCGCAGTGGGATCATATTGGAATGCCAAGCGATTGTATGATGCCAATGATCTTCGTGTGCTCACGCGATGTCTCAATCGGTCATTTTCTCTTATTATATTTTGTCTTTCTTCTCTTAAGTTCCTTGAATAGACTTGTTGCTGGCTTGCATGTCTTGTGCGGCGGCCGATGTTCGCACGTCGTTCTCTAGGCATTTTGGACTATGGACATAGTGTTGAATTTAACTTCAAATGCACGATCCATATAATTTACAATAAATGAAATTAACTGAACAGAGAATAATGATATCTGTCACACACTTTATCACGCACCGTTGCTATTGGTTTGAAGTACATGCTATGTATAATAGATGGCGCTGTATGTGAAAAACGATTTCCCCACTTTTCTGTTGAATTTTTCCTGAATTTTCCAGAATTTTCTTTGCTATAAACCTCACGGAGCCCAAGACCTTTCCAACGAATGCAAAACCGTGGAAATCGGTTCGTGCGTTCTGGAGTTATAGCGTCAGGGAGGAAAACCGGACTTATTTTTATATAATAGATAATGTCAGTATTAAATAATCTCAACAAGCACAAATAAACTTTTTTTCATGCGATTAATATAGTTTTTATATAAAGCCACGATTTTATTAATGGTTTTATATTTTTTTTTACCTAAATTCATACAGTTAAAATAAAAAAATAATAATAATTTAATGATGTTGATTTAAATTATTTGATAATATTTATTTGACTTAAATTAATTTTTATAACACTGCATATTATTACGCTTTGGCGAATTTAAGGTGATGAATAATTTTCTAATTTACTAAAATACTCCAATCAGACGTTTATTCAAAATACTAAAATTCCGAAACAATAAAATGAAATTACAATTAAACCTAATGGTTTAACACTTAATTTGATATTTTTCTCTGGTGTAATTATTATATATGTGATATTATGCAGTCTTTGCTCTGTGGATTATAATCTATTTATAAACTATATAATTTAGCTATAAAAAACAACAAAAACTAATATAATATATAAAAATATGAAATGTATTAACATGATATAATAATTGTATTATTATAATTTATATTTTATAATATTATAAAAAATTATAATAAAAAATGTTTTCTATACAATGATGTACCTATATTGCCTATACAATGAGCCGTAAAGAATAGTTAATAACCGATAGAGTGAATGACGGTACGAAATCTTTTTCCGTTTACATCAGACCAATGTGGTATCTACAGATTACTATTGTTTTAATTTAAAGTTGATAATTAGTTATTAGATCCATGCAAGATTATTCAAAGCTAAATCGGCTAACTGAATTATAGTGTATTTATTAAACTTTCAGAAATTAGAATTCCATAATCGTAAAATACAATACAATTAGTTTTTAATTTGGTGCAAAATATTTATATATATATTATATAAAACAGTGAAAGTTATGCATGTATTATTACTTTTTATAATATTATGTACTTGCTTCATTTAAACTTTTTTTTAACAACGATCCAATTGCACTTGTATTGTTTTATGAATAATTTACAACTCTTACCTTTTTGTGTATGTAATATGTTAATATGAAATAAAAAATTGAATATTTTATGTAAACATTTAATTTAAAATAGTATGTTCATTGCTCATTGTTTAGTGTAACTTCTCATAGAATTTTTAAATTATTTTATTTCAAAAATTTAATAATAATACTCACAGCATATTATTTTGTAAATTTTGAATTTATTTACAAAATTAAATTATTATTTCATATTTGACTTACAATTTAGGAATACATTTTTTAACATATAAACTATTTGTAGTTTTGTTTAAATCAATATTTAAAATGTCTTTAACTCGAATTTGAGTCACATGCGTGATAATAATTCTTTAATTTATAATTCCGATTTGATTTTATCGGTTTGATAATATTATTATAAATACATATTGATAATAATAGTCTAATAAATTGCATGGATATAGTTTTGAAATCATGTTATATGGCCATATAAAATAAATTATTATAATTGCCAACAAAACATAATAACTTTTGAGTTTTTTTAGTTTTCCCGCATACTGTACTAAAACAAAATTACCCAACGTAGTCTGTGCACCACGCCATAGAATGTTTTAAATTTTAATAAACCGATCAGTGAGATTCTTCATAAGTGCTTATGCGATATCCATGCCCATTTCTTTCGAACGATTATCATAAACGGGCTGCGACTTATATTATTGTGTGTATATTGTTCTACTTGTAGACGTTCAAATATTGTAATATGCGTGCGCGTTAATTTAATATCCCGTCAGCGGAATATAAATAAGGAAAGAAAAAAATAATAATAAGTACTTGTTCGGTTCAACACGCACACGGCACTATACATATTTTATTTTTATTATTATATAGTCAAAACGGAAAACACTGAGAATTTTTTTTATTAGTGCACAGGAGATTCACCCCCTTTTCTTGGACTACGGAACACTTCAAAGGCTGCGTCACACTCGTGTAAAAAGGTGGGTGACATTTGTTGAAGTGACCCTGCAGCCGCGCCGGTGTGAGGAGGGGGTTGGACTGAGACGACTTTTTTGCGTGCCTGGATACGCGAAACGATTCACAGACGGACGTACCTACACCTATATGTACGTGGTTCTCGTTAGAGCACTCGAACTCCCGGCGCGCCACACGGTGTCTATCTGCAACCGCACACCGAGTACTAGGTTAGAATTTCCACCTCCCTCCCGGAAAGAGCACGAAATAATATTATATATATATATATATATATATAGTGTGTGTGTGTATAAGATATATACTCACACTGACGTTTTCCACTTCCGAAAAAAACAGTCTTCAGACAATAGTACTTTCCTACCGACATACTGCTGCACTGGAGTGCTTGTTTTGTTTTCGATGGCGTTTGAAATAAAAAAAAAAAAAAAAGCGCGACGCGTACGCTTATATATACACTGTCGCACGTTTTTATTTTTAAACAATACCGCAGTCGGTCGGGAACTTACGCATCACGTTTTCGTTTCCCCGCGCGTACGTGTATATTATACTCGATTGAGTCGATATCGGGTAGTTACTGTTATAAACGAGAGTATAGCATTTGCATCGAACGATTGTTTAACATATTATTGTTTAAACGAAATTATATTTGTTAAATTCCGATTGGAGCTCAGCAATAATTATGTTTTGTTTTAAAACGTTATGTCTGCGATCAGTTGATACTACTACAGGTGGAGCGACTCGATTAAAATCGTTCTTAAAACCCTTTTCCCGGTAACTAATCGGTTAATATAGTTTGTGTATAATTTATATTAATTGTTGATTTCCTCAAGTTTCCGTTAAATGCGTAATAAAAGTCTTAAAACGTGAAAGTATGTTCGAATTTACGACACCTCCGTTTTGTCATGAAATATATTTTGTTTTATTTGTCGTAATAATTTACAAAATACCAATGCCAGAAAATGGAAAATGTCACCAGTTATTTATTATGGTGATATACTTCTAGAAATATATTTTGAATAGAATTAAATAATACTTATGGTAGTACCTAATTTAAAGTATTTAAAATATTTTTACGTTATTTTGTCATGGAATATTCAACTAAAATTCTTATCATTACAACTTGACTAAACCATTTCAAATACACTATATACTTATAATATGTTATTAACGTAATTAAAATTTAATATATTTTAGCGACACCATTTCTATTATTCTTAACGTATTATTGAATATAGCAAAGTTTTGTAGGTGACAATTAAAGAGAACAAATCGGAGAACAAATAAATAATAATAATATGACGATGATACTTTTTATTCTATTAGCGTATTATTCGTATTGACATTTATTATTTTTAGTAATTTTTTATCACTTTTTATGTAATTTATAAAATGGTTTATATGTTGTTTTATACGGTTTTGTTTTTATTTTAAATAACAGTAAACCAAGAAAGTACTAGCAAATGTTGTTACATCAAATGTGACCGGATATATTAAGTAAAATTTAGCAAAATTTAAAAAAATAAATAAATCTTCAAATTTGTCAATGATTTGATCTATCTTACTATTTTGGTTTCTAAGATATACATTTTAAACAATTTATCTATACATATTTAAGTATTTAAAATTAAAAAAATTGTACATAAAACTTTTTCTTTTTCTGACATGTTTATTATTGATACATAAAATCCAATTTTACACCTCTATCGTGATCATTTTTTTTTTTTACAAAATAATAATTACAATATTGCAATTATTCACTGATTTTTTTTTGTTTTTGAAATTTTCATAAGTATTTAATATATATATATATATATATCAGATATTAAATCTGATTCAATACAAATTCACATAATTGTAATTGTTTAGTTACCGGAATATACGTAATAAATATTACCTTTGTTATATGCACATAGTTGGGTGATTGAGACGAGTTTTAATATCGAAATTTACAATCTTTATGCAATTTTTATAATTTATATTATATACAATAAGCAAATAGTAATTTACAATAATTGGACGTCATATGATGAGAAAGGAAAAAGCATCAACTAATATTAGTTCAACAATTTTACTATTTATTTTTTAGTGACACAACTTAATGGATTTTTTTACAGGAGTTCTAATATATTATATTCAGAATTTTACTTATTAAATTGTATAATATGACAAAATATGGATACGTGGTAAATTATTGACCGATTAATACCAAAACGAGGGTACTCGAGACGATTTTAATAATAAATTAAATGAAAGTATTAGTGACAATTTAATATATATATATTAAAATAATATTATATTTTATTTTATCGATAGCCTAGTATATAAATATAAGGACCATGCGATGAAACAAAACTACTTAGGTATACGTGTATAAAGTGACCCGAATGTTAGGTATATTATTACTATAAATTCAATAAAATAATCAAAAACTGTGAAACTCGAAGATATTACCGAGCCAAACTTAACGCCACTCACGTTGGATATAGTACATAAATAGAATATTTTACATTTATTATCATGAAATATAAATACAAACCTAACCTGGTGATTCACACCACTGCACTAGCACACTGCACACACACCAAATATTGATTAACACGTTCAAATGTTCGTCTTTGTATGTAATAACCACAATTTTTTTTTTTTTTTTTTTTTTTAGACAGCAACAGAATTCACACAAAGTAGTTTGTACAAATAAAATTATTGTTCAAACATTCACTTACATGATCATATAATTGCGAAAATCAAATTTATACAAGCCAGTTTCCGCAAATAAAACTAAATGTGTACCTAAACCCAAATATTTATATGTGTTACGACTAATTTACAAAGATTTTACTTGGAATTTCAAGACCAAAGCAATTTATGAATAAAAAAAGTGTACTAGAGACGAGTGGAATTGTCGCCATACGATATAATTCTGTAAGGAACCCGTGAATAAAAAACATACAATAATGTGTATCCTACCTTTACAAATCGTCAGAAAACGGGTGGCACGTTTCGTCGAACTGGACGTGGTTCGGTCTAGACTGGTATCTGAATTTCGTTATTAAATTAAACTAGAATTACTTTACGGCACTATATTAAGTTATATCTATTTATATGCACTTACCGCTGACAACGGGAAAAGTTCAAAAACGGTTCGATATAAAATCTTTGTAGGTGGTAACCGTTGTTATATGATTAATGATAAATGAAAAAATCGCGGTTAACCACTTAATACGAGTAGTATTATATACATACACTATGCAGGTTATACGTACGACAGTCGCTGGAACCATGTGTTATACGGTGCGGTGTTATATTATAACCCCACTAAGTTCAGAATTCATGGGCCTAAGCATTCAGAAAGTTAGCATAAAAACCCGGTTTTTAATAAAAAAAAAAAATGTTGGAAATCCTCTATCTGTACAATTTTGAATTATATAAATAAATAAAATTAGTTTAAATATTATTTCTTTTTTTCATTATAATTATTATTATTATTGTATTTTAAAGTAAGTTACTATTCCATGTAATTAATAAGTATTTTATGCGTTCAATTTTGAAGAGGTGACTACCAACTATTATATAGTTGTTACTTGTTAACGGTTATTTTCCGTTGACAGTATTGACTGTTTTTTCTGAATCTGTCTCTAAAGACCGATTCATAATCACATCATTTTCACGTGTTTTTTTTTTGTGTTTGGTTTACGCATCCGTGACTATGTACTGCGTTTAACAGTTCACCGTAATTTCAATCTATAACCAATGCTTTTCACGTCGTATTTTTCAAGTGCAATGTGCCAATGGATATTACCGATGTTTGGTAAGTTCCTATTCTTACATGTATTAGATATTTTCTATATACTCTATACTTATCTTAAATATATATGTGCTATGAAATAGTGAAACAAACCATTTTGTTGCAGAGTTTATTAAATTTAACGTTAAAAATGGATTAAAGACTTTTGCGTACAACTAAAAACCAAACAAATTTTAACCACACTAACTACATTTAAATACCACTCCTGTCCTAAGTCTGAATAAAGTGGGAAGAAAATTCATTTTGAAACTAATATTTTTGGATGTAAGAATTAACAAAGTTAAATTATTTTTTTTTCGAGTAGAAATTTTTTTATACATACAGTTGTAGTAATTTTTACGAAAAACTTACTTATAATTGATGATTTTTAGTTATTACCAGTTATGTATGGTGTGGGAACCTTCATTTATCCATATTTATTATCTGTTCCTTGTACTATTGTGTGGTGAAAAACGATTGTTGTGACACACGCGAGTCAAGAAATATTATTTTTAAAAGAATTTTAAATTAAATTTTGTTAGTTATCAGGTTTTAAGAAAATAAAACGCACACGCTACTTGCTATTCTGATTGTGAACAATCAATAGAAATTCTCAAATAATAATACTATAATATTTTTTTTATCACGGAAATAAGATTCAATTACAAGATTTATCTACAAAGATACATATTTTTTGCGTACACAAATGTTGTGTTATAAATCATAGTTTTAAGTAGGTAGTAGGTATGCAAATTTAAATCATCATCTAACGAATTAGCATTGTAGAACCTATATTATTATTAGTATTATTATTATATATTTAACTTGATCTGAAAAATTGACCAATAGGCCGTAAGTATATAAAGTCCTCGAGCATAGAAAAAAGGTAAATTATACGAAATAAATAGGAAGATGCTTGTAACTACGAAAAATATTGTATAATATATAATATAATATATTATGATTGAATTGTAAGCGTAGAACAAATATACGGTTGAATAATATTTACTTATTGATGTTTGTGCGAAAAAAGTATATTTTATTGTTTTGTATTTTGTTAGATGTAAAGGTCTGTTTGCATGTTAAGGTAAATCTTATTCATAGAAGAACCAGAATGGAAAAGAAAAACATAAAATAATATACCTACTGAATTTATTAAATTATTAAAACATTTTTTTTTTTACTATTCATGTAAAACGGATATCTATATTAGTCAATGTTTATTTAATTTATAAAAAAAATTAGATTTTACGATAGACTTTTACATATCATATTTGGTTTTTTATTTACATAATTTCGATATTGTTATAATATAGTAGTTAACTGGTCATAAAGTACAATATTAGTTTATATTAGAAAGAATTGCATAATGATATAGGTATTATATTTTCATTAAATTATGAAGTTATACTGTTTAACTATTTATGATATGTTTCTGATGTGAAATTATTAAATTTATTTCTACACTTAAGTAAAATAACAATAAAATTTTAGATGATTATTTAATTTTATTAATAATATATATAGTATGTTTATTCCTAAGTACGACTTTTTACTGGATAACATTTAAATTTCATCAATACTAAATTAAACTCCACCAATTGATTTTTTAATGTAAAGCTTTAGCTTTTTTCTATTAATTACTATACTTTAGACAGTGTTATATCTTATGAAAATTATGCAATTAAAGCTATATTAAAAATATTTATAATTCATACAGTTCATCATTATCGTTGGAAATTAAATAAAATATTTCTTATAAGTAAAAATCATATTGATGGAATTTACTTTTTACAAAATATGGATCTTAAAATTGACTATTTGGAAATTAGTAGAATTTACAATCCAACAATTTTTAAATACTATATATTTTTCATTAAGTTATACTGAATTTTGATGTTACTCAAATATAATTATTAAAAAAAAAAAAATAATATTTTATAAATATTAACTTTATAATAATATTATGTGGATATTAAGTAAATTTATTAATTAATTTTAAATTATAATATTAGAGTAATATTATTTAGTTAATTTAGTTACACTTAATAAGAGATTCTGAACTTAAACTTTAACTCTGCGAATAGTTTTTAGAATTAATAACTTCACTATATTATCTTAATTTATTTGTTTATTTTAGGAAAATAAAAAGAGATTATAATTCTTAAAATAAAACAAAAAAAAGTTACACTTTAAAATAACATCACAAAGTATACGATTTAATTAGCGTTTAATAAATTTTACTTAATGATACTTAGTAAAGATCTTAATATGTTATATAGCACATTTAATTTAATTTTAAATTTTAGCAATTTTAATTTTATTTAGACAATATATATGGACATTTTTCCCATGTTTGTAATTTTTTTCGATTTTTCTAACATAGCTGAAAATATATATATATATCATTCGCGCTGGTGAATTTATTACAAATTGTTAATTAATTAATAAGTTTAAATCGATTGCGCGAGAAAAATATTATAACGAATAAATTCACTATAATATTTTAAAATATTTTATTTTAAACAAATATACAATAATAATAATAATATTAATAAAAAAAAATAATTTTCAAATAATGTAAAATTTCTTAATTTTTTATTGATCGTAATCAGTTATAAGTTATAATTTATAACGCACGCGTTAACATTATATTAAGTTTCTAACAAAACGAACACTAGGAATAAAATACTATTTAATACTATTTAATACTATTTAATATTATTTTAATTTGAATATATATTATAATTGGTCTTCAAAGTCGTCTGGAATTTCACTGATTCATATAAATAATCATATTATTATAACTTATGACTCTTAGAGTAGAATATCTAATTTATCTGCTACAGTAATATTATAAAGCAATATATAAGAAGAAAAAAGTTGTCGAATTTTTTCTTTGAAAAAAAAAACTGTTTTTTTTTTGTCTTTGGCTCTTTGATCATTCTAGGTAAACCTGGTCTGCCCTGATTTCATCTCTATTTGTCCGAAAACGATTAAGGATTTGTGTTAAATGAACATATTTAATTTATAGTTTTATTTTCGATATGCGTTTCTCGTAAAAAATATGTTGGACGAAATTTTATTATTTAGAAAAAAAACTAATATTTATTATAATAATTTATTATAAATATTTTGTTTGTATTATAGCGTTTAAATTGCTTGTATAATTCATTAACCACGATTTTAAATACTTTCATACTGCATTCGTGTTTACTTGATATCGTTAGTTTATTTTACCAACAAAGTCTATTATAGTGCGAATGTCCAACAAGTCAGGGTGATATAATTTTGTTGGGAGGTTTTCAGGAGATTGTGCCAAATTCACATACTTCTATTGTGAAACGACAAAAACATTATACATGCGATAGATATAGTTATTAAGCGCAGCTCAGAATTTAAAAAACACAACGTTAATAATAAAAAAAAAATAAAAAAAAATACAATAACAGGTGTAAAAATAAAAAATAACGACGATTTTGGTGTACTTCGTGTGAGAGCGGGTGGCGGTCGCCACCACTTCCTCCCAGAAAGTACCTCTCACACCCACCCGCCGCAATAAATCTGGCTATTATTCTTCTTTCTCTTCGCCGTATCCACATGAAAGCTCGCACGCACTCGTATACGCGGGTCGAATTACACGCGGGACCTTTGAGTTACGACGTCCTAAAACGCGTGCACCAGCCTTTGCCGAGCCCGACCGCCCGCCCGCCGAGACTCGGCTGTGATACCGTTGTAATTGTTGCCAACTTTTGACGCCGGTGTGCTAATGAATAACGACTGTAAATCTTTTCCTTACACCCGCCAGCACCGACTACCGCCTAACCGCCACAGCCACCCCTACTTCCGCACCCAATCGGTAATACCAAACCCAGAGGACTGTGGACCACCACCGCCACCACCACCACTCACACCGCCGCCACCGTCGTCTTTCACCTGTCTATATATATATATATGTGTGTGTGTGTGTGTGCGTTTTTTTATACGCGTCTTTGTGCCGACTGGTAGTGGCAGTGGCGCAACCGTAACCACAGTGTATTTTTTTCGTCATTTATTTTATATATTTATATACCTGCAGTAACTTTTACGACGGTAAAACTTTCGTTTTTTGTTATTCATTTTTTCATTTTTGTATGAAACTTTGAAAATATATACGTGATGATAATAAGTTATAGATATGAGGGTGAAAAAAGATACAGGTGGAAAGAAAGAAATACATTAAAATTAAAAAAAATATTGTAAAAAAAAATTTTTTATTGTATAGAGTATAGACATTTCGAAATAAGATATAAAAAATACACCCTATAAGGTGATCAATAAGATTGATATTCTATAGGAGAACATGCATTTCAATTACACTTGTAATATACTTGCGATGTAAATATCATTATTATAGGGAGTATACTATGTTAGGCATAACGCGTAATATATCGACGAGTCCAAAAATAAAAATAAAAGCTTTCATCTGGTTTGTTTATGTTTCGTGAAACGTAATTAATGACGGTTAATTCACGGATATGAATAATAAAGACAACACTTACTAAATACTAATTATCATTTAATAGTTATTATATTTGTTTACATTTTTGTGTTATTGTATTCGTTTGGACGATTTCCTTATTGTTACTTTTGATATGACAACTATACCATGTAGAGATTCTGGCATATGCAAATTTAAATTACACTTGTGTCACTTGTGTGGAACAATTCCCATGATTATCATGGGAAATTATCACAACTTTGTTACTTCTTCAGTTTTCTTGTTTCATTAAGTACTTGTAAGTATACACTATATATGTATTATGTGTAGTAATATATAAATATAAATGTATATATATATATATATATAATATACAATATAATATTAAATTCAAGGCTCTAGGCATTATCACGAAGTTTACCTATGAATAATTAATGAAGCGCTACAAATTATTTAAATTATTATTATGATTGTTATTTTTTTTAATAAATATAATATTAGGTAGGTGAAAATGAAAAAAAAAAAATTTAGAGAGTAAATATATGCCACAGAATTTGTGAACGAATAAAAACGGCTTATTTAAAATCCATTAAAAGCCGTGGATCAAAATAGCGATAAATATAAATATAAATAACCAGCATTTTCTTTTTTTTATATATAAACAAAAACAGACTAATTAAATGAAGACGGAAGTGAAAACCGGGAAGTGCATATACAGTATACATAATATTATTACTATATTATTTATACTTTTTTGCCTTATTCTATTGTCCAAATGACCATTATGTGTATAATAATATATTGATTTTTGTCGGTCAGCTCAAACAATAACTTTGTATTATTATTAATATTATAACGTGAGTGAAACAGATGTGGTGGTGGTGCAGGTGACCATTTACTATTGTATATTATACATACCAACCCTCACCAATGTATATTGCAACGATGTGACTTTCCCCATATGTCATTTTTTTATTCTTTTAATAACTCCCTGTTATATCGAATATCTGCTTCCCTTCACGGTAAATTAGTATACGTTTAAGGACGAGTAGGGTGTGCCGTAACATTAAACGTAAAAGATATGATTCGCGTGACCACATTTACAAACAAAACTTTTTATATACATTTCAAACCGAAAAAGAAAGCTTTATATACATACATATACATTTATTTATATTTTTATATTAGTTTTATAGTAAAAAGCTTTTTTTTTAGTTTCAAAAAAACATTTTTATACTGCGAAGGCGCCCCGTGAACTTTTGTGTGCAATGTGTGCAATTAAAATAACAAAAAATTCAAGAAATAACCGTGTAAGACGTGTATAATAATATCTTGTTCTTGTATCGGTTTGTTCAAGCACGTTTTCCTGTTTTAATATCTTATTTAAACTTTGCGTTTTATAAAATATAAAACGATATTAATCTCTAAAATTACTCATATGAACTGTATACAATACATTTAAACGCGTTCAAAGTCATAAACAAAATAATGTAATTATTACAATTATAAAATGTAAAACACTAAAATACTTCACACGCGGAGTAAGTCGCAACCGTTTGTTCATATATTATTCTCTCCACCATTTCAACCTTTGTGCATAATATATTATATTTGTAACACCTAGTGATTTCCATTTGCACGCGTGTGTGTGTATGTGTACTATGTATCCATATCAGACGATAAAATAAAAAAATTTATGTAATATACCAACATAAAATGTTTATTTTATTTTACCTACTTGTTGAAGGAACAATGGGTAGTAATGTCATTCGTTTATGTATCAATTTTATAAGTAATGTTAAAACAATATTCTAGTTTTTGATTAAAACAATAATGTTTGATACAATGTTAAATATTTAGTAAACCAATCAAACAATATTCGTTTTTAACAAAAATAAAAAAGTAGTTATAATATATTTATAATATCATCGTCATATAAAAGAAAACCTAATGCCTTTACATACTACACTACTTTGAAAGTTAATTAGTAAAATGTTTTAAAATAAATAATTATTATCTGAATTTAAATAAATGGTTTAGTACAATATTAATAATAAATTATCAATATTATGAACATTATACTATTGTTAATATTATGTTACATTTATATAAAAACATTCAAATACAAGTAAAAATACTTTATATTTACAATCAAATTTATTTTGAAAAAATTGTTTTAACGTAACAAGCATAGACAGTTACAAATATCATTGAATTATTAGATTATTCTTAAAATAGTATGAGTTTATCAAATATGATTTTTTTTTATTATTAAATACAAACATGTATCTCGCGTACTAAAAAATTGATTAATATATAATCACTCAAATAATTCACAAGATTTCATTACTCCAATGCTATTTTATAGTAAATAATATAATAAAAATAAGATGTTATGTGCTTTCCGTATATTATATCGTACATCGTGCGGTTAAGTGGTGTTAAGCGTTTATTTACAATGTATTCGATTCATGAGAATCCACAGATATAATCTGAAAATACAGTTTAAAATACTTAAGAGTATTGCAGATGGTAGGTATACAGAGTGATTTTTTCACGTAGAACATGATATAATATCGTATAACGGTCTTAACTGATGTCTTACTGTTCTAGACATATGTTGGTGTTTGAAATATTATTGATTGTGTCAAGACTCTCGAAATCTAAAATAAATAATATTATATTTAATACAACCGTATGCCTGCGACGACTGTAAAAAAATATCACCCTGTACATTGAATTTAGTTCGTATTATAGATAAACGATAATAATGGGCTGCTGCAAGTCCCAGCCATTATACGGAAGTGAAATTTCACAACGATAATTTTTACGACTATATATATAGACATGCGCGTACGTATACGATAATACTTCGTAAGTATATATCTATGTGCGTGTCGGCCGGAGAAAATCGTTCTTTGGTAAAAAAAAAAAAAAAAAAACTGGCTGTTATCCTTGCGTATACGGCATCGGCTAAGCCCTCGGCCTCGGAAGATATCCGCGAGCGCGGATCGCAGCGCGAAAAGGAATCGAATAAAACGATCTTCGTCTTGCGCGGTCGGTCAGCCGTTCGTTTGCAATTTAACGGGTATACGGTACATTGTGTATATGTGTGTGCGTATGTATCTATATATATATATATATATATAGACTCCGGTAAAACGTTATTGCCCCGCAAGTCTCGGAGCTCCCTTTAATAACGAATTTGGCAAATCCCAATGGACGAGCCTGTTTTATTGTACTGCTGCTGCCGGATGATTTTTTTCCCCGTACCTAATGTATATATATTATAGTACTACGATATATAAACACACACACACACACACACACACTTGGTATATTGTGCCCATATATCGGTACCCATCTCGGCGTAGAACGACCAACGGGTTTCGGTAAATTGTTTCGGAGTGATTCTTCCGGTGTCGATGCGTGTGTGGTCGGGTATTACTGCGAGACGGAACGGTCAGACGCTTTCGGAACCATTTCCGACAGCGAATAAGCCGTTCAACGTTTAACCGGATGTATATAGGCGGTTAATCATTTGTTAGTCCCCGAGGGCTGATGACTCACAAATCTTAAGAAAATTTACTTTAAATTCGAATATAAATTACTCGGCAACAACGATTTACTTATAAGTATACTACATAATAATATACTTTATTGTATTTATATACGTTTTATTTTGATTTATATATGTATATATTATATATGTTATGTTATATATGTTACGAGCAATCAACACAGGCAATTTGGTCCGACCAGGGCAATATGAATCGCAACTACAAACACATTATTTTTTGTATAATATTTTGTATGCTATTTATTCAAACTAATAATAATGGAAAATACAATATCTAATAATTATTACAACTGTATTATTATTTATTTATTATATCAACAAATTAAAAAAATATATATAATGATGATAGTAATTACCAATAGGTAATAGGTATATATAATTGATGACAAAACATCATGCAAAACAAATAAGTTATTATTATGCATTAATATAATATTATTTTATCATGAGTCATGACCTATACATCATGATTAATTTACACGTATTCACGATTTATTATTATATAAATAATGTATTCAATTCTATTTATACACTGGTAATTTATTCAATACTTAATAACAATAATTACATTTCGTTTATAAAATTAAATTATATATAACTTAAAAAATATAATTAATAATACCGTAATATGCCTATATAGGTATCAGAATTATTAACATTTGCAAAAAAGTAAATTAAATTATAAAGTGGTGAAAAATCCATCTGATTTAAAAGTTCTGTAATTTTAAATAATTTTACATTAAGTTTAGTATAAAAAGAAAAATATTCAAGGAATTTAAATCATAATACGTTTTATTCCCCTTTTTCACTAATGAATTACTCGGTTAAACAAAAATAATGCAGTAGGAAAAAGTTTAAGACTTCAAATGCTATTAGGTAAATTATAATCATTAAAACTTGATATTTTAATTCTGCATTATTCATAAACGGAAACAATAATTTTAATATACGTACACTGATATATATATATATATATATATTTATTTTATATTTAAATAAATAACGCTCTAAAAACCATTTATAATCAGTTATTTGAAACGTACACCAATATCAACTGTTATAAATAAATATCAAATATATTTAAATTTTAAATATATACGAAGCGTACTTTCTTTAACTTCTGATTGATGTATAGTTTCTTATAAAACTCAAAACTATATTGTTTTTGTGATTATAGTAACTGTTTTTTTCCTGTGTACCTATAACTTTTCTCAATGACATTCTTTCGTTCAACTTTGAATCTATAACTACATAACAATTTGAAGTCACAATTATAATAAATGTATTTTTATAGTTGTCATTTTATGTAGGTAGATATACTTCATATACATATTATATATATATATAGTTTACTTATGCTATAGGGCCACAATAAACCTTTTTCTCAAAAAAGCATAAAGTGATTGGCCACTAAAATATCAAGTAGACAATTTTAAAGAAGCATAAGATCATTAAAATCCAGAAAATACATTATAACTAAAAAATTATATTTTTAATTTCAATAAAAATACGAAGAAGGGGAAAAACTAGATTTGAATTTGTGAATTCTGTATCATGTTATTTAAAAACAAATTAATAATTATTTGAATAATTGTTTATTTTATATTGTTTATTTATTAAAAAAATTTAAATTATAAAAGTACTAAAATTAATAAATTGTATATATTTTTATACTTTTCCGTTATACATTTGTGCCTGAGTAATAAAACATAAACACACATTGTATACAAAGCAGGTAGATAAAATGTGGCCCAATTATCGACCACTCTTGTGATAAATAATATATAATATAGTTTTCACTTTTAACTTATTTTGATTAGAACTCATAAATATTTATATTGTTCATATATTGGGCTAGCTGAAACAAATATACAAATTTACATTTAAAATTCTTTTTTAGCAAATCATTTTAGGTATTGAAATACAGGTTCGAGAGGATGTATTTACCTTTTTAATGAAAACTAAAAAACAAAATGGTGAAAATATTTAATTTTCTAAGTAGGAATTATTTTTTTAGATCACAAATCACGTTTTCTTATACAAATATAAGAATGGCTTTTAAACGTTTTAAATGATTTGACTAACAAATTTTGTATCAAATATTCTAATATTTTAAAAGCTTTGTTTTTTTTTTTTTGAGTTGAAGAAACGGTTGACTGCTGTATGAATTTACAGCGAAAAAGCACTTGATAACAGGTTCCCAAGAAATACTTTAAAAACATATTATAAGTAGGTAGGAACGCCAAACATTTATAATTGAATTTACGCTAAAATGGTCCTTGAGATTTTATGCCTAGTCATTGAAATTCTTATTTTTTCATTTTTGAGTGTAGAACTAAGTGTAGTAATTATTGTTGGTGCTGGATATGAATGATAACTGCGTATAAAAATAAATAATTACATTGGTACTTACTGGTAAATGATGGTAGTTTGTATTTTACAAGACTTACTTGACAATTCGAAATATTTTACGGCATAGATACTGATGATGCTTAGATCGTTGCTTAGCGGTATGTACCGCTTAAATAGATGATGTACGGTGTATACCACATAATTTTAAATTTACATTAATATGACATATTAATGTCATAGAACACATAGTATTTGATACGACAATATAAAATACGGTATTTGGTATCGACTATCGAAGATACCCCGTGTCGGTTAATTATTATCTGGATTGTATTTTATTTGTATCTCTAGTTTTTAGTCACATACCGTGATAGTATAATATCGTATGATCACGCATGGACCATTTAGCATCTTAACAATAACACAAAGCATTATCATATCTATTTCTTTTATAAAGATTTATCTCAATGGTAATATTAATGCATCGTTAGGACTTTATATAATATCCACTGTAATAATGTAATATGAACGTGATTCAGATGAACAAATAATGTTACTATTGTACGTTTTTTCTCAGTTTTTCATGCCATATATTCAAATATTTCTAGGAATTTCATGTGTAATAAACATGAAAACTAAAAGCTGAAAACTTATATGACAGTAAAAATAAATTCGAGTGCTATAGAAAATTGCTCTTGGATGCGTCCTTTGGCGTTCTCAGAAATCGGATATCTCGTGCTTAAGATTCAACTGTTGAAGATACAATTTGTTGAGTACTTACGTATTATATTACTTCTTTTTGAAACTATTGTTATGAAAATCTCGACTTGCTATTTTTTCAGCCGTTAAAAAAATGATATACCTTGAATAATTTATAGTAAACATTTTACAGGTATCTTATTATATGAAGTAAGTACTAAATAGGAATATTATATGTTATATGATATACCAAATTTAACTGTAATTAACAATGATCGATAATAGTTTAAATATCGAATACATTTAGTATGTATGTTGCATGTAAAATATTTATATAAATATAATATTATATATATAGTAATTCTTAAAAAAAAAAAAATGAATCATATGATTAATTACTATCGATTAAACGCACCTAGTAGTTGCTTATAACCATCATAATACAATAGCCAAATATCATGTTAAAGAATTGTATTTTAATTTATGTTACAACTATAGGAATACTCGGTATTGATAAATAAATTTAAATAAAAATAAAGGATATGATTTTGTGTGAATAGGACAGTGTGAAGCGACAGTCAAAGTAAGCTAACCTAAAAATAATATTATTTCAACGATAATTTTTAGTTGATTTGATATATTTATATACACACATTATACATATAATAACAATAATTGGATACAAATAACATATAATACAAATACCAGTTACTATTAATACATTTTATTCACGTGGATGTGATAAAATTTCTTTATTTGATCGACTGATAAAAATCTTACTAGGAAATCGTAATGTCATCACAATAATAATATGTCTGTACATCCGTATCTAACCGTACATATTTTTGTAAGATTTTTTAAGTCCTTATAAATAACCATATATACAGTTTTATATTTTTCTGTAAGTCTTTCTTTGTCCATATTTCTCTGTTTAATTATAGTATTTAATTAACTACTCAATAATGAAAATTACACATTTTTTTTCAATATATTATAATTTAGTTTTTATATGGCTAACTATCGTCAATAAGTATAATATGGCATATATTAGTTTATTATATAGATATAAGTCATTATAGGTATTTATTTCATTACAAACTTTTTTAATTTCACATAAATTCTTGAAGCAGTTGATTTCATGACTCCTTATGGTATTATACAATATAGGCACATATTAAATTAAAATAGTATTAATGACAATAATAATCTAAAACAGTAATACACTTATGGAATTTATTAGTTTTGGCTGTATTTGAAAACCGTTTGATTGTTAACTTTATTTTAATAATTAGGTATTTTATAACCTATGTTACTTATGAAAAATGAAAGTTTACATAATGTGATATATGATTATGTAAATTATGCACAAAATAAAATTATAATATGGATGTATGATTGATGTGTCGTATGTCATTAAATTAATGGAAACATTCTTGTTTGTTGAAACAATATCAATGTTTTCAATATTTGTTATTGGTCACCATAAATTCAATGTAAATGAAAATCTAATAAGTTTTTGAAACATTTACAAAATGTGTGATAACGATTATCAGCAAGTTTTAAATTGGTAAATTGTATAGAAATTTGTTTATTTTTTAACGTGTCATATTCATATATTTTTAAAATTATATTTGTTTTAGAAAATGTGACTTATTAATTATTTCACGTACCAATAAATTGTTGCAATGTAAATTATGTCTATGAATTGTAGCCAGCATTGAACATACTTTGAATGATAGTTTCTTATTTTTTTTTTTTAGTTATAATTATGGGAGAGGTAGTGTTATAAATTTAATTTAATCATCTCTCATCGACTGTGTCATCTATTACAGATATTTTGAAAACATATTGTATTAAAATATAGTCATTATTGAATACAAATTAATTTATAAAATATAAATATTAGCTGAGGTTGACCAACATATAGATAGTATAATATTTTATTTTGTCTATTAGGGTTGATATTATTATAACATCCACTTAGAAAAATGATAGCTACTTGCCTGCAAGTTATTATATCTATCTAATAGAAATTTTAAATAATTGTTATTCTCACTAGTCTTATAAAATGCGAGAAACGATCCGAAGTGAGGATATTAAGTAATTTAAAACACATTATTTATATTTAACACAAGTAGTACATGTTTATTTATATAGGGATTAACTATATCTAATACAATCAAATTTACAAATAAAATACATTTTTCAAAAAATTAAAATATTAGAATAAAATTATATTTGATATGATATTTTTTATTTATTTATTAATAATTTGTTTTCTTTTTTCATTTTAAAAAAACACATGTATGAATAATAAAAATAGGAACACGATGACTTTGCTGGAATTACATTCGCTGGAAGATCCTGTAACTAAAACAATAATATCGAACGTTAGATTATGTCTATATTCTATAATATATACGTTATACAATGTTGTTAAAGACAACTTTAAAGATGTTATGATTTTTAAGTGGTAATGGATATTTGGTGTTTTGAATAAACATATTTAATTGTAATTTATTTAATATGGGTGTCATATTTGATGTTTTATGTCGACCATGTATCTTTACTGTAAGAATGTCCTTAAAATAGACGCTATTATTAGCTGGAGGCATATCATTTATTTTACTAAAAAAAATATTTTTTTTCAATATTAGTAATAAATCATTATGACACTTGAAATTATTCCAAACCGATTTTCAAATGTAATATCAACTGTTGGTATAGTTATATATATTTTTTTTATTTTCGATACCAATGTATAAATAAATGTAATTTGTTACCGAGCAGGAGTGCTTCTCTTTTATCTTGTCTGGGCAGCACTTTCTCGTTGTCACTACTCCATAATACGGGTGATAGTACCGCCACACACCTAACCCTCACTGCACCGTTCAACACGGTTTCCGCGTCTAAAGGTAAATGCAACCCCAAAGTTGTCGTCACAAGTCCTCGAGGATGTTTTTGTGCTGGAAATCTCTTCAAAGATTCTTCTCTCGCCTGTAAAACACACGCACACACGTATTATATGAATACTTACGTATCTCAAAAATGAATAATAATAATAGTAATAAATATATATTTACAGCATAAAACATACACAATAATCGTGCATATACGTGTAAAAATCATTATTTTCACCATTACGTAAAATATTTTTAAATAGCTTTGTTTTCCATGTAAAAATGTATTTATATTTCAAACGGCTTGAATATTATAATATAATCTTCAAAATAATGAGAAAACTAATTATTTTTTTTTATGTATATGTATATAAAATGATGATAATAATAAAATTAATGACACATATTATTAATTTGAAAATATATTAGCTATTACAATTTAATTATTGTTTCGTTACTACAAAATAATTATCATTACATATTATTGGCAATATTTGTAAAATATTAAAATAATAATAATTATTAAAAAAAAAAGTTTTGTGATGATTATAGCCTTGTTTTTTGTTATAAATTACTTTGAATTAATTTATTTTTGCCTTCAATAGGTTACCTGGGTTTATAGTACCTATTCCGTTACGCACTCTCGTGTTAGATAAAAAAAAATGTCTTTTATTAAAGATAATAAATTTTTTTTCAACATTTATTAATTTTAAATTTCAAATTTATTTTCATTTTTATTTTTTTAATAATGACGTATAAATAGAAGCTAGATAAAATACCAACACTTTGACACCACACAAAATAATATTACAACATAGTTTAAAATTAGTGAAGTAATAATTTACCTCGTAAAACTTATTTAAGGTTAAGTATACCTACTAGGATAAAAATAAATAATAAAAGTAACTGTAGGCAATTGTTTTACATTTATTGTACATTTCTTGTTTATCAAGAGTGTTGTATGTTAGTATGTTCAACAGTATATTATTGTTATTACTATAACTATATTAAATAATATAATTGTAAGTGACCTGAATTTTGTATATAATATATATATATATATATATATATATATATATAAATATATTTAATTTCACTAAAAGATGGACAACTTTAAAATAAAATACATAATAAACTAAGTACAATTTTATTCAATAGTATTTGTCGATATTTTTAAATGTATCAACATATAATAATAAAACTAAGAGTTACGTTTTAGCGAAGAACTTCACTCCTTTTATACTTTTGCTTGTACATTAAAAAAATAAGATAATGAAAAACAATAACATTGAGTACCGTAAAAATGAAATATGTTTCGTATTCCGATTGCACATATATTTATATATAACTTTCGATGTCAATAAACCTATTAGACCAATTGAAATTACATAATAATCGACTAAAGGTTATATTGGGCGTGTCAAAAAAATGTAGACAGAGTTCGATAGGCATTTTTAAATTAAAGCTTACTGCGTTTCATTTATCATAACTCATAATATATTGTATTAAAATAAAAATCAAATATTTTTTCTATTTAACTGCATCATTTATATTATTTTAATCTCGACTATTGTGTATTTTAAATTATTATTATCAAATATACTTCAAAATCAATTGTAATCATTTTAAATTATTAATTTAATCTATTATTTATCGATACGTGACATATTTATTGAGATGCAACTTACCAACCAAATGTTCATATTCATTAATATTTTATGTTTTAGTATCTTCTAACTGTAAAACTACATCGAATATTATTACTTTTACTGAAAAAAAAATCACGAAAACAGACTAGTTGCAATTGGCGCTAAATAAAAATACAAATAAAAATAAATGTTTTGCTTTAAATTCTTATAGTGATGTCCCTTGCGTTAGAAGTAGGTATTCCACAGACCATAACCATCATGTAAAAATAACGCGTTTTACGTTTAAATGAAATTTTCCACCAAAATCATTTGTCAGTTTACAATATACACAATAGAAATTTAAAAAAGAGATTTGAGTGAAGTATTTGTCGTTTTTTAAGATAGCTTACCGAGTCATGAATAAATTTTACTAACAAATATAAATTGCTTATCAAATATTGATCCTTCGAAAATATGTCAAATTATACTTAGTGATATTGACACATTTTTCAAGATTTTTATGAAATATAAAACCTACCAAAATGTGATTTAAATGTAATTAATAAATTATTCAATAATTATAAGATACATTTTTCATTTAATAAATCAGATAAAATGTATCACGGCTTTCATTTTTTTGCAATTCATTGTTTTAATTTAATAACATTTTTAGCAGAGTATAAACTGTTTGATGTTTTTAAATATATTTATAAAATAAATTATTGGTGACAAGTGATTTTTTTTATAATATATGATTCATGGTTATGTATTTTATGGTAATATTTTTATTGATTTATTGATAATATATGTATAATGTATATAAACGAACGTCTTAAAAATCTTATCCAAACATCTAGATTGTTGAACTTAAAATAAATAAACATATACGTTAAATAAAGAAACTGAATAATTTAACAGAATCTTGTTTGGACTTCAAAGGTAATGGTATATATAGAGATATTTCGAGTGTTCTCCAATTAAGTAAATAAAAAATATACAGATTATTCCGTTGTTTTTGTATATTAATATAAACGATAACCATAAGAAGATTTTACAAACATATTGTGAAATTGAAAGGTTTTAGCTTAACCGAAAAAAGAGCGCCACGAACTTAAAGTTCTATAAAACCATGGTAAATGATGATTGTTGGGTTTTTAACGTGGGTCTGATTTGACGGGTGAACCTTCTTGTTGAAATTATAAGTTATTCTTATAATATTATAGTGATGAAAATTCAAATTCAACCCTTGCTTGACTGTATAATTACGGTTCGTACACCGGATTTTGGCACAGGGTATCCCCTTATATGACAAAAAAAACCACACCGTGACCGAATGCGTGCATGAAGCTTGCGTGTAATAATCCTTTTCACCGGCACATCATATTTTAAATGCCATTATGCAAAAGACAACCTCGTTAAGAAATTCTCGAGTAATTTATTTGTTTACATTTTTTACCGACTGTTTAAAGCTTCTATGCAGCAATTTATTCTGTATAATATATAATGCTGTACTAAACGTAAGTCATTAATGGTAACTAAATCATTGTACGCGCATTACTATATAATTTCAATGTCTATTACAATACTATATAATTTTAATTGATTTTTACGATTTTAAGTAATATTTTTTTCCTCTGATTTAAAATGTAATAATATAGTGAACTTTATTTTTGATACATTTTTTTTTTAGGACTTCGCGTTTTTATCAAATTCATTTTATCAAAATTATTGATCTCTATTTATAAATTTATGCACCTATATTAAGGTTTAAATTATGATAAAGTACAAGTATTAAAAATTAATATTTCATCTTAGTATCACCTTGGAATGTGTAATATAATCATTGTACTATATTGTAATATACTTTACACCATATTTATAGTTAACCAATGTAAGGTTTATGCACGACTATAGAATACCAAATAATATATACATTAAAGGCATATATACATTAAAGGCACAATTACACGTGTACCTAGGTAAATTATGAATTATAAAAAAAACCCGTTAACAATACATCACGTAACGAGGGATATGTCATTATTTCGTTTCTTTATTCCCATATTATAAATGTTTATGTATATCATTACAGCGTTCGACAGTCATCAAACCGCTGCGGATATATTTTTGAACGTTGTTGATTAATTATTACATTGACATTTATGTTTTACTAACAAATACTTCAATCCCATTATTTCTATGACACATAGATAATAATACGACCATGCGGATCCAATACCAATGACAAATTAAAATATTTAATCACATTTTTAAATTTTGAATTAAGTTCTCAGTTACATCTTGAATATAAATCAAAAATTTCTCATTTTGTACTAAAAAAAACATGAAACAATACTTTAAAATTTACAACGTATATATACAAAACTTCCGTAACGAATAATTTTGATCAATAATCTCCTTAATATCTCCTCATACCATAATCTCACTAAAAGTGAAGTCATTATTTTTCCCTTGATAAAATACGCAAATGTATCTTTAATATAAGTTAACAATTAAAAAACCATCCAATAGAACAACAAAAATGACTTAATAAAATATATATTACTTAGGGATACACTTTGACTAAAAACTAACTAATAAAATATATATCAATAGTAAAAAATTAACAAGAATATAACTCTTATCCTTCCTAATAAACCACACTCAAACCCTGAA
Source organism: Rhopalosiphum padi (assembly GCF_020882245.1). Lineage (NCBI taxonomy): Eukaryota > Metazoa > Arthropoda > Insecta > Hemiptera > Aphididae > Rhopalosiphum > Rhopalosiphum padi. The sequence goes on from NC_083598.1 coordinate 75,381,529, forward strand.
AATAAGTTGCTTTATACTGCTATATATATTATATAAGAATAATAAGATCGCTGCTTAATTACGCATGCCGTGGATTTCTGCTTTCCTAATGAAAATTACAAATTAGAAATTATTCATAACAAATACCTAAGAATAACACTCAAATCCCCAAGAGCTTCGTGAAACAAACAACTGCACTATGACATGGATAGCCCTACTATGGAAATTATAATCAACAGGAATACTTCAATAATATTCTAAACAAAACCTTAGTCTCCATTACAAAAACAATAACAAATAAACAAACCTAGACTGAAAACACGTCTATAATGAGACATTTTGTTAAAATATCAACCAAACAGATAATAAAGAAGATACTACTTATTTTGATTTGCGATTCACGTTTATTTGCATTATTTATTGTAAATGTATACAATTGTAAAAACATAAAGGTTGTAGAGTTTTTTCTACTTAGCTCATAATAATTAAAATATAACCACACGCATAAAATATACATTATTTTTATACACGGGTAAATTTATGCAAATCATATTATTGTTTTATACATTATATACTGCAATGTATAGAATATATAGCTAACAATTTTTTTCTTAAAAAATCACACGTTCACTAAGATAGTATTACTACTTTACTAGTAGGTATTTAGTGTCCGTCTAGAAAATCTAATGGCTTTCAAGTTATTTGCCATTATGAATGTGTAAGCTTTCGAAATATTTGTCAAGTCCGGCGGACCGGAATTTATCCGTTTCGCGTGTGTCTTAGACCTGAGAGGATTACATGTGGTGTGTATAAGGTGATGAAATGGATTTTCATTCAACTCAAAAAGCTAATGCTTTGTCGCTTTATGAATGGTCGAACTAAAGGACACACGTTTAGACGCTATAGGTATTAAAGCATTTTATTTCATACTTATATGATACATACGTTTAGAAAAATAAAATTCATATTATTTCGTGACTACGTTCAGTAATTTTCGTACAATTATGTTTTGATTAAATAAACGTTACTACATCAATTTCACTTGGGTCTTTCGGACGCGGCGGGTTGTAAACGTGAGTCATATCATTGAGATAAAATTTAAAATTTCGCCGTTATATCTGTACAAATCGAGTTAATGGGTTTTCAAATTAAATTTCAACAATCGGCTACCAATAATATTTTTATGTTGCCGACCGTCGTAGGGTTATTTACGCGTTCGCTGAAACTGTTTGGCGTCGGCTCGATAACGATCTATTTCTACTAATAAACAATGCTTTTTAATTGTGTTTACGTTCCACAAGTCACTATATATAAGCAGTATATTATGAAACGAGCTGTGTGAAAATCCACGAGCAACGTTTCACTTGTGTGTTAATGTAGTCGCTATTTGGACAGCAATTAATTAAACACATGCAAGTAGTGTATATTAGCGGAATATCGGTAACGGAATTAAACATGCGAGGCGATAAGGCTATAGGGAGAGAGAGCACCGAGAAAGAAAAACGAATCCGAATCGGTTACGTTGACGGCGTCGTTTTGTTTTGTGTGAATTTATCTTTAGTGTAAATCCGATACAGCCGGTGTTGTGGGTTTCATTAGCGCGGGCGTACGTTCGTCTCCCGTCTCCGGTGGCAATAAAACAACCTCGCTGAGAATATCCAGTAATAGAAAAAAATAAAGATTTTATTATTTTTCGCGCCCGTAAATATATTATCTCGCGCACTTTTTGAACGCTCAAGTTCAATCTAGCTAGCTTTGGGTCGTAAAAAAAAATTTGTTTTTTCTTTAAACGCTATAAACATATTTTAACGCATTGGCGAATGATGTCGGATTAGATTTGAATCGCTAAGCCCGTTTCTGCGCAGTTTCCTGTTTTAACCGAAGTACTCTTTAGGCACGATCGGATAAGCGAAATTCTACCATTATATTATTATTATTATTATTATTATACAGTAGTTATTAATTTAAACGTTTCGTTGTTGTTCTAAGTTTCTCAAACTGTTTGGAAATAGTTCCGAAATAAAACTTGGATACAGGTATGTATCTACTAAACGTTTGTGAACACAGTTTGATAATATTAAGCTAAACATTTGGGGATTGACTCAAAAATACTCATAAGTATTCAAAAATTAATAATTAAAGAAGTAATATTAGATAATAATACATGCAATGCGTTTACCTATACTTCAATCATTTTGAAACTAAATTAATGATACCATTTGAATTAAAATTTATTCACATTCTAAAATATAAATATTATACTACAGCTGTTTATCGATATTATATTAAAAGTACCGTTTAAATAATAACAATTTATTAACATATTATAATAAATATAATCACAAGGCGTTTTATTCTTTTTAAGCTTGGAAAATTATCCACATAACAGTAAAAACTAAATTAAATATTTATTTATTGACAACAACTTTTCAAATTTTATTTTTATTAAGTTACCCAGCGAAATGAAAGTTTTTACATTATATGAATAGTTATTATTATTATTATATATTTTTTCGAGGTAATAATCAAAGGCTATGAATTAAATAACAAAGAATAAAGAAAAACTTAAACACTTAAATGAAACATTTTTAAACAAGTTTAACATTTTGTTGTTCTCATTTGGAATTTTAATAGTTAATTGTAATATATTAAATATCTGATACTTAATTATTTTCTCACATCAGACATGGAATGCGTATCAATTATAAGTAATTTATACGTTTTCGTATCGTCCAATCTATGTTTAATTATTGATCTAATTTATGGTTCAAATATAGAGTGCATTAATAAATAGAAAGTTATTTGTTTGTTTTTAAATGTATTCAGTTTAAACCCGTAGTTACGTATCAAACCTAATTACAAATGACTTCATACATCACGTTTATATTCAAATGATCTATAGTAAATCATATTATTTAAATTACAATAGCTTAATAGTGATAACTTAAAAAAAAGGATGTGCGACTAACTTTTTTTCAATTTCATATTCTGTTAATGTTCTATCTATAAATTTTGGTTATCGTTTGCAGATCCTCCTCGCATATGAAAGGTTGAAAAGATAAAATTCATATAAATATATAATATTAGATGTAGAAAATCTATGTTAAAATAAAGCTTTATTTTTATCTACATACAGTGCAGCTTAAGTAAAACTTATATTTATATAATAAACATATCCATATGACTTGGGTTTTTGAAGTGAAACGAATGTATCGTTGTATCGTTTATCTATTTGTATATTATTATACAAAATAAGTATAAAAGATAGAATACGTCGTTATTGAATAAGAAAAGCAATATGTTTGTTATGTTTTTGCAAAACATATTATGAAGCAACAAATTTATGTAAAATATAAACGACTATACATTTTATAAAATTCTCTAACCTTATATTAAATAAACAGATTTTAATAACTATATATTTAAAAGTGGTATATCTTACGTATATTTATTCCTTCATATTAGTGTTTATAAAGAGATAAGAATTATTTGATTTAAATCGTATGTACGTGTAGAGTAGGTTTTATGAGTGTAATTGTTCATAGCAAAATTAATTTATATTATCGTAGCGTATAATAATACACGATAAACATATAATCTAAATTGCATGTTCATTTACACTGTCGATGGAGAACTTACGGGTGGAAAATAATTGTTACAGTGAAATTTAAAATAAAAATAAAATTGTTGTTACGGTACAAAAGGAGAATTCGGAATTTATAATAGTCAGTGAAATATGTAATTTGGTTCCGGTGTACTTTGTTGTCAGACATACACACACACACACACACACACAAAATGTAGATATACAGTATATAATATAAATATAGATGGTATCTGCATGCAGTCGTGTACTTGCACCGTCTATAACACAAAGGGGGAACGGTAGACGTAGTTTATGACAGTACAAAATTATATTAATATTGTAACCTGTCTTTGAGCAGACCATTTCATATCGGTAATATTATAACCGCAAAAGGGTCGTACGGTGTCCAGAGACCTTCATAGAAACACGCATCTACTGCAGTTATCGAAAACGACAAAACTGGACGGAAACCATTTATTTTAAGTTTTAACACGATAGTGATGAGTCAAAATATTTTACTTTTATTCGAATTTACAATAATTAAAATAATTGGAAATTATGTTGATATTTTTTTTTAACATATTTCATTTATTATAGTTTAAGCGGTATGTAATAAAAATTAATATTTAACAAGTACAGAGGTACCATATATGCCAGTGAACTACACAGCAGTTTTTATTTTTAAAATTCGTCTTTGTTTTAAATTCTGAAAAAGCACAATGCGTGAAGATTATTTATCGGATTTAACTTACCGAAATGTTATTTATGAACCAATGAAGACTGGATGCTGGATAAGACTTGGCTGAAGAACAGTTCAAATTGATCGTGTCACCAAACTGGTAAACTGACTTATCACCAGTAATGTACGGTCCGTCTTTAGGCAAGTCTGAAAATAAAATGAAATAAATGAAAATAAAATGTGAGTATAGTCTATTATAACAGTTAAACATTAAACAAATTATTTTAAATTATATATCATCTAATTTAATTTTTCCTTTTCTTATAGAAACTAATCGACTTAACATAATCCTTAATATACTATCAGCTTAGTTAACCGTTACATAACATCAAATATTATTCCGTGACATAATATTCACAGTAATTTTAAGACGTTCCATAATGGAATTAAACATTATAAGCTAATAAATCATTTTTATTCATTTATTTAATTTTATATTTCAGTTTTTTTTTTTTTTTTGTGAACTGAGCATCATTTAGCTATTAATTTAGGTGATTTAAAATCACTTGATTGAAAAAAATCCAAACTACCTATACCTATACCTATACCTTTCACACTTTGAACGTTTTAAAATATTATTCTATACGAGAATACACCTATATTATCTATGCGAAACGCCGTCTACCAGCTAATACCTATATTAGAAAAAGAAAATATCCGAGATAACCTTTATATCAAAAACTTGTTTTAATATTACTTCGTTAACCTGTTGTAGTATTACATTTTTATGTTTATAAAAATCACCTATTATAGTAGAACAATTTTGATCGTAATTGGCGAAGCATTAAAATATGTTCGTTAATATTTAAAATCTTAGTGAATTATGGAATATTTCAATAACTACCTATATTACAGCTTATACGATGGAAACAATAGCAAATTGATATTTATGCGATTGATGCTTATAATACAGAGATTGAAATTTTAAATTTACCAAAAAATAATAATAATGGTATTGAACCAATAGAGTTATTTTAAACTATAAAGTACTTATTGTCTTTGTTCTAAATATTTCACATTATATAGGAATTAATTTGCTTTATTATTGTTTTTTTTTTTTTTTACTAAAATACAAATACATAAACTTTATTATTTATAGCTTTATAATATGATTAAACACGGATTAGTTTAATATCAACCTATACAAATTTCTATTTTATTAAATTTTCAGAGTGAAATATAATAATAATTATTTTTATTAAATACAGTTGAATTAAATTTGTTCATATGAAAGCACATTTCAATATTATTGACTGAAGCGTAAAATAAATAAAATATTATATTATTTCATACCGTAGTTTTTTATAATTATAATTACACGGACTATAATTAAAATGTGTTTACTCCTTATTATTAATAGTTTTAATACAGAACTTTTTGTGATAAAACAGCCATAGTTGTAGTTATTATTATTATAATTGTTTATAGTATAAAAATTCAAAAATATTATATAATTATAAACAAATACAATATAAAATATATTGTGTTCACAACTAATTTAAAATGTTTAAATATATTTACAAAATCATATCCTAAAACAAGCAATTGATTTTTAAAACTTTTAAGTATACTTGAAAACTATATTTTCAAATTGTTTATATTTTTTTATAACATGGTTTAATTTTTCTACTTCATAAATATTAATAGATTTATATAACCTTCTTACACTTTAAAAATACCATACTTCCCATATTTTTCAAGATCAGATGACTCATTAACATGAAAATATTATCCTAAATAGTACACAATGTTAAATGACTAAAAAATAATTGTTAGAAATTTTATTTTGATACATTGACAATTTCAAAATATTATCTTTTAAATCAGCGGTTCTCAAACTGTGGTAGGCGAAAGACTACATGGTGGTATGCAGAAGGCCATTTTTGGATAAAAAACCCATTCAATTATTTAATTTATATCTTATTTAAAAAAATTAATAAATAAAAAATAATTATACTGTAGTTGTAGTTTTTTACCGCCTTATCATTTAAAAAAAATGTATTTAACTGTATAAATTGGATTTTGGATAGTTCTATTTTTAGTCATTAATGGTACGCAACTGATTGATAATATACCTAAATGTTACGTAAAAAAAAAGTTTGAGAACCACTGTTTTAAATAATTTACAGTTGACGATTCCTCTTAAGTAGTCTTCCTTGATTTTAATTGAAAAAAAAAAACAAAAGTTTGCAGCTATACAGGACACTACTTCCGTAGTAAAAAGATTCACAAGATTTGAAAATATAGAATTTTAATATTATTTAAAAATTTCAAAAATTAGATTTTTAATAATTTCGTTATTAAAAGAGTGTGTATGTTCGATGAACAATTCTGTATGTAAAAAGTATACATTTATACAGTTAATATTATTTTGACTAACATAGTTTTATATAAATATTAAAATATTTTTTTTTGGAATTCATATTTTATAAGAGATTATTAAAAAAAAAAAAAATCTACAGATTATAGTTTTTGTCATTAATTAACAGTAAGTAAAGTTATTAACATAATCAGTTTTCTTTTGACATATTAACAACTGTAGGTGGTTTTACTCTGCGATGTATATCATTCGAGGACTATTTAAAATCTGCAGTATTAAAAAAATCACAAATTATATTATTCACGTATTTTTTAAAACACTTTATAGAAGATCCCTTTTACGTTTTAATTGAAATTTACGCATTTTTATCTATTATTATTATTTTTTGTAATATATATATCATATAAGATAATATAGACATACTATGTACATATCTAAATGACTATTAACTTTTAGTATTTTTGAGTAATTCAATTTTGTGTGCTAAGAATAATATTCGATAAATTAATAATAAGTTTAGAAAATAGAGTTAGTTCACGATAAATTAAATATAATAATATAAATCAATACTTAAAATAAAAATTGTATATCTTGTGATAGCTGACTTAATAAGTATAATAAATACTGAGTGATTTAAATACAATGTATAGATGTTTCATACTTTTATAAAACCATTTTTAAGGAATATGGTGTTTTGTATGCACATTTGAATTACTTGGATACTACTTGTTTGAATTAAATTTTCATATAGATACAGATAGATACACAACATCATCAAAAAAATCATTTGTTTCTAAATTTACAAATTTACAGTAAAAAAGGTTGATTTTGATTTGAAAAAAAAAGAAGTTTGTACCGCCATAGGACACTTTTTAAATAGTGTCAAAATTCGAAAAAATTGAATTTATTTAAAAACCGTTAGAATATCTTGTACTTATTTAAATATTTCAATAATCAAAATTCTTTAAATTTATTATTTACGACGAAAAAAATGGGGTTGACCACGCTTTGCGAATCATTCTACATATATCATACCTGTGATATGCATATTGTAATAAAATACGGCACCAGTAGGTATACCGTAACTGCAACTGTTGTGCGACGTCAAAACAAATAACGAATCGTTTTCAATTTACTTTATTAGGTAAAACCCTATTTTTTATTTACACGTTGTTTGTCTGCAAGATTTCCCCGGTGAGAGGATTTTTATCCATTGCATGTCATGTAGTGGGGCATCGTGAGTGGTTTCCAGTCATAATCCTAAGTCCTGACTCGTTACCTACGTAACACAGCTCAGGTAGGCACACAACACTGTGCCTAATCGCATGTGGGTTCACACAGTATATTCAATTAGTGACGATGTATCATACAATATAATAATAATATATGAATATCATACAGCTTAGTAGTTCATCGACTAGTTTCGCAGAAAAATTCATATTATTATACTCGTGGCAGTGTACTATAATTGTATAAATAAATTATAACATTATATATATATATATATATCATGTATATTTTATAATTTAAAGTTTATGCCTATGCCAAGTGAAACCTAAGCTTAGTCAGAAATTCTGCACCATTCTAAGTTCTACAATTAAAATCACTGGCTGTACGATACTAGTTGCGTCTGAAAAATAATTACAAAAAAGGTTTATTCCGAATCGCAGCCCAGGGTTTTATGCATAACGAGTATATCACAAAGTCTTAGTCCTATTTAAATTTGCCATATCTATCGCAACTATATAATATAATAGTTGCTCTCTGTTCGAGAACAATACAAATAATTATAGCATACTAGTTTTTTTTATTTCAAGATAATTTTTTTTTGTCCTGACTGGTGAATAACTTGTTGACTGTGTTTAATATAACAGTATAATATGTAGATACCTAAATATCAAATACACTTAAGTCGCCCCTTTACTGCGGACTACTACATAGGACATAATCGTAATCTAGGGGCAAGGGAATCTGACATTTTATATTAAGGTTAAAGTTATTGCTCCCTCCTGATTTTCAGCTTTAATTTAAATTAAATTACAACACTTTTTTTTATTCTTGAATTTTCTTTTTTGTGTGCGTTTTGTGTAATTACTAGGATGTCGCCGCTAGTTATCACAGAACCACGGCGTATCTTTTTCCACACAGTTTTTCTTATTTCAGTTAGTTATTCAAATATTTTATCGAAACTGGGAAATTAAATTTATTTAGTTTAGTTAATTAACATTTATAACTTCGTTGAGCTATAAGTTATAACTTATAACATGGTCATACAATAACATATATCATTAAAAAAGATAAAAGTGTACATGAAAAAAAAAATGTATACGTAGTTTATTTAAAATATTTTATTTATATGGTTTTTCTAATTATAACTCAGTTTATGAATTAATATATAAATTATTTATTAGCAATTTTGCAATTCTCAATAATTAAACTAAAATAACTACTAATAACCATTTTATATTAATTAATTACACAATTCATTTTTATTACACGCGGCGATAACTTAGAAAATTAAAAGTTTGAGTTTACTAAATTATTAATTCAATAACTATCTATTAATTAATTATTTTTTTTAAATCAAAGTCTACACCATGAATAAATAAAAATATTAATTAGCTCGTAATTTTTGTAAGTATAGATTTTTATAAATATGTTTTAATTAAAGATTTATGTTGGATTAATTGTTTACTCGAATTAACTTTTAACTAATTAATATATATCTTTGTGTCTAGATAGTGGATACACTTAAAGTTATACATAGTGATAATATTCGTGTATAATAATAATATCACTAACTTGATATATTTTTACAAATTTTACAATTCTGCATAACTTTGAAAACCACTTTTTTAGAATTTACGTGCATAGATTTATGTGACTTAGTGTGAATCGTGCAACTACTATAATACTTCTTTCGATTTTTTTTTTTTATTTCTTTGTTTACAGTATGAATTTAAAATCGAATTATCCCTTTCACGGTTACTGATTTTGATGTTAAATTTCATCTTAATTTATTTTCGTGTACTAAAAATAAAGTACTCAATATAATATTATGATGATGTTTGGTTATTCGAAAAAATAATAATAATTTAAATAAAATATGATTATAGATATTTATTTGGCACGTCAGCAGTAGCAGTGCAGTGTAAGACAAATACGTAATTTTCTATTGCTCCTCGTTATAAGAAACAGATGTAACCAATGTGTAGGTAGTAAGTATCATAAAAATATTCAACCAACAAATTTCAATTGGTTTGATATATAATAATAATAATAATGATTTATAACAAAAAAAATAATATACTGCAGGTGGATAGATTTTTTTATATGCTTTCCTATGGGAAAATAAATAAAATAAGTAAACTTCAAATTTAAACTCGCATTATCTAGAGTGAAATAATGTAATGAAAACAACATACGAGTATTTTACATAAAAATACTGCATTCGTTCATTAAAATAATTTGTATTCTCTTGAATTATAAATTTTGAACTTAAAATACTTAAAATAATTTAAAATAAGCAAAATTACCAAGGTATCAACAATGTTTTAGTCCACTTTAATTTTAAAAAAATGTAATAAAAAAGGTTAATATTTTATATTTATATTCATAAATTTAGGAAATTAGAATACTTCAAATATAATATCATACAATTATAAATATAAGCTATTATTAAATCATAAATAAGTAGCTGAAAACATATTTTTTAGTGTATATAAAAATGTTTTTTTTTTTTTATAAATTATCTACTTTTATGTATACGATATTATAGTATATTATACATACAAAATATTATCTGAAAATTATAGATAAATAGACTAATGAATCTTTTTTTATAGCGAAACACAAGTACGGAAGTATATACAGTACAAGTAGTTACATAAATATATTGTTATAATTTCAAAAATATTTATAAATAATATTTTTAAATAAATATTATAACACATTAGCACTTGATAAACTGACATTAATATGAAACTTCTTTATATTATGTCAATTTATCAAATGTAATCACCATTAAAAGTTTCGTACTAAACACAAGTATTAATTAATATCGCATTCAACTTTATCAATAATATTGCGATATGTTTTCCGAATTAATCTCATCAAAATGCTATTAAGTCGAATGGAATATTTTACAGCTAGTATATAATAATTAATAAATTATTTAAATTGCTTTAATATGACAACAAAAATCTTGATATTATCCCCATATTTTAATCGACTAATAACGATCGAAAACTGTAATACTATAATATTAAGAGCAGTTTCCAAATATATAATAATAATATTACATAGGACAAACAGACGGTTGAGTTCGACCTAGTTTGGTGTGTAGAAAAAAAAAATTAGGTTTGTAGACAAAGAGTCAAACGTTATTGAAAACTATAATATACTACAATATATATATGTGTGTGTGTGTGTGTGTGTGTGTGTGTGTGTGTGTGTGTGGGTATTGTAGGTATATATAGTTTCGACTACAAAGGATAAAAGTGATAACACTAACTTTGAAAACCAGCTTCTATGTGGAGAATTATTTATTTATAATATTAGGTTCTTCGGAATAAATGACTGAATGCATAGGTACCTCACGTAAAATGATATCGCTGTTGTTTTATACACAACATATTATTATAATATGCAATATGTATATACGCATCAAAGTCAAAGCAAATACTAAGCGGCACCAGCTATATAAATAGTCCGTATAGGTACCTATATATAAATCCTATTGTTTGCAGATTGTCTAATGTTCAAAGCATAATATGATAGAAGTTATTGCAATATTATTTTAAGTCGCAGTAGATACAATATACAATATAATTTCATAATAGGTGTTTACATTTTTGAATTTATATATTACCTGCATGTGTATTTATCAGCTTTGTATTTAAACTAAAGTGATGTCGAATGCGATAGAAATATTATTATAATCTACACGTTATTTTTATTATTTTATCAAACAGTAATAGGTTTTTTTTTTACTAAATTAAGTTATTTAATACGATTTTATGGAGATTTTTAAATTTTTTCGAAAGCTTTTTGTCAACCTGTTCTATATTTAAATATTTCTCTCCTATATATTGTGAATATCGCGTCAGTTTTTGGATTATACCACGGTCGAATCGCTTTTAAAACGTGTTTTTTTCTGTTCGTCACAAAATTAATACTTCAATCTACAATGATATTACACGGATGAATTAATGAAGAATCGTTCTATTCCACCGGTGTTTGTACACGACATGGCGTGGGCGAATCGTTACATCGTTCCGGCAACGTGTTTTTTCACGTATAAAAATGACGCGGGCGCCCCGAACAAATTACAAAATTGAAATTGACCCCGCTATAATACCGTACAATATACTATACCCGGAACACTTAACTTGTACCTATTGCACATACACAGTACGTATTGCCCACTGTTACTCATTTATTATCTACTCTTGGATACGGGTAAGTACGGCGCAATCGGCCGGGTACGATTATTTTGAATTATTAACGTTCTGATCACCGTTGCACGTGTTGTATATTGCATCCTTTACGTGTGATTCCTAATCCGGTATAAAAGATGGCCACGCGTGCAAGAATAGTGAATAGGAAATGAAGGGAGATAGACGCAAACGGGGATATTTATGTGAGTGAAAATAAAAGAAATATGGACGGAATAAAGGTGTATCGGTAGGTATATCTTCCTGAGAAAAGCGATACTCTTGAACGAGGTCATTTGCGTATCAAAAAAGAATCGCGACTTATTGATTTTCCAATAGTATATAGGTAGATAGGTAGGTATAGATACCTACACGCGTATCCTTTTGACACCGGCAAATAATATTTCATCCAAAGCTCACCAAAAGTCTCTCGGCGATTATTATTATTTATTATATTTATTATAGTTATTATTATTATTATTAAAATATATATGTTTCGTTTATACCAATATATTTGTGCAGACATCAAAAGATTCTCCTCTTCGACGGTTATAATATAATTATAATATAAAACATCGTTATACTTGGCGTGGGTAACACAATAAACACCTTATATTGTGTCGTTGTACCGTTGTATAACACTCATTATTATTTCGAAGAAACGGAAAATTAAAGAGAACATTAAAAATATAAATGTTAACATTAATGGAATTACTGACTGTTACTTGTTAGTGCCGTTGAATTTTACTAGTGAGCGCAATCGGAAAAATGCAAGTCCCTGTGCTTACAAACTATGTACAATATTTAGACCATCTAAGCGAAGTACTACCGACAGAAAAAAATGTTTATTTTACTCTTTAAATGCTGACACTGAAAATATAACAATGCGTCAAATGCTCCCAGCGTGACTGCAGCAGACACACTTGAACTTACAGTATATACACAATACGAATGAAAAGAATAACGTATTTAAATACTATAATATGATATTATATATTACTACAGACATTTCACATATTGCGCGAAAATTGTTTGATCGTGCGGCCAGTCTCAATGCATGTAGGACAATAATTGTAGGTACCTAAACATTGTTTTTAAATTATAGCCACTTGACAACAGCTTTTTAAGTGAATTATCTTGCATCGGTAATGAATTAATATACAGCAATATATTTTAACTTTACAGAGTGCAGACTACCTCTTGGTTTGTCCTCGAACGTATCCGCTTGTCTACCGTAGACATATTATTAAACATGTTGGTCCTATAGTAACCATATATATTTGATTACTCGTCAAAAGTTAGCAATACAAATTTTAAAAAACGTACGTATAGGTACTACATACATTTTGAAAAAAAAAAACAAATTAAAAAAAAAATGTGTGATGATTGGACATAGAGGTAAAATTCTCCATTACTTTTCAATATAGTTTTTTTTATTCTCGTATAGACCACGATGGTACCATTGGTACATAGATTGAAAACCATTGGTCTAAAATCATATTTTAAAACTACTAAAAACAAAAAAAAATTATCTTATACGGTGAAACACCTGGTAGATAAATGTATAATAAATTTACTGTCTGATAAACAATAATTATAATATATGTAAATTATTAATGATTTAAAATGGTTATATTTTATAATATTCTATTTTGAAATAGAGAGTTATAAATTCTTAATTGAATTATTTGTATTCCGTATTTCTGAATAAAAGAAACATCTCATATTATATAATACGTAATACGCATTATATCGTTTTATGGCAACAAATAATGTCGTTAAATCGTATTAATCCAAAAACTGTTACTTCGCTGTTTATGATCATAAAAAAAAAACATCTCACACAAGCCCAGCTATAGTGGGGAAAACTCACAACAGCGCTAAAACAATACTTTATAAACTTTGATGGGACATAATATTATATCATACAATAATATATACGCATATATTCTTAGAGCGTATTAAAACGTTAAAAAAAATATTCAATTATTTAATGCGAACCGTTATCAAGAATTCAATTACCATTTTATTATTATCAATTATTCATTGATTATAAATTTATAACAATCATATTTTTAAAGTGATTTTTATTTTTATGAATGATTTAATATTTCTTGTTGCTTAATTTATAAACATTGTTCTAAGATAATCTTAGTAATTTTGTTATTCTCCGTTTGTCTGAAAAAGATTTCATTTTTGAGTAAGTCTTTCAAATAATAAACTTAAATTAAATAAATCCATTATAATATTATAACTTATTATTACAGAAATATCTATGCGGATTAAATATCAATAATTATTAAACCAACGAAATGGATTATTATTTTCGGATGAGTATACATTCGACAGGAGTGGTTCTCTACAAATCTCAAGGATTCGGGGTTGGTGAAGTGAAAACATTTTGCACATCACACTTTTTATTCCATAGTACATGAGAAGTTATTTTACAGCACGTAGAATTGTTGTTGTTGCACCAATAACAATATATCTCTTATATTTGTATGACAAGTGGTGAGAAACGAAACCAGTTGTGTTATATATTATAATGGTGTGTCCGTGTGCTGACCAAAATTTGTCGTCTCGCGATGTATTTAATAATATAACGTGATCGTGTGTTATTGCATCTGACCATTGATAGACACATTCCCAGTAGCGCGAGTTACACAAGGTCGGGTGGCGAAACGTAAAACGTTCCCTAATAAATATATTTTCTTTGATTTTCCAGTATTCACTTATGGTTTGAATCGACTTGTCAGCATAGTGAATATATAGTGATTAAACCGTAACCCCATTTCTTATATTATATACGTATATATCGTGTGTATCTTGCCGGTATTATTTTTTAAAAGATAAATCGCTATGTCACAAGTCAAATGAACATCGTAATGAAAAGTGAAAATTTTTGTGGAGTAGTCATCGTTATTCTTTCCGATGGTATGTGAATACTATCGTATTCGTAGCGACGTTTTTTTTCACTTGAAATCATATCGAATAAAACTACTGTACAATTCCGAACACGTCATCAGCTAGAGATATAATTTAAACAACAACTACTTGACAAGACGTAAAAATAATATTAAAACATTAAATGTTCTCTTACCGTCCATATAGCGTTGCAGGCTTATCATTATATCATTATTATGATTCATTTTAAAACGAATAGAGTAGACCATTAATTACACAAAATACCTATTATGTTGTTATGTTTATAATTAAAATATCTATCTAATCATGATAATTTAAATGTTCTTTTTGCGTTGATTAATTTTATTTCTGTCGAAATTAGTAGACATGATCTTTTATCGAAATACTTATACCTTTTTCATATAACTAATGGCATAGTCATATGCGTCGTGTAAGTCAATTCAGCGATTTGTACGTATAGTGTGAACTAATTTTTGATTCTGAAAAAAACGGCCAGCAACATAAAATGGGTTAAATTATTTTTACTCAGCTAACCTTTGCAGTCGGGTGTTTATTTATTTATTTTGAAACTCTACGGGGTGGCTCATATATAATAAACTGTTGGTATATAATTCGTACTAGCCATTAAGGTAGTACGTTCATAATATGCTATGTAACAAATTTAATGAAATCAGTAAGTAAAAACTGTGCGTAACGGTGCGTTGTCTACACTATAATATAATGTCTAAATTAACACTATATCATATATAGCTGGGTACCTACAGCTTTCATCATGAGTTATGTCACGCTGTGGTCTGTTTTATATTAAATAGTAACTATTTATATTGGATTGACTGTTTAACCATTATTTGTCAAGATGAATAATAAAAAATAATATAATTATATCCCATAAAACCGTAATATATATTTTTATATTACATTATAATTTTTAAAATAAAAACAAAATGTATTACGGTACGAGTTTTAATTAGAAAAACAAATAAGAGTAGTATAACATCTTCTTTGCGTGTATTTATTTAAAATGATGTAATAAAATTATTTTAAGATAATTCTTATGTTCGTTAAATTATTTAGAAATTTCAGATTTTCATTATATATAGTCTCAACATTATACATACAATTATTATCTTGTATTACTGACTGCCACCCACGTTGTATACAAAACGCCAATCTTCATATTATATAATGATTTATTCGAATTCAAATGTTTAAAGTCAGTCAATTATACGTATCAACCACCATAATTAAATACTTAAAAACAAGTTTGAAATAAATATATTTTTATTTTTAAGACTATCAACTGTATTAATAATAAACTATAAACTAATAACAATTTTAACCATGCGATATATTATTAATTATTTTATCGAAATAAAAGTGTTTTAAAACAACCCTTCAGAATTTCGTAGTTATTTTCACCTATACTCGTACTGCGAATTATAACTTAAACGTTTACATTTAAAAATTATAGATAATGTTCAAGAAATAGCAAACCTACAGTTGTTAATTAATTTCAATTTGTTTATTTTGCTTTCGTTTGAAATACATGTAAAACATGAAGTGTCTGATAAAAAAAAATATTATATGACTTTATTTATATAAAAAGAAAAATGAAGAACAACGGTCGAAAAACTGGAAGCATTACATTAAAAACAGTACAGTACAGTTACAGTACAGTTGGTTTGCAGAGTAAACTTTTTACATAAAATATGTTGTAAAATTTAAAAACTGGAGAAACTAGTTGTTATATATAGTTATATATATATATATATAGGTATGTACAAGTGAAAGTAACCGTTAAAGTATTGAAACTTCAGTCCGTTTAATAGGTGCAATTTTAAGTGTTTTCTCCAAGAAAAAAATACTGTGCATAATATTTTTCTCTTGTCTTTCATTCATATAATTTTTTTATGCACTCTTTTGTCCTAACGATCCGACATCAGTCTTTGTCAAATATATTAAGTGCCTACGATTCATAACTGGGACATTTTTATTTGAACCCCCCCCCCCTTACCCCACCCAAAAAAGGTCTTCTTCTGCTCATTTTCTTCTTATTATATTTTTTATTTTTTTTTATTATGATGATTATTCATAATCTTATTATTATTTACTGCAGAGGTGAAGGCAATTAATAACCGTCAGCGGCTGATGTCTTCAAGCACAAACATCCCTAAAATACGTAGGTATATCTTCATTTCGTGAACATTTGAGAGAGAAAATACCAAACCGTGCGATAAATAAAGTAAAAATATTATAACAAAACCTATATACAACTATATATAAAAATATATATATTGTTATTATTATCCATCTGTATAATCTGTTATATAAAATATATATTTATTCCAATTTCCGTTCTATTTAAAAGAGTAAATATGGTACGTAATAATATAAGCCTTTATACGTATCTCGAGGCACCCGGTTTATGCACGTGTACGATGTATACGATATTATAACGCGTATACAGAGTGATTCACCGTGCATGATCATTGATCAGCTACTTTTTTTTTTATTATTGTAGTTATTCATAATCTGATTTTTCAACCTTTTAAGTATTTTTAAAGAAGAAATTTATTCAGATTTTTTGTATTACTCTGTCCTGTAGAAATGCGAGCTTCTGTTTTTCAAATGATAACACCAATTTTATTATTATAAATTGTTTAGCAGATAAGTTTTTTGAAAATGTTGATGCATCAAAATAAAAATTTTTAAGAGTCGATTTTGAGTTCTTAACTTTGTGTACTGAGAGTAATAAGTCTATGATAATGGGTTCTGAAGGGTATATATGATATGTATTCATTTTAATATTGTATCCATTATATATTATTATTATACATAATTTGTTAAAATAGTCCAAGTTATAACAAATATTAGATTCAATGTTACATAAATCTTATTTATTTGTAAAATCATTTTTAAGCAATATTATACATGATATAAACATTTTTAATAACCAGTAGTATACCAACGGCAACGGGTGGACGGAGGTTAGTGGTTTAACCCTTTCCCATAATAAAAACATATCAGGAAGTTTAGATTATTGCGGAAATATGTAAGATGAATGAGTGAAAATCTTAAAAATTTTCATTCAGCTCTATAAATGTATGTAATGAAAAATGTTTACTTATTGTATAAAAACTTCTTATTCTTGTTAAATAACTAGTGAAAATGGTTACTCCGTTACAGACATTTTTTGACCATTCGACGTCTTAAAACTTATCTGAAAAATAGAGCAGGATAATCTCGTTTAAACGGATTAGCAATACTAAATATTCGTTGATGTATTGAAATCTCAACAAATGCTTAACTTGATCAGTTATCAAAAGCATCAACCCCCATCGATAAACTCTACGTACGCCACTGTTAATAACTGAAAATTGACCCGTTCAAATGTTGAATTAGGTATATACAATTGTTTTTAAAATAACAATTTAGAGTTCTCGTTTAAAAGTAAAAAATAGCTCAAGAATTTGAAATATGATCTTAAAGTAATTTTTTTTTTTAATTCAAAAAATCATAATTGAAATAAATTCGTTGTTAAATAAAAAAAAATATGAATATGTAATGTGTATACTTGGTGAATCACTCTGTAAAATACACGTACCGTCGTTGTGACAAACATTTCAAATGTAGTTAGGTACCTACCCATAACTATGAAGAAAATAATTCGCGAGCCTGTCGTACACAAAACGAAAGCATAACACTCTGTCAGAACGCGATCGACAGGACGTGTCAATCACACGCACAGTTATTTATGAATAACTTTGTATATTATACAATAATAATATTATAAACATGCCCCGGTCGCCGTGGTTGTGCAGTGTGCATTATTTAGTTATTCGCATTACTGGTGTCAAGAACACGAAGCCCTAGGTACATATTATAATATTATTATTAATAAATCGAAGTGCAAAACATCGATCGTCTTGACCCGTCATTAAATATTATAGCCCACGAATTTCATACCTTGTGCTGATGGTTGGGTAGTGTGATGGTAGTATGGGGTTGATGAGAGGTAAGGTGCCGCAAGGTGGTTGTGACGTTTTTTTTTTTTCGTTTTCGTCAACTATCATAAATTATTATTTCGATAGGATTTCGTTATTCATTTTATTTGTATTAATTTTTAATGAGTGAAATATGGTTTTTATTATTTATCTATATATAGTAGGTAGGAGGTACTTCCTATATTATGCACGCTTTACGAACGTCCTAATAAACACGTGTACGATATTATAGTATAGTATAATCATATTGCGAATTACTAATCGTCATATTACATAAGATCTACCAGGACCTGAGAATACCTATATACCTATATATATATATAATATAAAAACGCATTATATAATGCTACATCAAATAATGATATTTGTTGTTATCAACAAACGTTATTTGATGTTATGCTTATTGATAAATTATTCAAGTTAATTATGTTCTTATTATATGGGTTATTCGCTAACCATGTTCATCACCGTTTTTTTTCCTTTCATAACGAATTTATTCAAATTCTGATTTTGCGGCTTCTGATACAGTAATAAATATACAATATCTAATAATACATTAGTTTTACATAGTTTTATTTAAATAATTTGTATGTATTGTTGACCAGAGTAATTATATTATACATATTGATACAGAAACTACTCATTTAAATTTTAAATGATGATTTAGTTACATTAATATTTAAAAAAAAAAAAAAATCAACTGTTCTATAGTGTACAGAAAAAAAGTTAGTACCAATTTGAAAAGGAATAAATTAGTATTAGAACACTCATTAAATGTGATAAAAGTATAAATAATTTGAAATAATATTATAATAAAAAATTTCGAAAATCATAATTTTAATAAATTCATAAAAAAAATAAGGAGCGTGCTTAGTGAATCACTCTGTACATAATATATATCTTATCTATATATGTATATATTGTAAAAACTGTGAAAGGCGGGACAATAATAAAACTTAACTATTTATTAGGCATAAATAATATTATATAGTCTTCGTTAATGTTTACTTTGCGTGTGTCTGAAACACTGAAATCATATAATTTAATATTTATGTATATAGTGTCAAGTAAATATAAGTTTTAATATAATAATCGAAAATATTATTTAAAAATGCCTTAAATGAGTGATATAATTTATAATTAATAGATTTTTATCTGTAAAATCATTTGAAATAGCTACGTAACGCTGTAACGATAAGTAAATGGCACTTATTGAACTAAAAAATAAAAATTTTCTAAGTATAAATTAAAAAATACTAAAAAATAATTATCCAACAAATATAAATATTTTTTTTAAATTCAATGAGTACATTTTGAACAAAATTTTCGATTATTTAAAATCAAGAGATTTAGTACACCTATTTTACAATCTGTTGGATATATATTTCATATTTTATTTTTATTTATTACTTTTATTTGACTTCTTCGGAGTAAGTATATCAGTTTATTTTATACTTAGTTAACCGTCCAAGATAAAATACATTGATTGGTACTTTGTGTCTATGCTAGACACGTAAAAACAACCTTGTTTGCTTAGGCAGGTTATGTTATTGCAACAGTAGTTTTCATATGTAGGTATTAACTAATTTCTTGTTTCATTACCAAATGGTTGGTCTTAATCTATTTGCGTTGCTTACCGTTACAAAGATTTAATATTCGGATAATGTTTATTAGAATATTTTAAAATATGAATTATGAGATTTGTTTAAAAAGTATTAGTATGTTAATTAAATTTGAACATTTAATTCGAGTTATAAATAAATATAAATCTTAAGAAAATATTTTTATTTTCAAAAAATGTTATAAATTTAATAAGTTTAAATTATAATAATACAATACTCTGATATACAATATAATTTACCTATTCAAAATGTAATACTCACAATTTAGAATAGGTTTCGTATATTTTAATTTTGTGATTTTGGTTGCAACTTTTATAAGACGTACGAAATTTCTATATTGTTTACTCAGTTTACTAAAAATTAAAACGCGGTGTTAATGTAATTATAATATAACTACGGTGTAATATTTAATTTTAGATACATAAATTAGGGATGTTTTATAAAAACCACAAACTTATTATAGCCATGGTCGTTGATTGTGTTTCTCGTTTATAGTAACATTGTCTTTTACATCATATTATAATATATAAGGTTTATATTACTAAACGTAAAGCATTCAAACTATAAATTAATAAGTACACGTAATAACAACACTATGGATAAAAACACGTACATAAGACGCACAAATATATAAATGCATAAGTTTTAATAATTCAAATGTAAAAATAATAATGGATACTACTTACGAAAAACTCCCTCATAAACATTATTTACTACAATCGTAACTTTCTTCTATCTTATTCTTAAATTTGGTTTTGAACCTGTAGCGAGTTTTATTATACGAGTATACAGCGATAATATCATAATAATAATTACACAGCGCCTATAGGCACATATATACATATTTTATGCATGGTGGTTGGAAAACAACAAAACATGCTTTACACTACGATAATGGAAAAACTAAAATATTAAAAAAAAAAAACGTGTATAAAGAGTAATTAATATATTATTTTGACTATTGCGTTTTTTGTTCGAAAACGAAAAAAATAATCAATTTATCTTTATTACCTAACTTAATGGTTTTTCCTTCGTGATTTACGCTGCAGTCGATAATAGAAAAATACATATTGTTTTAATATTATTTTGTAGTGGAAATGTAACTGGTACTTACGTATTTTAATTTCTCGGACCTCACCAAAGTTCACATTAATTTTTAAGTTTAAATAGCAGTAGACCTCTGAATGAAGGGCAAAACACGGACATGGAATAATAATGACTACTACACGCATTGTAAATAACTAACGGCAGTAACCCTCACCATATATTATTATTATATTCTAAAGAGGTAGGCATTAAAAAAAAAAAAAAAAACATGACAATAAAAGCGTAGTAAGTACAAGCCCAAAACGCTCACGTTCACCTGCCCTAAATAGTGTCGGAGTGTTTGGGTCAATTCAGATGTTAACCATGTAAATTACTATAATATATAATACATATCATTTTAAATTTGGTAAATAACACCTCGTTTAGTCTAAAAATCAAAATGGCTATGTATTTACTCTGTAACTCGGTAACTGTACCTACCTAGACGGGAATGAACAAAATACTTAACTAATGATAAGTATTACAAATCACAATATTACATAGATACTAAATACTTGTCTATGTGAGTATCGCGATACTAAAATTGTAGGTATTTAGATACTTACTCTATTGCAAATACATTAAAGTAAAATACATTTTAATAGTTCAATTAATTGTGCTATAATATTATATTATCATTATATTTTATATTGTATCATATACACTATATATTTAAAATATGTAAAACAATATTGCATATTATTATAAAAATCTGGTTTAATTAATTAAGTAGCCAATCATTTAAACTAAAGATAATCATAATCAAAAGATGAATAATATTTTATTATTTAATTAAACAATTATAATTTAATAGGTGTATTATGTTATTATAATTTATTTATAATAATGGTAGTTAGTGGCGTTGGCAAAAACAAAATATATTATAAACCAGTAACCACTACCAGTGTTAAAAATAGTAAAAAGTGAATTTTTTACAGAATTAGTGTAACTGTGTTAATTGATTACCTTGGTTTTTATCTGTAACTACACAGTCAACCTTTATTAAATAGTTAAATTAAATAAATAGCACAATTTGTCTCGTTCTACCAGAGTAAAACCATTAAAATACGCGAGTTTATTTAATACGACTGTCACAGCAATATAGTGCATAGGTAGATACTATTTTTCCCGTACACTCCAATACAAATTGCGAATATTTCGTTTAAATGTACAGAAAAAATACGGGTTCCGGCTTTTCGATATCTTCCGTGTAAATGTTTAAGTATACATACGCGCGTTGTACCACTGTACCAGCGCGTATGAACAAATTCTTGTACCTACGTAATGCATACGCAATCGATATTATACGAGTGAATGGCATACCTATATAATATATATGAAAAAAAAATGTCGTCCACGAGATGGTATAATATGAGAAACGTGAAAAAAAAATAATAATTTTAATAAACAAAATGTAATATAATCCAACGATATTACCTACGAATGTTCGATATATTTCTCTCGTTGATATTGCGAAAATGAAAAACTGACGATTCGACTGCCAGTTTGGAACGATTCCAGCTCGAGTGCAATCGGGAATACTAGCAACGTTCGCTCAGAACGATTTTACACATAAATTTAAAACGAGAGTGAAATAAAAAATAAAATAGATATGTGCACCTCTATCTCTATACACTTGCGCGTCGGGGAGAGCTCAACTATGGTTCGCGATTAGAAACCACAACATACCCTCTGTATGTTATTTGTATATTTTTGTGTTTAAATTTGAACTTATTTGATAGACAGCAAAGGTGTTTTACCCATACATTTGCTTAGTGGTTGTGTGTGGGGGGAAGAGCTCAATTGTAATTCTTCGCGATTGATAGTCATTTTAAACGCCACACAATGTTCTATATATTAGTAGTATAATGTCTACACTATATTAATAGTCTTGCAATTACTTGTACAGATGACAAACAATAATAATAACTTTACTACTTGAGTATTTTATACTTATATTTTTTGTAATAGGTATCTATTTGGTGTAATGATATTTTAAAATAATGATTTTACTAACGCATTGAACAAAACGGTTAATCGCTGTAATAATATAAAAATAAAACAAAAGTGTCTATACTACGAGTGTTTAAATTGTTTTCCTAATTTTTATCTTAAAATTAATGCAATCCATTTTCATTTTTGAGATACAAATAAGATTTAAGTTCATCAATTATTGCTGTCGAACGGCTCCACAAAGTTTATTCTAACTTCCATCAGACCGAATCAGTATAGATAGTCAATAAAACAATACCCCGCCTATCCACCGCATTAATTTTTATAACTATTTACTGCGGTAATATTATTATCTTTATATTTAAGTATTGCCGCGGTTGAGATATAACAAAAATATATAATATATAATATTGAACAGAAAATAAATAATGTTGACTAAAACACGAGTAATATAAAGAAAATCAGAAGATCCGACGGCCATCACTAATAATATTGATCATATTTAGTAATTAACTTGAAAATAGGTGTAATACTATTTGCACATTGACGGTCTATCGGATAAAATATAAATTAAAATCAAATATTTTATTCCAATCTATTGATTGTCGATATACATAAATACATAATGCATTACAAAAATATGTTTTGTTAGATTACAAATAGACAGGTCTTGAGCACATACGCGCATGAACAATAATAAATGTCAAACGAATAGTTATCGGTGTTAAACTTTACATAATAATATGTTAAACCATTCTATTAAATGTTAATATTTCATCGATGTAAAACAACAAAACTCGGGCCTACAACGGTATCATAAGAACAGAACAATATACTGTTATATCCATAGAAATGTTTTGTATTAACAACAACCGCGATCGTAGAAAATCTCGAGCTATACAACAACAACGTGTTGCACACAGTGGCGCGGTATAATAATTTCACGGGAACGAAAGTAATCGCCGAAGCATTCTTTTACCCGAAAACTTTTGTTCAGAAGTTTAATGGACCGAAACATCAAAAGTTGTCGGTTGATTTTTATTTTTATTCTCTGACCGACCGATAGTATTACCGCGGATACATATATCTATATACCTACGCGCCGCCCACCCGCGTACCATAAACTTTGCCGATGCGGTGTACATTTTTTTCCCTTATTTTTTTTTTTTTTTTCCAACATTATATTTCGAGGACGGCTAAATTAATACGGTGGACGATATGACGTGGTTCACTTAGTTTTGCGTCCAATTGGAGCGCGTAAATGAAAATAAAAAATCCCGGTGGAGTCCGTGGCCCGTGATGCAGTCGCCTTCTGCGTAACGAGGTTGGTTTAAAATAATAATGTCATTATGGACAAAATCGTTTATCAAACTTTGCTTTGTTAAGCAATGGAAAATCAAAAAAAAAAAATCATCGTAACGACTATTTTGATATGGACCGAATAATATTCGATCTGTTTGTTGAAGCCAATTATTATCGATTACACGTTTTTTTTTTTATTATTATTTAAAAAAGTATAATATTTAATTCGTACGTTTTGTAGTATTATTGCTTTGAATAAGTAAGCATTACAATATTAATTTTATTTCTGAAAAGTTATAAGAAATCATATTTGTAATAAATGTCAATAAATGTTTTTACTTCATAAAATAAACTAAAAAATATCTTACTAGTTTTTACGGTGTGCGCGTATTATAATTGCATTGAATTATATTTGAATATTATATTAGTGCAGTTTAATCGAGTGTTGAGAAAAAAAAAATCATAAAGTACATTTGCAATAAAATTATAACAAGGCGTATTTAAATGTAAGGCCCAACAGCATCGTTTCATCGGATCAACACAGTATAATTGCGGCGTACCACGGCGACTGTAAAAATTAAAATGCAATTTTCTTATCATATCACACTTATATAAACAGTAAAATACGCGAATTAAGATATTCCTGTATCGAGTATTATTCTCACACCGAATCCTTCCAAACAAGCAGCATTCTATTTGGTGCAATTTTTTTTTTTTTTTTTACGAAATGCAATATTATTCTATACGCATATCCACATTAGTTAAGTGCATATTATTTAAACGTCATATGGAGATCGCTATTGTAAAAATAAATCATTCGACGGTAGTTTAAGGAATTTAAAAAGACACGTGACTATTCAATTTGGCGGTTTGTTGTGTCGGTGCGGGAGGGGAGGGGGGGCAGAAACATTTTATTACTCATATAATATAATATAGGTATGTATATTAAATTGTATGTTTCAAAAATTTACACCATCTAAGTAAATATATAATATGTTAATACGCATGTCGTTAACTACATAAATATCAATAACTCTGAAACATATATTATACGCACAATAATTTATACAATTTGGTGTTCTCAAATACCAAACTACAATTACTTATACAGGTAGGTAGTAACAACGATAATGTAACTGATACTGGTAATATTATTATAATGTACATTATTGCGTATTACGTACACGAGTTATTGATCAAATTGATCTCAAAATGTGCTCATGGTTAGGTACTGTATGGTACTTAATATTGTTAAATTATAGTAATATATAGAATATTATTACTTGGCAATTTTCGGCATAATCCGTTTTCTATGACTGTTCAGCTCTTTAAATTTAGAAGTTTCTACTGGTATTAGTATGATGATAAGAAGTGAACGTAGTTTGGATTCGATTAGAAACCGTAAACCATTTATAACTTTTGATCTCAAATTAGTTATAACTTATAATATTAGTAATAAATTACAAGCAATGTACTCGTACTTACATCATAATATTTTATAATTTATTCTATTTAAGTCATACGAATTAAATGGTAACACGTGTTTTTAATTATTATTATAATTGTTATTTAATTTAAAACTATTTAATGTTTATAAATATTATAAAATTAAGAAATTGTTTTAATTAAAAAAACTTTTATTTCATATATCAAATGGTTATATTATTGTATTGCTTATAAATCACCATGGCCAATCTCAAACAATTCGAATCCGCGTTTTATACATAAATGCATTCGTACTTACAAGACGTGTGAGGCCGTCTTATTATTAATAATAATAATTTCTAATATTTACTTATTTAGTAGAATTATTGAGGTTATATTGAAATTGACTATGATTATTCTGAGGTAATGATTTTAAATATCTGTAATCCGATGATGTCATCCCGGAGCCGGGACACGAACAATTTTTGATTATTACATTTATGAGATCGAATATACATTTTGCATTCTATAGCACTATAGTAATAAAATACTCTACCGATCTAAATGTTTAGGAATTGAAAATGAATATACTAAAGTTTTCAACAAACTACGTTATAATTTAGCTTACTAAAGTCACGTATTCAAGGTTCATCCCTCCCCTGAAATATTATTAAAAATTACCTTTTTCGATATGACTATTGAATTATTTCACTCGCTCTCCTAATCCATATACACAAAAACATGCATTTGTTTCTGTCTACGTGTCTGGGGGTACTTTTGTACTTATAACATGACGAGTTTATAAATATTATATTTAGTTACGAAGTAAATTTAACGCAGAATTATCTATACCTATAAAATAAAACTCACGTGCGATAACAAAAATTACAAAAATCGCGCGTAGAACTTTTTAATAAATAAGTATCGTAACATTTATCTTAGTTATCTAAATCACGCGATACATATTATTTATATATTTTATGTCCTTGTTTTTTCATATATTTATATATAACATGTATAAGATAGTTCACCAAGCATGCTCAGTGCTTACCCTCCGTAAAGTTTAAAATATTTTAAAATTCTTACGATTTTTTGTACTATTTAAGAAATGTTCTATAGTAATATAAACTATTGTTTTTCGGATAATAATCACCTTTTTTTACTGTAAATTATTTATTTAGTAACATTGATAACTATTGCTATATAAATAAGACTGAGACAGTGCCATTATTCTTGGGTGTACGTATATCGTAATATTATGTAGTTACAAAATGTTATGACGGTTTTCTGAAACGACCACGTGTGCAGAAAATCGTTCAGTTTGCCTATCGTCCAAATTATAATAATAATTATAGACAATGTTAACCGCGGTCGTAACGATACATAATTAAAATGATTTTAGCGAAGGTAAATCGTTGGCAAAATGCATCGTTTATATTATTATTGTTACGGTTTACGTTGTACGGTTTAGTACACATATAATAATTCTGTACATCCGTATAATATAATAAAATTATTATCAAAATTTCCAAGAAATAACTTAAAAATAAAACTTTTATCTTTATTTATTCACATCTCGGGTAGTAATAATAATTATCGTATATTCGCATACATTACACGAGTACAGTTTATTTTTTAATTGCATTGTTCGCAATAATAACACAATGCAATGTTTTCAGATGTTTGCGGTATGATGATTTTCAAAAACAAATATTCGGTTTAAGACCGTGTAACTTTTAATATAATTTAATGGTAATGTGTAGGTTATTTATCATTTTTAACTAGAGCATTGAGAAAACGTTTCAACTACACGCGTTTAAAATGATATTTATATTTTTATATTCTTATTCGACAGTTTCATGTACACAGTTTTCTGGTACTTTTCATTTTTACATTCATCCGTATCAATTTTTTAAATCCAACTGATGCTTTATCTTACCCCCATTGGTTTTTTTTCTTTTTTTTACTTTTTCTCTTTCACTGAGCTCGCGCGTTTCTCATTGTGACAGGCGAATAACTCCGAAGTGAAGATGAAGAGTCCAACGAATGAATACGTTTTAAGCCGGCAATTATTAATTCAACGGTCGGGGGTTTCGGGATTCCATACGGTATAATATGTTATACATAATATATTATTTTATTCGTTGACACGCGCGTCTAATGGGTTTCCTTCAAATATTGCGTTTAGAAGTCCTATACTGCAACTCAATATTTTATGTCCTGCCGTTCGGTTTTGTTGACAAGGCGTGCAGTAGGTATATTATGTTTATTATTTTTATTATTTTTATTATTTATTTATTTTTATCGCGTAAAGCCAATAACGTGCAGACGTTTGCTCTTGAAAACGTTAAACAAATATTTATTAAAATAATATACAAACGTCGTAGATATATGTATGTTTACGGGTAGTAGACGATGCATTTTATTTATGTGAATTGCTAAAAACTTTTCTAATAGATTTAAACTTATAAACTTATACCTGACAATAGTAACAATAATAATGGTATCATGTGCTTTGTATATTGTCATTTTGTCAATGTGGCACGAAGAACTTCTAATTAACATACCAACATATATATATATACTTGTTTGCATTTTTTTCCTAGTTTTTTTTTAACCGATTAATATTATTGATCACTGTGTGTAAGATAATCAATATATTTATTGACGTGAATTTTTGAATAAAAATTCTAAAGCTTAATTAAATCTAACTAATTAAATATAAATACGTAGATTTGAATGTACTTTAAAGACAGTTTTTTATTTATAAACACTTCGCATACGTTGCACATCGATAATATATTCTATAGGTACATTGTGTCCCATGAGAATTTACCCATTGCGATATCTCCTCAAATAATGGAGATATCATAATTCTGGTGTTTTAATAAGATTCACAGAGACAAGAACTACACATATTTTATGTTTTAATTTATTGTAATGTTTTGGTAAAAAAGTTAAAAAATATATTTTTATTTAATTATTTTCAAAAAATTAAAGATAGCCATTTTATAGAGAAGTTCATTTTTCTGAAAATATTGATGTTTCAACATTTTAATTTCATTTATTTCCTGATTTTTAATATTTTTTCTAATATCGAAAAAAACTGTGAATAATTGAATTCGATAGTGGTATCTGTGTATCAAACATGTGGCCCACGTGCTCGTACAGCCGGCTTTTCGAAACTAGAAAATATTAAAAATTAGGAGATAAATGAAATTAAAATGTTGAAACGTCAATATTTTCAGAATAATAAACTCTACAAATTTTTTGAAAATAATAAAATAATAAAATATATTTTTTTAAATTTTTTACCAAAACATTAAAATAAATTGAAACATACAATATTTGTATTACTTGTCTCTGTGAATCTTATTAAAAACCCAGAATTATGATATCTCTATTATTTCAGGAGATACCACAATGGGCGAATCCTTACGGGACACCCTATATATACCTTAACTTAGAATAGCGGAATATTACAATGATATTTTTATATAATTTAAAAAATAACTATTTAAATTAAAAATAAAATGTGAGCGTCAAAACAATATAATCAGTGTTTATATATTTTTGTTTTTTAGCGCATAGTTTTCTTTTTATGTTTATATAATATTTTAATACCTAACTATGTTTTTAGTGCTTTAAACTTTTATAACCCTATAGTTATAACTTATAAGGGCTGGGTTTGTGATGCGTTACATTTACATAATATTTGCCGGTTTCTGGTGTACCTGCAAACGTCGTCGTACCCGTTTTGTTTGGCTTTCGCAATGATGAGCAACACCGACAGAATAGGTTCGAACTGATGCCGATCGATAAATGGAGAATCGTAAAGTGGCGCGTAGTCGGCCAATCAAGTGTATTATATTTTTGTGTGTTGCACGTGAAATATTGTCCGAGTCGGAGAACCTAATTTATCACACCCGTCACGAAATTCTTTAGCTTTTCCCGAAACGTCGAACGGCAAATTCATCTACGACCGCAACCCCTCCCACCGTATAGAACGATACGCATACAATGTACCTATATTATATTTATATATATAATATGTATGCGTGTGCGTTTGCGTGCTTTGTGTACACACCACCGATGGCAATGCATTTTGGAGGTTACCTTTCCGCAGCGATCACGACAATTAATCATAAAAAAAAAGAGAGGAGAAAAATGTCTGTTTCATAACGCTGAGAAGTATTTTTCGTACGAAAATGCGATTGACAGTACTGAAATATATAATATAATAATACCATATAAATACACATCGACGACTACTATAGTCGATGACCAATCCGACATAATGTCAATATATTATATGTGATGGACGGTGGTACTATCGACGTAGGTACTCGCATTTTGCTATATTACGACGAGCAATAAACGACACAAAACTACCGTAGGTACAGGTAATAATATTAAATAATACCTATATTCTACATATATAAAAAGGTGATATTCTTTTACTCGACAAGCGTGATCAACGAATGAATAAAATACGAGATAATTAAATAAATGATACTACAATATATAAAAATATAATATTTAAATATTGTGTATGTATGTATCAAGTATCTACTGTCTTTTTTAAAATTCACTTTTTTTCTTTTAAAATATAAAATATTATTTACACTGTTAAAGATATTTATGGATTATCTATTAATTAATTAAAACTGTACAATACTATTTCAACGGGGTTCTAAGTTCGCTGAAATCAAATAATATTTAATACTAGTTAAGAACATTATATATAATGTAAAATTATAATGCAAAATGGTATTCATAAATATTTTTCCAATGAAAATAATTAATAAAAAAATGAGTTGTATAATTTTCCCTGAAATATTGTATGAATATAAGTGAAAGTTATTTTATGTAAGTATAAATATTAAATATTTATACAATTAATGGATAATAATATGCATAATGGTCATTACTCATTAATCATTATTGTTAAAAAAAATGCATTAGTATAAAATTATTTAATATTTATGTTTAATATCTTTTTTAAATATTCTGTACTGATCATAAATAATAAACCATATTGAATACTTAAAGATTAAACGCGTGATAAGTTGTTAATTGGATACGATTTTTATAAATGAGTAAGTTAATGATAAAACGAACCACTTAAATTAATTTCTTTAGTTCCTAAAAAACGAATTACATTCATATTTTTAAATCGATTAATAAGTTTAAAGAGCTTTTCAAGCGTTTTTAAATACATTTCGTGAAATTATATTAAAATAAAAACGTTTGAATTGCATATTGAAATAATACACTAATTGATTGATATTAAATTAAATAACATTTTCAGAATGATTATTTAATATACTCATGAATTTCTGTGCGTTTTAATTTCACGCACACGCAGTATTGATACGTTCATATGTCCATCTTCACTGTGTTAATTGTCGGACACGGTTATTTATTTATATTTCGCTATAAATTTACTTGAATCTCTCAGGGGTCGTATAAAATCATACTATAATATTATTCAACTCAAAATATAACATAATTCATTGAAACCCCGTGATCAGTTGAAACTGCCGGTATCATGATATTTTGACAAATTAAACAATATAAACGTTGGTAATATATACAAAAAAGTATACAGTAACCAGAGACTGCCGACCACAGGGTGTTGGTCATTCGTCTCGCTCTGCTTGCTTCGGCCCCTTGTATTGTTTTTTTAACAACCCGAAAGCTATGCAATTGTCGCGTAATAAAAACTACTCTTAACGGAACGTGGTTTTGGTTTATGATGTAATTTATAGGAACTTTTTCAAATATTAAATGATCATAAAAATAATAAATGTATTGGATATAATAAAGAATATAATATGAGTACCTAGTACTAAAATGTCAAGTATGAATATTCTCCATCTACTATACTATGTGCAAACAGTTAATATTTTCAGAGTTGTGTGTATACGAAATCCGAAATATGGTCTGCGTCGTCAGTTACATATTTAAAAAATTATATCACGTCTATAATAAATAAAAAAAAAGTGAAAATTTAATCGATAAACATTTCAACTCTCTGCAGAATTATTTAAAAGTTATAAAATAATACAAAAAGTTTTGGTTGATCCCTGCAGGGTCTCCTGCGTATACAAATCTGTTAAGGTGGTGGTGTTTTTTTTTTTTTTTTGTTAGTTTTTCGAATTTCACCGAAAAACTATTGAAAAATTACAATAATGACCTCTCATCTATATAATGCAATGCCGAAATACTATCTGTACTGAATCCTAAATATATATACATTTACATTGAGTACATGAAACTTTTGGAGCATTCATTTTACCTACCCTAAAAAAAAAAAAATCATTTAGGTTTATTACTAATGGTTTGTAAACGAAAAAATAATGCAAATAATTAAACTATAGATATATCAACTCTTCCATCAACAATCTCTCTGAAAATTATAAAATAATACGATATACCTATGGGTTTTTTTTTGCACGCATTTAATAAAAATGAAAAATATTAAAATATTATTTTTAATTAATTATCCCAGAATTATATTTGTTCATTGTACTTGTGGCTATAATTCATATTATACATTGCAGAATTTAGTTTTAATAAATTCCAATTGATATCCTTTTTTAAATATTATGTTATAGTGTAATTGCATGTGTCATGAAAAAATATTATAACAAAAATGTAATCCATGAAAACAATATGCCAGTGTATACTCATAATTGATTAAACGTACAAAATAATATATAATTTTCCAACAAAATAGTCGGAGATCAAATTTCAGTTTGTATTATTTCTAAAATACAATATAATATATTTTTTGAATTAAGTTAACTATGAAAAATTATTTCTAAATACATTTTTCTGTTTTAAATATATTGTTAAGTCTATTAAATTTATAATAATTAATGTTTTCTATTTTTTGTAAACTGAAATGTATAAAAATTAAAAAAAGAAGAAAATACAGTCAAGGCACGATAACTCGAACCTCGATAATTCGAAAAACTTGACAACTCGAATTTTTTTTTTATTCCTCTAGTTATATAAATTAATGTTATAAATTCGAGTTAGATATCTCGAATAATACATATCTCGAAGCGAATTTTTATCTCCTTTCAACTTTGAGTTACCAGCGACTCTACTGGAATTAAAAATATAGTAAATTAATATTTACATTTACAACAATTGTAAGATAAATAATTAATTCATACATTAATTTTAATGGGTCTCTTAATTCTAAATATACAGAAAAAATTGTTTTTATATAATTCGCTTGAACCGTGTTTAATATTAATATATTATTATGATATAAAAATATGTACCAACTATTAGCTAGCTTTTCATCATTGGTTAAACATTAATAATACGTAGGCTTAATGATTTCTTTGTTGGATAGAGAAATTCACAAGAATATAAAATCACGGTAAAAAAATATGGGTATTACATTTTAAGCACAAGATATTATTTATTTTTGAATTAATTCACTGTTCCCGTGTAAACGAACATTTTGTTCATGCCATAATATAAATGCCACAACATTTAATACATAAAACGAAATTCCCTTCTGTAGTTCTGCTGTTAGATCTGAATCTCTAGTAAACATATTGACAGAATACGTATTTGTTTGCCAACCGAATTCTAATTTCAAAGTACATAGCGTCCAATGTTGTCTCAAATCAGAACCAGCGTCATGTATAGAACACGTGACAATAAAGAAAGTGCGATAAGCATCACACATAGATTTGAAAATTCACGGCTTATATAAAAGCATACTGACAACATTTTAAACTTGAAATGTATAAGATATTTATAAGACACTACTTATAAGATATATTTAGTCGACAAAATAATATAATCAGTTAATTTTTTTTTAAATATATTTAAAACAAAAATCTGAAAAGCAACAATGTATAGGTTAACGAGTGGGTTATACTTTTTGAGTTTCTAGGACTGTAAAAAGTTGTAAAATAATGAAAAAAGTTTAATCTGAATCTGAGTTTTCAATGGCATATTACCGTTAAGGTGACAACGCATTTTAGTAGTTTTTGTAATTTACTAGGAAGATGCCAAAATTTGTCTCTAAAAATATTAACTGTGTTGAATTTAAAAGATTTGGTTAAAAGTATTAAACATTTTTCAAGTATTTCTACTCATGTTATATAAAAAACACTTAAATATTATTATAGAAAAACCAAAAGGATTTTTTTATTATAAAAATATGTACTGATCCACATTATTTATGCGAATCATAGAACCAGGTTTATTAAAAATAAAAATTATGTTTAACGAATAATAACCCATATATTAATATTATATAGATGTATATTATATACAATTGTCATTTTTGGTTCTATTATGGTTATAAAATGTGATCAACAAAGATGATTATACAATAATATGACAGCGCGTTCAGTAAACTTAAAATGTACAGTCGTAGAATATCATGGGACGTTTTAAAAGTACTTTGAATAGATATATTGAGTAGATATAAACGAAAAATACATTTAAGATAATGTTTTAAACTGCAGTACACCAAATACTATTTTATGTAATTGTTACATTTAACATATGATTACGGCACGAGAAGTTTTTAAAATATTATTCTGAAATGAATTTACCTACTGATATCATGTTTATAATATTATATTTGTTTAATGCAAAATATAATTTTGATTACCTACTTTAAATATTTTGATACAATCTATAATTATTAATATCAAAGTAAAATTCTTGTTAAGTTATTCAATTAATTGATATTTTTATAATTTAAGTAAGTATATTATTTTATGAAATAGCTGAAATGTCAAAGCCAAAGGTAAACAAGTATAATATTGTTTAATATTATAGGCATACATACAATATGCACAACGCATGCATATACTGTATAACTAATTAATATGCTGTTGATATATAAAAATAATAAAATTCTTACATAATATGTATTTACTAAACGCCTATTATTATAAAAAATTGTGTCAATTAAAAAAAATTGCGGTTGAAAACCAGTTTGCAATAACTACAAATATGTAAATACTGTTTTTGATTTATGTGTTGCACAAAATATAATATATCATAATATTAGAATTTATATTTTATTTATCTATATCTATATACATTAGTATAGGGTAGAAGTTGATTAAAGGTTTAAAATACAAGTTTTTTCGTCCAAGGTTTTTTCATACAACAAACAAAAAGGTTGACCCAAATTCGTAGACTAACATTGCGATATTGAAATCTCGGTAGTGTCACCAACGTCAAGGGGTTTCGTCCGAGAGGTACTTTTGAATTTTGAATAAAAAAAAAAACAGAAAATAAAATATAAACATCGCTAGACCATCGTATATATTCTCATCAATAGTTCACACACTCGCACACACAACGAATAATATAATATGGCGTTTTGTTCTTATACTTTCTGATACATGCACGATGTGACAGCTAAAGTTCAATAGCTTTTACTTATACCCGTATGCGTGCGTAAAACAAACCCTTGTTCTTATATTTTTTAGATTTTAAAATTACAATTTTATCGATTCCGTGCATGACACTTTAGAATATTTTTCCATTAAGATACACAACAAAAACATATTGCACATCATCGCTTCAACCGAATTGTATTACGTGATTTTAATTTCTCAATTTTTCTTGTAGCACACCTCAGCAGCGATGTTGTTTTGTATTAAACTGTTATATTCCATATGGAACCCGTATTAGCAAACATCAATTAGGTTATATGATTATTATTTATTACTTTATTAGGTAACTATAATTACCTAAAAAAAATATTAAATTATAGTGTATAATGTTAACGTAAAAAAAAATTATTTTTGAATCCATTTTAATGGGATATGGAAAATGTTTTACTTACAAAATGTTATCTGAATGTGCGGCAAACTCAGGAAATTTAACAAATTCAATATTAATAAATAAAATAAACGTTTCGAAATATTTTAAAATTCTTTATAGAGAAACAAGATTTTTGAGGTACATACTAGTATAATACAAGTATATAATAACAAATTTTCTGTCACAAAACTCCAGTAAGGATGTTCATCAACTTTTTATGTACATTGAGTTTGTTATTTGTATGAAGGTCTTTAGAATTTGTACTAAATTTAAATTTATGTTACAAGAGATATACTAATGAGGGACTAGGGATACACCGATACATATCTATAGTCCTCGAGCTTATATATATGTACGGTTTAATATGTTATTTAATTGTCTATATTGAACTGCATAACTACATTAAATGTATACATTTTACACAATCATTTATAAAATGTATCCTTTGAGCATTCCAAAATTTCAAATGTTATTTATTATTAAATCATCAATTAATTTAACAAACAATTAATGTGAAATCTAATTGATATTATGTTCATTTAGTTTAAATTAAAATATTTCACTCCGTATAATAAAAAATAAAAATATGATAAACTTATTAAAAAGTCATATAATAAGCATTATTTATCATATCCGTCTTTTATATAATTATACAATTTGTATAATATTGGTCTCTCTTCGATTGATACATCAGCTATACATTTAAAATTGGAATTCTTTGACATTGTTTTATATTATACTATGTTTCTATTCTTCTTGCATTGAGCTGTTATACTTGTAAAGTCGTAATAGTTTAATTTAAATATCTTCTACAGTAAAAAAAAAAAAAATTAAAAAAAAAAAAAAATGTCTTTAATTGTTATTGAAAAATTACAATAATTGTGTTTGCTTAGTTTTGAACGGGATAAAATTGAACAAGAGATAACATTAATTTATATAACATCGGAAAAATTCCGAGAACTATCTTAGTTTAAATCGATAAAATTAGTGAACAAAATATTTACGTGAAATATATTAATTCACGAATATTATCAAAAGGCGAGAGGGGCAATTTTTGTATACGTTGAAAACTTGAAAGTATATTGGTATATTATACAATATTATTATAGTTTTGTAGTTACTGCAGAGTGAGAATTTCTTCGAACGCCGTATCAACGCATACAATTAGAATTAATTTTTCTAATATATTTTTATTAAAAGTATTCAATGAATTTAAATTCTTAATTAACTTTCTTTAAGAAAACACTTTGGGGTCGTTCATTGAAGTAAACTCGTTATTTTATAAATTACTTAAAGGTATGTTTAATTGGAAATTCCTAAATATGTTGACGTTTATCACGTGTTTAATATTAATAGGCACTATAAAATTGTTATTTATTTTTAATAACAATTGAATGTAATGATCTTTTGAAAAAACAAAAATATTATTTCATTAATTATAGATTTGATAACACTATATACTATTATATTGAGTTGTGCATTTAGATATGGTAGGTAATATTATAACTCATTGATGATGATGGGTATTTCCTAAATACACGTATTTTATCCTTTGTTTTGATCTTAGCCTTACAAGTTATAAAATCTGCTTTAAATACTATAACCGAAAATAAATACTACCTTTGGCAGTTTTAACAAAATTTATGAATTATCTTTAATTTTTACTAATAAAATAACTACAAATACTTAACAGTTTAAACATACTAGTTATCTGATATTTTTATATATTTATATTACATTAACATTTTACCATGAAAATATATTTAAATTTTTAATTGTTTTACTTATCTTTATTAAATTTTCAAGTGATTTGCACGGAATGAAAACTTAAATTTTATAATATTTACATTTTATCTGTAATAAAAAAAACATTTTACTAAACTACTGCGTGAACCTATGTAAACTAAGGTTTATATTTCGTGAAAAATTCTAATATTTTAACTTATTAATCATAAATAATATAATTTCAGTTTGCATAATAAAATTGTACTATTTTAATTAACAAGGTTTTTAAAGGTGAGTTTTAGATATATTTTAATTATAAAAATATAAACACTTATCGTTTAAATAATTGTTGTTCGATTTTGAACTAAATATATTCATAAATGGTATTTAAAAATAATATTAACAATGTCACAATTAACGCTTAACGAATGTATAAAGAAAAGAGTACTTACATACTTCTACCATGGCATCATTACTAATCCTAACTACTCGCAGAAGAAAAAATTGCGATGATTAATTTTAATTTAACTTTGCCGTTTCATATTATTCATATTTAGTATGAATAGGTTATCATTTAATCAATAATAATATCATATTATTGAAGTTTGTTTAATGACGAATAATTTTTTTTTAGCGAATCTGCAAACTTGTTTCCGGCCACAAATCATAAAAATGTTGTTGCTTTTTGTTCGATATTTACTCATTATTAAATCATTCGTTCAGAGTAATTTATTAATCCATATAATATAATAATATAGTGACTATGGTAATGACGTTACTGCAGATGATGTCGCTCGATTGGATTAAATTTCGTAAATCACTATATACTTACATATAACTTCCATTCGGCCACCATCTTGTGCGGAAGCAAACGACGGCGCTTCTGCAGAAACTTCGCACCGGTAATTAGCTGTGGTTTTCAGCGTTATGTCTCTCAACACTAACTGTCGGCTATTGGACTGCGTGTGCTGCGCAAACAAATAAATACGTAAAATATAAAAAGCCGGTTTAATCGTCACACGACCGCATCGAAAGGGATGTGTTGGTGGCGGTATAGGGCGGGGAAAAAAAGTTATTACGAAATACTTACGTCGACTTTAATCCCATCCACCGCATAAGACGTCTTCTGAGGGTTCGTTTTGGGCACAAACCGGTAAAACTCTTCGTTTTCACGGTACCATTTGACGGCGTACAGGAAAGCACCTTCCAGCTCGTAGTCGCACCGGAGCAAGGCCGTCTCCCCGCGGACCTTGTACCGAGGCACCACTGCTTTTACGGTCAATCCGTTACCTATTTTGAAAATGATTCAACTACATTAGACCTGATATGACTTGTGAATTCAGCAGTATTGCGTAGTTAATACGCATTATAATAACATAACAATGATTGTTATGAATTGATTTTATACAATGTCGTTGGGTTTTTTTTCTATGGTTATTGCCTTATTGGTTAGTCTTAAAGCAACTCGAAAATTCTCGATTTCATCGGTCAATACGAGGTGTCATATTAGCGGCTATACGCTTAAAGATGTCACACATATTGACACAAAAACAACATAATAACAACAATAATTATCTGTGTGAAAGTGTGTCAAAAATAAACTAAAATATTATGTATACCTCTGTAAGTCTGAAATGTATGCAATTCCAACTTAAAAATAAGAGATTTGTGTATACATCAACAAGCATAATGTCTATGTCATTAAGATTTTTTTTTATTTTTACTAATTTATCAAAGTACATTTATTGTTTGTTTAAAATTATCTAAAAATGTTTTATCATATTTATTGTAAATAATAAATATAGTATGAATAGATAGTCATGCTTTTCAATTGTAAATGTTCACAACTATTTTAAATTAATTAGTGTAACATAATTATTATCAACTGTTATATCGCGGTATTTATTATGTATTATATTTTGAAGTCAATTTTTTAAATAGAATTATTTTAGTTGTTATAAAGAATATCCAAAAATTTAATCTTATTAAAAAAAAATTATTTTAATGTTATCAAAATTTAAACTCCATTCAATTTAATTTTAAAAGCAATTATAAACTTGTCGACAAGTTTCAGTGACTTATCGCATTTCCCTTCTTACCATATTAATATATTATAGTTCATATAGCATAGGGACTATAGAGGTATTGCATTGCACTTTAACTAAAACTTTACGTAAAGAACTGTGAGAAATTATCAGGTACGTCAGTGCTACTTGAAGCCGTCTTACTCTGAAGAACTTACGACGTGGTATTTATAGTAATATTAAATTTTAGCTATGATAACTAATAAATTATTCTAACTTTTCCAATGTCATTCAAGTGCCACATAATATTCTAAAACCTCGACAGCGTAATTAATTAGTTCCAAATATTTGTGAACGATCGTAAATGTTAAAACTTTTTGTAATTATAAACTATTTACAGTTCTCTTGAATCTAAAGATTTTGTATAATATTTCTAACCGTGTATTATACTAAAAACTGAAGGTTTTAGAAATATTTTAAAAGCTATTAGAGTAATTTAAATGTTTCATGTGAACCAAACATTAAAACGCGACTTTCATTAATATCTTTGAACATATATCACACGCGTCACCGTCATACTTAAACTGTTGTAAGTATATTGCTTTACATGTAATACGCATATTGTTTTTTTTTTTTTTAAATATTAAGCAAACACGGAAAATTAATTTAAACATCAATATACATAACGTCGTCTGGAAAGTTCATTATAACCGCGGCATAATAATCGTGTGGGAGTTGCTTTTCGGAAGGTCGACAGTTCTCGAACCACCTATTTAATATTATTGTGATCGTCATCGCCTGTCGGCGGAGTATAAAATAATAATTCTGCAGTGCTCGGCATTCGGCGTAGTGTTTTCACCTAGCTATAGCTGTTGACAGTCCCCATACATGCTCGGTCCGATCGGACGCGTAATAATATAATAATGACACTTTATTCACTATATAGGTACAAAAATGATAACGACGACGGCGCGAATTTAGAGCTGACCCGATCATCGTCTGCTGGCAGCAGCAGCAGCAGTAGTCTAGTCGTTTCATCATTACGAATTTACGGCCATTACGATGAAATACAAAACAATAATATTATACGTACCTTATATATATATATATATATATATTCGCATTATAATGTAAATACCGTACGGCGCAGCAGAGTACGCGGTCGCAGGGGCTAATAATGTACATTTTGTGTATTTTGTCACAGTAATATTATGCGACTTAACCAAACGAAACGCTATTCTCGCATTAAACGCATAAAATATATATGTGAATGTGTGTGTGTGTGTGTGTGTGTGTTTGGGAATTCATCGGGTTTCGGGATAATCGACTGTTAATATGGACGAGGTGCGCGGTCGTCGCTGGCCAATATTAATAATATCTCAGCCAAACACACACACACACACACACATAATATATATATATATATAATACTGTAATAATAATAATAATAATATGCTACTCCATTTGCCCCCGTATTGCCGCGCCGCACATTATTAGATGCATAATATATAATATTATTATATTAATACACAAACGAACAACACGGAAAACATATTATCGCAGTAGGTCGCTTATGCATGTGTTATAATGTCGTGTATTTCTATTATATACAACACTATACGCGTGTATTAGAATACAAATCATAATTCATAATAATTTCACGATGATAATCGGAGTGTTAAACTGCAGTTACCACGGCAGTCACGAAAAATATTAAAGCATAATACGTCTGATGATGGTGGTAACCTATACATAATAATAATACTATATTATGCGTATCGTCGTTAAGCCCCGACCGTCGCTGGCTAGTATTATATTATAATAATAATAGTTATACGACCCTAAAACGGTACACATTTTTAAGAACTCTGAGTGTATAATATTAAACTCTATTACTGCTGCATTATTACGGCAGTGTAAAATAACTTTGTACAATATAATTATTATTGTCGAGTTTAATAGCCTCATTTTATAAACCGTCACTGCTGAACGCGTAACACCTACCGCCAAACCATTTTATAGTCTATTTTAGACTAAACTCACTAATGATTAATTATTTAATAGTCAGAATACTTAAATACCTACACTTAGACTTTTAAGATATCATCGTCTATAGCATTATGACCGAAAGACGAATTTGACGATTTTTGTGGATTGATATTATAATCCAGGGGTGGGCAAATGCCGTCCGACCAACGAACCTTTTTTATCTGGCCCGCGCTACATTTTCGAATTACATCATACAATTTCAAAGTCAATCGTCTGTACGCTATGCTACGTGACCTACGTCTATGCTAAATTAAAATGCATATTTTGAATGACCTTTTTGTTTTTTGCTCTCTATACTCTGGCCTACTAAATTTTAATTTTCTAAAAATTGGCCCTCTACTAACTTTCAGTTGCCCATCCCTGTTATAATCAATACCTTTAGGTAATAATATATTAATTATCGTGACAACAATCAACAATACCACTGCCATAATACTACGTATTGTCTAGACGTGACAGTCTTGCCAATGGTCTAAATGTTAACATTAAATAACATTTAAAAATAAATATTGAGAGCCGACACGAAATCAATAAGGTTCTCTGCAGAAGCGTTGAGTACTTTATATAGTACTTTATAGTATTAATATTCAAGATCTCACGTCAAGTTTTGTAGCCGCCTTGCCGCCTAATGTGTTTACGGACCTGCAGACAGACAGTAAATTTAAATTGGATTTCTCGGACCAAAGAAGGTGTGAAACGTGCATGGACATTCATAAATAAATTAAATCGTTTACAATATAAATAAATCCTCGTTGACTTCACGAAAGACATAAATGTTTTTATTCATTATCTATTGAAAAAAAAACACAGGGTTTATAATAATATAAGATAAGCCTATAGGTATATAATATGTATATATGTATTATGTATATATGTGTATATATGTGTATATGTATATGTAAATATATATGTATTGTATACATATATGTATATATATGTAAATTTTTTTAATACTCAAAACATTATTAATTCATATTGTTTTACATTGCTGTAGTCAACAAATTTAAAATTAGGTACACGTCTTTTTATTATTTTTAAATAATTAAACTTACACCCTACTCGATTTTTTTAAATTATTAAATAGCAATTGAGTTTTGTTATTTACTAATTCATATATTGTTTCTGTGAATTTTTTTTTTTAATTTCAATCAAATATAATAATAAACTCTTAAACGTTAATGTGATGATAATAATTTATGTATACTTAATGTAATGGCATAGTATAATGTATGTAAATGTATGTTATGGATTCTTCTTTTTGCATACCCAACGAATTTTATGGGCATTTTATTTAAAATATTGTAGCTTGGCAAATTTTTCTCTTATTTATTTCTTTAATATTACATCCGACAATTTTATGTTATAATTTCACGGTATATTTTAATCCGTGATTAGATTTAGTGCGCGATGTGCATAAAAACAAAAACACAAAATAAGTATACATTTTTTTTTTTAACTAAATCAGAAATATTAATCTTTATTGTATTATAACCATTCAAAATGTGAATAGCTTGCCAACGTTTTTATTTAACAACATTACTTTTTATTACGAAAAATACATTTTAAAATTTCAACACATATTAGTGAAAAAAAAATATTTATAAGAAAAAAATAAATTGTTTTTTTTTTTTTATTAAAATCCATTTTCAAACGTACCTAAACCAAAAATACAGAAAATCGGATTTCAGATTATGTGTGACGTCGTTTATCTACTTATCAATACGTCGATTTGAATGAGAAACATAGGTACTGTACATATTTTAAACGCTGATGGAATTTTACAGTCTTGTCTTTTAAAACCAACATAAATAAAAGTTGAAAAAATTCGATTTTTTTTTCACTGTTACCATAAACTTTTTATGTTGAATCACTTTATTTTCGATCAAACTCAATTGAAATTTTTGAAACTTAAATATTTGAATTGTATTAATTCATATTTCTGTTCCTCGCAAATTAATATTATGTCTGCTCATATTATTATTAGCGAATGTAGTGACGCCCACGTAGGGTGCAATTCCACTGGTTTCAAGCTGGTCCCGAGGCTCTTTAAAATGTATTTATAGAAAATATGAGAAATTGAGAAGCGTTATGCATTAATCCAATAAATAACCCAGATATATATTAGACCTTTTTATTACAAAAATACCTAACCATAATATATCTAATTTAAAAATTTAAAATTTAAATATTCTTTCATCTGCCCTTTCTCAGAGCCATGTCGTTAGGGGGGGGGCATGCGCCCCGGGCGCATGGTTTAAAGGGACGCCAAATTTTTTTTTTATAATATATAATATGTATGATAAATAAAATAGGGGGCGAATATTTTTAATTTTGTCCTGGGCGCCAAATCTTAACGGCACTGCTCTGCCAATTCTCCATTATTATTATTATTATTAATAAATTGTAATGATATTTCGACGAATAAATATTCCACTATAACACCTAGCTTCACAAACTGGAAATCATTTCAACAGTTACTAAAATTAATCTTTCAACATCACTAAAATCTAACAAAGAAACTGAAAATGTGATATATTCATTTTCAAAAATAATTATAAACGCAGCATTAAAGTCATCACCAAAAACCTTAGCTACAATACAAATCTCTCTCGTTATATTTAACAACTTCTATCCAAAAATAAATACAAGCCCGAAATCGTTGACGTATTACACGAATACCAAGTAACAAAAATATATTCTACAAATGATCTAACACACTTAAGAGTATTCTTTTATCACATTTATCAATGTTATTTAGAGTCTCTCTCAAATAACAATAAATCAATATGGATATGTACTAAAAAAAATTTAAATCACCGTCAAACTGTGCCGCCATTGAGGAACACAGATAATTATCTTGTTATATCCGATAAAGAAAAAGCTAAACTAGTAAGTACATATTATTATCTAGAAGAAAACTT
This sequence comes from Rhopalosiphum padi, assembly GCF_020882245.1. Lineage (NCBI taxonomy): Eukaryota > Metazoa > Arthropoda > Insecta > Hemiptera > Aphididae > Rhopalosiphum > Rhopalosiphum padi. The sequence goes on from NC_083598.1 coordinate 75,426,446, forward strand.
TCAACCACACACTGACATAATTCCATAAACGACAATAAACATTCCCATACAACAGAACAACTAATAAGCCAACTCCTTCCAATTGCTTTTCCAGCTAAACACACAACACCTTCGGAAATAATATTTACAATTAAAAAATTAACCAACAAAAAAGTATCTGAACACGACATGATATATTATCCGTTGAAGAAAAACAATATTGCTCTGGAGTATTGTTGGGTGTAGCTCACACATTTGATCATATATGGCACACTAGTTTACTATACAAACTCAGATTTCTTCCTGTTCCTTATTACTTCATAATTCAATTTTTCTTTTAACAATTAATCTTTTAGTCTTCTGTGGCAACGCGTCTATTTTAAACACCATCCAATAGCACTAGAATTCCAATAATGTATTAATGTTATTATTACTTATATGTATATATATTTATAGAGTGATATCAATGGATATTCTCTACTCATGTCTTCCTCGTGTATTTTTTTCTCTTTTCATTTACCAATTGATATATTTGTTTATTTTATATAGATTGTAAACAAAAAAAATATATTTTATATTAATATTAACGTTTAAATGTTATCTATTAAAAAGTGTACACATCGTATTTTATATTACATTTTTCCATAAAAATTAATATAATATTAACATTTCCTTTAAATTATAAAGTTAATATTTATTATTTTACATAAGTATTGTTTGGTATTATAAAAAAGTTTTTATTTTTATATTTAAACGAAAAAATGTCCAAACAAAAAGTACTACTCATATTACCTGTAGTACCTACCTCAACTTAAATTATAATTATAAATAATATTTGAAGGAAAATTATATTATATATAAAAAAAAAATTGCTGCTATTTTATGTTAATATTATTATACAATAATTTACCTCTAAGGACAAAATGATAAGTATTTTTATGAATTAAAAAATGTTTGCAGCAATAGAAAAAAATAACCCTATTTTCGTAAAAATATATTGTATAGTATAATAATAATAAATTATTGGGTTTTAAAAAAGTTAATATAAATTTTAATAATTTATATTAAACTAAACTTCAGCTGAAATATTCATTTAAAGTTTTTATATTATAAATATGTTAATATTACATTGTATTGTAACATTCAATGCGCTATATACAAACTACATTAACAATATAAAAACATATAAATAGTACATAATATAATATTATAATGTATAAGTATACAAAGTGATCCATTTAACGTATGACATGTTTTAATAATAGACTAGTGGAAAAGCAGTTCACAATCATTAGTCAGCTCTACATTTTTAAACTATTTGCTCAATATTCAGTATATTAATAGCTATAAAAAACCAAAATGTAGTGACAAAAAAAAAAGGTTTAAAATTCACAAAAATTAACTATCATGATACGGATTCTCTGTTTAATGGATCACTTCATATTGTAGTGCTCATATACTTATATATAAAAAGTAAAAATTAAGAGTAATCAGTGATCAAACTCCATTAGTTCAATTAATAATAGCATTATTGCTATTGTTATCGTCGTGAACTCGTAACATGATGCTACGTAATAATTATCATGTGCATTTAAATATTTAAGTCTTCGTCTTTTAGTCATTATCACAGTTTTTTAAAAGAACATATTATAACCAGCAAAAAATTATACTTGTAAAATGTATTACCGTCCATTTTTATTTTTATTTTTCGTTTCACATTTCGAACGAATTTAAGGAAGTGTATTTTATTTTCTTAAACTATTTGAAATCTTATAGTTTAGATTTATAACTTCTGAAACGTTTAAATTAAAACCGTGTTAAACAAACATTATACTTTATTTAATAAAATTAATACTGTTTTATATGAAAATAAAATTCGTATACAATTTAAAATAATATTGAGCTGATAAATATCTAAACATGTTTAATTTATGTTGCCAATCTTTATTAATATAAATTTATATAGCAATGTCTTACACAAGGTGGATATATAGATATGGATATACATGTACATATTATCCACTTTGGTCTTTCATTTTATATTTAAATATTTAAGTGGTTTCTGATAATTATTTAAATTAAATAAATATTGATAATTAATAGTAACAAAATATAATTATAAATTATAAAAAATAATATCGCAAAATATAGAATGTACAGTAAAATAATAAAAATAATTTTATAGTATTTTAATTTATTATTTATTAATTTTTTTTTAAATTTATTAAATACAATTTATGCTGCATACTAATAAATTTCAATTATCGATAAGATTATTCTACTGTAATCATTTGAATCTGAAGTGTAATTAAATTATTTAATAATGTTTTTATAACGTTTAAACATTTAAATGTTTTTCAGCATAATATAAAAGGATAACAAATTAAATTAAAAAATATAAATATAACAATTCTCTGTTACAAGAATTTTTAATAAATTATATTATTCAAATTAATAATAATAGCTCTACAAGTTTAAAGTGTCATTGAATAAAAAAATCTTATTCGTTTCATAATTTCAAATAAAAGGCCATATAGGATACAAAGACAAAGTGTTGGAACTCATCTCGCTTCACTCCACTCCCCCTCACTCTTCCACAGTTTAGTTGTGTGTAGTACTTGTAATATTAAATTTTGCTGTAATTGAAAAACGATTCTGAACAAAGGTCAATAATCGCAGTTTTCGCTGATATATCTTTAAAATGTTTCGACAGTAAGTTTTCAGTATTTTTGCTTCGCGCTTAATAGCAAAAATACCGAGAAAATCTAAATACAACTTCCTTATAGTGTCAACTTATAAACTCCATTTTTTCTTGGAACTTTTGAAGCACCATGTCTGCACGACACCACAACGCCTGTTAAAATCCCTAATAAATATGATATTATTATTATGAAACCAATATGTTTCCCTGCAAGCTTCACTCAGAACCTAAAATAGTTTAATACTGACAATAAGACGGAGAAAAACTTTTCTTCTAAAAACTAATCAAACACTTTCCACATATTATTATGTGCATTGTTCGTATAATAATAATAATAAAGTACCTAAATAGGTAAAGTTTTACGGTCACGCCAAGGAATTATCGTTGTTGACAAATGTGTATAAAATTATGCAAGTGGATAATATATAATAGAAAGTAGCTTAAACTCGGAAATGTGTAATAATTTGTAGAATTTAAAGGACACCAAACGAGAGTATTGTACTTTATACAGTTAATGGCGACACACACACGCGCGGGCGCGCCAGTGATACGCCACCTCCGCCGCCGCCGAGGCCGATTAGATGCCACTTTGTGTACATTTACCAGGACTAAGCCAAATCCTACATTATTTTATGTTTGGTTAAGCCCATATATGTTGTTCGCACTTTAATTTATCGCTGTTGTAAAAATGGCGTATAATGATATTAAAAACATCGTAAGAATAGAAAAAAAAAGCATAACAATTGAAGTACGAGGTTTTTCTGTGCACTTAATTTGAAAAATGGCATTATAATTCATAATATTTGACATTTTTTACCCTAGGAAATATGCCAATTTGTATGAAGATTAAATGCATTACAAGGATACGACATTTTATTGGTCAATTGGAAAACATGATATACAGTTTAACAACGATTTATTTTTCTAACATTATTGCGGGCTGCTTCAAATTGTTTTTTCGTTGACGACGAATTAATAAACCGTCAAAATTAATACATATACCTATACTATTTTAACACAAATACAAATTATGTCCACCTATTTTCTTTGTCTTTGTACTATAATAATAAGGTATAATTCTAAGCCAACGGTTATGTCTAATTCATTTCAATAGACTTTTTAATTAGAAAAAAAAACATAAATCACTTTTAAAAACTAAAATTATCTTAATTTCAAATTGATATTTTATATGCTGAAACTGCTAAATGCTTTACAGCTAAACCACAAGTTATAAAAATAATATGTTCAACATAATATCAAACATAATTCAACATTTTCAAATATGTTATTGTTATATAATATGCATTATACTTTATTAGTATTATGGTCAATTCAATATAGCAAAACGACAAAATATGAAAAATCAATTATTAATGATACAATATTAAATAAATTATGGATCCTAAAGTCATACCTACAACAAATCAAAACAATTTTAAATAGGTAACTCTTACAATTTATGCCTCATAGCTATAATATAATAAAATAGAGCATTATACCTAATATATTACCTATGTACATGTTTTGACTAGAAAAGGTCGGTATGATTGAAATTTTTTCGGAAATTCCGTACATTCACAGTGTCCTGCCCACATTTATCTGGGCATGTATAAACGCAATGTCCATTGTCTCGGTCGAATTTTACCGTTATTTTGACGGCGACCCGCGGGAGGATAAACGAGTCCCAACTATACATATATGTATTACTCGTATCGTCGAGTCCCTCCCATATCATACTCTGGCTACCCGCGAACAAAAGCGAAATCGATTCGCCCATAAATCACTATCGCTAGTGTTACTCGGAAGGACAGTGCCGTGGAAAGGTGCTCGAGTTTTGTGCGTACGTCGTTTCCGCCAAAATGAAAAAAGGTTTGGATTTTGTTTCCACCAAAAACATTTTCTTTCAAAATTATCGTTTAAGATTCGAGAACCACTTGTCTTAATTTTGTTAATACGCACTCATTGTTTCATGGCATTCTGAAAATTATATTTCAGTAAATATAGTACGTGTCCACTCATAGTGTATTTAAATTGCATTGATAGTTTATTAATTTATTATGCAGTACAACAAATAATTATGAATCACGAATTTCAATAAAAAGTTCTATAAATCTTATCCTCACCACAACAATATATTATAATATGATTTAAAAATGTCAATTTCAAGTGTTCAAACTAATGTATGTAGGTATTGTATATATACAAGTAAACAGTTCTAAATTAAATATCAGAAAAATCTAAAATTTAAATACTTATTAAAACAGATAAATTACTTCGTCGATTGCAATAACTAAGCATGAAACTAAAACTGTTAACTATTTTGTACTAAATTATAATTATAATAACAGCATTGTTAAAATTAAACAAATTACACAAGACAAACTAAATCAATAGATAAAAACAAGTAAAATAATTTTTGGGGGGGTCAACGAAATCCATCTCTCCAAGATGGCCTTTGAGTAATTCTAAATGGCCCTCAAAGTATAATTTAGGAAGACCTAACTCTGCGGAAACAAGAATCATACTTTTTTTTTCATTTTTGCAAAAAAATCATTCATTTTCATTTGCAATGAAGATGCGGCAAAACAAGTGGGTTATTAATTATTATTACTATTTTTTTTTGAATTTCACACCAGTACAAAAATTAGATGAAAGTGTCTTAAAAGTGGCATTATCAAAAGCCTGTATTCCTATAAGTATTAGATACTTATTTTATTCCAATTAATTTGCATTTAGAAAGAAAGACAAAACTAATACAAAACACTGAATATTATTTATTCAATGAGATTTATTATTATCATAGCCCGTTGAATCGCGCACGTACAACACGTCGTTTTCTTAGGAAAGTCAATGTATATCTATTCGCTGAAACTCATAAATTTGCGATAAGTTTTTAATGAAAAAAAGGTCAAATATACTACTCTTGTCGTATATACTACGATACTGCAAGGCGTACGCGTTCAATAATCAACAATTAGATCGCAGGATTCTAGCATTTGCATACTTAATAAGGAAAAAAAACATTGAGCAAATACAAATTTTATTAAGAATTTCAAAAATTTTTATTTTAAATTCGAATATTGGGATCTATTTAGTGTATAGTACGCTTAATATATTAGCGACACTTCTACGTTTTTAATTATCGTGTACACTCGATTCTTATTCGTGATACTTTATGTTTCGATTACATGCAAATAGTATAATTGTTATTTAAAAGCATAGGTACTGTATTATTACTTATTAGGCGTGAGATTTTTAATTACAAATTGACAAATAAATAATTAATATATATAATATACACGAGAACGTTTAATTATTGTAATTGCATTATATAATATATTATATATATTATTATACGATACTCGTGTACTTTAAACACACTGACATAATTAAAAATCAGGTGAACATTATTATTTTTCATACTACCACACCAAATTTATTATTGTCATTTTGAATGAACATCAAATATATTTTTATAGTGAATAAAATTGTATTAAATGAATCGTAGACGTTGATATTTTCTATCGAAATCCTAAGATATAATATGACCACAGTCTGAATACGATATGATAATTGAATATCGTGTACGAAAGTAAAAAAATAAAATTATAATATAACAACAAAAATTAAATATAAGCACTTGAAATGTTGCGTATAATCAACTTACTAGACTGAGCTGAGAAAAATAACAATTATAACCACGTTGTATATTATAATTTTTAAATTTTTATACATAATGTATCTCACCGTTTGTTTAATATTTTCGACTAATTTAAAATTAATTTTTACCTCGATCGCCAATTTTATAAACAAAACCATGTAAATGAAGAGCAGTTAATAAACACGTAGGTAATCATATCGGTGCTCGTTATAATAACATCGTTGCGTCGAGAATGGCAATATTTTCCGACCCTCGATGTTCTCGTTGAACGATATACATTATTGTAGAAATTAATATGTGTTAATATTGACACGTTTGAACATATATTTTAAAATTACATTCCTCTGACGACCTAGAATAGACACTCGAGCGTTATTTTCAAAATTAAAACCAGATAACTGAACGTCCCAAAATGTTGTTTAGTCCATTCATGACCTATAAATTATAATAAGCTAAACATCGAGGGTGGTTTCCGACGACCTTAAATTCATGGAGCGCTGCGTTATTATTCATTTTACCTCCTCGAAATATATTCGAATTATGTATAAGGTTTGAATTATAATAATCGTGTAAATTAATTTTTCAAAAATGCAGTCATATTGCTTGTATACATGTGCATGAAAATTAAATCGTTTAAATAATTATGGTTTATTTATAAAATAGTATATGCATCTTGACTAAAATATTATTATTATTTATTATTCATATTAAAATAACACAATTTTTTATCGAACCTTTATAATAATAATAATATAATAATATCATATCTTTAATGGTCAACCACATATATATATATATAATAGTGTAGTACCGTCAGTATCGAAGCAGACTAATAGAGATTTAACGCGTAGTTCTACAGCACGTGACCACGTACAATAGTAATAATATTATCGTTATTCAACTTGTACATCGATCAAAGTTTGATTAAAATTAAACGAAAAATTATAGTAACAATAACAATAATAACTAATATGTAAGGCACTCGTATAAGTAGGTATGTACGAAGTTACACCAGCTGCAGCCGACTCAGAGCTATACTTTATGGCGCGATAACACGCTCGTTGTAGTTATAAACATCGACTAAACTCCTAAAAAAAATATACAAATAAATACTTCCCACGCCTCTATTACGTTCTTCGGTAGCACACACACACACACACACACACACAATATATATATATTTATAACTATGCATATTATTATATAGCATTATATTATTATAATATAGTAGATTCGCGTATGAGTGTATTCGTGTATATACCTATAGCAGCTGGTAAGTGCTGTACATTACGCCGTATAATAGGTACCTACCGTACCTGTATAATACATGCATATATGGCAGCCGACCGTAATCGTTTCAAGTCACATCACGTCTTAGGCAATAAAATAATATATAATAATATATTATATTATATATTATGCAATTTTCAATTCGCAATCCACGTACGTTTCTCGCGAAAGGTTATACCGATCCTGGTATAAATGCAGCAGACGATGTTCATATACTATATTATATATATATACATACGTGTTCATATTATGCATATATAGGTACACCGGTCAGACGCATTCGTTGCAGTTATATTGCACTTTAACTGCAGTAGCAGCGACCGTATACTGCACCCGCAACACTATAGATGATTATGGTTTCGATCGAAAATAGTGCGCCGCGCGCGCGCCCCCGCACTACAGCGCGAATGAAGAAGCCACATTATCGGACCGTAAAGGCACGTTTTAAAGGTATATAATATATATATATAAGAACTCGTTCCGTTGTCGCCTCTTTGGATCGTTATTTATACTGTAGAGTTGGAATATTTGTCTAACGTATAGACGAATTACGATTATTGCATTCATATAGACAGACACCTATCGATTTCGGACTATATTATTATACCGTTCCATTATATTGTGGCCGTGAAAGTCTTAAGAATGGTCAATGTACGATTGGAGTAGATGAATTATGTAGATGCAAATGCCTGTAGGTCTTACAATCTTATGTTTTTTTTCCTCAGTAAACACGTTTTGTGACGTAAAAGATTCTTCGATACGTTTCATATTATACTATTTGGATTGCAAATGGAATATAAATTATACGCAGGTCATCTATATTGAATTTACATATTTCGAATATATCGTGGTTAGTCATTAATTTATGGTGCATCTACAAGGCTATGATTCTACGGTCGCAAATAACGTTATTCAGATCGAAATATGTTTTATATATTTATTAATTTATTATACATCACCCTCTCATACTCTTTAGACGGTAACCATATATTAGATGACCGATACAACTGTTCGTCGGAGAAATGTTTTTTTTTTTTAACTACCTGCAAACAGATTTCATTTATACTGGTCGGGTTGATCTGCAGAATTTTGTATGACGAAAACTCTGGGGATTATGTGTCACAAGAATAGTATATATCATGAAATCTCCGCCATTTATCTATAACGTGAAATTCCGATCGGTCCCGTTTACATACTATGATATTTATGACATCGTATAACCGCGGTATTACTTTGCAGTGACATCACATTACAATATCGATAATAATATAATACACATTGTCTGCTGCGGATGACGAAACCGTTTCGCGTGTATATGTGCAGTTACATCAAAAATCATATTATTATGATGCATGTACGAAACGGATCAAAGTCGTATCGCGACGCTTCGATTTATTGCCAATATACGAAATATTTATACATATATATGTAAATATATAATACGTGAACTCGTCAATCAAACGTATTGATTGTGTTAGACATAGTTTGCAATAATAATAATAATAATAATTGGTTGATACATATTACATGCAGCGTTATAATGTAATACAAGAATACGAAACTAAATAATGTTTTACGATAGTAATACACGTACAAGAGTTACTCGAAAATTATTAAGTGCGAACCCGCGTGGACAACTGGACATGATTATAATAATTATATGCGTGTAACAGTCAGCGGTCGGTATCTAAGTGCAGTATATGTATATATTATGTATTATTATAAATTATTAATGAGCGTTTAAAGAAACACTGTAATATTAATATAATATTATGGTCTTGCGCGTATGATGATATCAAAATGATAATTTGTTTTGTAAACATAATGATTATTATTTGCATATGTATATCACGCGTCTGAATTAAATATTATTATATATTACTATTACCATTGTAACGATTGGTCAATTAAATCGTCATTTGTATGTCAGTAGCATTACAGTGTATATCTATTTATTTCGAGACAATTTGAATTGTAACATTTATTTATAAGTAAATCATTATTATTCGTATAATTAATAAAAAATAATAATAATAATGAATTGTGCAACAAGCAAATCGCGTATTGTTGGTTAAAAACTTAAATGAAAATTATAAAAGATTTTGTGATAGTATCTATGTAAAAAATAGTAAAATTAAATTATAACTTTACTAATGGTAGTTTATTTGAGCACACTTTCAATTGTTGTATGTGTACTCATACGTGAATACGAGTCTTAAATTAATTAAGTTATTGAAGTTTTTGTTTACCAACAAAATATTTTCTTTTCAACATCACAATACTAGTATAATACCTGCCTAATTTAAAAATATACGAAATTGTTTGTTTGTAACTTTGTAACTTTGACACTCCACAGTCACTTTAAATAATTGAAACTTTAATAACAAGTAACTATGATACCCAAAACTATATTAACTATTGTACTTATCCAGATGTACTATAATATAATGTACTTGTACAATCATTATGTATTACTTGCATACAGTTCATAATATTTCTCAACAGTGAAAACGACAACTTCCACGCACGTGTAAAGTATATTACACATAAAATACATTATTGTACTTTATTACGTTTGCCGAAATTTCGTGTAAAGCACATTATTTTATTGTTATTATTTCACGAAGAGTAAAGTAAAACAAAAGTGAAAAGTAATACCGATATAGCAATATGACTCGTATGTATATACCTAATAAACCTATATTATACGTAAATATAATACGACCAATCGTAATCGATACAAGTACGGTGCACGCGAAAGTTATTTAAAATATGATAACTCACATTTTATTTATATTTATTGAACGTGCTAAGTACTAAGTGTGATATTATTTGATTCTATAATATGAGATAAACACACTCACATTGAGGTACATAATATTATATCGCCTAAATTAAGTCGTTATTTTTTACGAGACGTTTTAATTAATTGTAAATTATAATGCTTTTCCGTTCTATATAATACTATAACAACACAGGTGCACTTAATATAGACTATAAAAATATTTGATCATAGTGTTAATAATACAAAAATCAACGCATTAACATAATTGGAACCTTAAGTGCAATGTACACAATTATATAAACACTATTATACTTATTACACATTTAATAATTGCAGACGCTTTACCTTTGTTGTTATAGTATTTTTAATCAAAAATACTCAAAATAAAGAAAATTCAAAATAAAAATTACATTACGTTGATTTTTTAATGTTTGTACGCTCATTATAGTTAACAAAGTTTTAACTTTTTTGAAATGTAAAATAAGAAACTAACTTAATATTATGAAATTTCATAACATCTCATACCTCATACATTGTCTTTATATATATCTTTATATTAATGTGATTTAAAGTAAACTAGACATTAAAAAACTATAATTTCATTCTAAAATATTCCAAAAATAAAATTTCAAAATTATATTAAGGTACAATAAAATATAGGGAACATGAATACTATAATATCACTAAACATATTTTAATAAATCATAAAATACTTTTAGTTAAATTATTAATTGATTCGTTCAGTATAATATTTAGCCATAAAACATTTCTCTGACAAAAATATAAAAAGTCAAGTCTAAAAACCCTTTTATGCACTAGCTAGAGCTATAGTCTATTATCTATGTTCAGTATGGCGTTCCTAATAGGGAGGAGGGGAATTTGGGCTCGACAAACCTATTTCACCGCTAACGTCCTTATATTTTTTAGTTGAGAATCAAACAAACCTGAGTTTTTTGTCAACAACATACTTATTGACAAAAAAAAAAAATAACCCTATTAAAAAGACATGCATTTTTTGTTCAATTGAAACTAAATGCATTGCTCCGTGACATATGAATATTTATTCAAATTATAATATAATGGTATATATCTCGTATAACAATAGAAATTATGTTATAATTTAAAATACAAAAATGTCATAAAAGTATACAACATCTAATCTGAACTCGTATATGTAACGTTGATATATAACATAATGTACTGTAACATATTTCGAAGATTCAAATAGTTAGTTCACACGTTGTGTAAATCATACATAATATACGCGATATAAAGGTACGGTAGGTACCCATATCAAAATAAAGTTACCCGGAAACTATATTGATAATAATAATAATATTATGTATGTGTATAATACATTTATAATTGGTGACTGACGAGATGGTAATAGGGCGCAAAAATACACGAACCGACAACCATACCTAATATTATTAGCGTAGACACATCATGGGTTATTTACGCGTACCTCAGTGACTTTTATACTTTTAACCATTTCCATGTAAAAGTATTATGATACTACCAGTTACCACATACAAAATAAAATATATTACGTTTAGGTATATGACACATACTAAAAATAACGATACCCAAAGTATATTACGCTAATGGAAATAATCCCGTTTCGTTTGTATATTACAATAATAATAGTATAAAATAATCACACACACATATTAATATATATATATAGATACAGAATTATTCACAAATCATGCTCACCCCATTTTTCCTTTAATAATGAATTTATTTAAATACTTGAGGACAATATTTTCAGTTATAAAGATTTTTTTTTATCACTATATATAAGGATAGTACTATAGTGATATAGACTTTTTTTCAATTACGAGACCATTTTTTTTCTATTTATAAAATATTAATCATAAGGCTCATGTTCATGTATCTAATCAAAATTCTAAAGAGTATCCTCCGAGTTACTAAAATACATAATATAAAGAATAGAATCCTTAAAAATAATTCAAATAAAATAGAATATATAAAATGAAACATTTTACTATTTTTTTATTATACGTAAAACATGTTAAAAAGCTAAAAAATGATGATAAATTAAAACTAATTATAGCTGTAATGTATAGTATATTAGTATTGTAATTCTCTCACCAACACAACTCCCATACCTTCTAAAGTCTAAACCTTTTCTTCTACTATCCTTTGAACATAAAGTTAAATAATTTAAAAATTACTTGTTTAAATTTTGATTCAGATATATACAAATTTTCAATAACAAAATATGTTTAAAAATGTTCAGGAAAAAAAGACGGTTATTCGCATTTGTAAAAAATAAGTTGATATCACCGCGAAAAATTCATTAAATAGTATAAAATAACCCAAGTATTTTAAAAATCTGGTCCTAATGTATATACTTAAACATTTAAATAATTGTATTATACTGAGGTATTCATACTTGTTTAATCACCTTATATATTTTATATAGTTTTCCAAATTTCATGTGACAAATATAATGGGAATCATGTTAGTTTTTACGCGATACTCACCGTTTTTGTCACACAAATTTTAGGAGACTCTTTACGCCGCACGTGTATCCCGAGAACCCACGAGAGGTGTACAGTAATTGTATATAAAAACTCGTTGCTGTAGGTTTCTCTTTCAATTTTCTCGCACGTCGACGGATTCACAAAGTCAACATCCATTTCACAACACATTATGCCGCGACTGTGAAAAACCACACCAGTTATACTGTATACACAATGACAATAATACAGCGGCTGCGTGTGTAGTATATTATTATTAAATCTAAATAGTAACTTTTAATGGGATTCTCACGGTGTTACGGGTTTTCGATCCGACGACGACGGTACCGTCCAAATCGAGTTACGGTTCTCTCCCCGTCGTTGCGGTCGGTCGCGCTACAAAGTCGCTTAAGCATATTATATATATTTTTATAGATACGTTTATACGTCACATATAACAATCGCCCTAACTGACTCGTGCTACGCCACATAGTTATATACCGTGTATTATTATTATTTTTATAGATACGCGTTTAAAAAAATCCAAAATTCACGTTATGATGGATGGCACTTGAATACCGATAGATAGAGAGAGAGAGAGAGGAAAAAAATCTCATTTCTTGCTGTTTTATCTTTCATTCGTCGATTTATGTGTCACGGAAACTGTAACCGACCAAGAGTGATATGAACGATAGGAAGGAGCATTTTTTTTTACTCGCACAACCTTTTGATTTCGGAATAAGACATCGTTCGTTTTGGGAGAAAAAAAATACACAAAAACACATAATAACCCACTTCGGATTACCCGCGGGCATACCAGGACATATACAGTATGCGGTGAAATACAAAACATTAATACAGCGTAAAACCGGGTCGAAGGTTAAAATCGTCCGAAAAAATAAAAACTTTTCGGCGTTGGTGCTGCATCAAAGGCGTAAAGTTTTAATGGAGTTTTGTCTTGGGATGTTATTCGCGAATGGAGGGGAAAAAATGACTATCGAGGAAAAAAATCGGGACACCGGAAGATCTGGTGTACCGCCGGATATCCGTTTTCATCGTGTATATAGGCGTGATCGCCTGAACGGCTTTCATTTGGACTTCCATAATAAACTGCGAACCGACAGAAAGGTTGCGCTTTTGTTCTTTCACGACAACAATACAACGCGAAACCGTTGTAAAACATCTGTTTGGTTCAAAAAGTGTTTATCTTTAAATTAAGATAATGAAATATATATGCATTTAGTCACCCGTTGGCCACGCGTATTCGTTATAATATTACAATAAACTTCAGTATACAGGTACATCCGGAATATTCTTTTAAGAATAAAAAATAAAACACAAAATGTAGTTAAACAAACACAATTTTTTTTCTTCGAAAGAAGATGCGCGTACATGTTTCGTTTGTTAAACTTTGATTTTTTAAATTACTTATTTAATTCCCGATGTACGTGAAGTGAAAATAAAATTAGATTTTTCATTGATTTTCACTAATTGTATAACAAGACAACTTGACTTCGTTTCAATATTGAATCATCGTGTCAATGCGCCGTATCACGAAGAATTCATGTCATTTCCATTATGTTAATTAGGTAAATATATCGACAAAGACGCGTTCGTGTGTATTTGTTTCGTCACAAATCCGTAGAAGTTTTTATGCTTAAAATTGATTATGCCTGCAACTATTACATTACGGTAAATAAATAATATTTGACAATAATAATTATTATTACTATGCCCCGTATTTCACATATGTATTTTGATATTTTTGAGTTCTCAAATCGATAAAAACAACAATAACGTGTCATATTACCTACATCGATAATTCTGACTAAAATATAATATTGTTTTGAAGACAGCAAATCATTTATTTGACAATATGTGACGATATTAGAACACTATTAGAACATTTTTTTTTTTTTTTGTAAGTATATACCAGTTTTATTTTCCAATAAAAATATTGAATTGAAAAATATTTTGATAAAACAGTAATTTACAGTTACGAAACGAATAGTAATCTAATAAAACGTTGATACCGTATAATGTAATGTATTCTTTATACTCAATTTATTACGATGCGTTTTATTCGCAGAAAGTGAACACCGCTTACCGAACGTTCGTATATTTCGTTTCCACTGATGGAAATATAAAACGTATAATATCATTGTATCGTATATAATAATATATTATAATATAGGTGCATCGCGGTATACGTACATACACGTTCGTCGATATCACGTCGCGTGCGATAAAAGAAATGAAGAGTAAAAATAGGTGAGATCCGAAGGATATATTTTCCGGACGTGCGCGAAGAGTGGTGGTGACACGTTACACCAGCGCGTGTCATCGTTGTAGCGGCAGATAATTTTTTCCTCTCCTCCAGACGGTTTTCACCGGGCTACTACATAACACACACTGTGTAAATAATATTATTATATCGTCGAGTTTTAAAGGATAAAATCGCCTTACCGTCGCTGTAGTGTTTCGACGGCGCGCGTTCTACGAAAATCGCGCTAAATTACATCAGAAAAAATGGTGGCGATTCGACGACGTCAGGCCATCTTCGCCTATTCGTTACGCTCGCCTATACATGTGCGTATTGCCGTTGTATACATGTATGGGAGAAATCATTTATTGCCAGTAGTCATCCCCGTCGGTCATCCAATCCGCCGTACCGTTATGTACAGACGCCGTATCATAAAATTATATACCATCCGTGTGTTATTTATTTATATATATATATATATATATTAAATTGTATTCGAAGCTTACGTTTCGTTATTGTTTCGAGAACATAATATTATATGTCTTATTGATCTTTCCACCTTATGCCGTCTTATTGGCGCAGTGATCAACGGCGGCGATGTCATTTCCACCACAGCAGTTGTGATATTATATATTATTATGTGTGTATGATCTATAAAATCCCCCAAATATGAACTTTAAACCAAGTTACGATGCCGTTATAATAGCGTACCACGTAAGTAACTTATTGTGGCTATTAACTAAATCGTCTTACCAAAAACGTATTTACAATGATTGTTCAGTTGCGACGTTATTCTAGTAACAACTTTCAGTAAAAATATATTATATGATGATGATATTAGTATTATTGTTATCGTTATGTTTAAATCCCGTATAATATCGGTGAAATTTATTTAAAAATATTCACCAATATAACAAAAAATTAAATAAACAATTTTAATTTCGACCAGTGATTATATATATTTATACAGTTAAAACGTTGACAAAAAACTGCGTTTAACGACTGACCTAAATTTTATTCAATGGCGCCATATTATATTCGATGAATGCAATGGTCGGAAGGTCCTAAGTTTTTGCAAATTAAGCAAATCTAGTTTGAAGGGTCGCTTTTAAGCATAACGAAAATGGATAATATCATGATAAATATGCATACGCGTTGATTCAGATAAGAATATTATATCATCTTGAAAAAAAATATTTCAATTTATAATACTCTGCATAGCCCATTAGTCCTTGTGTCATTTGATTTAAGTGAAACGAACAGTAATTCTATTACATTCAGTTACAGTGATATTATGTGGAATAATTCAGTAGTAACATTTCAAAATTATTACTACCCAAAATTTGTCACAATTTCACATGCACATAGTACGAGAAAAGGATAAATTGCTTTCGATTGTCAGTGTTGTCAAGTTCCTAGTGTGAAAATGATACATTAACATCATACGCGTATGCTCTTTACAGATAATTCGTGAATTTCTGTACATAGTAATTGAGCTTAAGAAAGTAGTAAATCTCTTTAACTCGAGGTAATTATCTTTAAATATGGAAAAATCTATTTTATAACTTTTAGTATATTATATAATTTAGTCATTTCTTTTGAGGAACTTATTGTATATTTTTGTAAAAATATCGCTAAACGCAATGATGATAAGTGAAAAAATATTACAAGGGTTTAATGTACCAGGTGTTTAGGTATAACATTTAATAGCAACTTAATAAAATTTACATATAAACAATATAGTACTGCGGCTACGTCCTTAGATTCATACATTTTAAAAACAAAAAATATCTTGCTTTTAAAGAAAACGCCCAATATATATTTAGCCTAATATTAGCTGTTTTTCAATATGATCAATATAGATGTTTAGTGTAAGTGGACTATTCAAAAATGAAAATCCTTTAAAGCTATTACATCTTAAACAAAATAAAATTATAAGAATTCGATTAGATACAAAAAGTATGAAAGGTTCTAACAAAATATTCAACCAAATTTAATGAAAGGATCTATGTATTTTTCATTTAAAAAAAACACACATTATTGAACAGATTTTCGACTACCATTTTATTGACACTATATATTAATTCAAATAAATAAATATGATTAAGTGGCACTTTTTGCATTTTAGCTTTATAGTAAAGTTTTGACAATATTTGAATAATACTATAAAGCGCTAAGAATATATTGTCTTTTGAATGCAACTTTTTAAAACATAACACTTCAAAAAAAAATGTTGTAAGAATAAATTTTTACTAAAGACAAATTGTCTTAATAACTGTTGAAGCTTGAATATTTTTTCTATTTTTTTAAATACCTTATAACTGTCATTATTAAATTTTATCCATAAAAGCTATTCAACATTTTTATTTATTAACATCATATTTTTAATAGAATTATGTTTAATAAAAAAAAAATGTTTAGTACTCATAAATTATTTGTTTAGCGTATAACATCATTGATAAGCGTATAAAAAATGTGCTTGTATAAATCCTTCACATTTTCCAATATGTCAAGTAATATTTTCAGGGAAATTTTTGTTGCATAAATATATTATACAATATTAGACATAACATATTATATAACATAACATATAGGTATGGTTAACAAAATATGGTTCAATTTATTTTATAATTTTTTAAATTTGCCACTTTTGTGCATTTGGTAAGCCCATAATATTGTTGATTAAACTGCATTATACTTGTTCATTCACGGTGTATATATATATAAATGTGTGCATATGTGTGATTTAGTGGTATATAGCTACTATAAATATTGTGACGGAATGTTACATAAAATATGAATATGTTCAATGAAAGACTTCCTTAGTTCTCTATAGTGACTTGTGAGACTTTTGCAAATAAGTGGAAATTATCTAGTTAATATTAATCGTATCAATATCAATGTTTTATAAATTTAATTTAATTTATGAATTCACTCTCAAAATTTGTCATCACATCAACAGTATTTTCAGCATTTCAGAATTACTCTTCTCAGAATATAACAAACTAACAATACAATCATTTTTTATAAATAAATCATAATTTGTATACATAAAATATGTAGTACTAAAGAACCTAAATAATACGGTTAGTTATATTACAATATTAAATGACGATACTATTATATGGTAGATACTGTAGTATACAGTATACACTAAAACATTTCAAAACATTTATCTCAGTTTACAGACAAGTATTTTTTTTCGGTCGTACTAATAACCTTCTACATGGAGGTCTCCTTATCCTTAAAGTGATTGATGCTGTTGAAACCATTTTTGGTCGTTTTAAAACTCAACTCATCTTTAACACCACAAATCAATCGTATGCGGGACGAAGAAGCAATTCATGTAATAATAACTCCCGTTAGAAGTAGATGTCAATTTCTTCTTTATTATAAAAAAGATCCTACTATTTTATTTTACAATACTACGTATTATTAATAGTGTATTAAACACAAATAATTTAAAGAAAAAAAAGGTTCTTTCTTTAATTTAAAATTTAAATAACTCACAATAATACATTCTCTTGAGAAATTATAAAAATTAATAAATTTCTTTTCAACTAAAACTAATTCATTTTATTTATCATTTTTTTTTATGGAATATATTTTCTTGTATATTTGTAACATTCAAAAAACTTCAAAACAAGCTTATAGTTGTTGTTTTTACCTCCGTGTCTACTTAACTTTCGCTTTACATTTTCAACTTAACTCGATGTGTGTTATATTTATTAACTATAAAGATTAATATAGATATATATTATATTATTACGCTAAAATGAAAAGAAAAGTAGAAAAGTTTTCTTATTAATTATTATTTAGAAACATCGCTTCTCTATATGTATAGTAATACAAGTAAAGTTTTCAAAATGTGTAATGTGATATCTGAATAATTCGTATAAATATTAAATCAAAAACTTTAATTTTCTTAAAAATATTTCGTAATCATTTCAATAATATATTATGTGATTATGTGTATCACGAATTTTTTTTGAAGCAGCAGTAGCAGCAAATTCTTATATTATACTCTATAATTACTATTTCAAATTAGTAAAAAATAAATTTAACATATTATTACGTCGAATATACAAACCGTGTATTTTTGGTTGATTGTTAGTGTTACATAATATTGTATTTAAGTATTTAACTGTTTATCATAGTTATATAAGAATAAAAACACTTACATGTCCAAATGTAAAATGATGAAATGAATAACAGGAAAAACCACATGTTCTATTTCAGTTAAATATAATCCTTCAAAATTGATTATCCTTTGAATAATTTGTGAATATCCTGAAAAAAAATTATCAATACATATTATTAACTTAGAATTATCTATGTGTAATCATCAACAATATGATAAATTGAGTAAAAACCACTATTTTTATTTGATTTTTTTTATCATATCAATAGATCAAATATTTTAACTGATTTGAGTATTCAAATAGATTACATTAAATTACAAAATATTGTAGCAGATTCAATTTATTAATAATAAGTATAAAATAAACATTTAAAAAAAAAAATTTTTAGTTGTCCAGCATTTCAATCATATTCAAATGGATAATAAGAATGTATCGTCACTATTTTAATGATAGTACCTACCTATTATGACACAGCAGCTTTATAACACACACATACACGAACAAAGCAAATTTTCTAAAAGCCATAACGATAAATTTATCACGATTATAAGCTTTAAAAATACATAGATACATAGTATATAATATAACGATGCATATTAATTATCAGTGGTTAATAATATTGTGAAATCAAACACGATTCCGTAAAATAATTTAAAATGAATATTGTGATGCACTGATGCATACCAGAGTTTAGTTGATTTAAAAAAAATGTATTCATATCGACAAGTAAAATAGTCTAAATGCTATAAATATGTTACTACCTACAAAATAATAATGCTGCTTTCACGCGAAACGAAAAACTACGATTGTAAAGCTAATAAAAAGTTAATTTTTGTGATACGGCGGTCGTCCACGCAAAAAAGTTTTAATACCAGCGATTCGTTATCGACCGACACCTCATCAAATCCTAGGTACATTTATGTGTTATTGTGTAGATGGGCATAAGAAATAAGTTTTCGAACCACCAGATAGATTTTGTATACCTACAACCATGGTTTCACGGTATCCGATGAGACAATAATACTCGTAAATACACTTCATGTACAATTTTATTTATATCACAATAATTGTAATATTGTTTAAATAAATACTGTAATTTATAGAAATTGTGTAAAATATTATTATTATAAAATGCGTCGAAAGTACATTTAATATATAACCGGTTAGATATAGTCATTAATCAATACGATCAAATTACCAAAGCCTCGCAGTTATGGGAGTATTCCTGAATCTTGATTTAACAAGCCGTTGAGGTATACAAACAAATTTTTTGATTTAATTCTCACTGATTATTAAATTTACTGGAATACGTTTGTGCTATGTACAATAGTTATGTAATGACTAATGAATGTTTATTAATCATCAAACTTCGTTCATCTTATTCAAACATAGATAAATTAGGACAATTAGATCGAATAAAAATGTGTAGTAGGTACATGGGTTGAAAAAGAAACCATGGAAATACCTATAAGTAATAATTGGCTATAACAACATGTAATTTTGGAAAATTCTATAAAAAAAAATAATAGTGAGTATTGAGTATTTAAGCTACAGAAATTATAATAATAAAAAAAAAATACCTGATAAATACCTACTAATTGTTGGTTAAGTTAAAAGCTATAACATTTTAAGACAAGAAATTTCTTAGTTACATAACTAAAAATATTTGACTAAAAGGCTTTTAACGTTAAACCTATGTGGTGCTAAAACCGTTTCACTCTTGTCATTTTATATTACGCGTAGATAACGGTATTAAAAATTTAAAAAAAAAACTACTCACGCAAAAATAAACTATTTTATTTTATTTGAAATCACTTTTAAAATTAACACTAATCATTTTCAATATTTCCGTTGCGCATGAATACATAGTTTTACCCAAAAACATCTTTATCCCATAGTGTATAATAATAATTAAATAACTACAAGTGGAGTGACAAATTAATGAATTATTAGTCTTACACCTTTACCGTGACAACGATTTTATTATATGAAACAAACTCTTCAACTTACTGTATTAAACATTTACAAGAACTAAATTTCCAATTATTTTCGTTTTTAGTTTTTAAATTATATGTTTGTGGTTGATGTATGTCGTCCACGTGCCTAACATGGTGATATTACTTTTTATTATATATAAATTAGAGACAGAACCTATGTATTTTACATGAAAATTCAATATAATAATGTTTGCACAATATATTAAATTATAAAGGGCTGTTTACTTAATGACTGAAATATTATTTGAACGAGTTTAGAACTGTATCTATGGGTAGGACAAAGGTATAACTACAATAATATAATACTTGGATAAAATTTCGAGTAGATGTTTGCAAACGAGTATGAGTTCTGGACACAACGGGTACATACATAGTATATTATGTATACAATATTATATAGTCTCATCAAGACTAATTTTTTATCGATATTTTGTATGGGTACCCAAATTAAAGCCCGTAGATTAAATACTAAAGAATACATAAATTTATTATATTTAATGTAAGGTGATAATGGTATACATGGCAATAACCAAGCCGGTCCGCATACAAGTATAGCAATAATCGCTGAAAGGGAGGTATTCAACGGGTCTATGTCTAAAGAATTTATAATTTAAAAATACATTTTAATATGTTATTGTGTTTTGGTAAAGTTGCGTGGTTAATGGTTAATTTATGTTCAATAATAGATATTTAGCTAAATAAAACCTTAAAACTAAATGTTTAATTTGATTTGTTTTACCATCAAATCTACAAGTTTTTACTAATACTCGTATACTAAATTGATATTATCTAGTTAAGACATTAGTCAGTTGATTATCCAATATTACAGGAAATGTTAATAGTCCTCAATCAACTCATCACATATTATTTATAACACTTAAAGAATTTCTGATCACTTAGCATTCTTCTTTTTTGGAGGATTCACATTATGTTTATATTATTAATATTATTATTTCGTTATGTCTATTTTCCTTTGTTCCTCTCATTCTGGTCTGTGCTATTACAATAGAAACATTCACATTGGCCAAAATGACCACACACACGACCTTTTTTACATTGTACATTTTTTTCCTGTGAAATTTCAATGAGAGTGTATGAAAAATACAATAGAATTTGGAACTAACACAAATTTTAAACAAATCCTTTGGAACATAATTTTATTTGTTAATACTCATACACCATACTATGAATGTACTAAAGTGTGATAAATGATCATTGATAAAATAACTCTTTTTCAGAAACAAAGATAATTTTTACTAAAAACATGTAAACAATTTAACAGTTTCGGTCAATTAAATTACATACCATATTTTATATACAGAAAAATGTTTAAAATTACTAATTAGAATTGTTTATATTGAAGTTATTTAATAAATTGATTATTACTTGTATTTTAAACAACTATTGCAAAAGATTAAAACATTTTTACTAACTGAAAAACTCTTCCAGTATTATTATGAGTAATGTATTATTTTAATATACTATCCGATATTTCAATGTTTCATCTTACTTAAAACATAATTTTATTTTTCTATTATAAAGGATCACGATTTACTTTTTTACAATTTTTACTCAAATACCAAGAATTTTTGATAAAGAAAATGCACACAAAAATCACAACTCGATTTTATTTTACAATGATAGGCATAACCGTAATAATAGTTTTAGTTTTGATTAATCACGTATGCGATAAATGTTGAACAAAAATTTAATTTAGTTTAACGATGTTCAGAAATAATCGCCGTTCCGATAGCAGTATAATAAAATTATTATAGTATTAATAAATCCAAAATAAATAGTTTGAAAGTAAGTAAATTACCAATTACATATTTAATGTGTATAGTAATAAATCATATTAAAAT
The DNA here is from genome assembly GCF_020882245.1 of Rhopalosiphum padi. Taxonomy (NCBI): domain Eukaryota; kingdom Metazoa; phylum Arthropoda; class Insecta; order Hemiptera; family Aphididae; genus Rhopalosiphum; species Rhopalosiphum padi. The sequence goes on from NC_083598.1 coordinate 75,449,612, forward strand.
ACTGTTAGAACGATATTTTAACTATTATAAAGCATGTTATTGTAAAATCAAATTGTCATTGACTAGTATAACTAATTATATATTATAATAGTATATTAAGTTATTAAGTACACAAATGTATCTCACGTAATATCTGTAAAATCAAAGGTATTTATTTTTCAACAATGACGTAGGTATCATGTTTTAATCAAAAACATTAATTATGTAAGGGAGTTTATACACTTTTTGGTATTTTCTAAGGTGTTTACATATTTTACTATTATAATGTACGGGAGTTTTTTTTTAAGTGTGTAACGCATAATATGAATTTTTTATTAATATTTAACCTTATACTAGAACTATTATTTGATATTTATACAGCAACAATAAAGAATATTTCAATTATTTAATAATTCAGCGCCTATATGTTTTCTTCACAACATTCCATAAGGGTATCAACATACATTTTAATTTTATGGTGCACATGGTGATGCATTTTCGAAACAGATCACTTAAATTCAGGCGTATATTTTTAAAAAAAATGCATTATTTTATAATATGCGAATAATATGTTCTATTATATGCACGTATACAATATTTAAACTTGAATTATTATTTTAAACTGTATAGAAGTGCTTCCACCAAAATGCATTCAATATTCAATAACGATTAAACAATGCATTATGTTTTTAAACAATTGTAACAACAATAATGACAATAATCGTAATAATAATGAGGGCAATTGGATTTAATATTTTCAAACCAAATACAAAGTTTCGGGTTCAAATCACGTACGTCACGTTTATATAGGCATGCTTTTCTCCCCCGATACAATGATAAATGATACAAGACCCCCTCGGAGTAATAATAATTATAACAATACATCCGACTATATACGTGTTTTGTGTATAATTCTCTGTCACAGAGTAAACGAAATTTCTTTTTCCAAATAAACAAAGCATCCCGCTTTAGCTGTGATTACTTTTTAATTCACGCGACTCAATTTCAACGTAAATAATAACCACATGATAATATAAATCAAATATTTAAACGTATTAATATTATGAAACGTCATATTTACATGAAGAGTATGTATATAAAAATAAACATCTTGAACTTGTAACGTTTTTGCAACGTATTGAATTTTGAATTATTAATACATTGATCAAGTCATCTTGCAAATCTATACGTATAGTACTCGTACCTCGAAATAGTTGCTGAAGATCGAAATTTAATGTACCCAATTCATAGATTAACGCGTATAAAAATTATCAAGACATCAAGAATCTTACAAAATATATTAATTAAAGGTAAACTACAAATTATATGCAAAAAATAGTATAATACATTACGTACAAATACCGCGAGAAAAAAAAATACTGCTCTGATATACCTACCTCATAATTAAGCCATAATGGTTTATTCCTAAACGTTTTTGATATGTGCCTCCCAGAAAATAAAAAAATTCTCTATTCCCCTTACAAAAAATAATAGGTACGTAAAAAATATGAAACTAAATAGGTAAAAAATAATTATGCAATTTTTAACTTTATTAAATTATTGTTTTAATCATATTTTGTATGACATAATGACAGATGACAATAAATTAATTAATTTCATATATTACAAAAAAAAAAAAAAAATACTGTGAAATTATTAACATGAACACATATAGCCATTGTTTTTTGTTTATTTGAGTTTCAAAATTAAAAAGCTGCTGTATAGCTTTTTTGCACACGTGCATTTTATTAAATCATTCGAGCAAGCTTAATTATTTTTTTTTTTTGTTCTCAAGCAGATCAAAGTTATTATGTAAATTCATAGCAGTTTGACGCTATCATTACTATACACTGTAATATTAGTGTATTATAGTTCGTGTGATTTGAAAAAAAAAAGGTCAAACCTCGTTGAATTCGTCCATTGAAAATTTTTTTTCTGCGACAGACGAACGTGAATAACGTAACAGACGGTGAAAAAAAAACTGTATTAAACGAGAGTGATAATGTTATTACATATAGATCACGAAAACGATCGACACTTTGTTCACGAATGGACCACACTTGCACGCGACCGGTGGAAACGTTGCGACTGCAGTAGGCGGCTGTCGAAAACTCGGTGAACGCGAGCACATGGTCTCGGGGCTGTACGCCGCGCGCTTAGACATGCGCCGACGATACCCTGCAGCTGTAGGGTTGGCACAAATATCCGAACATGATGAATTTAATATTTAATATAACATGTACATATATAATATATGTGTGTGTGTGTGTGTGTGTGTGTGTGTGTGTGTGTAACGTGTGCGAATATTGTCTCAGCCCTAGAACCACGGATTGGCATTACTTTAAGTATTATAATATTATATTGTTATATAGCAAGAAGTACCTACCGGTGACGTATCTACTGATTTTATATGGAAGAAATAACGGCAGAGATAAGAAAGATAATTTGGTTTTTTGTTTCAGGGTTCCTGCCCGATTTGGCCAAACATTCTAGGTTTGGATATTTTGCAAGGCAATTCAAACTCTTCGGTTTTCTCAAAAAAAAAAAAATGCAATATACTCCCATAATCCTATTTCATATTGATGTATGTAAATTTAAAAAAAAAAGACGTGGCTTATATTCCATTATTTAATTAGAGTTTTTTTCTCATATTAATGGACTTAAATTATTAATGTACAGTGATAATTATAAATAAATTGAATTTTGTCATATTTTCCTATAGTATAAGCCACTGCCACAACTGGTATGCTCCTATAGCGAATAATATTGTAGAAGACGAAAAACGTGAAGGTAGACTATAACCTTTGATAACGATAGTGATGATCGAGTAACGAGCTGTATTCTAATAACTCAAGAAAATATAAACGTGTATATTATATGATTCGGACGGATAATCAGAAGGAAAAATCTGCGATGTAATATTGTAATTGAAAATTTAAAAATTCTGAATCAGTACGACAAAATATTATAATATTATAAATTTGCCGAGTTGTTTATACAATTAGACTAGTGTATTTATTATATAGCTAAGTCATTTTCGTTGCCATTTCTTTTTAAATTAATATTATTATTATAACGTCCCTCCTAGGTGATAAATGTTTGTTTAGAATTACAACACATTTTATATACAGCTCCTTTGTTGGCAGATTTGGATGAAGTCCCACAGAAACGAGAAACATATCAAAAGAGAAAGTCTTAAATATAATTTAGTGCATCATATACTTTTATTTTAATAAACTATTATTAAATTTGAGTGTCTGGATTGTTTACTAAAAATTGTGTGCGTAACGTTGATTGCAACATTATTATTAATATTATAAACAAAGTTTTCTTCGTAAAAATAAAATAAAACTCATAGTTTTTTATATTGTGTAACTACTAAGAACAACTACTTAAAATATTTCTCTCGTGTTGATAAATATACAGTTACAGTTTTAAAATATTCATAAACCATATGGTTATTATTATACATACTTATTAGTTATTATAAACCTTTTTTGGTTTCGAAACTAATTTCATAAATATCACGTATATATTATAGGTATAGTAATAATAATATCATAATACAATTTCCTATAAAATACGTATTTTTTTTATTATTATTATTTTTTAAATAATTTTAGGTATTTTCATCTTTATAAATCACAACCGAGACCGACACAATTACAATACCTACTTAAAATTAAAAAAAAATGGTCAACGATCAGCTAATCAAATAGTTATGTATTTATGATTAATACATATTTATTGTACCGTTTATAGTAAACTTACCTAATTACAAATGCTTAGCTAACTTCATGATTTAAAAGTCTCTAGCGTCAAATTTAAATATTTTATTCTTAAAAAGAGTCAAAAATCTATTATTTATTTATTTATATATATATATATATTTTTTTTTTTATAAAAAATTGTTATCAGCGACTATAGGTATATATTATTATTTTGTAACTCGTTGTAAAATTTAAATATATATAAAATATAAATTTCCCCACCAAGACAGAGCTAATATTCTCTACAATAAATTAAATAATAATAATATGTAAATTTACAGTAATGTTTACTAAAATAAAACTATATATATATATATATGTGTGTGTGTGTGTATCTATTTAATATGCGTTTTTAGATTGTGGTATTTGTTTTAGTTATTATTATTTTAAATTTCATGTTTATTTAATAATCAAAATGTTTTAAAACAATTATTAAATTAATTATTAATCGTCATCAATCATCGCCAAATTTTTAGTTAATATATTATATTAATAAAAATGTAATGTATTATTATCGGTGTTAAATATTTTCATAGTTAATCTAGTCCCTAAAAACCTAAACTTAAAAATATAAATATATAAAATAAACACACTAGTACTAAGTACACACTATTATAATTATTAGGACATATTATGCAGGTAAATAAATCACTGTAATATTAATGTAATGCGTGTGCCACAACGAATGATGTTAATTTACAAATAACGTTATTTATAGGTTATTAACGTTATTTACATAGGTAAACATTTATAGAAATGTGGGAATCATCGATATTTTCTAGTGAATAACGTTAATAAAATACACGGGTAATTGTTGTTAGAGCAGATACGCACGCGAATCTCAAATAATATTAATTTAAAAATTGTGTAGGTATCAGTGTATTATTATAAATTATAATTAATATTTATTTATTTTTACAAGTTGTACTTCCGTAAAATTTACTGTTAAACAACTTTTCGGCCCCGCGACATACACAACGTTTATTACTGCAACCAGTCTCCCAATGGCGTCCCACGAGGGACCGCAACAAAACTATTACCAGCTACTTCACTCAGTGTCAACTGTCTATCACCGGCTAATTTAATTACATTGTTTATGTCTAAAAGATTTTCTTCGCAAACTTGTTCTATAAGATCACTACATTTCTAGTAATCCAAAAAGTGTTATTATCACTTAATTTATTCATAAAGATACATTTTATTTTTTTCGTTAAAAATTGTACAAACAGTGTATTTGTCAATATCCATATACCGTAAACACGACGACAGTTATATACATACCAAAGTATAATCAGTTATATAATTTTTATTAGGTATGATATTGATATTTGGAACACATTTTTATATTTTTTATTCAAATTGAACCTAACTAATGTTGGACAACCACCATTACGTAGGTGCTTTATCTGTGCTCGATAAAGTTTTATTAGTTTGCCGACGAATTACACATTTAAGACGATTAATTTAACGGTCACCTCATCATTGCTCGCTGGACAACTATTTTATAGTAAAAATTTTCTATTTCATACAAATAACGTTAATCACCGGCTAATAACGTTATTTATTGTAACATATTATATTTAATAAATATATTATAATTATTTTAATAATACCTATATACGTATTGCACATAATAAATAGTTATTGAACGAACTTCACTATAAAAATATCTAAATTGTATTATTATATAAAAACTGCTACCATAAATAATATTAAGTTATTGTACTTTTACTTATTTGAAAAAGTTCAGATTAATTTATTTTATTGCAGCCTTGCCGGAACGGTAGTGGAGAATTTTTTTCACATTAACAATTCCATCGAATCGTTTCATGTTTAGATAATACTTTATACCTATATACTTTAGATACAAACAAAAATAATGCATATATAGGTACTATAATAATAAATTGATGTCTTGGAAAACAAAAGCCGAATGTGCATAATAATTTATCCGCTCGTGCACGATAAATTTCGTTGCTAAAACACATTATAATATACCGCCCGTTTTGTTTCGAAAACAGTCATATTTAACATAATATAATATTTACAATATATTATGTCTCTGCCGAAAGGCTTGGTATATACGCATTGTACATTTGTACCTATGTATAGTATATTATGCACATTACAACTTACACTGTTACATATTATATTCCGTTTGTATACATCGACGTCAGCATTATACTCGTAATGCAGCGACCGACGGTCGACGGATTATAATATCTTAATAGCACCCACTTCGTGGAAATTTCTTGATATTTTATATCCGTACACGGATCACCATGTTTTATCGATGTGTTTGTCGGTTTGTCGTATACAGCGACCACCTTACCCGCAAATCGAATATTTGTCATTATAATATAAAGTATGGTTTGAACTCATAATAACAAATGCATAAGTACACGATATTATAGTCGCAGAAAGGATAAATGGTACGAGACAAATGAACGCGTCGCACAATGGGGTATTTTTATAGAAACCTGTACCGTATTTAAACTTAAAAAATGAATTTAAAATTACATTTTAGTTGATATTACGAGTGTATCTTAAGGACTAAGAGAAATTAAAAAAAAATAATACAAATATAAACTTAAATTATTATGTTTAGTAAACTTCCAAGACAGCAATCCAAACTTTTATAATTTCTTTTAGTGTATGTTATGTTCTATCAAAATACTCAGAAACATTTTAAGTTAACTTGCGCCTGTTCGCTAAAATAATTTTGAATCATTTACACAAGAAAATAATAAAATCGTATAATATTTTAGATAATTAAATATTGCATTGTGTTGTATAATATATAGTACCTATATATTATCTTCAGATAGTGAAATCATTTTTTTGTTAATTAATTAAAAACAACGACCATTAAATAAAAATATTACGAAATACTAACAAGACTGTAAATATATATTTATTGTGTTACCGATAAATCATTGCACAATATTACACAGTGGCGTATTGATGAAAATAATAATATAGTTAGGTAATCTTTAGGAAATAAATCATCACTGCTTTTTGACTGTTATACGTCATATTTAAGAAATATATATCAATTTCACTGAGTACTTTTTACATATAAGAATAGATTTAAAGATAAATTTATAATGTCGAAATATTTAAAACCACTAATATCTAGTAAAATAGATTATAATTTTTGTCTTATTATATTTTTTTCTATACTCATTTCTATATAATATAATAATATATCATATATACATGTTTAGTCGGATGATACAACTAAGTATCTTCGCACTCAGTAATTTCCCGTTATTTCAAACTGTTATAAAAATTACGTACCTATTGTAAAAACATTAATGTATAGATTCTAATGATGTTCAATAAATAAATATATACTATACAATATGTACTTATAAATTGTATTGTCAATAAAATAAAATATTTTTAATACACAGTATCAGTGGTAGTAACCAAGGTTTTTTTTACTTAGGGTCATAAAAAAAATTTCTTGGTGGGCCAAGTAATCATTTTACCGTTGATTTTGAAAAATCCGATGTTTGGAGTCGAGTTTCCTTCTTTTTTTTTTTTTTGAAACATAATGAACTGCAAACCATAATATAACTGCAGAATAACAAGAAACAACTGATATTTGGTGAATAATGTTGGATAATGACAAAGTGCTGGCCGGTTAATACATGATCGTGGGCCTTAGTTGGTCACCACTACATAATATACTGTAAAATATTTGGTTTACCGATTATTATTAATGTATCCAGTGAAATCAATAGCCGTCGGAATTGTTAACTAGTGGAATCGACATTTAAATATGTCCACAACATCAATATTAAAACGATTGGAATCGATATAAAACCATTCTTTACATATACTTTTAACAATGCTGTCATTTTGAATTCATTTTTCAAATGTCCATCTTATCCAGGTTTTTATAAAAATATTTTTCACTGTATACCGACTGTCGAATGATATTACAATTCTACGGATTAGATATAAATAAACAATACAAATAACGTATCGTTAAAGCATAAATTTGGCCGATATTTTCTTAACAATAATTGCGAGGAGCATATAAATATATATATAATACTGTATACTGTGTAATCTGTGCCGTTAAAATTATGCTAAATTATTCATTGTCACGTCGGCCGCCGTGCGTTGCATTTCTTATCGGTTGCTGGTTTACCGTGAGTTTGCGGGGTAAACTGTTGTTAAATAGAATGAATACTTCGTGAATGTTGTCATTATTAATATACGACAGACTATAATAAAGTAAAACATTATAAAATATACAATGTTATTAATTGTCACGTTGTAAGTAATTAAAAATAAAATAACGCCAAGTCCGATTTATTGTGATACAACTTACTAGTATCAAATACTGACTGTGAGGAATGAGGATACACCGGACACATATTTTATGATCAGAGTTAGAAAAACAAATCGTGAAAATACTCAAAACGATCAACACGGAAGACAATTTAAAAGTGAATAATGTTTGAAAAATTAAATTACTTAAATTACGTCACTATTGACAAAAAACTATATCGAACTGTAGGCGGAATTACTGTAGACATTTCAAGGGCCGAGAGTTAAAGGTTTCTACATCTTGCTGAAGTGTAAAGGCTCTAAATAAGCTATTACATCAACAATTAGATTATTCTATAGTAATGTAAAATGAGTATTTTATTTCTTGGTACCTACGCGTGAAGTTTAAAAGTAAAAACCGTCGAACAACATATTATAGCATACACGGATTTCTAAACGCACATCACAAGATGTCGAACTAAATTTTTCTTTTTTTAGTGTAGTAAATGCCTATAAACCCGCCTACCCCCCTACCCCCGTTAAAAGCACGGAATTTTCTTTTCAATTCGAAGTACCGGTCTTGTCGAGGGTCGAAAGGGCGAGGAGTTAACGGCGGTGGTCGGTGCGCCTATCTGTGTGCCCATCTGTGCGCGGTGCGTTCTTAGAACTCTCTCCGGAGAGAGAAATCAAAACCACGCCACTAATCACGACGACCGGTATTACTATAGCTATCCGCAGAGCGTATTACTGAAGATCGGGTCAATAATAATATGTAAGCAAAAACGCACTAAAAAGACACGATCCTCGGCGATGAGTAAGTATGATCTAATACGTATGATGTTACTATTATACTGTGACTAAAGCTCGTTTTCATAGGTAAATCGTCCCCGAGTAGAATAAGTATATCATTATGTATACATGTAACATAATATACTTTTATCCCCGCCGTGTAAGTACTATCAGTATAGTGCATGACAATGGCAAGAGTGGCTGCATTAATCAAGAAAATATCGTACGTATCATAATAAACCGATACGGAGGGGAGAAAAGTATTCTATTTATGTTCCGTAATAATAATTTCTGTCTATGCGCACACGCAACAATAGAACATAACGTCCTAGCTGTTATTTGAGCGCACTTAATGCACAAGTACTCCCGTTTTTTTTTTCTATTATAGTCTGAACGTATTGTTTGTATAATAATATATACGTGCATATGTATACATTTTTAATTTTAATTGGGTAGAAACGTACGTTCTAATAATAGACCCTATCGGACTTTCGTGACATTTCTGATGAGACATATTATTATTATACATGATGATTAGGGAATAGATTTAAATAAAAATTGCATTATTTTCTGAATATGTATATTTAACTTTTATTTTGCATTTTAAGACTTTTTTTTAATTTTTAGTGTATTTTTTATGTTTTTAAGTCATTTATATATATATAGGAATGGATAAAATTCGATAAAAATTAAATAACACCTGACTATACATTGCTATTATGAAACACAGGGTAAAAGTATAACGAATGTATCTATCTAAATTGTACATGTAAAAGTAAAAAGAAGATAGGAGAACTTACTAGAAGATGATGAAAATGATACAATAAACACCCGAGAATAAAAAATTATATACCTAATTAAATTAATTTTTTTAATTTTAAAAATAATTTTAACAGCATTTTTTAAATGCATTTTTCTTGTTTTTTAGATCATTTAAATCCGTTTCCTAATAATGATAAATCAATTTCATGCTAAATTTTGGATACGCGTATCCATCGCGAGTACATTTATAGTTATTATTAAACAAATCATAATAACTGTTAAGACTTGACAAAAAAAAGTTTTTTGAGCGCCAGGTAAAGGCCATCTTAAATATCAATTATGGCATAATATTATATTAGTAGAATAAAGTTTTCAATTTTTTTTTTTTGTCATTAATAAAATACATTCACACATAAATCAAACTTGTATTTACCATTGCTCATAATTAACGATTCACCCAATACAGAAAATGTGTACACAATTGCTTTCTGTAACAATTATTAACAAAAAAGCAATTGTAACGCACCTGGAAACGATAACGTTTTGCACAAGTACTTTTTTCGCCACTTAAAAAATCATCCCTCACACTAGACCAACCGAAACGTGAAAAGCGAAATTATCGTCCAACATTGGAATCTGTAAAGTGGGCCAAGTAATTGCAATTATATATAATATATATAGCTGTATATTTGTTAGTTTCTCGTTCTCATAACTCTTTTACCCAGCAGAATTCACATAAAACCACCTTTATTTTCTCTCTTTATATTACATACCTGAGTCAAAGTATAAATACTTTGAATTTCCTCGACTTGGAAAAAAAGTAAGCAAATAAAAGTAAATAAATTTAGTACAAATAAACTAAATGCATTTAAACTCAATTTTTTAGCTGTACGTAGTGTATATACGAAACTTTTATTTTAAACTCTCTCGTGGTACAATATTTTCAACAAGTTATTAGTTATAAGTTATAACCAAAGTATGGATTCTGACAGGACATATTTCATATTATGCTGAATAGATAAATATAATATACTATATATTCTCGAAAATCAACGTGTTACCTTTCTAGATTTGTATATAAATATTTATTTTGTTCCATAGATCAGTCATTTGCATTGCGGCTGATTGTACCTGTATAATGTTCAAGGTTTCGATAACACCTTTGATAATTTTCAATTTCAGCTTTTATTTCTAAATATTATATTTGTATTAGAAGTATTTTTTAAAAATATACACAACTACGCATAATAGTTCTTGATGAATTTGAATACATACTATTTGTTTTAATATTGTGGAATTTTCTAAAGTTATTAAATCGTATTTTTAAGGACGTTATTGTTAGGGTATTAAATTTCGTATTCTACAGTTATTATTACTTCGATAATTGCTACAATTATCGCGCGCTAGAACTTTTTTTTAAGTCATGTCAATAAATTCTACAATTTTGCGAGGTTATTTATACGGTCCATAGCAGCCACCAAAAATGGTAGTGGTTTTTTATTGACAGAGCTTGCGGATTCGTGAGCGCATTGCCCGTCAGTACAGGCGAACGAGTCGCAAATTATTTCCTCCGGTCAAGCAATTAGCTATCATTTTTTTTTTTCAGAAGAGGTGTTTTTAGGGGACAGTGCGTGGCATAACCGATTACAAACATATATATTCCAAGGTATATAAAACGTATCTCGGTTTATATATGTATATACTCGTATTATACATATTATGGGGAGAACGCCGCCGCCGTTGTAATTCGTTTTGCATTTTACTACGTGTGATGCGGAATAATGACTGTCCCGTCTTTTTCCCGTCTGGGACGATAACAATAAATTTAAATAATGGTTGTGGGTTTTATGATTTTTTTTTCTCTCGTTACCATCTGCGTAGAAAATGATTTTTTTTTTATACATATTATATATGTATATGTATACGCATGTGTATTTAACATTTGCATGAAATTACACGCTGCTCTCCGCACGCTTATATCATCTCTCGTGCGCCTATACTTGGCCCATATTGCGTATAATATACGAAAGGGTTGAATTGAAAATGAAAATTAACTATAAACCAATTAAATCATATAATATTTAAATACCGGACGATTTCGGTTTATAAATCAATTAAAAACATGACATTCCATAGTTAAAAGAATAATAAAAACACATCATTTTACGCCACAGTTTTTTGACATAAAACTTACTAATTACTATATACCTTACTCCGGTTGTTAATTCGTTTACCGCCAAAATAAAAACCAATTACTAAATCATTGAACCGGTAATTAACATGAGGTATCCTAACCGAACAACTATTTGCCGTATTTCACGCCACTGTTTTTCGTGATGTATTGACAAGTGATAGCCAGTCTCGATTTTTCTGAACGTACCAAATAAGAGAAGCCATGGATAATATGTATCGATTTCATTTAGTTTGGATTTTCTCAGAATTCACAACCCGTCTTTTATAATATTGTCCGTTATTACTTTTATGTGGAATTTGACATCGTTTAAAGTGATATTTGATGAATAAATAGCATCCTAGAAAGTCACTGTCCCCTGCACTTTACTATAAGCTCTTTCGAATCTCTCGATTGTTCAGAATCCGTACCAGTACGATTGCGAGTTTGTGCGTCAGTAATTTATAACAAATGCAATTAAATCGTTCCATTACAAACTATAAATATTGTTGTTATAGAACACATAATATTATTATAGTTTATTTATGATCATAACAATCGTATGCGTATGAGCCGAAGGTTCTTCTTTGTAGTTTGAAAGTACCTTTGCGTGTTGTTGTTATATTTACAGTCTTGCGGTAAACGCGGTTTCAATCCCGATTGAATTGTTTTGAAACCAATACTGTACAGTAACTGCAATATAGGTAGTGCGCAGTATAGTTTATTGTGGAGGCTTTTAAATCGCTTTTTCTTTATTCCGTTTGATATGTAAAGAATTCCAATTAAATTATGGATCTGTGGGTTACGCATCTTATATAGCGTGGGTGATTGAACTTTTAGGCTCGTTTATTTTCGTTTGCGAGGCTGTCGTAGACGGTACTGGATAACCGTAATATTATTATATTATGTCAGTAGGTATGTATATGTACCTATAACTATTAGTAGTATTGGCGCATGTATATATGACTTCTAGAATCAACTATCAATAGGATTAGGTACAAACATAACGTCGATTGAATAAACTAAATTCCAATAACGATTTTTTTCCATAAAAATAATTGCCCGTAGTCAAATTAATAATCTGTAGAATATTTTCATAAAGAATTGTCTTTGCCATTCCATTCGGGTGATCTATTACCGGTCCATTACCTACTTAAGTGAGGTTTTTGTATTTAAATCATGATTCCAATACGGAAACCATTAGATTAACTATTATAGCTTTCTGTTAAGAAGTAAAATTATGGTATCCTGTGATTTATTTGAATTATAATCTACTGCGGAGCGTTATAATATGTTTTACAATTTAATATGTTACAATGTAATATCTGTTGCAGGTTTACCATCGGACTATATTCGATGACTATTATTTTAATCGTATAATCACGCTCGTATACATAGCACTTTCTAGAGATTTGTTGACAACTCGGAATCTCGACGCATTTGTATTTAAATTGTACGATAGCATACAGGTACACAGTATGTGTACATGTTATTTATATATATCCCACATATTGTAAAACGGATTTACTCACAAATTGACTGTAAATCCCGGAGTAACAATGTTTGTTTTTCGTTTATATAGCGACATATTCGCATAGGTAAATATAGTACAAAAATATATATATTTTTTACTTTTTTTGAGTCATTTTTTAAGAAAAAAAATTAAACACAAATCGTTGTTCTGCCCATTGCACGTCATATCCGAAAGGAGGCCATCCCTCTGGCTGTTGACGTTAAGTCTTGACTAATTTATAAAATATTTATATAGAGGTATGGTTTATTACTTTATATTATATACATATCTAGAGTAATATTACTATTATTATTATTTGTATTCGTATAGGTACACGTGGCTTCCACGAATCTCAAATGCTCCGTAGCCAATTTTCCTACTAGATCTTTCCCGCCCCTATTCGTATTATGTTTTATATTCATTGAATAATTAATAATTTACAAATACAATTCTATGACAATACCATATGCCAGAGTCTCTCTCTTATTATTTTCCAACAACTCTTAGACTTGCATAATACCCTTATAAATCGTATGTTTATTTAAGTCCTGCAACAAAGTGAAAATGTTTTGTTTTAGCCGTGGTCACATATTATTATTGTATGATGTATAAGTAATAATAAATAATATTATCGACTAACGTAATATATTTTAATATTTATTGTGTATTATGTTATGTATAATTTTTACTATACAATTATTTAGTTTTGTTAAACATGAATATTTTTTAATTATTAAGCATTTTAATTTTATTCGATGGGGGGAGGGGTCAATGAAGAATCATATAATTTGAATTGATATTACGAATTAATTAACACTCGTGCACTTTTTCATGTTATTATAATATGCATACTATCAATTGTTCAATTTTAAACAGTAGGTATCTCCTAAAAAAATCTATTGTGCCTTTAAAGTACCTTAAACGGTATTTAAATAGTTTTTACATCGTGGCTATGACACATTATAACACATTTATTATGCCATTATAATATCAAAGTACCATTCACATCGTACATGTTTATTTTGAAATATGTACATTAGAAAATAAAATATCGCATGCGTTTCGAGCACACGCTAACGGATGCACCGTCCACTTATACAATAATATATGCATAAATAGTTTCATACGAAACGTCTTAATATCGTTTTTAAAATACATTATTTACGTTAAACGCGCAGTAATAGTATTTTTAATATCACTCGAGATCTTATAAGTATTTGAACGATAATTATCGAAAGAAATGAACGTTTAAAAACTGAAAAATATTAATTAGACATTTATACATTTTATTCGAAACACTAATTTAGCTCGTATGAATAGCAAAACTGCTTGAACTAATTTGATACAAATTAAAAGGGTAATGGTCTTGTTTCTTCAATTTTGCTCTTTTAATTTTAAATTATTTCATTGCTGCTCTAGACGTCACTTAGGTATATTATGTAAGTCAGTACAATCGATGACGCTGTTTTCTTTTGTTACATATTTTTGAGAGTGAATGGTTCAATAATATCACTATTGAATAATTATTCAAAATAAAGTCTTGATTTGTTGTGTAAGGAATGTATGCGTGGTATAAAATTTGTACATATTTTAATATTAAGGAGCCGCTAGACCAGCATTTATTTTCTCTGTCTATCTCCCACATAATATAGGAACAAAGATACTCCGTATTTTCACGATTACGACTCTCTGATTCAGTTTAGGGCAAAAGCACTTATAGCACCAGATAGATTTTTAATATTTACAATTTTGAATAAGTTATTAATGGTTAAAAATAATCGAAATTATTTTAAATTAAAACATGCTCATATTTATAAAAAATGTAAATATTAAAAATCTATCCGGTCAATGCACAAGAAATACTCTTCTTTATAAAATATATAATAGCCGCTTTTGCCCTAAACGATAGGCAGAGAAAACAAATGCTGGTGTAGCGGCCTTTTAAAGTACAGATATATTTTAAAAATCAACGTTTATATGGTTTATAATATTGTTTTATGTGGTGTGGAAGAATAGCTAACCTTCAGAAATTATGCCAAGAAATATGAGTTAATAAAAAAATAAGTGACTAAGAAGGTCAATTGAGAATTTGATCCCCGTCATAATTTTTGCAAAATAAAATTACGTAGGAATACAATATTATGGTAAACACGACCCGATTAATCTGCAAAATTTGCTGAAAAACACGCTAAAAATACAAAAACACTGAAATATAAATTAACAAATTCCCACGTAGAATAAACATGTCTTTAATATTTAAAAATAAATTATTTTATAATAACATAAGTATTATTTTTAAATAAATTAAACAGATTGTACCTACCTAACAAAGAATTTTCATAACAGTGAAATATTTTCGAAGGGTATAACAAATGCTCAGTCTTCGTCGTGTCCTCTGGTTTATTTTTAATGGTTATAGGTACCTATATTATAAATAAAAAAAATTGTACCCAGTTCACTAATTTGGGTTGACACGTAAATTTATTGTAAACTAAACAAAATGACTTTTTATAGCAACTTATTATAATTTATTAGTGCCCGCCATGTTCATCTCTATATTTTATATTGTATCGGTGCGCCAGTGCGATAGGTTAGGTACTTATGCAATTGGTTCGAATCATAAACGGCAATATTACTAAACACAGGACGTACCCGAATATCTGTGTATATTATGTCCTATTATTTATTTAGATGCTATTCTACTACACCGATTACATACCATTCGTATATTACCATCCCGTACACAAAATAAAACCCATGCATGAATCCGACCCTATTATTGGTCTATACATTTGGAGCGAAATTCTAAATTATTACAGACTTATTATAAACTTAATATGGTAGAAGTACTCTAAATATGACAACACACAATTTGATATTTAATTACATTTCATAGTAGATAATGTAAACATTTAAACTTATAATTTATATTAGCATTTATAATAAAAAATAAAAATGAGTACCATTATTTTTATATTATACTTTATCGAAAAATCCGAGATTTGTACGAAAAGTAATACCATACCAAATATAATGACTTGAATGGTTATTATTAATTAAATTAATATACTATAATAGGTGTACATAATTTGTGAGTAAATTAAATTAACTACCAACTAAAAAGACGATTATAGAAATATATAAGAATAAATCTCATTTCAAAAATAAATAATACCCATTATATTTAAATAATTAATAATAATTTAAAATACTTAGATGTGCATAATTAATGAGTTTTTCTATTATCTGAACAACGTTTTATTTCTGGGATTTTTTTTAGATGTACCATGATCAATTAAAGCTGATCTATCTAAAACATAATTTAATCAGATTTTTACAGAATATTATTGTTTTTTCTGTCAGATAGATCATTAGATTTTACCTTAGTGTACCTATTCAAAAATATTATAATATTGTAGGCAAGTAACTATACCTAAAAGTAAATTAAAAAATGAATAATAACATTTAAATTTATACTTAATATATCTAATTAAATTAATATACTCGTATAGATTGAATACAAAAATACTGACATATATCATAAATAAGTATTAGTTAAATTATAACATTATTACAAAACATTATAATGATAGTAATATACTAATATGTGCACTCGCTCGTCATCGCCCATCATTTTTTATTGGAAAAATGAGTCCGTACAGTTAAATTGAATGAAGTATAATATTATATAAAAAATAAAATAAAAAAGACCACATACGAGTCTAAAACGGGTACAATATATATAATATGAATCGAAGTGTTCGAAAACTTCGTTCAATTATTATAATATTACTCTAGATAATAATGTAATATATCAATAAATAATAATAAATTAGGGTTTGGAAACGGACTTGCGAAATCCTAATGTCAGCCGATTAGAATTGATGAACGCGGGTACTCGCTGGCTTGTAACAGACGATGCTGCGTATTCGTCGTCTGGGTGATTTTTAATTAGATTTAGAATTAAAAATTATCTGCGACGGTGGATTCCCCCCGTATACGTTTCTGTACTGATAACATATTTTCTAAAATTGTCTTCAGTTATATTCTAATCTGAAAAAATTGTATAACAAGCACTGTACTTGGAAATTTCGAGATTATTAAAATCGTTATAAACCGTTTATAGATGTTGGATCTATGCCGAGTGAAAAATTTAATAAATTTGTGTAGCGTATTACATAAATAGTGTCTACGGACTACACGTATGAGTCAAGAATATAAATCGTATATCTACGTAAATATAATATAGTTTTTAAATCATATTTAATAAATTATAAATATTGATTGAAATATTTACTACTTAAGCTATATTTTCCATGCAAACTGTGAAAATATTTGAAAATTCACACTTGTTGTTAATATTGTTATAAAAGTCTACGTAAAATAAATCAATTTCAGCCATAAATAAAACAGTTTGATTTCCACACTAAATCGTAATAATTGTATTAATAATCGAACGATATAAAAGTAAGGTTAAATTATCGATTTTAATCAAACATTTAATATATTAAGTACGTACCTATAAAGTATTTTTTTTAAATTTATTCAACAACAAAAAACATTTTTCCGCAACAATCCTTCGCTCAGAATTGTTTTTCGTATACAATGACATAATATCATTGAATTCAAATTTAACACATTTTTACAGATAACAGCTAGTGATCTACCATCTACTCCTTGACAAATTACAATGTAGTACCTATAGTATTTATTTATTTATTTTAACAGAATAATAGGCCACACTGAGCATGTTCGAGCAGGAGCCCATGAAGACTTATTTAATAAATGTTATTCTTAATATTAATTTGATATTACTCATATATTTACATAGATCTTTATATTACTAAAAAAAAAAACAACCTTAAACTCTATTAAGAACACTATTATTCATATTTCATAATATTATAGTTGGATTACTATTAAAATATAAATGTTTCAAAATATTAGTAAAATAAAGCACCGGAGAGGAAATATTCCCTTCAATCTTCATCCCCCTTAATCCTTTATTATGCCCCTGCTATGAACTGTAATTAAATATTAAAATGTTTGTTATCATATACCTATACTATATTAAGTTAATAATAAGTCTAAAATAATTTAAATTTTCGCTCCGAATGTATAGACTAATCATACAGCTGGATTCATTCGTGAGTTTTATTTCTAATTTAGTTTTCTTTATAATTACCATTCTGTACACCAAGTGGTGGTTTTTATGTTTTTATTTTAATATCCCCGAGACGGAATAATTATTTATTAGCGTTTCAATATATTTCAAAGATCGAATACTTACTGTGCCTATCAATATTTTGTCATTTATGATGATTTAAAATCTAGATATCGTAAGTTTTTACGTATCTACTCTTTGCTATTTTATTTAAACTTTAAACTTTATAATAATATCAGCTTATCTATTATTTATATTATAAACTGTATAGACTGTAAAAAAATCTATCTAAATTAAATTTTCCAATTTATATATATTATGAATATATTTGTATACAAATATTCTACTTTGACATTCACAATGGGTGGTGTGAAAATAAAAACCTTTTATATCCTTTGATTCCTGAGTTATATTACAACAGTCATGCGATAAATTTCAAAACGTTTGTCCATCACCAACAGGCTAGAAAACAGGCTGGAAGAATTCTAGAAAAAAATCACAAGCCGATCAAATTATTAGCTGTTTATGAATATTTTATAATTTTTTTATGAAAATGATGAATTTTATAAATGGAATTATCAAACCATTCAGTAACTTTAGCTGTAATTAAAAAATTTAAATTTAAATTAAAATCCTAAAACGTGTTTATTGATATCTCGCCTTTCGACGCTGATCACCAGTTTAAATTATAAACCAGAAAAATGCATACATAGCCATATGGGTAGGTTAATTACTTTGCTTATCGACTACAATATGTTGTCGAACGCGTAAAAATAATAATATGATTATAGTTTAATAAGCTTATTCGATATAATTAAACTTTATAAAATATTGTACTAAAAATTGGTAAAAACAATAAATTGATATTTTAAAGAGTGCTTAAAAATAATAAAAATGTTCCGAACATAATATTTTTATCAAGTCTATATAAAACACTAAAACGCAGTAAAAAGACTCCAACACATAACCGATAAACATATCAAATCTATAATAAATTTTTATGATTTTAAAGTATATATTTTGGTAATAATATTATAATATTAGTTTATTCGATTTAGTCAAATAGAAAATGTCTTCTTATATGTATATAGAGGAAATATTATAAAATTTTATAGATATGGACATCATATATTTTGTTCAGTGATTCAGATAAAAATAATATTTTATATACCACATCAAATGCTTCATGATAACCGGTGCTTTTCATATCGGTGCCGTTAATACTCTGTAAAGGAGGCACAGCACCTATTCCGAGTGTAACATTAATTACGTATCACATTTTGTACCTATGCTGATACATATATTTTACAAAATAAACGTTTGCAAACGTAATATAATTACATATAATATATTATTTAAACTGTTAAAGTCGTATTCTCGAATTATTATTGTACCTACTTGATTATGATATTATTTTGTACACAAATTGTAGACAAACTTTGTGTGAAGTTTTAGATTTATTCATTAAGTTTCGTGGGGTTAAACGATTTTATAGTTTGGCTTAATGTTATTACAAAGAAATTTTACATCACAACATTTACTTTGTATGCGCATTTGTCTATCCAAAATGATGTCGTTTAACCCAGTATTAAATAGAAACAGTAATTTGAGTCACGTAAAAGTTATAAATTATACGTTAAATTCGAATTTATAATTATATTAAATTTGAAACAAATGAAGGCCTAGTTACATAATTGCATTTGAATTATCTTTACGTTATAATATTAAATAAGTATCTCATTTATTATGATAATTATGAACCATACGATGTATTAATGTAATAATATAATAACAAATATAATTTTCGAAAAAAAACATAATTATTTTATTATTATCATCACTCGATTAAATCGAGAGTACTCTTAAAATCCATACTTAAAAGCTGATACTTCGCTGTACCTAATGGTTTATTATGCATAATATTAAATATTGAACATGATCATTGATGACTGAAGTCTATACGATTATATTTTAATTATATTTTTGATGTACAATAACAAAATATATGTTAGTTTACATTAGCTTCGCGCGTAATTACCGTAATAATTATAATAAGATACCACACTGTATATTGTATACTAAAAATATTTATTTATTTTTTCAATATTGGATATTTTTAGTTACCAACTATAAATATTATAGTATAATATTTATATTGGCTCTGTAATAGTAATAATATAAAATTCATAATTATTATTATCATCAATTCTCGAGAGTTTCAACTTTATGTATAGTGAACTTGGTAATAACCACTATTATCATAGCAGTAGGTTTTATAAAAAAAATTTATTATATTTTTAGGTGCAACATAGTGTTAAATCAGAAGATATTTATTAGTGCGATAATAAATATTATTTAGTGTCGTTATAAAACATTGTGCAAGGCATTAAAACTAGTTTGTAATAAAATTACTCGTAAAACAAATTATATATATTTTTTTAGCATTTTCTTTGCAATTAAATAACATTATAGTCGTTAATAACGTATGTTATATCATGGAACTTATTTTACCTAGCTCCCTAAAACTACCTTTAACAAACATATACTGAGATAATAATAATAGCGAAGCCTTATTGTACACAGGATAAGATATATAATAATTTCAATTAGTGACAAAAGTTAAATTTTACTTAACACTTAAACTATGACTAGTTTAGTCTACTCTAAACACAATATTCAAATTATTGGTTTTAACATGTTTAATTTTATTAAATTATAACGATTAAGTTTGTGACTACGTATGTATTAAATGTGTATTTAAATTTACACATTTTAGAGTATTATAAAGGAAAAATTACTCTGCGATTTGCTTATACGAATATACCTATTATATTATTGTGGTTATTATAATTTATTATATTGTTAACAGACCGGTGAAAAGAATCAGTTCATTTTTAAATATATTTACAGAGAGTGAAATAGTGTGATAGTAATTTACCCATTGAATACAAATGAAATATCATAAATTTAAATATAGACATTTTATCAATTTTAGTACTTCCGAAATAACACGATGCAATACAAATCGTTTTATGGGAATTAAGTAAAAAAAAAATCGTCAAACGTAATGTTATAGTAATAAATGTCATAGTATAATAATGCCATTAAATGATTCGACGCGATTTTAATGTAATTAATAATAACAACGAAATCGAGAAAAAAATGTTTTAAAATGTATTCGACGTTTATAACAAAATAATACGCATAAAGCCTTTCACTTCGACACGCCGCGTTATAGTTGGTGAATTTTTTATTTCGGAAATATTATTGTTGTCATACCTTATGCGTGAGAAATTCCCAGTACTATGCAGCAGTCGACGTATAGCGGCATCATATATCGTCAGCGATCTAAATGATATACCCATTGCATTGTTGTTTCGACCCCAGTCATGTATTATTTATTTTATAATATAGAGTGGTTTACCAAACGTGCCCGCGCCATTTTTTCTTCGAGAATGAATTTATTAAAATTCTGGTTTTTGAATTTTTTTAATATATTCAATGGCCATTAATATGTTTAGTTATTTAGATTTCTGATACAATTAAATAGTATGATATGCACTCGTGTAATGCTGTTAGCCTACATTTTTTCAACTAATAACTAACTTGTTTTATACTTTTTTTTTAAATTATGATTTATCTAAACAAAAATTTGAACGAATAAATTCTGAGTTATTAAAATGTATAATATACTAAAATCTATAATATTCCTTAAAAGTGGTTTTATTCTCTTAAAGTATAAAGTAGATTGATGTAATATTAAAATTATTATTTATTGTACAAAGACTATTTTGACAAACTATACAATTTTGATAGATTAATATTATTTTGGTAATTTAATTATTTCAAAATAATTATAGCTTCTACTTCTAAATCTACAACGCTAGAACTATGAACCTATTATCTTTAGTACCTACTTACAACATTTTATGGAACTCAAAAACCACTTGTTTGAATTTCGATTTAGATACATCAACGATTAAAAAAATGTTTTATAATAATTATAGTAAATTAATATAAGATAAAATTATCATTTGAAAAAAATAAGTTAGTATCGCCACAGGAGACTCCTAAAATAGTATAAAAAATGAGAATGAAAATATAACTCCTAAGTGTATATTATATTATTGTTATATGTGTACCTAAGTATATTATAGTTCCAAAAACCGAATTTGAATAAATGTATACAAAGAACTTGGGGCGAGCATGATGCTTGATGAATCTGTGTAGGTATACTTGAATACTTGCAAAGTCGCAACTTTTACTTCTGATAGCTGGCGTTTTACGAAATCGTTGCCACTCATGCGTACAAGCATAGGTATTATAATATGTGAAATCCTTAGATCATACACCAACATTGTGTATACGATTTAGATTCAAAGGTATAGACACGTTATTAGCTCCTGACAACGACGGTGTTCGCACAAATGGTGGTTTTAAAGTTGTACTATATGTGATGTGCATGGATGTATAATTGTAAAAGGTATTACTTGTATTGCAATAATATCAACGTGGTGGTAATAATAATACGACATAACCCCGCGAGTAATAATATTCAAACGAATACGCCAACTGTGTGATACGTTCACCGAGCTGTGCGGAACATTGCAATAACATAACAAAACATTATACATCATATACGTCTACCTATTCATTTCTCTGAACTATTCATCGTGCACGTCAATAAAATCGTAATATACCAACGTTTTATTCAACATTGCCCCCAACACCTCTTCGTCATAATATATTTTCCGAATTAATACAAATTTTAATCTTCCATACTAGCAAGTAACATTTTATGTACTTACAAATAATACAAAAATTAAAATTGTTTAATACGAAACAAAATAATATACGTATATATTATAATATTCCTATAAGTCAGTGCGTTTAATAATAATGTATTATATATTCAACTCGTTACTAGGACATATACGTTATTGGTCGGAAAGCACCGTCTATTACCACAATGTTCAAATTATGTAATATGTATAGTCCATAAAGTTAAATGTTAAAAAACGTTTAAAATACATAGGTATATGTTAATGGTTATTTAACATTGACATTTTCATTCATTTTGACTATACTTGATCCCATGCCATAACTCATTGTGTAAACCATATCGTTATTATTTAGCTACGTACTCTAATATATTGCTGTGTATTAGATATGCAATAGGTTTGTAATAATTTCAGTTGTGCTGTAATTGATTTTAGCTGAAAGCTCTATAAATAAAAAATAGACGCAATATACAAATATCAACAAAATATAACAAATACTTTAATTTAAAAGGTATGGTTGGTTTTTTGCCTAAAAATAAAGTCCCCGACGTTTTTAGGGAGGGATAATACTTTAGTCTACGTTTACATACTTACGCGTGTATAATGCATAGATATATACACGTACGTGTCCCCAGCCCCCCCACTTTATGTTTTCGCAATTTTTTTTTACTCGATATTTAGTACGAAATTTGTACGAATTTGTACGATAAATAAAACAATTTGTACGAATTTATTTTTGCGGTTAAACAAAAATTTGAGTGGGGGGGTTATAGAAACGTTTCTCCAGCCCCCACCACTCAGGAAATACTTTTTTGCACAAAACACCTATGCAAATATTTAGTACGAAATTTGTACGAATTTGTACGACCGAATAAAAAATTTTTCGAAAACACCTTCCCACCGATAAACACATTTTACCCATTTGCCGTTTCCCCAGCCCCCCCACCGCTCAGGAAATACTTTTTTTCACAAAACTCCTATGCAATTATTTAGTACGAAATTTGTACGAATTTGTACGACCGAATAAAAAATTTTTCGAAAACACCTTCCCACCGATAAACACATTTTACCCATTTGCCGTTTCCCCAGCCCCCCCACCGCTCAGGAAATACTTTTTTGCACAAAACACCTATGCAAATATTTAGTACGAAATTTGTACGAATTTGTACGACCGAATAAAAAATTTTTCGAAAACACCTTCCCACCGATAAACACATTTTACCCATTTGCCGTTTCCCCAGCCCCCCCACCGCTCAGGAAATACTTTTTTGCACAAAACACCTATGCAAATATTTAGTACGAAATTTGTACGAATTTGTACGACCGAATAAAAAATTTTTCGAAAACACCTTCCCACCGATAAACACATTTTACCCATTTGCCGTTTCCCCAGCCCCCCCACCGCTCAGGAAATACTTTTTTGCACAAAACACCTATGCAAATATTTAGTACGAAATTTGTACGAATTTGTACGACCGAATAAAAAATTTTTCGAAAACACCTTCCCACCGATAAACACATTTTACCCATTTGCCGTTTCCCCAGCCCCCCCACCGCTCAGGAAATACTTTTTTGCACAAAACACCTATGCAAATATTTAGTACGAAATTTGTACGAATTTGTACGACCGAATAAAAAATTTTTCGAAAACACCTTCCCACCGATAAACACATTTTACCCATTTGCCGTTTCCCCAGCCCCCCCACCGCTCAGGAAATACTTTTTTGCACAAAACACCTATGCAAATATTTAGTACGAAATTTGTACGAATTTGTACGACCGAATAAAAAATTTTTCGAAAACACCTTCCCACCGATAAACACATTTTACCCATTTGCCGTTTCCCCAGCCCCCCCACCGCTCAGGAAATACTTTTTTGCACAAAACACCTATGCAAATATTTAGTACGAAATTTGTACGAATTTGTACGACCGAATAAAAAATTTTTCGAAAACACCTTCCCACCGATAAACACATTTTACCCATTTGCCGTTTCCCCAGCCCCCCCACCGCTCAGGAAAGTAAATGTTATATTCGTGAAGGAAGTGGTTTAAATGCAATGTTTTTGCCAAGTGTGGTTAATTGTATAATAAAATGTATGAGACTTTTACCATTGTGGTCGGCTATAATGGTTCCATTTTTTGGGTATGGTGAAACAACGACGAGTTCAGCGGCTGTTGAATCAAGTTTCAAGAAATTAAAAAATATTACATTTAAACATATGACGTTACCTGTGGATATAGAAGAATTTTTAGAGCATCATATAAAATCACTACAAGGAGCATCACTTTTTCGATCGACAAGTTATAATAGCCAATCGAGAGCTGTATCTCCAAGTGAAGAGATTCAAGAAAATAATCAAAGTGAAGCTATTGAAAGTGAAGATGCTATTATTGTAACCCCTCAAAATATATCAACTCTTATTGATAATTATCCATTATGTGAGACTGGTAATTTTCCAGTGGAAAATGGGTCTCATAAATGCGTGATATGTGATATACCCGTACACGCAATTTCTTCTTGCTCAAGCCACGAATTGGGAAAAGAAGATAGTAGAATATGTAAACAATGCTCCACAAAATCCGCAAATACCAATTTGAGAGACGAAGATGTAGTAACCGAAAGCTGGAATAGGAAGAGCAAAAGACAAAAAACAAATAAATCTTATTTAATGCCAAACCCTCTATTACGTCATTTAAATTTAAACAAACCTAAAAAAATAAAATCATTCCCAGTCCTAAAAAATGGATCAAGAGCGGACGAATTAAAAAGTTGTAATATATCGGAAATAGGAAATGTAGTACTTACCAATACGTGCGCATTTGACACGCTAGTCTCATTGTTTATGACAGCGTATTGTGATAGTGTAAATTATAAAAAAAATATTGATAACATTATAGAAAACAATGTTTTTTTTAATTTCATATTTAATATAATTACTAAAGGAATAACGGCATCAACTTACTTAAGTCGAGCAAAAATAATTATAAATTATCTCAATCCAGTACTAAAACCTTTAGAGTATAATACAACGCTAGTCGAATGTGACACTACAATAGCATCGGTCATTAAATCTATGTTGAAGGAAACCCCAACAATATTTGAAATCAGTTCTTGTTCGAACTCTGAGTGCAAAAGGCCCACAAGACACCCAGTAACTTACATAACCTATCAAACCTCTAATGAGAACATACAGGATTTGCAAATGTTTTTAAATGAACGAATGGCAACAGAGAGTAATGTATGTAGTTATGGATATTGTACTGGAATGAAAACTTTAACACCGACTCTTTCAACTGAACATATAGTAATAGAAATTCTATACTGGAATAGTAAGTAATAAATTCAGTTTTTATTTTTTTAAACAAAAATTAATGCATTTTTTGGTACATTTTAGATGACGAAACAACATGTAGTTCAGAAGTTGGTCGCTTAATTGAAATAGAGTTAGGTGATATTCCTCAAGTTTTAACTCATAACGGTTTAACTTATGAGATACGAGGTTTAGTCAACTATCGTTGTGGAAATAGTAAGCTAAGAACATCAGTAGGTCATTATAATGCTTACTGCAAACGAGATGGGAAATATTGAGAATTAATAGATGACCAAAAAAAGAAAGCTGTTCCGACGAAAGAGAACACAAAAGTAATTTGTGAATACATTATATATAGTATTTAAATTAATTTAATTTAATTTGAATTTTACTTGTATAATATATATGAGATATTATTATACAAATTATGTATTATAAGTAAATAAAGGATGTTTTTTTCACTTAACCTAATCTATTTTATACACCTTTTTAATGTTGTACAAAATATAATATTACCTAAGAATATTGTGATAAATAATTACATAAACGTGCGCAAAGGATTACAGAGTGTGCCCAAAAACTTTGATTATAAATCGAAAGTGATGAATAGAATGTAAGTCAAAAATGAAAAATGACTCTGTAGTAATCATAGATGTGTTGGTCAAACATATAAATAAAATTAATTCCATTTTGAATTCTAAAATTTATAATTAAGTGGTAATTTGCGTAAATGAATACAAGTTTACCAAGTATCGGTTTAAATGTTTAAAATTTGCATAAATACTCATAATAATAATTAAAAATTCATGCAAATTTCATAAATATTCTTAATACATTTTCGTACTAAATATTTGCATAGGAGTTTTGTGAAAAAAAGTATTTCCTGAGCGGTGGGGGGGCTGGGGAAACGGCAAATGGGTAAAATGTGTTTATCGGTGGGAAGGTGTTTTCGAAAAATTTTTTATTCGGTCGTACAAATTCGTACAAATTTCGTACTAAATATTTGCATAGGAGTTTTGTGAAAAAAAGTATTTCCTGAGCGGTGGGGGGGCTGGGGAAACGGCAAATGGGTAAAATGTGTTTATCGGTGGGAAGGTGTTTTCGAAAAATTTTTTATTCGGTCGTACAAATTCGTACAAATTTCGTACTAAATATTTGCATAGGAGTTTTGTGAAAAAAAGTATTTCCTGAGCGGTGGGGGGGCTGGGGAAACGGCAAATGGGTAAAATGTGTTTATCGGTGGGAAGGTGTTTTCGAAAAATTTTTTATTCGGTCGTACAAATTCGTACAAATTTCGTACTAAATATTTGCATAGGTGTTTTGTGCAAAAAAGTATTTCCTGAGTGGTGGGGGCTGGAGAAACGTTTCTATAACCCCCCCACTCAAATTTTTGTTTAACCGCAAAAATAAATTCGTACAAATTGTTTTATTTATCGTACAAATTCGTACAAATTTCGTACTAAATATCGAGTAAAAAAAAATTGCGAAAACATAAAGTGGGGGGGCTGGGGACACGTACGTGATATATACCTACGTTCCGTCCTCGACCGTCAAGTGCAAAATACAGAAACAAACAACAACGCGGACAGGTTACAGGCTACTAGCTGATACCTATAAAATCTATACATACATATATATTTATTATTACTATACGCATATATTTTATAAAAGGCTACCCGCGATTTAAACTTTTCTCGCGCTCGTGCAGCGCAATCCTGTTCCCCGGGGATCATCGATATACGTATATGGTCTACGCGGGATATTATATCACCGCATTGCGTATACCTGCACAGTTCGTAGCACTATGTTAATAAGTTATATATAGTTACGATGTGTCTATGTGTGTTACGTCTCGGCCGTCGTATTTTGTACACAATATAATACATAGAATGTATACACTTAATTCGTGATATTATAATTATAACAGTGCTCACTAAAAATGCTGTGGAGTAGACGACATTTTTACGCGTTCAGCGTCGATTTTAATATGTAATCCTCACTTGTGGTACATTTAAAAGGCCCCGTGTTATTGAAATATCGGAGTTGCACGTGGTAATAATCACTTTTAAGAGGTGCCTAATCGAGTCCTGATAACAAGTATCACTTCAACCAGCAGATTAAAAATATAATCGTTTTTGCTCATGACTCAATAGTAAACAATATAGTATATTTTTAACGAAATCGATAGACTTAAATCGTAAGATGATAAAAAAATAAATATGTTTTAATTTACAAAATGTACAATAATGACATTATTAAAAGCAAACTACAGAATTATTATAATATCTATGCATACTCCATATATTATACAAAGAAAAAAATGTTTTCGATAATTTAATAAAAACAGAAATAAAACGATTGTGACCATTGAATTATATTATACTGTATACATAATCATTATACATTACTATAACTGTCCCCGAACAATTTGTTGTCCGTAAAAAATATATGATTCAAATTGTGTTCAATTCGTTATTACTCTACGTGGTAATGGACACTGTCAGTATAAAACCATCTATGACTAACGAATAAAACTTCAACAACTTTTCAAAACTTATTTCATCATTAACTGGCATTGTGAACATTATCGGCCCACTACCTTATATCACGTCGTATTTCCCACCAGTGCTATTACTTCCTTTTCGCTTAGCATTCTTTCTGACTTTTTTCTTTTTGCTCGACTATTGAAGGTCGTGACTGGATATCAAATATCCTATAACCTTTCTCAAGAATTGGACTATTAAATATAAAAAAATATTTTTACTAATCCGACTAGTATAGATCTAGATATTAGCGAGTTATAATAAAAAAAAACAAGCGAACTCTTCAACTTTATTATATTAATAACATCTGACCCATCGCACGTTGCCGCGATCTCTCAATGTTTGTGAATACACGATATTATTTGTTTTTCCTTTTGGTGCGTACACAAATAAATCAGAATATTTTCCTATGGGTTTTAAATAGGCTGGCCACATACAGTTGTCCATATAAGAAGCATGTAATCTCCAAATCTAACCCACACACTTGCAGCGATTTTCCTTGTGCTTTATTGACGGTCATCATTGCAAAAACGAGTTGCACCGGAAACTGCAAAGTTTGAATTCAAGTGGCATATCTGTTGGGATCTATGGAATACGTGGTAACAGTACATCTTCCCTCTTGAATTTTCGATTCAAAATTGTAGCTTTAATGATATTGTTCATCATCTTTTTCTTGTACCGATACAAAGTCGTGATAGATTTATGTTTCAGAAAAATACGACAGGCACGTCAATTTGCGATGTAAAAATGTGCGGTCGCGGTGGCATACTTGGAAAATCGAGTGAATTTAAAAATCGCGTTAAGTAATTATTGACAACCTTGCTTTGTTTCATCATAGTACCGATAGACTTAAACGTTGTCGTTTCGTCTGATATTCCGTTTTGAATGTTCAAAAATTAATGTCATTAATTTCGTTTTTTGTAGCTGCTATAATATAGCATGTGCACTGAGCCACTGAAAATGTAGTTAATTCCGAATAATATTTGGGAAAATCATTTGAATCAATTCGTCTTTGGATTATGCCATTTTCCAAAAGGTTGTTGGCAATGTGATATATTGAGCAGATATATCTATTGCCATCTTCACATTCCCAATATCACTTTGTAATTTAACTATTATTTAAATACTAATAATAAAGTAAATCCAATATTTTTGGAAAAAATTATATCAATTTACTGTAAAACTAAAAGTAAAATAAATGACTAATAACTATATCATTAAAAAAAAAAACATATCACTTGGTGATAAAGGCTGTAGAACGTTTCCGCTCAGAATCGTTTTTCGTATAACATATGTACATTGTACATCCTTGAATTCAAATTTAGCACACCTGTAATAATGACCTGCTCGACACTTAATGTACAACAGAGCGGTAATCATTTACCACCATTTTGTATTATAACAATACTAATTATTTTACTCTTCTACACAAATATATTTTTATTAATTTAGTATTTAACTTATTTGTATTTTGACTCTGAGAATACTTTTAAAAAAAATATATATATATATATATGTATATTAATATTCATGAATAGTTAATGTGTGTTACTTTATAAATTGTATTTTTTTCTTTTAAATTATAATAATTATAGTTTGTAATAGGCATTTTTGTTTTATTTTTATTTTTGGTGATTATTAATATTGGGATAAACTATAATAGTGTTCTTCGTTATTTGTAATGATTTTTACACCACAATTGAAATACCAACATAAACAATGTTTTTTCTGGATTTTTTTGTTTGTTCCAAAAAATTGAAATTTTATTCGTCAAAACGAAAACAAACGTTTTCTTAATTATTATAGTAAATCATCAAAATATTTTACTTTTCAAACATTTTAGATATTACATGTATAATTAACAATTAATTATTATAAATTGCAATTTCACATAAATAATTCTATAGCATTAATTGTGTAAATAATGATCGTTAGTGATATTTAGATTGATTATCGATAATGCAATTGGTTAAACATATCGTGTTAAACAGTTCGGAATAGACTACTGGTAATATATTATATTAAAATCTGTCAAATGTTTTGTTTCTTTCGTTTTTCGATCATTTGTAAGGTAATAGCTGACGTTTTCAGTCTTCCGCCTATTCTCCACGTAATTTTCTTCCGTGCGATAACCTTTAAAATATGCTAATATACTTGTGTTGCATTTATCTACTGGTGATAAACATTTTATATTATGATGTATGCGTTTATAATTTATATATTAAATAATTAACATCATAAAGTGCTTAGACGTAGTAGAAGGATAATATCATAAAGCCCTACGAACGCAAAAACGGGAGAAAATACCAATAGTATCTATTACACGTTATAGAAACGGCGGCAAAAATCTTGTAAAAGCAAAGCAGAAGAAGAATATCAGTATCTATGATACAAACAATAAGTGTTGGGAAAGTGAATGCAAAAACTAATCATGCTAGAGATTTTGGTTTTTTTCTTTGAGAAGATGACGATAAAGAAGTGTGGAAACTGGATGGTATATATTATAACGTCCACGCTCTATCGCGTCACCGGAACATCCTACATTCACGCGAACATAATGTTATAATAATATAATATATTATATTATACGAGTATATACACGATGCACAGCCGCTAGGTTATTCATAATAATAATATGTACACACTACATACTCGAGTGTAACAGAAAAACTACACGTTTTTAGTTTTTTACACTTTTATATTAAAATACGTTGCGATATAGTAAGCCTACATGTTGTACGGAATTAAAATTTCAGTCGGCCTTTTTCAATAGTGTAAATGAAAAGACTTCAGTCCAATTTATTTTATCGGAAATATCTCGTTTAAATACCACCCGACAAATTCAGTTTACACCACATGATTTATAATAATATATACGTACCGATATGTACTTATATAATATTAGCGACCGTGGAGTATAATATTTGTACGCAAAATAAAAAAAAAAACACTTCAAATTTTAAATTACATTTGCACACATTTTTTTTTCTAATGAAACACAAATTATATACGAGAAGAGCTTATATACGTTATATATATATATTAAAATAACATCTGAATACAAAATATCCTCCTTGTATGTTTTCTATTTTGAAATTTTCAACCGACTAACTGGTGTAAAAATCTTCTTCGGATTCTAGAATAGGTGATACACCTAGAAAATACAAGACTTTAAATAGAAAAACAGCAGAGGTAATAATAACATAATTACACAATACTTATATTGTTCTATTTGATAGTTTTACCCGTGTCGTTTGAAACATTAACCATGGAGTGAAAATAATGTACTTATGATACATTTTTTGCACAAATTAATAATTAAACTAATTAATTTTGCTATTATTGTAAATGTTTTCAAACCACAAAAAGGAACAATACTTGTACATAATGTATCACGTACCTCTCGTGTTTTCTTTTTTCAATTTAACTGGTAATTCATCCTTGATAGATGTTATATGTTTTATAACATAATCGATTAATGACCTTAAGCTCATTACAACCTGGGCTGGATCGTCGCTTTGAACATTTAACGTGATTTTGTTTCCGACCAAATAGCTCAGCGAATGTAAGACAATGTCTTCCCAGTTCTATTAGCACAAAAAGTTATTAAGAATTAGTGTCGTTTCATAATGGTTATTTTAATGGAAAATCGTTTAACCAGAAAATTGAGACTCTCGGAAAAGCGATGAAAATATAATATTATATTGATTGTACAATTGTGTTTCAATTGTTATTTTGGACTAAAAAATGGTTGAAAATATTAAAGTATCACCTATTATAAATAATTTGGATAATAAAACGGTTTAGTTGGTACTAAGAATAGATACTTTTTTAATTTTATCCTATAAGTAATTAAAAACCATAGAGAAGTGTAGGAGAAATTAAATTAAATATATTAAAGTCAAAATAGTCTCCCTATATAGCTCTACTCTGAATAGTTTTCAAATACATCATTGATTTATTCACTCTTGCAATTACTTATTTAGTAATATTATTCTAATTTTGATAATAGCCAAAAATCATCAGATATATAAATACTCTATTATTCCACAATACGCAAAAATACTTAGTTAATGAAAAGTGAATAATCAAGTAAATGAACTGTAAATTTAACATGAAACTTCAACGATGGACAAATCAATAATATAAAAACCAGAAAAATAATAATATTAAAATTATTTTGATGAAAATAATTAATTGTGAGTAGGTATGTAATTAACTTATAGTTTCTATATAACGTAATGAAATAATTAAGTTCGAAGAAATAATATTATGGAATATTAATAAATCCTATTATAAAAAAAAAAAAATACCGATATATAGACTGAATAGTATTAATTGAAAGATTATACATGTTAAGTACAATTTGGGTAATTTCCTAAGAACAAATTTAAATACCTACATAATTATGCTATATCTTCATTTTTTTACTGCATAATTTTAGTAAAAATATTTTGATGAAGTTACCTGATTATCAGTAAAATAAATGACAGTTTCTTTGAATTCTTCGAGCATTTTATCGTTTTTAGAACACAGACCAAGCATTGTGACTAAAAGCCTCGATAAAGAGATCAACTGGGAAAATTTCATTTTTAATTCCTAGAAAAAACACAACTGAAACTAATAAAGTAAAAAAAAAAATTGCGTTTTAAAGCAAAAGCACAACAACAATCTATCAACGCACCTGTTTGATAAATTTAATTTCCGACATTTTCTCCGTTAACGTTTCGTGTGTATTGTCTATCAATACGTTCAAACCGGACACAGAATGTATTGTATTTTCTTTGAGTTTATTGAACAAACACTTTTGTATGATTCGATACTGCGAACATAATAAAGAAATTTCTTCCTAAGGAAAAAAATATAAATTGATTGTGGTTAATATTGATTTATTATGTACTCATATATACGCATAATATGTAAAGTAAAAATAATGAAATAAAACACTGAAAAATACTGTTGAGTACTTCAGACTTCTATTATTCAAGAACAATCAATATGATATAATATATTGTTTCTTAAATTATCATATTTTAGATTCTGGACAAAGCAATGAATGTATTAAGTTTCAATAGTGTGCGTTTTTTTTCGAAAATATGGTTCAATTTTAATCTTTGAGGGTAATTCTGGAAAGCGAATTTGATTTAGTTTTAATAATTCAGTTTTCGACGTAATTCAAACACGAATATTCATGGATCCTTGAAATTTTCACAAAATATTTTTAACGTTATTTTCTATCGGTGCAAAAAATGATTTTCAAAATATTTTGACTCTTTTTGAGTTATTCATAGAATTTTAAATCTTACAACTTTCATCTTTCTTTTTAATTTCGGTATATTCATTCCTATTCTAGTAAAGAAATATTGAAAATGCATAATCACAACATTTATTTTTTTAAGCGATTAAATTTAGAATTTTGAAAATAATAATTTTTAGTAACAAATTCATAAAAAATTTCTTTTTATATCTAAGATTTATAAAATGAATACAAGATTCTTCTTAAATTGATCAACCTATAAAAAAATTCTAAAAAAAAGTCAAATGAATTTATAATGAGCGTCTAAGTTCAAATTTTTACATCATTGCAGATTTACCAATAAAAAAACTTTCCCCTAAAATGGTTTTTGATATTTTGCTGTAATTAAAAAATAATAATAACCGTAGATGCTGTAGACATTTTCACAAAATAAAATGAAACAAATTATAACCATAAAAAATCTCGTTATGATTATATTTCATATTTTAAATTTTAATATTATTTCCAAAATACCTGTACAAATTCTAGTCTTCCTTTAAGCGCTACATGTTCCTCGATCGTTCGATAAAAATCTGCAACGGGCATTTCATTTTTATCACAGCGCACAACGCATTTTTTAGTTTTGTAATATTCTCTATGCCTGATAAAAATAATTTTATTTAAAGTCTTAATGATCTTTATTAAAATCAAACATCAACTATTGATAATACTACTAATTACTATGGTAAACTTTTACATACCTGAACAAAATCTCTTCGATAATTACATTAGCGTATTCAGGACTCGATGATCGTATTTCGTAAGAACGATTTGCGGGTAATGCAGTAACACAAACATACTTCGGGATACCAGTGATTGTTTGGAAACAGAATTCCGCAGATGACGATGAATCGGCAAACTCTACGTGAGGCACAATTTAACATTACTATAATTTCCGATAGTTTATTCTGTATTATAGTAAATTTATATAATAGATTTAATTATTGTGTGACGCTTTTTCATATAACGAAAGGCCTTGAATTAAGTAGGATAATTAATAGTTTTAACTAACTTATTTAATAAATCAATACACCTTGTAAAATTACACAAAAACGTGGATGATAATAAATGATCCGCGTTCGTCATTTGTATTCATATTTATTATTTAAAAAAAATTATTTTATATTAAAATTCAAAACTTTGAATATCCACATGGCATACCGATACAGGAAAATTTATTTTTTGGGTCAACAAAATTGTAAACGACAACTTTTTTTCATATATGTATATATAAATATTATACTATGAAAATAAAATATACCTGTAATATTATATTACGTGGGAAAATATTGAGAACGAGCGTCATTAAGAATTTTAACAAATTAAAAACATAATTTTATGAATAGATTTATCATGACTCATAAGTAATTTATATTTTAATGATTATAAATAAAAACGTATGTTTCCTGTTGTTAGTGACAGACATGTTTTAAAAAATAATTAACAATAATATTGATAAACATTACTGTCGGAACATTTTACATCAATTAATTATAATATTATTAAATTATATTTTATGGTTTGCATTAAACTTATAACACATGAGCATAAGATTATATTCATTGCAAACCGCTTTGTTTGAACACATGTATAGTATATTTACAACGAAATGTACCAATTATATTATGTAAAATATAACATTTCTATGTAGATATAAAAAATATCCTACAGCGTGAGTTTTTTTTAATTATTACACTGACGGTTCATATACACTTATATATATACAGTCCAATTTTCAGTGTAAAAAAGCGATTGAATGACTCAGCCCGGTCTCTAAGTGTTACGAAAAAAAGTACACAAATACACAATAATGCTAACAATAGGTTATAACTCTGTATACTCTGCTTCCGAACTTGGTATTTTCCAAATATCGTCTGTTCGTTATTTTCTAGGAGAAAAATAAATGTTATAAAGCTTTCTTTTTTTACTTTAAGAAAGAACAAAATATATGGTTTGATAATAAAATACTCCATTTTTATTTTCAATATTAATTTGGTGTTCCGAAAATGTTAAATATAAAATACATCAACATACTATAATATGTGTAATACGTAATATTGCGTTCAATAATAAATTAGAATACCAAGAAATTATGACTTAATTCTGAGAGAAATTTTGAAGTTAAAATGATTAATAAACGCATTCATTAAACATAATGTAATGTTATCCAAAGTTTCAGAAAACTTACAACATAAAAACGTCCTATGAACAGATTATAAATTCAAAGGTGTTAATCAGCTATAATGCGTCTTAAGGTAGTTTTTTCTCGATATTTACATTTTTAAATAGTTTTACCAAAATTAAATCATGATAATAAATTAATATTAATATTTTCTTAGACAATTTAATTATTTCAAAAAGTTTACGTTTCATACAAGGTTAAATCATTTTTTGACAGGTTATACTTACGACTAAGTGAGTAAATTATTTTAAACAGTTTAACTATAAAATGAAAAATTCGGAGAGCGGTATCGTTTTAATGGGCGTATAATTTATAGTGACATCGAAATATAATATCAATGATGAGAAGTCACAACATATAGGTACGTGTAATCGGTTTAATTTATATGTCGCAAGTAAGTATATAACCAAAAACGCCTTATATAATAACAGCAATTATTATTATTATTATTACTATTACCACGTTAAGACCGAACACTCGCGCGCCTCACCTTTAAATAGTATTTTAAGTGCTACCGGACTCTCGTCAACAGATATTTTTGCCGACCAACTAAAATCTAAGTGCTGTGATGTAGAATGGACATCGTAAACTAGTGACATCGGCAACCGCACAGTCTGCTGCACCGAACCCGGTACGTCCGATGTCCTAGAATAGTGTGCACAAACGATGCATTCCGTCGACGACACTACGGACTCGGCGTCGTCATTTTCTCTATGCGCCATCACTCTGACCGTTATACTTTCGTCTAAAACACACACGTGTGTAACAGTTGTATATATACAAATAAAAATTATGTTTCTATTTTTAAATCATAAAAAAAAAAATAATAATATTGTCTAAAGTTTATATGTATACATGAAAGGTTGTCCCGTGTCCGCTTTAATAGTTTCGGTCGCACGTCCACCGGTGGTCTATCTTAGAAAAAAATCAACGTATGCACTTTACGTATAATATATCCTCGTCACATCGACACTGAATATAAGATAGCTGGTGCCTGGTGTGGTTGAAAAAATAATATTCAAAACCAGCAGCATATTTTTACGATTCGCTCAACATCAAAATGTATAATATAACACCATATAATGTAATAGCGTGTTACGGTTAAGATTAAGCCAATGTACCGTATACAACATATTATTCATTACATATCGGAGTACTGCAATTTTATCTGACAACCGACTTTAATATTTGAAATACCAAATAAGGATACCCACATTTAAAACTAGGATTATTGAAACTTCTAAAAACTAAGTAAGCTTAAATCAAGCCGTTCAGCAAAAATAACGATAAAGAATAAGATACATTGGAATTAGATAGATAGGTAAGTATTTTTTTTTACGCTTTTAAACATTTTACCACTCTTTTACCATCTGTTGATACATGGCTAACCCCCACGAGACTTAAAGAAAGTTTAATGTGGCTTAACTTGTCGAGACTGGTCTAAAAAGGTTGACATTACGATAAAGACTTTAAAAAATATATTTGTCATTAAGTTTAACCA
Source organism: Rhopalosiphum padi (assembly GCF_020882245.1). Classification (NCBI taxonomy): domain Eukaryota; kingdom Metazoa; phylum Arthropoda; class Insecta; order Hemiptera; family Aphididae; genus Rhopalosiphum; species Rhopalosiphum padi. The sequence goes on from NC_083598.1 coordinate 75,487,659, forward strand.
ACTATAAGCTTTGTAAAATAAAAAAAAAATCGTATTGATTATTATCAAATACAAAATGTTTTGTTAATAATAACGGCCTAGATTGTTGTCGTTATAAATCGCGTATTTAATCTGATTGTTATTTTAAAACGAATTAAACTGACAACTCTGATAAATAAAGAAAAACGCATTATTAAACAATGTTCTTTAATATTGGGTTAGGTCGGGCTTTATTTTATCTTGATAACATAATATCATAATATATTATACAATATCTTGTGAATGTTTTTAATTTATACTATCGATTAAATCGTATGAATTATTTATTTGGTTCTTAAAAAATACATAGTATACATACTCAAGTCTTTTAAATGTACAACTGTGGGTGAAATGACAAGTGGTGCGACCATTTGGAATGTAATTTGCACTGATGATGTAGCCAGAGATGGTGACACGTCTATTTCAATGTCGCATAGTTTCCCTGATCCCTCTGAACGCAAATTTAAAATACGCGTATTTAATTTCAATAGTGGTAGAGTATCGGTCTCTTGAAATAAAAAACAAAATCGTCATTAAAAATACCTAACAAATAATAGATTTTTTTATTTTAATAAACTAAATATAATATAATATAAACATTTTCAAGAGATGTTTTCAAGAAACATGATATGATGAAAACATTTTAAACCTGCTAATTTATATATGCCCTATGCATGTTTTAATTGATAGGTAGCCACTAGTCGCGATGTTTCTAAAATACATATTCTCGTACATATGAGATTCTTAATTATAAATTATAATATTGTATTATTCAGGAAAAAAGTAATTAAATACTTCAGTTATGAAACGATGATAATAATAATAAATGTACCAATACATTGTTATAACTAAATTGTCCAATAATGATTAACTCAAAAACATATTTTACAACTTGTAACGTTATAGCCAGTAATATAAAAAAATAATTTATTTTTAACATAATTTGTTTCACGACGTAGTGTATACATAATAGTGTCAATAGTGATACTTTTATGTATATTTTTATAACTATAGTCTATTATTGAAAATAATATATATTTGCCCCTCAAATGTGCATTATTTCTTTTTATATAGGTATATTAAATAACATTATTTTTATACATTTTATAAAAGCCAAAGAATCTGTCAAATACAGAGCACAGTGTGTAGTATGATATTTTATTATTGTATGTATCATGATAAAGTACTGTGTACGTATACAATTTATTAATATATATACGTTCCTATGCATGTTTTAATTAATAATTTAATCAAAATTTCAAAACATATACGCATAGAATTAAAATGTATTTAAATAATATACTTCCCAGTCCTAATTTCATTGACTTTAACTTTAGTGAATAAACTTTTTGAAAGTTAAAAGTTTGAACACAAAATATCTCTCAAGTATGCACATATTTTTTTTATTTTTATTTTAAACTTATTATTAAACATTTAGATATTTAGATGTCTATATAATAATATTTCTGATATTAATGAGAAGAAACACTAAATATTTAATAAATTAAAAATTGAAATTCTTGATTGTTTTAATTCGTAAAAGTAGTAGGTGATTAATAAATGTATACATCCACATAATATTTCAAATAAGTTAATACATAATAAATAATAAAGCTTAAAATATGTTCAAAGCGTCATATTATTTATACATTTTTATATGATTTCAAACATTCAACTAACATACTCATATACCATATTTATTATTACTTACTTTATTTATTATTTATTATTTAACTCTTCGGCTTTATCATATTAGTATAGATTACAAATATTACAATAAATTGGCATTTTATAACCGAAAAAAATAATCATCAAAGCAACACAATTAAATAATCATACCATCTTGCAAAGAAATATTTTGAAGGTCCTTTTTTAACTGAACTAGTTGGTTCTTGGTATCTTTATAGTCTTTAATCGGCCTTTCGGGAGCCATAAATATCATGGGTTCGGTGCCCAGGTAACAAAATCTCAAATCACCGGTTTCTGACAATAGAACCAAACATCCTTGTAACGCCTGTTATAAATATAATTCACGTAAACTCGTAAATAAAACAATACATTTCCGATAAAATATCGCGTATGAATAGAGCAACAAGCCATACTTTAAACGAAGCTCTTGCAATAATACACGGGTGAAAGGACAGCTTGGCCGACCATCGAAGTTTTGTCTGATCGTACACCAAGACACTGTCGGTATCGGATACGATCATACACATGGTCTTCGTATCAGGGTGTTCGCCTGAAATAAAAAAATAGAGAAAAATAAATAAATAAAACAGAAAAAAGTTGTTATAGTAAAGCTGGTAATGTTGTAAAAGTGAAATAGGTCATACGAAAATCGTATTCATAATGCATGATTGTAATTTGAAAACAATATTGTTTATTATTATAAAACTAAGTTGATGCCATCGAACGTTTTATAAATCTTTAGTTTTTGAAAATCAATAAAGCTATAGATCTAAAATTGGGAAGTTTTGGAATTAATTAATAATAATAATAATGATGATGATGATGATGATGATGATAATAATATGTCGGGAGAGATAATTTTAATCTACGAATTGCATATTATAATATATTATACATGCGCGACTAATATGATTATAGTCTGTTAAAGCTGTATGCCTTTATGTTTAGGTATACCCAAAATATAAGGGTGAAAACAGCAAGGAGTATACTGAAGCCGTTTCATAAACCACAGCACGCCGTTGCCTTGAAAACAATAGTAGTTCCGTTCGCCCAGTACGTGTATTGTAGTCGCAGATGGTGTAATTTCTACAGTCTGAATGTCGTATACGGTTTCGCCCAAGGTGCACGACCAAACAGGCCACTTTTGTTTCAGACTCGGGTCCGCTAGTTCTTGGTACCTAAAGAATTTGCATCGTAACGTTATGCTTGACCTTTTTAATATTTTACGAATTGTACACAAAGTTTTGATTATTCGCAAACATTGTGTTTCGTGTATATTATTAATTTCAACATATCAACACATATACAATAATAATATTAAATATACTTCACCTATTATTATAACGTTGTACCGAAGACAAATCGAGTAATAAAAGTAAAGAGAACGTCAAAGAGTTATGTACAAGTCGATATTATTGCAATATATCATGGACAAGTGGGGAATAATATAAATATATACATTATGCATGTTAAAAATTAAAATAAATACAAATATAGAAATCATATTATAAAAGTCTTATAATAATAACAGTAAAAAATATATAAATAAATAAATGTAAACGAAATACAGCGATTGATTGTTAGCTTTCAGGTATTTGAACTGGTTTGGTCATCACTCATTGAATAATCTCTTATAACAACATTTACAATTAGCCTAAAATTGTATTCAATTTTCAATTTTTTTCAAATAAAATTACAACTAAAAAAATGTAGATAAACGTATTTATGTTTAGAAATTTTATAATCAGAATTTGAAAAAATATGTGATACCATTATTGGTTTTTATACAAAACAGTGGGATTCAAAAATTGACATTTTATAATAAGTATAATATTTTCTTATTGGGTTTTAAATCCTGCGATAAGCTACTATAATACCCTTATTAATTAAACATATACCTAATATACTAATAATTTCATAAATACATAAAGTTTGAACGAGTAGTTTATGTTTCATAATTATTTACATTCCTAAATAAATACAAAAAACAGAAAATCCAATAGCATATCTTTTGTATTTATAATACAGCAAACAAGCCTAACATATTCCTCGAAAGGACTGAATGTCTGCGTCTACACAATTATTTATTACTATAATTATTTTTCAATAAAATATAATATATATGTTTAATTAAAAAAAATTGATTTAATATTGTTATTATTAATAAATAAACTATAAGTATATATATATATCTTAAAGCATTATCATTTTGCCTGATAACTAACTGTAGGTAAGATAATTCAAATAACTAAAAATTAATGTACATTGTGGTTGTTTAATTAACTGTGCAAATAATCTACGAAACTAAAAGCTAATTGGTCTAATGTGTTCCATATGTTTAAACATATAAAACCCATACAATATAGTTGTAATGTTGTATGTAGAACCTGGTACTCAAATCAGCTATATGTATAAAAAAAACAAAAGTATGCAAATATAATGGGAAAATCACTTAAGAAAAATATTTTTAAGACTAAAAATTCTTGACAGTAACACTAACAATTACTCGCATTTATTATTTATGATTTGCCTCGTTTGAAGATATACTCTTTTAAATCGATTATTTATTTACATAGAATATTAATAAATAATTATAATAATAATTTAAAACTTTCATAATGATTACTTTAAAGTCCATTAGAATAATTGTAAATCTTTAAAACAATTTAAAAAATGTGAAAATATTTACAAAAGTTAGGTGGGTATAACAAGGTCGTCAGGGCCCTTATATTTAAAATCAATAATAATAAAAAAATCACTGCATTCGAGTGAAACAATTTGAAGTAGAGTTTCACAGTTTTCTACCCCCGAAAATAAATGATTAACGCGTTTTATCAATACCAAACTTACTGACCCCGTTTACTCACACATCTACGTAAATTTTCGACAACGTCTCGAAAACTTTTGGAAAATAAATTCGAAAAACCGATATTTTTTTACTACTCCTTTCGGAATATAAAATTGCAGTCTTTTCAATAGAGTAAACAATAACGCAATAAGTAATAACAAAAACGTATGGTACTACGGTATAAAATATTATTATATTCAATGGATATTGTCAGGTACCGAACCTAGACAGTCTATACGATAATATTGTGTGCACTGAAAGCAAAAGTTCGACGAAAGTCAATAATGATCGATGGTTGTTATTATTTTCGTACGTCCGACGACTGGGCGCATTTTTCTCGTTATGTAAGCCGTAAAAGTACTCACTTGTAACAGACCAAACACAGATCGGCGTTGAGCGTGATAAACGCGTCTACGGATCGGACATACTTGATGGGAAACGGGTGCAGGTAATTGGGCAACGCTGTGCGAAAACCGAACGCCTGTTGCTCGTATACCGTGACGACGCCGTCCAGAGACATTACGCACGCAAAATCCCTGCTGCCCGACCCGCCGCCGAAAGGGCCCACGACCATTTGATATGCGCTCCGGTCGAATTTATGTTCGTACATCATTTCCAGTACGTACTGATCGCCTGTCAATAGAAATCGTGTACATAAATAGCACAATATTATATTTTATAAAAATGGAAAATAATAACACGAGCTTGGCTACAATAGTGTAGGTATGTTAATTGACACGGTAAAATAATAATAAGATAAATATTATGATTAAATTCCCTTACTGGTTTAAAAAAAAAAACCCCACGTATCTACTTTAATTGTAAAGGTACTCTAAAAATAGAACATTTTACTCAAACCTAGATTTGATTATATAACCATCATTAAAATAAAATAATAAAACAATTATTTTTGGAGAATAACTATGATATAATAATTGAACAGATATGATATAATATATTGAATAAGATTTATCCAATTTCTACATTAAACTATAAAAAGATAATGAGATAAAAAGTGATGCAGAAAACATTATGGGTGATGTATATTATTATTTACGTCAAAAATAAAAATAAAGTCTCGTGTATCCTAAAAGACGATAGAAATTAAGACATATTAATAAATGAATAAGTGCATTTTTTTTATCGAGGCTCTAAAATAAATTAAAAAATATATATTTTTTTTAATGTTTTAAAGAAAATAATATTTATTCTATTATTTAAGAAAAACACATTATAAACAAACGCAAGAAATATATCTGTTAATAAACTAATAATCTTACAATTTAACGGATAATTTTATAAACTTTTAATATAAAACTGAATGTACTTATTTTAATTAAAATAAGTCAACTTCATAAACTACAAGTTGTTTAGATTTTGATACGCATAACAAAATTAATATTTATAAAAGCAAAAATATTGCATTTAAAAAAATGTTTTTATAAAAGGAAGTAATTCGTTATCTTAACAGTCTTCTTAAGTATAGATAAAATTTTTAGTTTCTAGATTTATAATATAAATTAAAATACATTCTAGGCAATTATACATTTATATATTATATATAAAATTTTTTAAATACCTACACAGGAAATTAACTATGTAAATTGTACCTATATAGGTATTTTATAATTCAAAATTATAGTTTATTGACTTTTCAATTTCACAATAATTTACGTGGTAAAAGCAATATTTATCTTTTACGCAACATAAAACAGCACAATTTATAAAACATAAAAAATGTTTATTTTCAATAAAAGACATAAACGACATACAAGTTAAACGTAAAATACTTTTTTTAAATGAAATTGAAAATTAAAAAAGAAACATAAATGATCACACAATATTAATATTTTCACTTAAAGTTCCATCTTATTTTCTGATGCAAATACAAAATATGCATGTTTATATAAAAATGCATTAATGTATGCATTTAAAGTTTAAATATAATATAAATAGCAATATAGTAAAAATCTTATATTACAGTAGTAATTGAAAATTTTTAATTATTTAGTTACTCAACAACAAAAATTAAAAATACCTACATCCTATGAGAAATTCAATTATTAAGTCTTTGAATATTATGTTTAAGTTTTTATTATCATATATTTTACAAGTACTACTATCATACAGTGACTGAGTACTTACCGTGATCTGTAGATCCAGATATACAATTCACTCCATACACGACTATTGAAAATGGATGAAGAACTGCAATGTTCTTGTTGGGCGAATAGCTAGCAATAAAATATAGCATAATTACATATTATAGTTAATAATAATAACTATATTATATAGGTAATAAAATTTATAGTTATTATTTGTTTAATAATAGTGTATTATTAAGCAAATATATCAAATTATTTCTCTTCGCCTAGTGCCTACCCAATATATTGTAAAAAGGGAAGAGACTACTTTTAAAAATAAAGTATACATCCATAATACTTAACCCAATAACGAAAAAAGGGGGAATTAACAGTAACAAATATGAGCCAATATATTGTATTGATAGGTTATTTTAATTTCTGTCTCTTGCATTCAAAATATAATTTTTACGCACAATAGATTATATTTAATAATGTTTTTATCATTATTAATTTTTTTTTAATCGCAAATTTCGATAGCATTAAAAAATTATTACATTACAAATTAAGTATAATTAATTATCATAGAACAATTTTAATTACACTTATAAAAGTTTAAAAACTAATAATAAATCATCAAATCGTATTAAATATGTTGAAAATTAAAATAAGCTGTTCTTGACACTTGGTACTCAACTATAATACAATCTCGTCACATTCAATAATACAACCATCAAGCACGACCTTAATCATTAATTTGGCTCTGATTCTGAATATATCAACCACATTTTCGTTCACTTTGTTTAAGGTTTTTATCATGACCATTCAATTCTGAAAATCCTTATTCCTAAATAAATAATTTCCCGATGCACAGTCCAACATATTTTAATAAATTTTGAGAAGTCTTATACAACGTTATTTTATTAAATCGAACTATATTGAGCAAATAGTAAAAATTATTAAAGCACAACCTTTAAAATCAAATAATTAAAAAGTAGTGTTTATATTTGAACAGGTCTATGGCGGAATCAATTACCCACTCATTTTCAATATTTAGTATCTATTACTTAAATTTACCCAATTCATATTTATAATATCATCAATATATTACTTTATTTCGTGATACAAAGGTTAAAAAAATAACACTCTACATTTTCCGGGAAAACATGGAAACTTATTGAAACCGGACGACAATAAATGGTTCTATATAATAAACGATAATATATTATCTTGATAAAATGTCCAATCTATCAAAGTGATGAGAATTAATAGAACTTTGTCAACGTTTTAAACATTTAAAAACAATATATACATAGCCTACGCTCGATATCAGACAGTGCACTTGAAATTCGCTGTAAAAATCTCAATCCTATTTTATTTCTTATAAAACTACGATATAAGCGCACTCGTATACGTTCAAACGTATTATTACTGTGTGTAGGTATTATAAGTAAGTGCTTACCTGATTAATCTACCAGTGCACACCTGCAACACGGGACTGTCCATCTGCACTTCGATCAACAGGTCGGACGGCGAGTACCGAAAATCGGGCGGCGGGCCGGAGTGCACGCCGTACACCCTGAGGACGCCGTCCAAACTTCCCAGGATAATGCTGTCTTCGCCGGCACCGAACAGGTCGTCCACTGCCAGTGCGTCGCACCCGAAAGTCTCGCCCCGGCCACACACGGTCGACCAACAGTCGCGGACTTTGAACAGAGACATCCGTCCGACGACGATCACAACAATTTGATATGATTTTAAATTATAAATTATGCGATGACTGCACTTTCGCGAGCTCTTATTATTATTTCAGTCGAATTTCGTTTCTATTGACGCTCAGACGTTATTATTCAACGTGTTCCCTCGTTCCCTGCGGCTATAACGCTGATATAGGCACACATGTGTAGTAGATGATGTACCAACGACGTCTGTTAGTCTATTGATTTGCTCGCAATATATTATTATAATCTTCTCCGAAGCTCGGACTTCCGTCGACGATCATCTCGATATTATTTCCGCTGGATAACGATAAATAAATACGATTAATATAAACGAAAAATGTTAATTCGTAGCAATAACAGTAGCGTAGCCAAGGGAGGGGGGCTAAATGGGTTATAACCCCCCCTCCCGCCATTGGCCGTATTTTTTATATTGTTTTGAAATATTTAAATTTAAATATGGAAATTGTCTTACAAATTTTAACTATTTAAATTAGTAAATACGTTAACGGCAAATCAACGTTACCTAATATATGTTATCAGTATATTTAGCCACCGCCCCCATAAAAAAAATCCTGGCAACGCCTCTGACCTATATGAATTTATACGGCTTACGATTCGATATCGGTTATTGTTACAAGTCTCGTGACTAATTTCGATTATTTTGTTGTAAGTATACTCTTATAATAATTTATATCATAACGTTTATTATTATACCATTATAGGTATAAAAATAAATAATAGTATAATACAATATTATTATTTTATCGCTTTTATTTTAGTTCTTACATTTCTACTTACAATGTATTTAAATTGTTGTATCTTAGTTGTATTGTGTGTAATACTTAATATTAATAATTCATATAATCATATTATACCTAACACATAACGTTGTAAATAATTTCTTAGTTTTAAGGTTTTTAAAACATTCTCCTGGATGAACACTATTTAAATTAATTCGTCGTATAATATGAAATGCTAAATCGTTATAACTTTGACATTACCTATTAAATTATACAAATTAAATAACAACAAAACAATAATATTAGTTTGTAATTTAAATTTACACTTTTCGTTTGACGTACATATATAATTACAAATACATCTGCAGTGGAAGCGAAATGTGCATTGAGACGTGATGAATATTACTGTAAATCAGTGGAGTTGAAATAGTTCAAATAGCAATAGATAAATGCGTTATTTGACGTAGGGTGTAGCTGATACTCCCTCAGAGGATTAAATAACCATCACGAAAATAGAACAACTACAGTATACAGTTCACTGGAGAGGTGAACAAACACTTCTCTAGACCGTTAAGGTTAATAGATATACGACAAAAGTGTCCCAATCTCAATGACTGTCCAGCGCCCACTTTATTCCTTATATATAGATTCGCATCGTCTGTACCGGAGTAAGACAAATCAAATAATTCACAGACTCACAGTCATACTACGCAATCAAATTATCTTTAGATAATAGGATTAAAACTTATTGAAACTTAGTTATTTTAAAAATAATCTTACCTACCTACCTAAGTAGTAAGTGATGATTATTTTTTTTTGAAAAATAATTATAATTTATAGTATATAACATAATATGCTATGTCATATAAACGAGGAAATTTTCACAATAATACTTTAATAATTGCATCGCCAACTAATAGCATAAGCAATAGGTATAATAGATCTTACGACCTTTCTTTGTAATTTGTTTCGTTTTAAATCATTTTTAAATATCATAATTGTATTCATTGACTTATTAATAATTTTCAAATCGATGAATTAGTTTTAAAAAATAATCAAAATTTTCAAAAAAAAAATGTAGGTACTTGAAATAAAAATTGAATACTTCCAATGGATGGATATTCTTGTGTTAATAATAAAATAGTAAGATTTCAAATGTATAGGACATACATTTGAATAATTGAATCCACTGTTACTACAACTCGGAATAACATATGCATTTACTAATTGTTAAAAAAACAGACAAATCTTTAATTTTAATTTTATGAAAGTAAAAAAAAAAAATAAATTCTTCGCTTCAACCTATAATTATTAAATAATAATTATTATTAAATTAACTACTATTAATCCTAAATATTTCATATATTTCAGAATTATATTATACTTGTTAGTAATGGAATAATAATTTAGTTTGTACGTTATTAAGGTATTATAAGTTCTAAATATTATTTATGTTAATAAATTCTCAGATCGGATCAGCCAGAATTATTCTACTAGATCGTAACTGTTTAAAGCTTATATAATATTATATGATAACTTATTTATATGCATTGAAAGTACTGTTCAACAGTTGGGAGAACTTTATGCATTATATATAATATACAATTTATAATAATAATATTTCTTTTGACAAACAGTATAAACAGCTGAAAATAAATTTCTATGATTACAGAAAATATTCCATCATAAATACTAATTAAATGACCATATACCATATTATTAATTAAGCCACTCTACAATAGACTAAAATAACAATTTTCAAGATCTTATACGACTCGTTACCTAAAAGTTATAATATTAGTTCATAACCGTGTATGATGAAAGTTAATGAAAATAATATATAAATAAGTATATCTACACATGATGTATAGTATATAATGCCCTCATTAGTTAATTTATTAATCCATATAAGTTAAAGTAAAAGTTTCATGAAAGAAATTAATATTTGTCATATTGTCATACGCTCCTGGTATGGTCGCATGTTAATATAGCAACAGCTGTAAAAGCACAACTGCTTAATCTCTCGGTTTTCTATGCGTAATGATGACCTTTTTTTCTTAAAATCACACACAAACACACTTAAGCCTAAAAATTGTTTAATCACATGCAAACTAAATAAATATGTTTTTAATTTCAGTTTAAATTTAAATATTATATAAAACACGTAAGACACAAACCCGTCAAAACACCATAATGAAAGTTTATAACGTATATATAACCATCAATATCATGAACGACATGTGTTACTTACATACATACGCTACAGATTATGATTATAAATTCGATATAATTCGACGCTTCCAAGGCAAAAGGGCGTAAACGACATTTTCGTAATTTTATAGGAGAGGAATATCACTTACAAGTATAATTCGTGTATCAATCTATTAATTGATCATGTTTCTAGTGTATTCCACTATAACAACTATAAAATTTACCGATAATTACGGTAAAAATTAGCTTATTAACGATAATATGGGACTTACGCCCATTATTTCTCAAGTCGATCTCACAACATTATATCGACAGGTACAAGGAATAAAAGCGTAAACGACATATTTAATAGTCGTTTACGCCCGAAAATAACTATACACCTGATAATGAATGGCGTTTACGCTAAATATTTAAACATTGATAGTTATTCGTAAAAAAAATCGTATCGATACAATCATTGGCTCTATCGATAGAGAATTGTGGCGTTTACGCCAAAATTCTATTAACTCATTTTCGGTCAAAATGTCGTTTATGCCTATTTTCCTTGGAAGCGTCGAATATTGTATCACATCAAATGTTCCGACACTTGTGTTGTATTTTTATAAACACTTCGATTGTCTAATAGAATAGAATAGAATAGAATAATTAAAAAAGATTCTATAAAATGTATTTACAAAAAAATCCTTATAAGTAATAAGTACGGTATAATATCACGGTATATTGATTTCGCGATTGATTAGCAAATAAACCTATTTTAAATTTGTATAGTAATAATAATAATAATTATAATATACAGACTTTAAGTCATAGCGCACAATAGCAATAAATGCTATAATAATACCATACTATGATATTATATTATAATATTTATAATCATACATATAAATAATTATAAAATTGAGTCGTTAACTACGTTATTATGCTATCATATACGCCAAATAGATATTGCATGTAAATTAATATAAACCTAACTTAGCTCTGACTCATTAAGATAAGTCGTTATTGCCGTCGCCGTTCCCCGTTAGGATGATTCTATGAACTGTGATATGTTAACGTATATTACACTATTACACTAAATGCATCATCAGTTGCACTCTAATAATTTAGACTTATTACAACGGTTAAAGGGACAGTACACAGATACGATAATTAATTACACGTTTTATAACTTATCATATTATTATAATTTTATTGTTTTATGACAGACAATCGTTGATAGTCCGATCTATCGACAATTTATTGGTAACTCTATACACAGAAAAATTCAAATAATATCTGTACATATAATTGGTAAACAGGGGCGTATTTAGAAATGTCTTATAGGGGGGGGGGGGGTTTACAAACGAAGAGTTCAAATTGGCTGGCATTGAATTGAGTCCCGCAAATACTTTTTTAAAATTAAAAACAGCGTTACGATTTTAATATATTGATTGCTTACATTGTTTTTAAAATACTTAAAATAACTAAGTGTGATATAATAATGTTTTTAAAATAATAATAATAATTATGTGTAATATAATAATATTAATAATTAAATAGTGGCTGGTAAAAATTTAAATGATACAGATTTTAAAAAGTCAAATCTCCAAATTTGCTTATTTATGTATTTGTTTGTCTGCTCCCGTAAATTTTTTCTTTTTCTAATGTTTCTTTACATGGGCTTTGTTTCTTAATTTTATATATGTATCAGACTGTATTCCCAGAAGAGTGTCCAAAAGAATAAAAATATTTGGATGTCTCGAATGAAAAAAAGCATTTAATTTTGAGAGAATTTTACTGTATAGGTAGTTATGACATTTTATCTATACGGACTCAATTCAAAGATATTAAGATAATAATAAGCTGGACTCAATTCAAACACATAAAAATAGCATAGACTCAATTCAATATCACAATTCAAATTTGCGTACATGGGGCGTAGAGTTGTAAAATATCTTATATAATAAAAAACAAATATAAAATACAGTGAATGGGGGGGATCCATGGACCCCTCCCTTAATACGCCCCTGTTGGTAACTTCATACAAAGTTTGACCAAGAGCACCATTTGAGGTATCGCAGGGTACACTCTGGTGGACCAATTTTTTCCTGAGCCATCATATTGACCATGGTCAATGCAGCATCAATTTATGTTGTACTGGTACAGCTAAACTGTAAATATATAGTTACTATAATAATTATTATTAAAAATATTTTATAAATTATATATTGTTTTAATCTTCATTGTACTTGACATTATTTGACAGTTGTAAGATTATAATCAGGATTTCAAATTTAAAAATATATTTATTGATTTTCAAAAAACTGCATGCTACAGCTAACATTCATTTTTTTTTTATAATTTATTGCTTACTACTTTATTTGTATAAATAAAAAATTTATTGTAAACTGGTATTAGTCATAATAAATTAAGATGATAAAATGGAATATATGAATTGTATAGATAATGATAATAAAATCAAGATTTGAAGTAACATAAATCATATAACATAGGCAATATGTAATATAAATTCTCGCTGTTTATAGTTATTAATCTATTTAATAGACATTAAATTATAAATAATGTATAAAGAAACATCGACTTTTAATAATAATTTCGATAATCTAATAATTCACTACGAAAGACTTCGAAAACCCGTTATTTTAAATGCATATTCCGTCAACTTTAAAAAAAAAAGTACTTTTACATAATATAGTCCCGAGAAAAAATTTCATCCGCACTTCAAAATTTAATTTAAGTTTTTAGTCGCTTCATATATTAACGTAGTCACTGTTTTTATTATATTTCTCTTCGAACCCTTATCGCCGCATATTTATCCAAAAAATTATATGCACGTAGTACGTACGTCAATTTCTGATCCGGAAACTAATTTGAATATTAAATATTAAAATATGACTATTTACGTTTTTAAATTTACCTTCGAGTGATTCCATAGTTTTAAAATTAGAACAAAATATCCACGGACAAAATATCCAAACCAAAATGTCAAAATGTATCCGTTTTTCTGAAAATAAGTACATTATTACACTTAACTTTCTAATAAAATATAGATATATTATATTATAATACATAAATTACAAAAATTAAATATAGAAAATGATCTAGGAACTAATCCGGTTTCTGTTTATTAGAAAGTAAAGTGTTGTACACTTATTTTCGGAAAACGGATTAACTTTATTAGAAATAAGATAAAATTTTCTATTTTTAAAAACATTTTCTAAATTTTTAATAGCACAGTTATATTTTTAGCAAATTATTTAATTTTTTATTTTATTGTGTGTATACTGTGTACTGTATATAGTATATATAAAAATAAATTATTTTACATTTTATTTAATATTATTTGACTATTGAATAATGTGTGGGCAGTATATTTTGTGAATTTGTGATATTATTACTATTAACGTAATTTATGTATTACAATATAATATACTATTATATCTTATTAGAAAATAAAGTGTAATGCACTTATTTTCGGAAAATGGATACATTTGGATATTTTGTCCGTGGATATTTTTACCGATTACCGTAAAATAAGGATTTACTTACAAATTTCTTGAAACATCTAAAGATAATTTTTTTTCCTTTTAATTGACAAAATTATTTTTAATAATAGGTAATATTATTTAGTAGGCAATTTAACTTTGTATAGTAACATAATAACAAGTAACTCACCGTAAAATTTCTTCTTTAATTTCCTTTCATGAACTTATAAAAAATAAATGATTCATATTAAAATATTAATATTGAAATATGAATAGGTAGTAATAAATATAAATGTATTGACGGGAGTTTAATTTTGTATCCTATTTTTAACTTTAACGTAATAACATGTATCTAACTCATTGTAAATGATGACGATTTCTAGTCATTGAATCGAAAACTGATTTTTTTTTCAAATTACCTAGTTTCATTGGAAAAATATGTCTGTAGAAGTGTAGACTTAAATTGAAAGAAGAAAAATTAAAAATAAAAATGACCCCTCTTAAAAGTATAAAACGAGTACAAAATAATACAAATCCTCGTTAAGATATTAAAATATAACATTCTATTTACCGTATAGGTACTACGTGTTATACATAAAAATAATCATCTATAGAAAATAAAAAAGACGTTAATTCCTATAATATCTACTGGCCGTTAAGGGCGTTAAGAATATTGAACATCACACTATAGCTGGCTAGTAATAAAAAAAACGTTGTACTCGTCGTCTGAAAGACACGGCATCGGACGAAACCAGAATTAAGTTCATTTGCAATTCAGAGTTCAAACACCACACAAGAGTAAATGGCTGCAGTCTACGAATCAACCAACATCGATGAAATCGAATACACCGACTCACTGTTGTTATTAATGAAATCATCGGTAATCGTACATCGATATTACATTATCGCAATACAATGATTTCGTGCATTGAAGATACAGCAGTTGACGAACCGACGACGTACGTAAAATTGCAGTTCACTGTTCCCGTGCACTTCGTTGCCCGTACAAAATGCATCCTGATGAGTTTGATTGCTAACATTTAGCGTGAGGATAAAAACTATTTTTGGTTTTCTGATTTGGTGTATAAATGATATTTCCGACATATCAACTTTTTCATAAATGTCCCGCCCAGCGTTGCATTTTTTCAATCGATTAACCAATTAGTATGTATCATTATGTATCAAATAATCTGTTATTCGAATTATTTGGGCCCATTCCGCCGAATCCCATCACGCCGAAGCATAATAAAATAGAATTTTGTTTCGTTAAATATTAAAATATTAATTTTATTTGTTTATTCAAATAAAATCGTGAAATCATAAAAAATAAATTAAATAATTTAAGCATTTAACTATGTATAAGACATAATGTTAGTAAAAAAATTAATAAATCATATTACATATTTAGTAAAAATATCTAAACATTTGTCAAACATTTTATAGTTTTATTCAAGATGGAAGTGGTAGATAATCGCGTCTAGATATTTCATGATTGATATTTGTCCATTTCCAAATCTGAATTAAACACACATTTTAGGTATTCATATTATATAATATTATAATTGTTTAGTTAATTAATTATTATTTACCGCTTTTTTGCAGTTTTTAATCTGTCTTCTAATGTTTTGTACTTTTTACAGGGACAGAATATTAAGCTCAAAATTTTGCTGCTGTTTTTTTAATTCTTTGATCAAAACAAAAATGTTTGGTTGTGGTCAACATATGGTCCTGTTAAGAGCTGCATTCCAAACCTCGAGGTGGTTAATTGCCCTCGTTGGTCTGTTTCGTAGTAGTTTTTTTATGTGATCCACTTACTAATTATCTATGTATACTATTGTACACTTTAATAATACATCGATTTTCTTCATATTTATACCAGGCCACATTATTCTTTGGTTCTGCATATTTTTATTGCCTATTAATATAATCGACAGGTATTTGGATACACAGGCAAAGAATAATGTAAGACATGGGAAGTTCCATCGCATGACTATTTAGGAAAAAATCATTTCTTTTTTAATATTAAAATATATTTTTGAAAAATAGACAACACGTTATGATGATGATTGATGAGCAAACCAAATGTAATATTCACATTAAAGTTAACTGTTCAGAAACTCAAGTTCAAGAGATTTCTGATAGATAAATTTCCATATGATTTTATCACATTTTTTTTATGATGAATAATTCTTATTCTTTATTTTCTTATTCTTTAAATGAACCATTCTACAGCATTAAACAAACTGAACCATCTCAAAGGAATATGTCACCATACTTTATGAAAGTCTTATTGTTTTACAAACTTAAAACATTCCTAAAGTAGGTACCTACCATTATTAGACTCTAGACTCATAGAATAGGTACTCACTAACGTACTAAACGTTTTTACATAATTTTACGCGCGGATCCAAGAGGTGAAAGTGATTTTAGCCCCCTCCCCGTAGATTTAAAAAATTTTAGCAAGTCTATTTTCGGCAGCAAAATGAATAAAAATAAATGCATGGTCTTGCAGATTGTGTTACAAACTACAGCCGTGTTTATTTTTAACGGTCGCTGTCAAAATCCAAGTCTGATCGAACACTTAAAAACTTGTTTGACGCAATAAACTATAAAGTATTGTATTTAATTGTATTAAAAGGTGTAAGTTATGTAATTATTTTAAATTATAATTAATAACTATAACTATAAAATGTTGTTTAAATATTATTATAATAGCCGAGGTTAGGTATTATGATTTCACCGATAATGTGATGTATAAAATGTTTTATTACTTATACCTATAGGGGCTAATACCTAAAGTACGTAGGTACCTATTTTATTATTGACAACATTTATCGTGTAGACTATATGTAGGTAGTGATAATTTATAAAATATAAATTTAGTTGACATAAGATACGATACCCATAGGTATAAATGTATAATATAGTAGGTAGGTACAATAAATAATTTGTTGTTCTACCCAGGTGGACTTTGTTAGCTATCGTGGAATCTGAGAAATGTTTCTATTCTAATTTTACACGTTGTCTATCATATTATATGGGTAGGTATTACGAACAATAATAAATTATGTCAAAAATAACGGTCAACGTACCTACACAAGACAGAACACCCATAATATCATATAATATATATATATATATATATATATATATATTTCTACATATAATATACAAGTCATTAAGCACATATAATTTATTGACAGATTACCGATTACCAATTTGATAAAATTTATAAAATACCCATATTAATAACGATCTTTCGTCGAAACTCTTGATCGGGTGGAAATACCAGCTTTTTATAAACCAGTGAAAGGTTCATACGGGCAACCAGCTTTTTAACCCTATAGAAGTAAAATCCGGCAGATTGACAACCCCCTAATGTACACCTATTTTAAATTGTCGTAGAGAGTTAACAGTTATTGCCTATATGGCTATATAATATATAGCCAAATAGGTTGTTTTAATAAGTAAAAAAAAAAAAAAACAATCTAAAACCGTACTCTATCTTGAATTAGTCAAGTCAACGTTTAACGTTGAAAATAAGGTTAATATTTAATTATTAAATTACCTAGGTACTCAATAACTTTTTTTTTTTATTCACTAATGACGCATATTATGTTACGCATAGGTATATTGTTAGTATAACTTCCATTTTTAATCGATACCTAAACGAAATATTTCATAAAAAATCCAACATTTATTGTTCCTGCTTATTTAACACAAGTTGTATTTGGATTTGATACAGGTTAGGTTATCTCATTAAACATTCATCTCAACTCCCTAAAAATTATTTGTTTATTTGTATTTAACAGAAAAAAAAAATGTTATTAGTTTAACTACAGAATACAGTTGGAGAAGATACCTAAATTATTAAATTGTATAAACCTGATTAAAATTTAACATATTCATATCCATATTAACTAGAACAATTTAAGTTATCCTAATTGATTATATATAACTACATAAGTTATTAAGTTAATTAGAAAAATAACTAGGTTAAACAATTTTTTTACAAGGTAATTCCTAAAATTGGTTACTGAGTAGAAAAATGGATAGGTATCATTATTGTTTTATCATACATTCATACCTACCTACTCTGTTGAAACTAATAGGTCTGTAAATGTAAACGGTAAATCCAGATGAAAGTTATTTAAAGTCTATAACAGAATATTTGTGTTAAAATACTAATCTCTCTCTCTCTTATATACTAACTTCTTAGGCTTTAATTGTAAAATATGTCATTCATTCTTGCTATTGAAATACCTAGTTACAAAATCAAAAATTTCTATTTTATCTTAATAATATTTAAATACATTGTATTTCTTGTACAAATAAAACTATCATCTTCACCATTATTAATTGAGCCCAAAACAGTTAAAAGTTAAAATTTAATAAATTTCTATATATAATAATATAATATTATACTAAAATATATTATATACTGTTTGTAAACACTTTATTGTTCATCATTGGTACATCATTAAGAATGTATTACAATTATTCAAGTTTAAGATATAACTATTATTTGGTAGCACTTACCTCACACAAATTGAGATATAAATCTATTTGACTGCCAACACTCGCACAGTAACACATACTAAATAACAGACATGGTACATATCAAACTGTGTACAAAACGTTACTAGGCAACAAATAATGACAACAAAAGAGAAATACACTTGATTCTTAATATGTTCCAATAAAATATTATTTTATATTCCATTCTTTGAATTAGTTTGTTATAATATAAACACCATAGTGTATACATACAACTTTCAATACATGGTTTTATCCACATTTTGAATGTGATATTAGGGTTTTAAATTTAAATAATATTACAAACTCAGAAAACTGAATAAATAAAAAAGAAAAAAAAAGTATAAATAATAAACAAACAAACAAATCCTAACAACTAATCAATCAATTTACAATACAATATTATAACAAGAAATGGAAACCTTAATGGTTGGTAAAAATAATTTAAATTTTTTTTTCATTTTTTTTTTTAATATTTTAAGCAGGTGCACAAGTTCATGAGTATTCAAAACAAAAATTATGAGCCACTAAAATTTGTCTCCATTATACATTTAAAAAAAAAAATTGTACTTGTATCAATTTAATAACAAGCATACAGTGGGTGGTTTAATTAACAGTCATTGACCCAACAGTATTTTACGTATTCAACATAAGACTCTACGACTCTAACACACGCACACACAGTTAAGCTAGTGGTGGAATTAGGAAATTATTAAGACATATTATATAATATAATTTATAAAAAAAATAATATATACACATACATATAAATAGGTATATAACAGTTTGTCAGTTCCTAATAAAGATTAATTTGATGTGCATAATTGTAAAACATTCACACACATATAGAACATTTATACGTGAATATAGTGAATTGACTTAGATTTACACCAAAGGTCTTTACTCTAGACCAAAGTCAATTACTAAAACAATTTTGGTAGTCAGCTACCAGTTTCAAATTATTTAGATTAATCTTTAAGAGATCTTTTTTGGCACAAATGTCACGTTTAAAAATGAATTTAACCGCTACAGACTTCTGAATGATCATCCCAAGCATCGATCTGTAAACAAAATAAATTTACATTTACATTTTATTTAACAAAGTTGATATTTACTACATGACAAAACTAAAAATGTATTGTATTAAATTATTTATTTTATACATAGATATTAGTGATCAGTTTCTTTAATATGAAATTATTTTATTTTATTCTATTTAATTTGTAGATAAGAATATATATTATTGAAATAGTTCAATATTTGTTATAAATTATAATATGACAATAGTTATTTATTATTAAATACTTATGCACAATAAAAACTAAACAAATAAATAATTATCAAATATTTTGATATTTTATAATTTAATGTTATTTATTATTTAGTTTTCACTAATTGAAAAAAAATCATGATTTTTATTTATTATTATTTTATATACATTTTTTTTATTTTTAATCTTTATCAACTATTACAATCTAATATTTCTAAATAAATTTCAATTTAAATAATGTGCATAACACTGTTAAAAATTTAAATTATTTATTGCTTAAATAACATATTTAACTTTTTTTTTTATTATTTATTTATATACTATTTAGGCTATAAATTATTATTATTTTTTTTACTGAACTATAATTTTAGGTTTCATATTCATCAAGTATTTTTATTAAAAAGTTATTTGTGTAGCAGGAAACATTTTTTAAGTTTCAAAAGAAGAGCACGTTTGAGCATTACAATTTTTTAGAATTCTTTATGAATATAGAACATATTAATTAAAATAATAAATATAATTATTATTCTCGTTATTATTAGTTGTTTATCCACAAAAGTAATGTCATTTGAACTGGTTACTTTTAAATAAAATACAAAAGTAATGTAACAAATTACATTTGATCTTAACCTTTGATAAACGCTAGCACTATATGAATATCAATGGATACTATATTAAGGCAAATAAAATTATTTAATAATATATTTTGCAATAATGCCTGTATTGCATTATTACAGTGGTCTGGAGTAAATATTTATCCAAGGCTTATGGTCAAAGGTTAAGAAACAAAAAAAGTTATCTAGTTACATTATTTTGTTACTTGTAATTACAAAAATAATATTTTATTTTTATCTGTACATGTAACAAAACATTAAAATCAAAATTAAGTAATGTAAAATTGTTAAAAATAATAACTAATCAAGAAAGAAAATATTTTACTAAAATTTTTGTAAATTAATATTATTTGAATAACAAAAAAATCTAAAATAAAATTTAATATAACGTACTTGACAGTCTTTGCTGCAGTACCATTGATTGCCACATCCAGCACAGACAAACTGTGCTGGTTTTTGCATACAACCTTGACACTGTGGAGCACTAGATGGAGAGTTTGCATTCATAACATCTTGTCCTTCATCAATAACCAGTCTATCAGATGCGTCTTCATCATCTACTTGAGCAGGCTAAAAACAAAAAAAAAAAAAAAACAAAACAAAATTAACAACACTATTGTTAATACTTTAGAGCAGGTTAATCTTACAGGTATATTTGACGAACAACTGGGCTTTTGTTGAAAAGTTGAAGACATTGACGTACTTTGAACTGGTGTTATAGTTATTTCATTGCGAGATTGCTAAAATAAAAAAAAAATTTTTTTTAAAATTATTATTCCCAATACTTTTGATCCCAACAAAGTGTGTACAAAATAATTAAGGGAGTTCAGTGTTGGTTATATTTTATTTTTTTTAATCTTCCCTGTTTCATCTGATGTTATAATTGTTATTGCTATTTTGTTATGGAATATATTGACAACAATTAGACCACTAGGCCCAATAACCTAATTAATTTGAATGTTTAACAATATTCATAATTAGATACCCATATGTCTACAATTTATATGTCTTTATTTGATATTGGGCAAAATAAAGTAAGGGATGTATTTTATTATTTATTAGTTTTTAACAATGTTAACTTTCATGTAAAGCCGACCTCCAAAATTTGTATTTTAGTTACTTTGTAAAAAATCTTATCTAGATCATAATTAAGCAAAAATATATTTCATTTTCTGTAAATATAAGAAAAATTATTGATAAGCCATAGAAAAATATTAAAGAAAAGTCAGCGTATTAGTTTTAACTCATTCAGTTTTATTTTTAGAAAGTTATGTTTCTATAATTCATTATTTTTTAAATTAAATATACTTCAATTATGCACATATGAGTGCATCTCCTAAAACCCAATTCTGTAATTTTTAAAGTACATTAATTGTATATCATAGTAATTTTAATTTTTACAAAAAAAATTTTTTTCATCCAACTTAAACCAAATTAAATATGGATCTTATTTGAATGCTATTGTAAATATGTAATTGAACTTATAAATAGTTAATAGATATCATTTAAAAAAAAAGGTTTATGTTATTGTAAAGGAATAATTTAATAAGTAATTACTGCATTAGAAGACACAACAGTAGCTGCAGGTGCTTGACGTTTTCCTCTACTTTGCTTGCAACGTTCTGGTGCAGTTAAAAGTCTTGCTAATGTAGGTGAATAATTGGTTGGAGGGTGTGACATACTAAGTGGTAAATGGTGTGTACCAGCGCCTTTAGTTAAAATTCCTATAATATAAAAGTAATAGTTATCACAAAAAATATATCAAATCAATAGGCACAGAAAACCAAATAATCAATAATGAATGGTCTTCTTTCTTTTGAAAATAATTGTCAATCTACTAAGCTTACACTCATTTGGATACTATATTGATAATATCTTGAACTTGAACTTTTTAAATTTTATAAGGACACAATTATTTACATATTTTATTGTTATTTTCATATTCTTAATCCTACTATAAATATAAGCATATATTTATATTACAAAATTAAAAGTTATTTTTTGTTCAGCTTATTGTTGAATGTTGATCAATAGTTAAATAATATTCAAAATTAAATCTCTCACAATATCATGGTTCAAAAAAAAAAAAAAAAAAACTAAATACTTAAAATGAGGTATCATATTCAATCATATTTCCATGATATATTCTGGACTATCAATATTATGATAGGACAAAAATTGCAATCTTAAATAGAAATTTGGAGGATTGAATCTCAATGATGAAAATTACCATGTAAAAGAGAAGTTGGCTGTGGTTGCTGTTGCATTTGTTGTTGTTGCTGTTGTTGTTGTTGTTGCTGCTGCTGCATTGGCTGCGAAACTGGATGCAGTGTAACTTCTGGAAAAGCAGGAACATCTTTAAAACGATTATGTTCAGACCCATGTTCCATAACATTGTTTGGAACTCCATGGGTATTTGTGATAGCTGAACAAAACACAATATTTTTTAAATATTCAAATTCTGATAAAATGCAATCATTAAATAGGTAAGGTAATTAACCTATTATATAACTTACTAGTTTTAAAATTCCCATCACTGGCATGGTGAAGTGGATTACCAAAACCCATAGGATTTGGATAACGTAATGGAGCTGAAGATGTTGGTACTGAAAAATCATTGGCAGTCGCCTTCCGACGGCCTCTTTTAGTCACAGCTGTTTCAGGATTCTTTGATCGATGATCAGCAATAATCAGCTTAACATCTAATATAGGACCTTGACGGCCTTCTTTATGATTGTTAGCTGTAGAAGGCTTAGGCAGTATAGGTCTTTGAACGCGGTTGGTGCGGTTCACCCTATCTGACAATATCCATTCATTGGGTTGAGCATTAGCTGATGAAGCGACTGGTGTGATACTAGTATTAGGTGATGAAGAGGCATAAATACTCTGTTCGTAACTATTTATTGTAGACTTTTCAAGTTGACTATCGCCACGGTTGTCAATAATATCTAAGATATTCTGTTGAAAAAAATTAATTAGAAATTAATAAAATAAATTAAATTGTATTAAAATACCTTTTCACTTAGTATATGTTCAGGCTGACTTAAATTAATTTGAAACATTTCTGGCAAATTCCAGTCTTTGCTATTGTCTGTTTTCATAGCATCAAGTTCTTTTAGTTTAATCATCAATCGTTCAATAATTTCTTCTTTGAGTTTTTGTAACCTGATAAGGGTCACTAACTCGTCACGTTTAGTCTGTGCTATTTCCGTGATTACCTTTATTTCATTTTGTATTTTTTCTACATTCCTATTTAATTCAACTTCATTTTTACCACTTGACTGTACGATATTCTTGATCAATCGTTCTCGTGTATCATCTTTTAATAATGGTGTATCTTCATCAGATCGTAACTTTTTAATTTTAGGTAAATCATTATCGCTACTTGCTCCACTTACAACACTAAGTTCATCGTGACTCGCAGCAGACCTCTTGCGTGCAATTGGTTCATCTATCTGAAAATGACATAATAATTAAGAAAAATTTTCTATACCTAATGAAATTTACATTTAATTAATACCTGCTTAGGTGAAAGTGTATCTGTACTAATTTCACTAGACATATCCTCTTCTTCAAGAACTTTACGATTCACTTTTTCAGATTTTAATTGTTTTTCATCTTCACTAAGTTTAACTTCTCCATTCACTGGATTTGTTTCTTCTTCACTTTTCTTCAATACTTCATTACTAGTTGTAATAATTTCATCCTTGTGATTTTCTTTCCCATTAATAGACTTTTCTATTTCTTGAGTTTCGACATCTTCAGTGACTTCTGGTTCATCAACTTCTGAAGATTCTTTCTTAATAACTACATCTTCATTAGTTTGATCTTCAGTTTCATCAATTTCCATAAGCTTGTCATCTTCATCTTTGTCATCATTTATTTCAGGACTATCATTTTTAGTTGTAGAAGTTTCGTCGTTAATAGTTTCTACAGATTTTTGTTCCTCAGACACCCCATTTTTCACAATTTTATCAGTACTTTTGGACAAGGGTTCAGTCTTGTTTTCTGGATCTTTTTCTTTGTTATCCTTTTTTTCTTCTATTTTTTCTTCATCATCTTCATCTCCATGGTCTTCTTCGTCATTTTCTTCTTCTTCTTCTTCTTTTTTAATTACATGTTCAGAGGTTTCATCAGCTTCTATAGAATTGTCTACAATAGTCCCATTCAACTTTTTGTGACTATCACCATTTACTTTTGTTGTGGTTTCCAAATCATCGGTCTTTGTATCTGAAGGACTAGTGTCAACAGACATTTCGCTGTTTGCACAATCATCTGCCGGGATCGGCATGCGGCTAATTTGCATCTCGTCTTCTATGGTGAAATAGCTGGAAAAAAAATTAAAATTGATCATTGAAACGTCTTTGCAAAGAACAAGAAAATGATATTGGCGATCACTACAACAACCTTATGAATATAAAAAAAAATTTAATTCTAAGATAAAAAAAGATCTTTAATGTCATGTCTCAATCATACTATGACAACAAATGGCATGTAGTTTATTAATCAGAGATCAATTACATATCTTATTATGCAAGTTATGTACTATTCGTTGCTTATATTAGACTTTCTTATCTAACAAATTATAGCCAACTAACAGCTCAACGACCGTAGTGAGTACACACTCACACACACACACACACATTGAATACATGTCCAATGACTAGGAAGGACCTATGTAACCTGGCAGGGCAGATGACTGAGAAGCATAATAACACAATACCTATAATAGTACCCCGGCTGCAAGTCGACCAAACCAAAACGACAAATAAACCGAAGCAGGACGACGGCGTCTACGACCCGTTCCAGACAGGTCGAAATCCTTCAACGTTTTTGATCTATCCAAAGGGCCCCTCCTACGAACCGGACGACAGACCTGACACACATTCGAGCGGATCACGACTACAGAGATATAATGTCGCGGACGGAGTACGAAAAATGGCAGGAAAAAAATAATAAAATTAAAAGCCCGATTGCGAGTCACACTTTCGAGAAACAGTACCTACTCCACGCACACGGCGAGAGCGTAATGAATTCATCACTGCGGTCCAGTTTCCCATTCGACTCGCACAGTTCGTTTACCTCGGCGGCGGCGGCGTGCGCGCGCGGTTTGTCCTACTTAGACGCCGTCGTCGCCGTTGCAGCAACGACAGCGGCTGCAGTCGTCAC
This sequence comes from Rhopalosiphum padi, assembly GCF_020882245.1. Taxonomy (NCBI): domain Eukaryota; kingdom Metazoa; phylum Arthropoda; class Insecta; order Hemiptera; family Aphididae; genus Rhopalosiphum; species Rhopalosiphum padi. The sequence continues at coordinate 75,514,041 of NC_083598.1, forward strand.
GGCCACACGCGCGCGAAAATAAAAGCGACATGCTCATAACGACAAAATCATAATAATAGTAATAGTAATAGTAGTAATGATAAATAACAATAACAAAAACAACAATAATAATACCAAAAATCTGTTAACATACGTACCACACGCGCACGACACACGGTTATCAAAATTCACGACACATGGTAAGGCGGCCGACGTGGGTAGATAACTGTTAAAGAGACGGTCACACTCGAGAGTCTCACGAAAACTGTCGGACGCGAGACGAATGATTACGCGATTTCCGACACAACGACAACAAACGGATACGGCAAAAACACCGATCGAGCAAAAATCGACAGGAAAAAAAAAAAAATCGCGTAAAAAACGACGACGGAAACGGCACCCTACGCGGGAGCGGACACGACGACACGAACGATCCGATTGGTCCGAAGGAATCGCGCACACAGCGAACGAAACCGTAGGGACGGCGCGCAGCGGCGGCGGCGGTTCAAGGCTATCGGTGTGCGAGCGGAGGTGACGGACGGCCGCGACCACCGAGAGAGAGACAGGACGAGAGCGCGCGCGCGCGCGATAGACGGTCGACGGAGCGAGTGAGACGGCGGCGGCCGTGCCGGTGTGACTGAGAGAGCGAAGCGATCGTCGGTGGACGGACGGACGGACGGCCGAGCGAAACGGATACCGCGCGCGCGGCATTCAGGCTTGCAAACGTCGCGGGCCCGCATTACCGTGCCGCCGGAATCACGACAGTTTTCACGGCGGACTTAATGATAATAAAATATTACGCTTATATGGGTCGAGGCCTTTGCCGGTTCTTATTCCGCCGCGCAAATTCGGCCACCAGACGATGTTCTCGTCGTCACTGTTACGATGCGCATAACGTTATACTCGGCAGCAATACTGGTGTAACAGGTACCTACGATGGAAAATATCCGTTTTTGGGAGGGGCTCTTCGGTCGCACTCCCGCGGCCTCCTGTGCGGCAGCGATAGCCGATAGGACTCTGCGGACTGTGAGTTCCGTACGGGAAACGGGAAACAGTGGAAAAAATCAAAAGCGGAGAACACGCCTGAGCCGATGCGTTACAAACGAGTGGCGGTCTCGAATCGAGCGGAGGTCGTTCGGAGGAAAACGCTTTTCTTCGACGTCTACCCTGCCCGGAGAATTTCGAACAATCCCACACTCGGCACTCCCACGTCATTACAACGGCCAGCCATGTCTCGAGGTTTGAGTCACCACTGCCGCGTGATACGCGTAGCAGCTGCAGCAGAGTCGATTCCGATAGCGCGCACGACGCGTACGGAACATTATAATAATAATATTATTTATTATACGTTTCGTGCGCATCGTTCGCGGCAGCCGCAGACGCGATTTTCAGCGAAATGCCGTTCGGTCGGACGACGCGCCGCGTGTGTGCGCGCGTGCGGTTGCGACGAAGGGCAAAGCAAGGACGTTGCCGCCTTGCCGGGACCGTCGTCGTCCGAGGCAGACGCGCAAAAACATTTTTACCCGACGACGACGACGACGCCGCAACCACCGAATAGGCGGAGCGGTCCGCTTGACCTTGAGCGAGACCTGCTGCACTGCGCATATTATTAAAATATATATATATATATATATATTATTGCATACGCGTAAATACCGCATAGGCGCGCATACCACATGCCACGGAGACGTCGTCGGCGGCCACGTTGGTGGTATATTATAATATTTAGTGGGTATATTCGGTGGACGGTGGTGACGGCGGCGGCGGCGGCGGTGATAGTCGGTGGAGGTCTACCAAAAAAAATTTAGTCACCAGTTACGTTTTTTATTTTTTTTTTTTGACATTATGTATCTATAATATGTTTAGCGAGTTACGTAATATACATAATATAGGTACCGATTATTATACTATTTGTATATGTTGTTTCATTAAATTCGTCCTTTTTCGGACGACACCCGACATCGCGACGATCGGCCAACGAGATCTCTCTATACGACAATAATATTGGCTACGCGAGTGTTTGATATTTCATTATAATATAATAGGTACAGCCAGAAGTCACACCTGCAGCAGTGCATACCTACCCCCACTGCAATTTCATCCCCAGGACAGGATTTCCTGGCGATTTTACCGCGTTTCTCTTATATCCTGCTTTCGAAAATGTCATACATTATTATTGCTATAGTGTAGGATGTATTCTCGACCGTTCTGCGTATATTATAATATTATATTATTGTTGAGAAATAAATAATTGTTTTTTGTTTTCAAGACGAAAACAAAATGAAAAGTGTTGCGTAATGGTTATTTTTATGCTGTCGTCGGCATCCCTCGTTGTGCTTTTTAATATACGTATTTCTTACCCATCAACGACCAACACATGAAATAACAATAATAATTATATATTAATTACTTATCAAACGTCTCACAATACACCGCTTTTTTTCCCAATATGTCGAGTACTTATATATATAGTTATATACAAGTATTATAATAATATAATAAGCGTGATGCGTGCCTCAGAGGCACTACCTCTATTAGGTTTATATAGGTATGTAATCTCAAACTACGAGACGAAAAGAAAATTAGTAGACTATGATAAATAAAATTCCTACAAAAAAAGATAGAATTCCTCTGAACGAAATCTGTACGACTGTACAGTTTAATTTGATCCTTGTCGATTAGCATGTTTACTGTAATATTATAATATTATTATATTGTAGTCATTACTACAAGTAGTCCCTTTTGAATAATTGTCCGCTTTTTACATGTGATACTGTCAGCATAGCTGATAGTAAACAGTATTTTTTAAATAATGTTTGACTTTACAAATTTTCAAGACAAATATTAAAAATGCATTAATTTAGACTTGAATAATTTATTATATGCATGGATAAAAGTCTATAATCTTATATATAGTTATATTATAGGCCCGCGACAGCGCGTGGCGTTGCTGTTAGTTAGATAAAGGGACCCTCTCACCACTATAGGTATAACTGTGGATAATTACAAATACTAATCGTTACATTCAGTTCGATAAAAATATATTGACAAGCCACCTCTCATGTCAACTTGTTCGTGCTGTACAAACTGAAAACACGTTAGTTTAAAATTGTTGACTGAGTATATTCTTACACGTGTCTCGGTCCGTAAACTTCTGTAGTACACTCGTTATTAGTATATTAAACTATAGGAATTTTATCTGGCCCGTAGACAAGATATTTATTTTTATTAATTATTAAGTATTCTTATGGTAAATTAAATGAGATTTTTGTTTTTGCCTCTACTTACTTTAATTAAACAAGTACCTGCTTACATTATAATATTAAATATTGATGATTATCAAAAACTTTTGAATTTCTTATTTGCCTCTCCTAAAATATTAATTTATGAACTCTGCCATACTATAGTATTATAATACATCCTTTAAATCATAGGTTATAAAAATATTTTCTAAACATCTTAAATATTTTTATTAAAACTGATTAATTATGTCCTATATATTTAATAATTTATTAATAATGTATTAGATACGCGTCTACTCAATAGTCTCAATATATTTTATTAGTATAATCAGCTATGTACATTTGTGTAAATTAAAAATTTTTTCATCAAAAGATAATCTTTAGCCATAAAATATGTTGCTACGTATTAACTTTTACTAATTCATCAAATACTACCTACTTTTATTCCAAACAAGTAAACTTGCAAATTCAATTTTTTAAACTATTGTATTGTGTTGTTTTGTCCATTGTACGAATGTACTATGTAATAATATAATAATAATCTTTTATGAAAGCAACTATTAAATAACATTGTATAAAATAAGTACTAACATCAATTTATATTTATGAACTTAAACTACCCCAAGGCAGTGGCACCGCCACGGAAATAACACTTTCAAGCTTGCACCCAATTATTATTTAGATGAGTTATATTCTGTATTGTATTATATTACTAGTGTATGCAAAGTACCAATTTCCCTCACTCCTATCTGCAAACGGGCAACGGCTACACATTATAACATTGTATATTAAATGGAATTTATTTAATAGCCAATTATAGATACGATTCAATTTATTTTATTGAAGGTATTATCAAATAGTAAATTAAAAGTGAATTTGAAGCTAAATAAAGCAAATTTAAAATAAATATAATAATCGGATGTTTAAAAAATAAAAATCTTATACATCTTTCATAATAATAATAGTGAATAATCCTATACTCTCTTATTCCTTAATCCTTAGTATACCACCATAATTTTGCGACGAATAAGTTTTCTTACACAGTTATTTAATATGAAGTATCAAAACTAGAGCTTAACGACTTTAAAAAATGTTAAAAATGTTGAACATCCTGAATTAAACTCTAATGGTGTAGGTACCTAAAACATTGTATTTTATTAATTATAGATTAATGAGTACACATACCAGTAATGGAACTAGGATTTTGGAGCCCCGATAATAAAAAGGAATTTCTTGGACCTTAAAATGAATACCTAATAATTTTTATATTCAATTATGTATTTGTAAAAAGTTACTAATTATTTTTTTATCAATTTAAATGATATTTATTCTAGTATTCAAATATAAATAAAGAAATTAACAATAAAAAAGTTTTTTTTTAATAAATGCAATTTAACACAAAATAAAAAAAAAATAACAAATATACCCATCCGCCACCATTGGCTGTATGCTTATAAAATTTATATTTTATGTGTTTGTATTTATTTATAAATATCTTTATATTACTTGAGAATATATATACTATATAATACTCCCCAATACACCCGGGACTTGCGTACTATCCTTGTAAACATAATTTATGAGTTATTTTTTTAACAATAAAGTTGATTTAACTGTATTATTATCAAACAAGACTACAAGAGTATAATTTAATTGAAGTTGCTATTTCTTACAAATAAGTAAGAGGTTTAAATTTAATTTTTTAAATGATTATCCGTATATCCAATACAATGATCATAGTACATATAAATATATCAATACATGGATAAAATTATAAAGTATAAATCGGACTTTATATTATTAAGTCTGATAGTATATAACCAAGGTCACAAACAAAATAAATAATATTGCCAATATTGGTACATTTGTATTTTAGTTTCTATAATAGTTTATATTATTTTATATCTAAATATTTCATTATTCCCGCATTCTCATTACACTATTATACAGAGTAGGAAGCATGAGACATCTGTCCTTTGAACCCGGCCCCCTTTGAAACTTGTAGTGACCTAATGTTTGGCTGTGCCATCCACCCCGGTTAATGCACCACTGATACAAACTCTACAATCTACAATTAATTTAATACATTTTACCAATAAATTATATAAGTATCTATTTACTTCAGTAATTCAGAGTCAACTATTTTAATTATTACTTATTAGGAACCTAAACTATACTTAAATGCAATTATAAATTGATATAATTTATACAACGAGTTATGGCGCTTTATAACAGTTTATTATACGTTAATATAATAAAACATAATATATAATACGTGGAAACTAAAAGTAGGTGTCATTCAGCATCACCTACGCGTGCAATGGGTATTTAAAACTTTAAAATGCGTTTTTAATTTCAAAAACTTAAAAAAAAAACCCCGTTTTATATATCAAAAGTTTAAAACACCATCAATCACGTAGGAATTAATGAACAATTGAAATTTTGATAATGTAATACATTATTATTATATAGGATACAAATTAATAAGTTCAAGTCTTTACTGCATAGGTACATGATACATATAATATAGTATAAAATGTACATATATGGAAACTTATACTAAATAGATTTATATCATCAGTTTTATGATACATAATATCTTGAGCAAGTAAATAATAAAAAGTATTTATTGCAAATACATTTTAGAACGAGATTGTTATTATTAAGAATTATCAATATAGTTCATGCAACTTTAGCATTCTCAACAGTCATCACACATCATCATTAAAATTAATATGTACATTATTTTAAAGATTTGCCCACGTTATTCTTTACAGAATTCGCCACAGTGGAAAATTGTATATTACAGATACTATGTATACGGATCATTATAATCACTATAGGGTTTGTGATTTTAACTTGATGGCCTTGCGTGTATAAATCTACAGTGTATAAGATGTATACATTTGTGCCCTAGCTGTAATCTGTGATGGTCTCGCGTTTTTTTTTTGTTTAACAAAATTGGACTTTCGTCTCAGTTTGTTCAAGGTTCTTAAGTCAAAAGGTGCCACATGGTATTTTAACACCAATATACTACAGAAAATTTACTAGTGCGGAAACGCCGTAAGGTTGTGAAATGCCAAAAGACGACGCTCGTCGCTCCGTGCTTGGCCTTCTACGTTTGACCTCGTAAATGATTATTTTTGCATTGCTCTTATAATGCAGCTCAGAGCTCTATACTTGTATGATGCAGTTTCAATTATCGGATTGCATGCATTTAATTTATTATTTATTGACCATTATTATTTTTATATTAAAATCATCTCTTGTATCAACTATTAGGTGAATATAGTAGTCATAAAGTAATATTTCACATATTGCTAAAATCATTCGTAAAATTTTAAAATAGAATTTTGAGAAAAATAAAATTATTTATAATTATATTTTATAAAGAGAATATGTCTAAAGAAAAATTATATAATTATTGTGCTACGAATTCATAATAAAAACATTGTAAAATGAAGACTTTATTAGTAAAAATAGGTATACCGGCCATTTATTTCAATTTTGAAAAATACACATTTATAAAAAAAATAAAATGTCATGAATAATATATATGAACACTGTAATAAAGAACAAATAATTGTACGTTAATTAACAGTATACCTATTACTTATAGTGATTGTCCATGTATTAATAAAAAATATATATATATTAGTTATTGTATATTGTTTTAGATACAGAATCGTGTTCCATATTATTTAATATTTTGAAGTAGAGAATATATAAGCAATGTAAAATAACTTCCATACTAAAATAGTTACCTAATCCTTAAGTGTATAGAGTATTTAAATATGTAAATAATAAAGAAACACAATAAACCATATAAACCTAAATAAGATTATCAAAACATTCAAAATTTATTTATTTTAAATATCATGCCCAAGCCTGTATAGGCTTGTACCGAAGGTAACTTGTAGTACAATAATGAATAAACATTAAAGATATACCTAGCTTGGATAGAAACACGCGCTAAAAATAAATATAATAGCCAATAGGTACCTACTTATAATATTATGTATAGTAAAATATGAATTTAATATTACATTTTTAAATATAATTAAACTCAAAAATGAAGTACATAGATACTTATATAAGTAGGTACTGAAATTTCATTTAACATAACTTATTAATTATAGATTATATACAATATTGACATAATATTATAATAATATGATATAGATAGATACTTATATAGGTATATTATAAAAATAAAATTGAGAATATATATTATATAATCATAACGTTTTGCAATAAAATTAATAAATACACAATATGTCACTGCTAACTGAAGACTGGAGAGTAAGACAGGCCATAACTAACTTACTTATCTGCCTTCAACATGACAACATATAATTTATTAATGAACAATTTTATTGGTAAAATACTGAATGATGAACTATTTCAATGTAGTCGATTAAAATATAAACCAAATAAGCATTAAATAGGTACATAGAACTCGCTGAGTTACATAAATGTGAATAATGCTCTTAGAATTTATCATTTAAATAAGTTGGTCAAAATTTGACATCATTGTATATTTTTTATAGAAAAAATATTGTATAAGACTGTTATTTTCAAGGAAAAAAATATTTTACAAGGTCCTTCATTCCCCCTTCTGTAAAGTTCTATAAATCGTCATTTAATAAAAATTACACTTTATTATAAAACATTTTTCTATTGTTTGGATACAATTGTATTATTATATAACACTATTAATATTAAACAATGACGAATAAAATAAATTAAGTACCTATACTACCTATTACAATTAAATGATATAGGAATTAGTTATAAATTATAGTACATTATATTAAAATCAGCTTCTTGCAGGCAATACTGAATTGATAATTTAAATTTCCCTAGTAGCAATCCCTTTAATTATTTTTTGTTTCTCACTTCTAAATTGTCGTGTCCTTGCTCTAGTTACATAGAAAAGTCATATTATAAATACATATTTATCATAATAAATATGACGATTATACATGCTTTAATAATCTTATGACATTATATCGTAACATTGTCTGTAAAATTATCATTATGTTATTAGTGAATTATTATGACGGTATATACCATTGTAAAATAAATTATAAGTACCTACTTTAGATTATATTGGAACTGATTACATGGCTTAAATGTTATTACATTTGTTTTTAACAATTTGAATATTACTGAAAATATTATTTTTTGTAATTAAAATTATCGAAAAAAAAGTAAATTACTGATACAATTTCAAGAAAAACTACAAATTAAAATAAAAGTTATTAATATAACTAGGCAATTAACCAATTGAAACTTATGCTTATTATGGATATCTGAAATTAGAATTATAAAATTCGAATTGATCTGAAAAGGAATTTTTTGGTTTTCATGTTTCCTTACATATAAATTCATGTTGTTTAGTATTTTTTTACATATGCATTATTATTTATTAATGTGTTCGATTTGTTATAATATTGTTATTCATTTTCAGTATAATTATTACACAGCTATAATTAAACTTGAATGAATTTATTAGATATTAATATATTATGTATAGGTAGCTCTTAGCTATAAAATAATCTTTGATTCGTATTTCGCTAAGTTTGAGGCTTCAAACTAACAGTTAATATATATAACTTAATAATCACTAATCAGTATTGCAATAGTTTAATTTCAATTATTAATGTATTTATTGATTGTCAAGATCGAAATTAACACGCAATCGTGTTTTACCGAAAAAATATAGATTTTAATATTCTTATACTTCTTATAATTTTTTATCTTCTTACACTTGAAACACAATTAAACAAAAAACGTATTACAATATTTGTTAAATAGTCCTGGTACACCCTATATATATATAAGTAAAATAAGTAGGTACGTATACTTTATATTATTACTTATACGCAAATTACGAATGGAAATCAAATCGAACAGGTTTATCTAAAATAATTTATCAATATCAGTTTAATATATTAAAATAAAGTAATTAATAATACTTCAATCATACTAAGTATAGGAATTTTGTCAAAATTTTATATAACACGGGAGATTTACTGAATAAGAACGACGGTTTTAATTTAATAATTATTTATATGATAGCTGTTTATACGAATATTTAAGTAAGCATTTTTATTTTTTTAACGCAATAATAAATCATTAAATTCGAAATACGATTCTGAAAGAAACCATGTTTGTAGCTGACAGCCGACAGGCGTGTTTCTATTCAAAATGTGTCTACATAATAATATATTGAAAGGTTTTTTTTGTGATTTTGGAAAATATTAAAAAATCAAAAAAATGTTATTTTTTAAACTACTATTTTGTCTAGGATTTTTATCTTTAAGGTTTGATTTCTTTTTGTCTAAGAATTTATTTTACCTAAAAAACTATTATCAGAAAAAGAAATAAGGTACAAATTAACTGTAAAACCAATTCACGTGTTAGTATGTTACATTCCTAACGTCAACATTTAATTTTGTCTAGTCATCTACTATCCACAGATGATTATAGAGTTTACCGTATTAGAACATTTTATGAATTTCCCTATGCAGCAATACGCCAGTACGCGTATATGAGTAAGTTAAATAACTTTTAAAATATGTGCATCAAACCGTTAAAAAATAAAATACTCGTTTAAAATTGTTATTAAAAAAACCAATTTCATTTTAATTCTATCCATAGTCATAACTTAAATGTTCATAGTAATAACTTATAATATATTGTTAGTATTTACGTCAATATACATGTTTAGATATTTGTAGTATCAAAATTAATTTAATAATTAAAATATTTTTGTTTCACAAATCAGTTTTAGTTTTAAGTTTAATTATTACTTATTAATCAATACAAAAAGATAACAAAAAACCCAAATCATTTAAACTATTATTGTAATTTGTAATAATAAATATTTGTTGTATTATTAAGATTGGGGAATAGAATATACATTTTTTAATTTTTACCATTTATTATTATAATTAATTTTCAGTTGACGGATGTAGATATTATATTGTAGATAATTAATGTACATCGTTAAAATAATTGATTGTTGTATCAGGAATGATTATATATATAATAACCTATTAACACCATTATAGCATTCCTAAAAAGCACTGAAATAGAAAAATACATTTAACAAGAGTCTAGTACCTAGTCAAAGTATACGTTTTATGTACACCAAATTGTTATTTTAATCGTGTAACATATTAAATTAAAATTATTTCGATATTAGTCAATTATTTTTGAGAAAGTTTATTATTTAACAATATAAAGTATTTTTTTTTCTATTAATCCTTCAACTTAATTATTTTGATTGGACATTTTATTTCACGATATCTTTTTTGTTATTTGATAACTTTAATTTGAATTACGTTAAATCTCAATGTGTAAATATAAAAATAACGTATTCTATATTCTCACATAGGTAAGCAATGAGTTGTAATTATGATACTAAGAGTCTAAATAATTGAATCATAGCCAATGAATTAGTCATAAAATTTAATTTACCCTTGAGTGTATATACAAATTAAGAACATACTGTATAGTCTGTATAGAGTACAATATTCGAAAACATAAGTCTATAATATAGTCACAAACCTCAAAACAAACCTTTATATAGATTTCGGTCTGAAGGACACGAAATACTGTGTTTACATTTTATTGTTATCGTTGTATTTCCTATTCTATGAATGTATACGAATGTATTACAATTTACAAGTGTATAAAATACACTAGTAAAAAGGCTAATAATTCAACTAATATATTATGTAAAAAACGGCAGTAATAAAACGCAAGTTAAAAATAATATTACTAATGTTTAATTACCTTTTTACAAATAATAATTTGTATATTTATTATTTTTGTTTACTTCTTTATTTTATTTATTTTTTATTTTTAATAAACATCAATATGTTTATGTTTATAGTTCTGTATACTAGATTACTAGAATATTGTTACTTATTAAATAACAATAATTTTTAAGAAAATAACGCTTAAGAAAAAAAAATGTTAACTTATGTTTTGCTCAAATCTATAATTTGAATTACACAACATGACACAACTGATATTTTACAAGTAACGCATTTATAGGGTATGAATGGTATGATAACTAAAATAATATATACTATCATATTCTAAATGTACAATGCGTTATATCAGTCTAGTGCCACTGAAAATAATATTGATAATCATCATATGATATTTTGATAAGTATGTATAGGTATGCCTAAGAACTAAAAATTCAATGTTCTCTCGGGAAATGCCATTGAAATCAATGAAATATTCACCTAGCCTAACGTACCTACCCGCAATCCGCATACATGGGATTTGGTAATATTGATATTGGTATTTACTATCTAATCATATTCATAAGATCGCTAAACATCATCAATATTATTGAAACACAGTCTATCATTTAATTCTTCTATACTTTGGAGATTTGTCATAAGTCTTTCCAAATCAAAAGAGAACATAAAATCATAAGATCTAATATTCTAACCTATAACTAAATTATTTAATCTAAATTATAATACCTAATGACAGATGAATGATAACTCTGATAAATGATAATCTACAATTATACCTACTCCTACCTATATTATGCTCGTAATGACTAGACATTTTTACTTGTTGTCTTATATTTTAAATAGATTCCCATTTTATCAGCTAGATGGCTAGAACAGCTTCTCGGCCCGTGTGAAACACTCGCGCAACTCGTAATTAATATTATGACACGGTAATAATATATAATAAATGCGAATGAAATAGCATTCACCTGTATATGTACTCGTATTATTGTAAATCCGAGTTTATGATATTAAAAATGGTACAGTAATATTATAGTCTTATTAAGTATCTACAGACGTATCAAAAGTCAATCGGCTTACCGTTTGGTGAACAGTGGTGGCAGCGGTGGCAGCGGTCGGTCGATGGTCGGGCGCGAGCTGTCGGCGGGTGCGGTGATGACCGCGGTGGTCGCTATATGGTCGACCGGGCCGGTGATGACCGCGCAGGCGGCAGAAGCCATGTCTATGGCCGCGGCCGCGGTGGCGATGGAGGTCGGCGAAGACGACTTATTCTTGGTGGTGGCCGCGGCCACGGCGTGGCCGGCGTTTCGGCTCTCGCGCAACAACAGGTCCAGCGAGTTGCCGATCCGTCGGACGCACGTGACGTCATTGCTCTTGGACGCCTGCACCGTATTGGCCACCGAGGCCACCGCCGCTGTGGTGGACGTCGCGGTCGTCTGTTGCTGTTCTTCGTTTAGCATGTACTCGCGTATCTTGTCCTTGATCAGCGACGTGACGCACACGCCTCCGTCGCCGATCGCCAGGTCACCAAGTCTCAGCCAACCGGCTGGTTCTGCTGATTCGGAAGAGGACATTGTCTGCGAAAACGAAACGAAAACATCGACCCGCCCCCCCATCGACGTAAGTTATAATAACTATTATTTATGTTAGGTATTCACATATATTATGAGTTATGATGGGTTATAATAGAATATGGTTTTGTTTTTGTGCATTCATATATATATATATATAGTATTGCCGGCTCACTGACAAACGCGTATTATTGAAATAATCCCAAAAACCGAAACTATTCGGGAACATTAAAATAAAACAAACATAATTTGAAATTTCATTCAACGAAGTTGAAAAGTATGTTTTAGAAAAAAACTGTACTATTAATAATAGGTATGTGTGAGTGCTATTATATAGCCCGACGAAGTGCGTCGCCTTGGAATTCGTAAGTCATCATATCCATAACGAACTAATTTCATATTTGTTGTACCTGATTTGTATCCATTTACATGCCAGATACACACCCTCCTTAAAAATGCATAATCTTTTAGAGAGAAAAATGAGTTTTAAATTTGGGTATTGTATAACGACGTCGTCCTGACACCTGCAACGTTCAAAAGTCGTGTCATCAAAATCTGACCAATTAAATTTTTTTGTACACAATTTTTATTCCCGCGTACTCTTAGAAAAAAAAAAAAAAAAATACAAATCGGGTGCATAAATATTTATTTAGTTCGATGTGGGGAAATAATGATCTTACGGGTATGAGCACCAAAAAGAATCACCTGATGTGTTGGCATTCTTTTGAATTCCCCCTCTCCCCAGGCTTTTTTGTCTATTCAAATCGTAGCATTGTTATAATAATTAATATATGTCACAATCAGCAATGACGCAAATAAAACATATTTTCTAAGTTCAAAATAATAAATCACTGAAGGGTTTTTACACTAATTTGAATTTTTTAAATTATCATAAAATTAAAATTATATTAATTAATAAAGATTATACTAAATTATTATAGTATTATAAAAATCTGTATTACTAAAATAGTAAAATATAAAAATTAGAATTTATAATTCTTACAATTAGAAAACTATTATTTATTTGTATGCATTATTGATTATTGATACATCAATCGATTTTATATGAACCCAGAGAATAAAATATTTACACTCTCCATATTATAATTTATAATATAATTTGAAGATACCAATAATATTAATTTGTTTTTAAAATAATAAAATATTTACAAAGTACATCATAATAAATATTAAATTTTAATAAAACCATTTACTATTACGTATAAATATAGGTAACAAAAACATTTGCACTATATAATAATACGTATTCATTGATTAGGTAAGCTACTTTTGACAACTATTACTTGTGAAAAATAAATTTTAAAACCTAAATATTAAATTCAGTTATTATAAGTTCCAAAATATTACATTTCATACAGTTAAAATCTATTATTATTGTTTACTATATACATAAATTATTGACGTGGTACAGTTTATTAGTAATAATTTTGTTTCATTACATTTTTAGATTAGGTAAGGTTTAAAATGTGTAATATAAATTATAAGATAGAATTGCAATTCTAAGTTGACAATTTCACGCCCCTTTGATAAAGTTGAATAAGGTTTGGTTAAATAATGGATACAGCAGATATTATATATTGTTATATTATAAATGGTTATATTATCTATATGTTTTATAAATTATAATATCGAGTTTCGTAATAGGTTATTTGTGTTCATGACATGTTCATTTATAAGTTGATTTAAGTTATACATCGAATGTCTAAATCAAATACAGACATTTATTATTTTTTCAATAGAATAGTGTTTTGTAAAAAATTAAATTATGACATAAGTGGTTTAATGAAATCTATTTTGATCAGATTTTATCAACTTTTTTTGTACTGAAACAAAGTTTTGTACCTATTTAAAATCTGTATTACACGCTGTACAATAAGTGAATTAGAAATTAACTTAATACGAAAAATGTAATTTTTTCAAAATAATAATTTATTTATAGACATTAGCCATATTATTATGAGTTATAAAACATAACTTGCGTATGATATACCTACAATTATTGTATAATAATTTCAGATTACTCAACTTTTTACTCAGTGTTATATTTATTCTATTAGAACAATAAAAACTCAAAAATTTAAATTATACGAAATATTTTAAGGTTACAGCAAACAATTTCTCCTCATTTATAAATAAATAATTACCATGTTATTATTGTGAAACGATACCGAAAAAAGGTATATACATTTAAATATATCACAGATAAATATTAAATATTATAAAAGTGTACACAAATTTATACTCTAAAATGTTATGAACTTAATTATTTATATCTCAATGAATTTCATTTGATATAATAAATAATAAATGCATTTGTTTACTCTATACTTAATCAACTAAAGAAAATAAACATTAAATAATCTATGTACCTACTTACTATACAGAATTATAGACTAAAACAATTATATGCTGCAGAATTCATAAAATAATAAAGGTCAAGTGCTGAACCAGCGTTACATTGTAATCATTACAACAAAGTCGCTTTTCATTGTTTATTTTATTTTGTTATCAAACAAAAAGTATTGAGCATAAGTAATTTGATAAAATTGATTATAATTTAGGCAAGTACCTAATACAAGAAAAATAAACTATTGACTATATATTAAAAATATAATTTGCAATTTTTGGATTAATCAAATTTGAGTTGTTTAACTGTTTCACATTTCTAAAATGTAACATATAAATAACATAATACTTATAAATACATCAATATCACGAATGTGAACTCTTTTAGTTTTGGATATGGGAGTACTTACTGGTATTTACGGTGAAATGACATTAATGTAAATAAATAAGTGTATAAATCATAGTTAAAGATTGATAAAACAATTATTATATTGGCTATTATGGTATACTGTTCTAGTATTAGTCATATATAAATTCAAAATTTTTAAGTCCTAGTAAGAAATTAATTTTAAAGGCTTAATTATATTTTTGAGTTTCGTGTGTCACATATCTTTTAAAATTTTAAATAGGTTTAATATCTAAAATATAAACTGATTTGAATATTAAATAACGAGCAAAACATATAATATAAATAATATATAGTGGGAGTAAAAATATAATATGTTTGACAGTTTGAGAGACGAAAACTGATTTCAACGTTGAACTACGTCTTATCGTTTGTATCTTTCGAAAGATAATAGAAACTTCATGAATGAAAAAGTTTATTTAATATTACCTCCACATTGCAGTTGATTTCCAATGATACAGGCGCACTTTGAGGTTTCGTCATCAAAATTTTATTAGGTTGTTTCTCCTTCCCTCGGACTCTGTGTTCCCGAGCTCGTTCTGTACTGGTACGAGCTGGGGTTTTCTGTTGTCCCGCTGCCTTAGATTTTTCCTTTTGCTGTTTTCGAAAGTTTTTTGCCCGTTCCGCGTTAGTCAGCTTCGGCATATTTTTCAATATTTTTATGGACAATATTGTTTGAAAATTAAGCTTTTTCTTCTAAATTTTATTTAACTCTTTGTCGAATTAACACTGCAAATTGTTCCCATAAGTTCAATGGTGATGAAGTGGACTTCCCTGACAATTGAAGCCGGTCATTTTTGTAATTTTACCTAACAACCAACGTCACAGAAATTCGTTGCAATTTTTTAAATATATATCTATAACTATATAAGACATCAAAATAAGACGAAGTTCTACGTCAAAACCTTAGTATTGATCATCAAATAAGTTTAATTTTTAACTCAAATTTTGAATTTTTATTCCTTTGTGGTATTAAAAATTCTCGATCATTTTTGTGTAATCTAATTTTACTAAAATAGATAATAGATTACGAACAAAAATGGTATTTGTTTAACAAAAAAACGCTTACAATCTTTTTTTAGATTAATGGTTTTCAATTCAAGAATATTTAAATACATTGGAATTTAAACAGTTCAACTTTAAGAAACAGTATGGAAAGAAAAATACATTTGTAAATTCTATCTCTCAAGTATTCAGCATTGTTGTACTCGAATACAAGAAGACAAATGGCATGTTTGTTTTTCAATGAAAACTAAAATTAATATTTTCCATGGGGCTTGAATATTTTAAATGCACTCAACCTTAATAAAGTTGAGTGCAGGTAAATTACTTCTTTAAAATCTATAGTATATAAAGACATCGTATTACTTTTAAAGTATACAAAATATAATATAATAATATACTGTGTTGAAACGTACATAGACACATAGTTCCTCTTCACAGTTTGATGATAAAAGCTCGTGTAAAACGTCAATATTTAAATAATCATTTTAACCGTTGAACCTTTGAACCATTGTTCAGCCGAAAATAATGATTGATGTCTAAAAGACTAAATTTGCGCATCTGATACTATTTTAAACGAATAATTGGTATATAATCATCATTCAGCCGGTGCAATTTCCGATTAATAATAACTGCTCATACTATATAGATATTACAATATATATTTATTTGAAAATACACGCCATTGTTCTATACCCGAGAGATCCTAAACAAATTATATACGTATTTTTATTTTTAAATCCGAATTTTTGGTGTAATAATACAGGATTATCGGTATTTGAATAGCCTGATAGTTTGACGAGCCGAAAAATATTGACAACGGTAGTTTATAATAAATTTATAAATTATTATGTAATCATGCAGTTTGCCGTTAATCGTGCATTATCAACTTCCACTTAGTCCATACATACTATTATAGAGGGCCGATATCAATAGTTTTCTTTGTCTAAACCGTTTCTGTCCTTGAAATTTTATGGCGATTAGATGGTCCATATCGCCATATGGAAACTGCCAACTGGGTATAAGCGTATTTTTTTTTTATAACAAGCTACTGAAACGATAACAACTAACGTTGGCCGTCACCCATTTATTTTTATCTAAACATAATATATAATATAGGTACCTACTATAGTTATAGGTAGTATACTTATAATTACAAATACACCATAAAAGTTGTTCACAAATGTTTTTACAAGTTTACCAAATTAGTTATCTATACATAGTTATCTATATATATTTTATACACCCACTTGTAGGTGTATATCCAAACTAAATTATTTGATTCTCTTTGTACAGTTAACCAATCTTATTTAATAATAAAATTTATTATTTATTACATATATGTAATACGGTCGTATTTATGTTATACTTGATGAAATGTTTTCATAGAGGCCTAAAGGTTAGGTGTAGGTATATACTATAATATACTTTTAAAGGACATTTACATCTTTGAACTGTGGAATTCATCATCAAAATATTTTGTCGACTTATCGCTGTTCAAAGGTCATAAACCTACATTCATGTATAGTGTATACATTAATATTGTTACAATTTATTTGTAATATAATCATAAATAAGTATTTAAAATGTATAATTGTAGATATTCAAGAACATTTAAGTAAGTACTAACTATCTGTATTTAATAAAAATGAGAAAATAATTCAATTTTTCCATACTTAAAACAGTATATACAGTAAATACTTTATAAAATATAATCAATATTTTTGTTCAGTAGCTTACATTTACGAAACCATTTTTAGTATAAATAAACATATCGAGTCTACTGGATATAATATATACACATAATTAGTAATCACTTCAGTGCAAGCTATTGTGTTGTTTAAAAATATGATGAATTGTAAGTATACAACATATTATTATTAACGAGTTAATAAAATAATTTATTAAATTTATAATGAAAAGTTCGTTTCCTCTGTATTTTTTTTTCAAATACCTGTCGTAATTCTATAAAAAATACTGGGGTAGTCACTCTATAGTTAGTATAGGTGTCGAGTGTATCTCGTTATTAAGTAGGTCGACAGGACGACAGTTATTCACATATTATTGTATACGAAAATCAAATTTAATTGTAGACGATCTGTCAGCTTACATTTTTAAGTAACTATAAACGATATTTTATTACATAATTTTATATTACCATTAGTAATGCGGTAGGTTGAACTAATTGTTGTCAAAAATAAATCACATGTATTATATTTTATAATAATAATTACTTATGGTATTATTGTATAATATAATATGATAAGCTGTTTGCTATTGTTAACTCTTAAGTCAATACTAACGAGCCGTAGCGTGACTAGGTTTATGATATAAATAACTTAAAATTGTAATCTAAATACTTGTACAGAGTAAATTAGTAAATAATAACTACATATTATTACATTAATGAAAAATTTCATACCTCAACGATTAGTATTTTTTTTCTCATTACAACAAAGAAACTAAAATCGTTATTTTCGTTTAAAATTTAAAATGTTGTCAACATTTGAACTTCAATCACTCATTTAATATTTATGTAGGTACATTTATGTAGCTTTAAACTTAACTTCTTGTTTTTAATTCCAGGAAAAACATATTTATAAGAAATCTTGTAGCTACCTATTATATTTTTAATCCTAAGAAATTATAATTAAAAATGTAATGAATTTTAAAGTATAAAATAGTTTATATATTTTTATGATTTTGTCGAGTTTTGTAAAAATTTAAACATAAATTATAATAAAAAAAACTATTTCTATGTACCTATAATCAACAATTTTTTTATTTCAAAAAGACAATTTTATAATGAATTTTAATTTATTATTTTATATAAAGCTATTGCTCTTTTACTCATTAACAAAAATGTAATCAATTTATCATACATAAATCAAAAATAATTGGTTATTGTTTGTTTTTTTCGATAATTTTTAAAAGAACCTAGTTTTTCATTAAATATCATTAACATAAAGTGTACTGCCAGAAATTATTTTCAAAGTTGAAAATTATGCATTCTTATTGCACTAAGATGACATCACCACATCAGACACAAAAAAACAACATACGCACATCATCAATAGGTACATTAATTGCTTCGTTCAGAATTCAGAATAGTGAATGTGATTACTGATTACCAAGTACTGTGATTTTAGTTTTAATCTAAATTAAATTACATAAATTTTAAAAAATCATATAAAATCACTATAGTTTATGTTTCTATCATATATTTATAGGGTATTTAGTTTTTTTATATTTCTTTTTATGTAAGATAAAAATAATCAATTTGTTATTTTTTAATGTCAAAGGTACACATTGTGAAGGTCAATGTTTGACAAACATAATCATTACAACAAACCAATGAAAATATAATCATCGTCATTCATATAATATATATATATGAATATAGATATCTATGCATACAATATATATCATGTAAGTCCAAAAAAATTGTTTAAATAAATATATTTTTATTTTGTTAATATTATATACAATTTATATTTATTAAATATTTAATCATATGTATCATGATTTGGATATATTTACAAAACAATGAAACATTAAAACCTATTTTGTTTTTAATAAGTAGAATATATTTTATTTTAGTATTTAGTAATTAAAGTTAAAAAATAATGTATTGTAATTTTTATAAAACTTTCATTAATCCAAAAATTATATTTAAAATTCCATTTATTCTCAAAATAATCTCGTTTTTCTCCATACATTAGATAATTTGCCCAAAACATTATAAAGTAAATGGTGCCAAGTTGTATTAATAAAATTCCAATGAGCTAAGAAAAAAAAATTCACGTTAAAGCATCGTCTCTGGGCCGTAACTTCTTTTTCAAGTCACTCATGCTACCTTTATTATAAGATATATGCTTATTATACTTACTTATTATTTTATATACTATATTTTATGTATGTAAGAATAAAAAAAATAAAAATATATATATTTAAAATATAACATTAGTTGCAAAACTAACGTCAAGTTAATAAATTAGTATTTACCTACGTATTTAAAATTACTTTTTATCTAGTATATTTGTAAAGTAAATCAAGGTAGTTAAAATTTAAATAATAATAAACAATTTTATTTTATTTATTATATTAATTTTTTATAATTATAATTTTTTTAAAACATCAAAAAACTTTAGTAATACAATAGACCAGGTACCTAGATATTTTTATTTATTTATAACTACCAAGTTTAAAATAATAAACAAAAATTGTTAAAGATTGTCTATTTTAAAAAAACAGAAGTTTTTATAAAAACCTGTATAATTTACAATAAAATATGTACCGAAAATGTTTTTAGTATACAAATTAATTTAGTTAACAAATTAACTCATTAAAAGTAGGTGTACATTTAAAGATAAAATATAGAAGTACTGATTTTCTTATGTAATAAATACAAACAATAATGTATAATACGTATACTATACTTAATACTTATATTGATTATTGATTAACAATAAGAATATTAGACTATTTAAGATACTATATAGCTCATTCACCAAACATGGTAGGTACTCCTAAATAATTAAGAAATTAAACAGCTTGGCTTAAACCAAGATAATATTTGTTTAACTATTTTTTTTAAAAAAAAACCTATTGACTGCAATTGACCTTCAACTTAAATGGATTTTAAAGCGTTTAATATAATAAATAAATTTTAAGTTAACAAACTATACATAAAATATTTTAAAGTTATATGTGCATGTAGAAGAAAATCTGACTTATTAGAAAGAAATTAGAACCAAATACTTTAATTATTGTAGTAACATTTAAAATTAAATATTCTTCGTCAAATTTATTCATATAATACATAAGTTATAAATCAGCAATATTTTTTTGATAATTTTTTAATACTTACAGATGTATAGAAAAACATAGACTGATTGTGCGGGGAAATGATTTAAAATGGTTAACATATTTTTAACTATAGAAATATAGCCTGACATATTAATATTAGGTACACACTGATACAATATCCTTTAAAATATAAATCTAGTCGCGTTTCATAATAAATCATAATATATTTTAATAAGTATTTTTTTAATATCATATAAATTTAAGAAATTTCATACTTTGAAATACAAAACAAAATTTAAAAATAAGAGGAAATAATAATATAATATTTTTAAAATATTGCATAAAAACCTATTTTACACAGAATTTTACTAATCCGAAGACTTTAACTATAATTTATCACATAAAAATACTTATAAAGTATACTAGATCAAAGATTAATAATACAATATACATCTATTTAAAATTGTATTAATATATTAAACTTACTTAATTAATTATTTACAAGTATTTTAATTCATTGTTTAATTTACAATCAACCAAGAAAATATATTATTAGAAAAATCTCATTAATATAATATATCATTTTTATAATATTTTTAAATTATAATTCATCTTTGCTTCTTATTGGTTAATTTTAAAACATTATGAATAGTATATGAGTCTATAAAAAATACGCGGATCTATTATAAAACTATTTAATTATAATTAGTTTAAATAAACCTAAAATATAATTCACGTATCTAAACTCCAAACTACGAAATATGGACCTAAATCTAATTATTATTTTTATTTAGTCTTCAAGAAGATAATTGGTGCCATTGAATAAGTTCCAATAAATATATTTTTATACAGTTTGTACGGAAGATTACTTTTTTATTCAGTTACCTAAATATATATATCTCTAATCAATTCATTGATCTGAGACACTATTGAGGTAAGAGATTTCAATAAGTTAATTACTTGAGGTCAAAAATAATTAAACTTTTTCGTGATACCGTAGCGATCATACGCCTAACACATGACTTATTATATTTAAGTCACTATTATTTTATAAAATAAGGTGCGCAGCTATATATTATGGTATTAATGTCATGTATATTTGAGAGGTATTTTGGAAATAATTAGTTAAAAATTTAATATTTTTTAAAACTTTTAAACTTTTTTTTTGTTAATTCTCCAATGCAATTAATAACTCAACTAATAAAATAATCTATTGTAACAGCTGAATGTTTTCCAGTTTATTTAAAAAATAAAATACTTAGTTAAAATCATGTTTAAATATATATCTGTAATTAATGTAATTGATTAATTTTTTTTTATTTAATCGCACTGTGTACAATAAATTAAAATAAGTATTAATAACAAAATAAATATTCTTTGAAACTACTTCAGTTAATATTATATTGTAATAAGAAGGGATAGTATATAATGTACATTTAATAAAATACTTATTTATATTAATTAAAATAAACTTAAATTACCAGTACAATCACTATACATATACGTGTGACCCAACTACCCAAATACAGTAAATAAAAAATAGAATAAAATATAAAATAATTATGTTTAGTCAATATATTTCTATATGCTATAACTTTAAATGTTTTGAATTCAGTGTAGATGTTGGTAAACTAATAATTGACAATTATAGCTTAACGTTATTAAAATCGACTTAACTTTTTAATTAACTCGCACATCAACAGTTTTCAATATCCTGCGCCCACCTTTGAATACATTATATTGCTATGACGGAAAACGATAAATCTATATTATTATATTATTATATTGTATATAGGTAATAACTAATAATGATACATTAATACTTCAATGAACAAGTCATATTACTCTACTCAATATTGTGTATTACTTCAGAAAACGTTCGACGCTACAACGATAGCCGATAAACTTATAATATTATCTGCGACCATCAGTGCCGGTAATGATATGATAATGTTATTATTATTATTGAAAACGATATTTTAGTTACGAGGACGAGTGTGTAGGCGCGCACTGTAGTCGTTGAGTAGGCGTCGGCATTGGCGGATTAAGAATATCGCCGGAACGCGTGGCTCGTATGCAAACACTCGGCCGGCGAAGCGAGTGAAGAAGCCGTCGTCGGTGTGACGGCCGCCGCGACATCGATCGGAAAGACAAATATGAAATAATACCATAATAATATTCTACGGTTGTAATTGTTATCGGCTTTCGACGCAGTCAATAGCAACTACGACGACGGCTATGCAACTCGCGATACTGCCGATGTGATGACGCACGAGCCGGTACGCGCGTACGATCTCGCGGGGCCGTCATATAGTGAATATTATCAATGCGGCTGATGAAAGCTCTGATACCCGAAGCCGGGCGGCCGCCCTTACGTGTTCGTCACGATAATCTCGCGCCTACTGTACATCGTTATCGCCGGCGACACTCGCCACCATCATAATAATAATATGACAATAATATTATTATAATAATATTATGATGATAACGTAATCGTCTTAAAATATAACGTGCGCAGGATAATATTATTTATAGGTACTCACCCCGTGGGCCTCGAGATCGAGTCGCTCAGAGCAGTCAGAGCTGCAGTGGCGGTAACGTCGCGGGTGATGCGACGTCCGTGAGCGACCGGTGATGATGGTGAAACTCGCGCGTCGACGGACCGGACGTCCCGGCAGGGTCACGGGGAATCAACGAACGGGCGCGTGCGGCTGCCGCGCGCCGGTGGCCGGGCGCGACCCTATAAATATATACGGGCGTACAACCACTGCTTCGGCAGCGGTGCACACTGTCAAGGACGGCCATCGACCAATCGCAGCCCGTCCTTTGCTATACGTGCCCGCCACCCGCTTCGTCGCTTATAACCTTGCGCCGGCGATGGGTAGCGGTGGTGGGTGGCAGTGGCGGCAGTGGCGGTGGTCGATCGATGCGAAGCGGACAGGCGCTGTACGGCGCGGAAGTCTTAGCGAACGACGCGGAGGCGTCCGACCGCTTTGGTTGGCCCACAGATGTCGCCGCGAGTTGGTTTTTCGGGTGAATACCCATCTGTTGTGCTTGCCTGCAGCCCTTCGGACTTCTATGCCGTAATATTCGGGCCACCTCGTCCTCGCCGTGTCAGGGTCGGAGAAAGTGCCAGTGCCTTTAAAATTAGAAAAGACGAATTTTGTATTGTTAGTGAAAAGCTTTTTGTCTTGTAATTTTCTCCCTAAAATCCGATTACATTTAAACGGGCTGAACCCATTCAGTGGCATGCAATATAATATATAATACTCAATTACGGTGTGTGTGTAATGTGTGTGCACAATGCTGTTTAAACTTATAAGAACATTTTAAATTATATTATATCGTATATTCGTAAATCACAGAATAAAAATTAACAATCTGTATAGACGTAAAATAATATTTCAAAATAAATACAGATTACAAACATTATTTTTAACGTACAACTAATTCATTAACATTTAACAGCATCCAATAAATAAAGTATTTGAATAACGATATTTTTTTTAAATTGTTGATATAATATGATACGAACGATATGATAACGCCTGACGCTTGACCTATAAATTGTTAACATTTTTTGTCAAAATAAATCTTAAGAATACCTAATGCAGCTGCTGTACTATAACAATATGTATAGGACTGATGCTATGTCTATGTCTACCACATTTTAAATCACCTGCAGCTATTAATTTATGTAGGTAGGTACGTCTTATTAGTTAATATATATTTTATTAAAAATATTTTTAAGTTAGCATTCAACTTATAAATAAACATTTATTATTCGTCTATTATCAAAATACGAGTAAAAAAATAGTATAAAATATTATCACATTATTTCAACTTTAATTACATATTCTGATATTCATGAGATCATAAAATCACTATTCCTTGTATTATAGGTTCATGAAACCTAGTATGTGTAATACCTACTATGTGCATAGTGTGTTTACAGAAAAATATTACATACCCGCATTATTACGAAAACATAGAAATTATATTTTTTAATTCATTTATCGAAGGTTTTATTTATTTATTTATTTTTTTAATGTTTAGTTACTGTTTTTAAAAGGATATTGTTTGTATTTGTTTTTATACAATTTTAGTAAGAATAAAATGATAAAACATAATTAAATGTAGTATATTATTTATTTATGTATATTGAGGTGGTACCTACCTACCAAATAGTGTAATTTATATTATGCGAAGGTTCAATGAGATCCCTACTATTGCATCATATCTTGATTTCATGATTTTCTAATACAATAATTTATTAAATATAGGTAGACCTATAGTGCATACAAAAAATATATTTGCGGTTTGGGAATTTATTATATAATGTGATTTAGTTTCTTCTAGTGATATAATATATCTAAATGGTTGAAAAGAATGATTTATAGATTCATTAAGCCAGTATAATGTATAGTAATCATTTGTTCTTATTTCTAATACAAAATAAGGCTTTTTTGTATCTTAAACTCTTTTGAGACAGTTGTATACATATTGTAGGTATTAGATGATTTAACCTCTATGTAGGTTTCAAGTATACTGCGTATGAACTAACTATATTATAGGTTTGTTAAATTTCAATTTAACGATAAATTATTGTAGACTCAAAAATAAGCTTAAGTATAGGGAGCAGATGGATTAGCCTCTAATTTTTAAAGTAATTTACATAATATTATAAATAATTATTTATTATTAATCATATCTCGATTCAGTAGAATTATTGCATCCAAAGTATCAAATAAATCAAATTTTAGGTACCCCGCCCTTAATGTCAACAATTGGAACATATTTTTCACTCCAATAGAATGGTTAACGCTCAACAGTCAACAGTATTCACATATGTATCGGCTAACAAAAATCAAATATTTTTTATATTTATATAAAGAGTTTCCTTTGATCATAGAAATACAAATAAAAAAAAAATCATTTAGACTATTCAACATGCTATAGGACATAGGTGATAGCATACATCAGAGGTCACCTGCAAATTGCGGCCCGCAGACAAAGAATAAATAACATATACTACGACAAAATTATATGTATTATTAAATGTACTTAGAATTTTGATGGCTCGTGAAAAATTTTCAGTTTCTTAATGTGGCCCTTTAAAAATATTAATTGGTGACCCCTGGCATACATTATGTTATAAGTTTTTTTTATTTGATTTATTATTTGTTATTCAAATGTACAACAAAATACAATATTCTTTGTTCTTGTGTTTATAACTTATGGTCTCAAAAAATACTCGACCGATTTTGATAAATGTTTCAAAAACTGTATTAAAAAAGTTTAAAGAGTAGTTTGAATTCCGTTTTAAATTATAACAAGTAGAACAACACTAGTGTATGCTCATTTCAATTGAAAAAAAAATACTAAAACTGAGATACACTGATATAGCTCCGTAAATTATGTTTGTTAATTTTTTCTCAAAATAAGTCGGGATATTCAGTTAATATAAATAATATAATATGTAATTATATATTTCTTATAAAAAATAAAAATAATTTATTTTCTAGTTTAAAACATGGTAAACAGGGACGGACTGGGAAGCATTCAGTTCAGTATTCTACAACGATAAACCAAATAGTAAGCACATATTAATAAGTAATATTGTTCAATATTCAGCGGGCACCTAACCCAGTAATTGAACCTGCCCAATGCGCAACAGTATACTAACATACCTTTTTCAGTCAACTCCTGATTGTAATATTTAGATTAAACCGTAATGTTAACAAATTTAATATTCATTGGATTTAAACATTCAGATATATATAGCTTATAATAAAGAAAAGCAGTTAAAATTAATTAGATTATAGTGATGTATTTTAGAGATATTATTAAAGATATATTCTACAAATATTATAAGATGAATAATTTTTATACTCATACATGGTTAAAAATATTTAATTGCATTGATAATAACAAATAAATACTATATTACTGATAATAAAATACACACATACATTGTATACGATAATGCAAATATTATTAACTATTATGTAATAATTATTCCTATATTTTTTATCGCTCACGTTTAATAATTTATAAAACGGTAGGAGTAAAATATTTACTACACTATAGTCAAAATCAATTTTAGCAAAAACGTCTTTGTCGTTTATAACCAAATAATTCGAATATTTTAGCAGTTGTTTTAGAACGTAGTTAAATGAATAACATAATGTTTTAATTTTTAAGAATAAAGTACGGGAATGAAAAAAATAATATAATATGTGGTAGTTTGAAAAATCTATATAGAAACATCAAGCATGAGATAGCGGTTATTAATAAGATACCCAAGTTTTTAATAGAAATATATTATAATAATATGCTGAAAGAGGAATATACATGATAGTAAGTACTATGTAGGTAATGAAAATAATCAATATATTTATGACTTTATGAGATAAAAAGTAATAGCCCAGATAGTATAAAATATTAACTAGTATACTATATTAATTTGATAGACAGATTACAATAGCTAAATTGCAACCATGATGGTCACTACACAGTAGCTTATAATATTATAACTATTATTTATGTAGAATCTACAATGTAGAAGATAACAATAATAAAAGACAAAAAAAGGTTATTATTCAGAACAAACATATCCGTTTACTAAAAAAGATGTTTCGAAAAAAAATTAGTATTAACACAACTTACGGATTACATACAAAACCTATAAATCTATCTAATTCTAATTATTCTGGATTAGGAATTTACCACTACTTTATTTGACAGTTATAAATAATAACAATAGTCATTCTAAAACATAATGAAACAGTCGATCTTAATCAAAAATGTTACACAACACATAATCAGAACATAAATTGGCCCATTATAATATTATTTCACAACTATCACACAATAATATGTATTCATATTACGTTGTACTCAGATTTGATCAGAGGCCGGGCTCAATAGACGTCATTTTCGTCCAATGCACATAAGTAGAATGCCTAACCAATATTATTTATACGATGCCTTTGTTTGTCTTTATTCCTTTCAATACGTCTCTCCAAATGCAATCATCAATATTGGCTATTCTCACATAAATATTGAACTATAATTTAATATAATATATATATAGGTATTAGGTACATACAAGAGGAGTTTAGTCGATATGCGTTGTACATATTATCTTAGAATTATTTATCACGTTCTATATCATGTAACAATGTAGGTATAAATTAATAAATTAAAAATATATAAAATAATATACCGAAGTAAGTAATTAACACAATAACAACTGAAGTTATAAATTTAAAAAAAATCGATATAATATTTTGGTTTATAATTTATACAATATTCAGCATAGACATTCAAACGTCGCAAGCCCCAAATCCTGTTTAAGAAGACGCCACGTTCTCTTATGCTGTCTCCATCTTACTAACGTACAACACGGCAAATTTTCATTCAGTATAACTAATTTTGTTTGTTTAGCTTTATTATAATAGTGAAATGACCTATTATATAACTTAAAGATTAGGACATTATCTGTGTTCTTTCCTCAGATTTTACGATATTTTAATTTTTAAGCGAATTATGAGTATGTGCAATATTAATATTTAAAAATGCTCATAATAAATTCACTTAACAATCAATGTACCTACCAGCTACCTATTGTAAAAAACCGATGAGAGAACATAGATTATATTCTTACCTTTAAATATTATAATATGTTATTATAATTTCATGTTGTACGTTTGTAAGACGGAGACAACGCAGCGAGTGTGGTGTCTTTTTAATGGTTATTATGTCACGTCACACGTCCGCCAAAAGCACCAAATAATATTATAAAGCGAAATGGAAAAACTCCTGAACATAAAAAGGGGTTGTATATAGGCAAACTATCGACAGCACTTCGTCTCGCACGTTCCAATACTTGCAATTAATATTATATTATTATGTAAAAATAAAACATAATAATAATTACAATGGTTATACTATTATAATAATTAAATTGATACCGATTAGATGCGTAAGTACGATGTGTGGGGTGATCCACTAGAACCTTTTTTTTACCGTGTTAATTCTTTTTTAGTTTTTAATAATTTTCATTTTTGTATAAAAATTAATTAGGACATGTCCTGTAAACTAAGATCACGTGTATTTTATTATTATAGATAAACACATAATATCTTGTGATATTAGTATCTTGATTTTTCTGTTAGAGATTAGTGAACTCTGATTATTTATTATGATTTATGATAAACATGTTGTACAAATGAATAAAAAAATAAATATGAATTTTTATGAATAATATGGGTTATAAATGTTTGTTTTTTACTCCTTGTGAGTTGTGAGTTTGTGACAAATATGAAATATATATCATTCCCCATAAAATGGTTATTTGAAATAAAAGGTTAGTGGCAGGAACTGGTTATGAATCTGTAATGCTGCACACCACCACCAGAATGCGTGACATGTATTGTTTATTAAAAGAGACAAAACACGGTTTTGATAATACATTTTACGTTCATTTGCTCTTATATATTATGTACAATTTCAAAACGAAATATTTATTTAACTATAAAAAATGAACTTTTTAAAAATTGTAATCCATAGTTTAATATTACTAAATGAGAGGCTTCGTGTTTACTTATAATAATTTGATCCATTATTACATTATAATCGTTATATGCGCAACATTATAGGTAAGAGTTCTAACCAAAGTGTATGTTTGGAATTTGTTTCATCCTTACTATTCAACAATATAAAATAAATACTCGCTGAAAATGTTATAAGCTCTAATCCTAAAGTATGTGTGTAATGTGTTTGAAAGCTGTACCTTAAGTATATGTGTTTTACTTAAGATACAAATATATGTGTCTTACCGCGGTATTTGTTCTCATATATTATACTCCCCCGCATTACTCATAAACGTAAAAACGTAGGTATATTTTACGATAATATTTAATATAAATTAATAATAATTCAACTTGCAAGATATTTACATAATGTACGCTATAAAACAATTTTTCATCTTCAAAAATCAGTAAAACAAAACAAATTTTAATGTAAATAGGTAAAATGTTCTATAGATAAATTTGTTTTTTATACAGTAATAATTTTTAAAAAATTATAAAAAAAGTTGCTGTCATGAACAAATATAGGGTGAGAAACGCTGCTATGGCCTATACATATATGTAAGTATAAATGTTTCACTTAGGTTGATCAAGAAAAGAGATGAATAAGTATATCTACTCACATTCGCTCAAACTAAATCTATTAAATTATTATTAATATGAATAATATGTATAAAAATTAAAAAGGAACTATTTAGTATTTAAATAGAGTGTACATTGTAAGTTGCATTGTGGTTCCCTGGGATGATGTATTGTTTTCACATATAATATGTAAAATAAGAATTAATGACGATGGTAGGATTTTTTTTGTAAACTGAAAAGTAAAATTTTTATTTTTTTTTTTTAATGCTACACTGCATACATTAGATTGTAGTTATAGTATTCTTTTATAAAAATGTATATTGTATTGTAGTTGTATAGAGCACAATAAACATAACGTATATATTACGTGCAATTACATTTTATACATTATATTTCGTAGTCCGGACGTGTAAAGAATGTTTAAAAACCTCTAAAATTTATTGTAATGATTGAAATGGATTTGTAATAACTAAAACTTATAATATACATGAACGAACACATTGTTCATGTCTACTCGGATAGACGATACGTCTATCAGTAGAAGTCAATGTCACGTTCAAGGTTGTATGCTCTATTTTTAGTATTTTGGACAAGCGTTGTGACATATGGTAGAATTGTTTACATAATATTAAGTCAAGGGTCAAAAAAATTTGACCATGTGCACTGTATATTATTGAGAAATTTGATCATCAAACAACTCTAGTCGACATATTATTAGGACTTTAAGTTGATTTTTCCATCACAAAATTCTGGGCTATTATGATTTACGACGTTTAAATGCCTATTTAAAACACTGGTTTTGAAGTTTAAACAAAGTAAATATCAATGAATTTAATGAATTTAATATATTTTAAAGTAAGTAAAAAATAAAAATAATTATTCATCAATGATTATTATATTATGTTTGTCAGTTATCTCAAATCATAGAGTCATACTTTATAAATTAAATTAAAAATATAGTTATACTTAATACATAATATATTATGTACACCATTTTTGGTTGATGTGCTGACGTTCCTTTATAAATTGCATTGACATAATCATTATACATTATTCAATTATTGTTTAATATTAAAATATTATAGGTATTTGTTAATATTGTTATTAAATTATTTAAAAAATTATGTTTATAAACCATAAAATATAAGTATGTTTAAACCCTAATTAAGTCTTAACACTCTTAACAAAATAATAGACATGTGCACTAAGTTACTACGGTCTACGATATATTTTTATTTAACGTAGTTAAAATAAAAATAATCTGTAGTGACATGACTTTGTTTTCCTGGAAATTTAAATGTAATTATTTTTATCTATATTTTACAGTTTTACACTAACGTCAGCTTAAAGTTATAAAACAAATTGTATTTCCTCAGACACATATACAAAAATTAAGATTAAAATATACCCGTTCATACAACTTCTGAAGTAGGTAGAAAAAATTACTCACGTAGGCATTTGAAATTCAACTACCTCTAGTCTATATTCATAACAATCTGTGAATAAGGCTAGTGAACTGAGTAGCTTATCAGCAACAACCATAAATACATACATTCCTGGTGCGAGAACTCAAAATAATTTTCATTAAAAATATTTTGATATTATTATAGGTACAAATATTATTTATACTTCGTTACTTTGTGACACTACGGTCAGACGGTATGTCTGATTTCCAATGAAATCGACAGAACCATTTTTGAAATATTTTGTCCGTGAGTTTGTATTATATGTAATAATATTATAGTATACAACGCAGCACGACGAAATTCAAAATTGGATTTCAGAATACTGTGTCGGGTTTTGGTGAAATATATATCATTCGTGTATCTGCAAAGTTAGTCAAATATAAGAATTTGAATTCTGGTCTTACGAAATCAGCCGCCCATTTCCCAAAGGATTATGAGCTGAGAGCGACATGTAAAAGTGAGATGCACGATATCGTACATTAGTTATCTATAATATTATTATTAACGGGATTCTTGTAGAATTCAATAATTCTATTTTTTTTATATTTAAATAAACTATAGTAACATACTCATACTTTGTTGCCTCTTTATGACAGATTTTTAGAATATATTTTATTTTAATAAAATTATAATAATATGTTTATATATTGTGTTTAATATATATAATATAATATTATGCAGGTTTGTAAAATCTAAATAATACATTATACATTTAAGGATGTGTAACATACATAAACATACATAAGTAGAGCTAGGATTTATATGCAATAAAAATTGTAAAACATGCATTTTATTTACCAAAATATGCAAAAACTTAAAAAATAAATAATTTTTTTTCTACATACATTTAATATTAAATATTTTTACAATTTATATATAAACATAAAAAACGAATTAGTAATTATTTATTATTGCATTGAATAGTACATGTAGCAATGATGCTAATGCTATTTACTATTTTTAAATGCGAACAACCGATGATTGGAATGAAGAATGGATTTATATTGACTAACTACTCAAATTATATAAATATAATATGTAGATTGTAGGTACCTCCTACACAGCAACTCACGTTGTAATGAAAAACAAAATTAATAATGAGTAGGTAAATAATCCTATCGGCGGTCCAACCAAGATAAGATTAGATACTATATTTACGAAAATACGACGGATAACCCAATAGGCAATAATTATAATTATAGACATTCATTAAAGATTAAATAAATATCACTTGAAATTCATAGGATTCTCAAAAATCTAAACATGTTATTATATTAAAAATATGAAAAATTATGCAAAAAAATTGTTATATTTAATTGAGAATTAACCAAATTGTGGACATATATTTTGATAACCGATCAATTTGAACTAAAAAAAACATACAAATGCATAGAAATCCCAGTTCTCTACTTAAGTATGAAGCTATACGAGTATATAAATAAGGATGTATCTATAATTCGGTTTTAAATCGAAGGGAAATACAGTGGATAACTCATTAATATAAATTGAGTTGGAAAATAAAATATAATGTTGGCTTAATAAGCTTAGTAATCAAAATAGTTTTCGATATTCTCAAGAAGGTTACTATTCATGCCAGTATAATATAGTGTATTGTCATATTTTAATCATCGGTGAATAGAGAATACGGGTACAACACAATGACAAAATTAAAATTAATTAAATTCATTCTAATATCAGTCAAATTTATAATGTATAAATAAAAGAAAATGCTCACGGATAGAGCAAACATAAAATTTATAATGAATAAAACTAGACTACTTTTTAGTTATGATTTATATTATGGAAAATAAGATTGAGGGTACCTACAAAGTACAAGGATACGCGGCCGCCTGGAAAAAATATCGGTAGACAATGTCAATGGAGTATCCATGTTCTGGAGTACTGTATACAAGTAGATTTAGATTAATGGGGGACAATGATAGACAATAATAAAAAAACGAGTACGATGGAGACATTTTGTAGTAACTATATTATCATAAAGTTCAATCAAAGAGAAAAAATAGACAAAATTGGCTAATATTTTCTGTCACCGCGTGTCTTCACAAATTACATTTTTCATTCTGGATAACTTTTCATTAGTTAAATTAAAAATTCTAAATACAATAACTCTAAATTATTTAACTTCTACATTTTTTAAGTTATCTGCTGGTATAATTATAATACAGTGGATTCTGCGTATTTTATTAGAATTATAATTTTGTTATACATTGATACGCACGTACTATACAAAATCATAGGTATGTTATTGTTACGAATACCCGGAAGTTATATATTGTTTAAAAATCAAGAAAAATTGAAACCATTTATGAACTCGAAATCTGAACTATATACCTATTTTAAAACGTTAAGACTTAGATACAACATATAATCAATTACAAATTAAATTATTTTGAATTCGGTTTTCTAATATAAATTCATTTTACGTCAATCTTTATTCTTTACGTAAAACACGTAGTATCCTGTATTGAATCATTAATAATATATTATTGTATAATACTATAATACAGCTAATCTATTGTATAAAACATTTAGGCAATAAAACTAATATATGTATAATGTATATTGTATATATGTGTGTGTGTGTGTGTGTGTGTGTGTGTGTGTGTGTGTTTGTGTTAAATAATGTTAGCAAGCATAATATCAATTAAATTATAAAATAATAATAAAATATTAAATGTACGTTTTGCAGTAATATATTATACGAAAAATCATATAAACTTCATTCATTTTATTTCATCAATAAATGAATAAAAACATTTTTTACTAAAAAATACATGTATCTACATGCTACATGCAACAAAGTTAACTATTAAATGCAAGTAAAGGAGTAAATTGAAATTTCACGAAAGAAACAAATGTATTATAAACGTTTTTATTATCAAACTTCATGCATACAATTTATTATTTTATCTTCAATTTATATCATTAAACACCATCTTGTCACGACACTGTAATATTTTTAATAGACTTTTTAATTATTTTTTTCGATGGCCAAATTTAGTGCATTTTTATTACTTATCTGTTAGGTCAACATTAATTTCAAGCTTACAAACAATTAAGTCTATAAAAACAGTAAATAATTTAATAATTTAAACTTGATATGCATTTTGTAATGAATTATATAATATGCAATAACTTATATATTATAAAAATAATGATTTAATATGGATATAATAAGAATATTACTAGGTAGTAGGTATAATATAACACCATAAAATCTAATAATTAAAATGTAAAAGACTATATTGATATATCGAATACTAAAGCATTACAAATAGCTAAATAACTATATAAATATTATAAACCTCCCTTTAATCTGTTGTTATGATATAATGTAGCTTAAAAGTAAATAATAATTAGTCATATACTTATATTAATAATATATAATATTAAAATAAATACTTAAAAGTTAACACACAGTATAACAAACATTGAAACATATCTACAAACTAATTATTTAATGTATTATTAATAATATTTATGAATACCTCGGTGTATATAAACACCAACCTGATATTTAGATTTTAGAAATTATATCTATATCTATAATTAATTATTTTTACACTTTTTTACTTTCTGTTAAATCCATATTTTTTCTAATAATTATTACTTTGTAATTTAAAATGTATATATGTATACATAATGCTAGTGGTTACTATTCAAAAACCATAAAGACAATATTATAAATATTTTTAAAATTATTTTTACATTGGTTAAATGTTTATGAATTCTGTTTCATATTTATTTCAGTTAGCTTTAACTAGCACAACAAATTATAACTGTTTAATACTAATTTTATTGATATTCAAATATTAAAAATATTTTCTTGTAAATAGTTTTAATGAGGCTAACACTCCTATAGTAATCTATCAAATATAGAAAATCATAAGTAACTATACTATAGGTTGTTGTAGTAGGTTACTTATAAGTTTACAACTAAATAAAAAAATTATTTCCCAAATTAGGGATGCTTTTAGATTTTGAGCGGAGCGATGAATGTACTGATTTTATAATGATATATGTTTTTTTATGTCTAAAAACACTAGTTTTATTCTAGTAGAAAAAAAAGCCAAAATTGAAAATACTCGGTGCTTTTTAAAATTGAGAGGAAAAATAAATTCAATCATTTGTTAAAACTGTAATTATAATATTATTATTAAAGTAATTTTTGGTACATAATCCTAATTATAAAAAAGTTTGATAGTCTTTGCTCAGAATTAATTTTCATCGTATACAATGATGTATCATTGAATTAAAATTTAACTATTTAACATATCCATAATTACATTCATTACAGTGTCTTTTCATTTGACTTCTATATAGTATACAACAGATCGGTTAGTTACTTTCATTAATTTAAAATGTTGCTACTTTATTTAATTTAGAATAGTATATTATGTATAATTTTAATAAAATGTTCTCTATCTTTAATTAAAATCTTACTATGTTAACATGTTAACATGTTCATCATTACTAACTCGATACAACACACATGACATTTAAACTATATATATGGTGTAGGTTGATCTGTATGTATTTCTATGTTTATGAGATAATGTTTTACTACTTTTTTAAAATAAATAATAGTTTACTCGCTCATTGTTAGATAAAATATAAAAAATATTGTGTTTTCATTAATATTTTAAATAATTGCTTGTGTAAAAAATAAAACACGTAATACAGTAATAAAGTTAAACTAATACGCTGATTAAATTAACTTAAAATAGTGTTTAGCCGAATGAAAAAAAATATAATGTCATTGAAATAATAACGTAGTTATAGGTAATTATTTGGTTAAATTATTTTCCTAATGAAACCTTATTAAGGTCTTCAAACTAAATACATACATTTTTATTTACTCAGTGGAAAAACTACAAATGTTTTTGTAAAGAATAATAGCTTATAAGAAATATAAAATATTATTTAGTATAATATATTATATAGTTCTATAAAAATATATCAAAATAATTAGAATAAAGATGAGTAAGCGTGATTCAAATATGTATAATTATTTTCTTAATTATTTAATTTAATAACATGATAAGCAATAACAAAATTACAAAATATTTTCAAATACCTAATATTAAATATATATCAATTTTTCTGGGAATATAAATTGATTAATTAGTAATTACTATTATTGACGAATTTTTATAGATCATACAATTTTTTAATTAGTTTATTTTATGAAATAAAAAATTTCAAATATTTCAAAAATTATGTTAAAATAAGTGTTCTTACCACTTGTTAAAAATTAAAGTGCTACTGGTTTATAAAACGAATAGATCCATCAATTATAATGCGATAAAAAATATAGTTAAGTTGTAGATGTCAATTATTAAATTTTACATGAATTGTAAATTTTATATAGTATTTATAATAGAATCTAACTAATATCTAAGTAAAATATTATTATATATACTTTGTATTTCTATTATAGTGCCTTAGGATAATATCTCACAATTGATTTTGAATTAAAATTATAATAATTCTACAAATGGATTAGAATTGAAGGTCTTCATTGTTCCATTGTTTAGTAGGTACTTCTATAAAAAAGTATTGTAGACTCATTTAGTAATTTATTGTCAGGGTCAATGAATGAAGTCCTCATTACGACTTCTTAGTCGTAAATACCAAATTTAAAAAATATGTCTTAATATTTTGCGTATAAGATAAAATAATTATTTTCTCATTTTAAGTTAAATATTTCATATGCTATTGATATCATATTGATTATTTATAATATTAAATTCTATGTGAATTATTTTTTAGCTGAAAAATGTATCTTGTTTAAAATTGTATATCCTATAAATGGGAACACAAACTGATCTTACTTATTTTAATGATAATATAATTTATTAGTCTTGGTAATAAACTAATAAACAATAATAATAATATTAATTATACTAATTTAAATAAAAATTTTATTTATCTAAAAACAGTTTTTGTTAAGGTCTTTAATATAAATTTGAAAAAAAAGTAAGATGTACCTAACTTAAAAACTGTTTATAAATAAGTTAATTTTGCAGCTAATTTAACACTAATATTTTTTGATATAAATAATTACACTAACTAGTTATTTTTTAATAATCAGATAAATACGAAGAATAAATAATTTTTTTATTCAACTATATTAAGTATTAATACACTGTTTCATAGGCTTTAGATGATAAAGTTCCTTGTATAGTTGTATGTGTATTATATATTTCACGTATATAAGAACTCATTTTAAATGATCAGTTACTCAATATTTATTTGTATATATAAAATAATTATATAATATTAATTTGTATGATATATTTAATATATTCATTGTTATTTTATTCTAATTTAAAAAAAATATATCAACATTTTGTGTGATACTTGAAAATTGCATCCTCCAGGACTGGAAATTCCGTAAACTTAAATTTATCTTTCTATCTTTTGAATGGAATTTATTACAGACCTTTTAATTAGGTACCGGTGAATTTAGGAATTACTCTTTTAATGGAAGTATGAAATCTCAAAATTACTCACATTTTAATATCCAAAATATAATTTTTTTAATGGCTAACTTTCGATAAATATTTTAATAAAGTATAAAAGTAATAATGTTATAATAATATTATATAATGTACCTAAAAAAAAAAAAAAAAATGGCATTTGATTGGGGTACAAGAGCAGATACGATAACAATGTCTACGTTGAATATTAATCCCCAGTCTTGTTTTATTATTAAGTACCTTATGCAGTTATGCATGTATTAAATTAAAATTATATTTTATATAAAGGGACTTCAATGACTCATGATAATTAGTTTTGTGTTCATTCAATATTAGGCTAATAGAAATTGGCATTCAATTTTACCATCAAATTAAAATGTAATAATAATAAAAGCACTTACCTACATTTTTTTAAAAAATCAAAATATTTAAGAATAGAATTCTATTAGTTAAAAATGTGTATAATTTAATGATTAATAAAAAAAATCCATTTCATACTTGAATATATTTTGAGGATATTAATAAACTAGTTTGTCATGTAATTATCATGATACTATTTATAAATAATTATATTTTAACTTCTCATTTTGGTCCCCACTTTTTCCACCAATAGTTATAAAATAATATAAAAGATGAAATCCTCTCCAGTAGAAAAATAAAAATAATTTTTAATATCTAATTAGTAAATTATTAATATAATATATACAGTTTAATTTAAAAGTACCACATGGTTAATAGAAGCAAAATGGTTAAAATTACAATTACAATACTATAATGATATAGTCATATAGATAATGTATAGGCACACCGCGTGTCCTGAACTCCCGACTTTCTATCAATAGTTTACTGTAGACTTCAGTTGAGTAATGCACAAATGCAACATACAAGATACAACAGAAACAGAATACTTACTACATCATAATATATATGTGCTATAAGATCATTACCTATTATTGAACACAAACACACCAAATAACTGTGATAAGCAAACAGGTTTTTAATGTAGCTTATATAAGTTATTTACATTTGATGAGCCAACAAATATCCTTATGTAATGTAAACATATAGTGTGGAAGAAACGAAATTTAAAAACATAGCTAAGTAAAATATTTGTGGGAATGATGATAATTTATATTAACTATTGAAAAATAATGTATACCGATATTTTAAAAATGTCAGTGAAAAAATGTTAATAGTACCTTTAGGCATATTGTGTGCCGCCATACGTAATGTTCAAAGTGCGTGCACGTCGTGTACCACGGTAGAGTTAATATTATATAATATAAAACAAAAGAGGCACGCGATTTTGTAATGGCGCAACTAGTGTCTTCAGAGTGCAAACGTGAACGAGGAAAGTTACGAGAAAAGTCATCGCGAGTAAAACTAGAATAAAAAAAAAAACAATATTATATAACGTATCCCGTATTCCCGTGACCGCATGGGATCGCATTTCGGCTACAGAGGGACCGAGATTGAGTGGGACGAGGAGACATGCCATACTATAATAATTATTAATTCAGGATTAGGACTTGTAGCAATGATACTTACAAGTTACAATTTTATTGAATTTTGATGTAGTACAACTTAATGGAAATTTATACAGATCATAAATTCTTTAAAAAAAGGGTATAATAATTTGAATATTATACTTTGATCATTTGATCATATTAAGGATTTTTTTTTCCGTTAACGCATCGATTAACTATTTAATAAATAGTTAAAGTATATTTTAGGTTTATACTGTTTAGGCGTACCTTATGATTATTTAGTCTTACTGAACATAATTTTCAAAAATTAAATTATTTAAATTGGCTGGTTAAAATATTAACTACGAAATCAATCCTCGAATGTAAAAATGTTTAATAAAGTTTAATACGTTTGACTATAAATAATAAATAACTTAATTGAATTGAATTAATTTAATGATAGGTATTGGTAATATCATCAGTATGTATATTATTAATAATAATATTTATGATTACTTTAATACATAATTATTGATTATATATTAGTTATATACCACAAAGTTTTATGTATTTTAATAATAATTATTGAACTTTGTAATAACTGTCGTGAAATATTCAATAATTTATTTAAACTTGTATTAATCTCAACATTTTGTATTTTACATTAGCAGGGACTAACTGCATAATATCATAAACAACAAACACTAAACCACGCATTTGAACTTTTGCACGTATTTTAGTGCAAAATAAGAGTCAAACCCTATAGTTATAGTTACACTTAGTGTTTTCCACTGATATCTGCAGAAAACTCGCCGCCGAGCATCACTCTCACTGTGTCGGCCGGGTTCGCATATAATGGCAATGACACAGTGGCGGCCGTGAACCCCGTCCAGGCGGCGGCGACAGCGTCGTTTGTTTAGTGTGCCGGAGATGAAAGACCTGCGCGCCAAATCAGCGTTCGGTCAGCCCGCCTTGTCTACGCGGGATCATGCGGCACGCGATACACTTGGCAACGTCGCCTGGCCGCCGCCGCCCGTTGATACAAAATACATTATATACACAACAATACGGTCTCGCGCAGTATTTTTCGACAATCTCCCCCCGCAACCCGTCCCTCAACAGTTCGCCGACACCCCAACGCCGCCGCAACAGTTTCCTCCGGCCCGCCCGCTAGACAACTGCGTCGTCTCGTCTATGGCTCGCTTCCTCTCTCTCTCGTTCTCACTCCGTCTTTCTCACTCACTTCCTCGCTCTTTCTCACCCGCGTCTCTATCGTCCCTACCGCTACCCGCTCTCGCTCACGCTGTCTCACTCCCCCGCCCACCGGTTGACGTTCACTCACTTCCTCTTTCTCACTCTCTAAATCATTATAGCGCGCACGTCACGACGATCCGGACGCGTATAATATATTTAGTGTATATAGGTACCACCGTATACGTATATAATTTATAATAATATACATTGTTGACGCATAGGTACAAAACTTTTGACAACTTTGGACCAACGACAATACTTACTTATAACAATAACAACAACAACAGCAACAACAACAACAGACAACAACAATAATACGAGTAATAATATGAAAAAAAAAAATAGGTAATAGCAATAACGATCGTGGTGTACGGCGACAGAGCGCGTCTCGCGACCACGACTCTTTTAGTATTTTATATCGCATACCGGAGACTTGCACGATCGGAAAGGATTATGTCCGTCCCCCGTTAGCACACAATTCGAATCGTAATAAAACTAATAACTAATATTATTGTAATATACTGACGTGCAGCGGTCTATGATGGAAATGCGCTACAACAAATGCACCATAGCACTATATATATGCGTACAGACATATACTGAATTTACTCGGCTATTGATCACTGCTGGATTTCTATTTTCCTGTAAAATCCATATTTTCTAGTCGGCAAAAAATAAAATTGCCAACACCCATCGGCCGGTTCTCACCACTCCCGTTATACATTATTACTTTAATACGCGTTGTCGAATCAGATTTCCGACTAGGTACTCCACCACAATGTCTTTGAACTCATCTGCAGTCATCGTATCGTCAGTGGTATTTTTTTTAAATTTATTTATCACCGTTTTTTTCTAAAACTGTCAAGGTACCAGTACTAATAATAACTCATGTTCGAAGAAAGGATACCCGTAATTAGTATTAAGTCACTCCGCTCATCTAAATGGCAATTGCTTATTCATTTTAAAAATATATACCTATAATCTATAACATATATATATATATTATATACATTTATTTAATATTTACATCAATAATTTCATAAAAGTATTCTACTTCATATAAATTAAATCTTAAAATATGTTCATGGAGATTTCTTCATAAATAACATTGGTTTATTTTATTTATTTATCATTATCAACGACGAAAGATAGCAATATTACTTATAATTTCTTAAAAATATAAAACAAAAACAATACAATACAATACAAATATCAATACAGGTTAAATAATTTTATTTAGAATATATATGCTGGAAAATGATTGTTTTTTAAATATATTTTACATTTATATTATGTTTTACTAAATGCAATTATTTTCGTAATAATAATAAGTATGGCAGTTATGGCACAAATTGAAAACAATCTATACTTTAACGTTATAGGTACAGGTCTTTTCACGGTCTTTTATCGCAAGCAAAGTTAAGTTGGTTTTAATGTTTGATCACCAAACTAGGTCGTACAATGGTTGATTGTCCAATATCCTAAACTTTACCTAAACCTAGTGTTTGTTCAACTAAAACTATCAACAGAATAGATATTAAATATCCTTTTAAGATATTTAACACTATTGATAGTTTAAATTAAAGTTTATTGGTACACAAAAAAAAACACTACAGGGATTTTGACGTTGTTTACTTGTCTCGATTAATTTCTAGTCAATATATATTATTATGTGAAATACATAAATAACAATAATGTCTATAGTTGAATACAAATTATCGTCAATATTACTAATATAAGCAAGTAACTTAATATGCAACTCTAGACCAGTTTATACTAGAGGTTTAGTATGTCTGTGTAATATGTTGGTATATTTTTACCCACTGTAATTATTTTAACATAATATGCGTTATAGTATGAACTTTTATGTTTCATAATCAGTTACATTAAAAAATATTATGTTTATCAAAAATAATTATAGAACAATCCTTAATGTAAATTTATATTATTTTTTATTTTTATTTTTATACATAAGATATTCAAAGCTTGAGCTAAAGATAATAATAATAATAATAATAATAATTTATAATACATATTTTGGCTTACTAAGTGCGATGACTAAATTAATTTAAGTTATAATAGAATAGTGACTAAATGAGGAGAGGCTAATTTTCTATAAATAGTCTCATATAAGTATTTTTATACAAAATGATGAAACAGAGATATAAATAAATTAAACACACAGTTATTTCAATAAAAAATAACTCTTGAACTTTAAGATATGATGGTGAGAAGGCACGGGTTAAACTTAAGTAATCGACTAGTAATTTATTATACATTTAATTTATATACAAAGGTATTGAAATTGATTAAGGGGTAAGATATAAAAAAAATGTATAAATAATTTTTATATAGACAGTCTCAACTCTGTTAATTTCATTAATTTAAAAATCTGTAAATTGTATCCATTTGGAATAAACATTAAATGTATTACTGTGGAGACTAAATTAAATTAAAATTATATACTTGAGTATTATAAACATTTTTATTCTGGCTCCAACTATTCTATAGTCTATAAGAATATTTGTCATCATCACAATTGTCCACAAAGTCTCTCCAAATAAATATTTCTGCAGTTCTTCACCACTAACTTTTCTAGATCCTTCTCAACCACACCCAATCATCTTTTCTGGTCAAAAACTGGTGTATTATTATAATGGTATAAATACGGTTTACCGTATACTATTGATTATAAATACTAGTATATATAATCAATGCGTATATTTACCTTAAAATAGTTATCAATATTTTGAAAATTACATTGTCATCGAAAGTAATAATAATAAACTTTATGACGAAAATATTCAAATTCCTGTACGATTTAAATTTTGATAAATTCCTACCCCAGTATTTTGAAAAACACTGTGAACTTTTATTTTTAAGTTATACTCCTTCGAAGTATAACCAAATCTATTTTTTTTTTTTACTATAATCCACTCTTAAAGTAGAAATTTTAAACTATTTCACTGTTTCAATGCTACGTCACGCAGAAAAAAAATACTCATTATTTTAAGAGCAATACATTTATTGCTATCAGAAGTAGCAGAATCTTTAATGCAGAA
Organism: Rhopalosiphum padi; assembly: GCF_020882245.1. Taxonomy (NCBI): domain Eukaryota; kingdom Metazoa; phylum Arthropoda; class Insecta; order Hemiptera; family Aphididae; genus Rhopalosiphum; species Rhopalosiphum padi. Next base: position 75,558,131 of record NC_083598.1, read on the forward strand.
GGAAAATACATTATATACTTCTTATATTATATGATATATATATATATTATATTATATATGTTTATATATTAAATAATTTTTGCTTATTGTGCATTGATGTAGATTGTAAATACATTTTTAGTAAAAATTTATTTCATGAAATTGTTAAAGCTTTTTATTTGGATTTTGAAAACCATTTTTCAGAATTTTTACTTCTAAATACTAAATAGTCTCCCAAAAATACTTTTTATAGTAAACAATAACAAATGTGTTATGATCTTGTTTATGTAGGTAATTATTACTTATTATATAATGTAAATAAATAATATTGTAATTTAATTATAAAATTTAAAAAAAATTACATTATATTATTATTGATAATATTATAATATTCTAGTATTTTAGAGACATTATTATATTGATAAGTAAGATTAAGTATACCGCGTGATTTTTATAGTTAATACTTTATCGTCATAATTTTACTTATAAAATGGATTTCTATCGTTTTAACGGAATACGCGTTAAGGTATGTTATTACAATTGACATGTTTTCTAAATGCGATAAGCGGTAATGAAGTAAAATTTTAATGCTCATAAAAAATATTTAAAACTGAATTTTAAATAAAGAATAATTTCAACGTACCTCGGATATGACAATTTTTTATAATTTAACTTGATTTTTCGATGTACAAATATAAAAAAAATAGTCAATTTACCCTACTTAAACAAATTTTTTATATAGATAATAAATGTAATACACATAATAATTATATTAGCTTTTATTTGGAATAAAGAAATTTGATAATATTGGTTTTACAATGTGTTTTCTTCGTTGTGTGTATATTTTATTTTTGTTTAAAAAACTAAAGGTTTAATTTACCTAATGGAAAATTCTTAGTGTATATAAAATTATAAAGTGATTCGTTTTTTTTATATTATTTGATGTCATTGCAAAATAATATTTTTTGCAATTTTTTTCGTTAATGTTTTTAAGTTTTTATTTTTTTAAATGACAACATATTTAACAATATACATTGAAATTAATTTTAAATAATAATTTGTATATTTTGTTAACGTAGTTATTTTCAGAAAATATGTAATAAATGTTAGTTTAACCGGTAAGATGGCATATAAAATCCGTATACACTTATACGTTATACCATGTCTAGACTAATATATTACTTTTTGATTATGAATTATAATATTTTAAAAAGTCCTAGTTTTATAAGAAATACAAAAAATCATTAAAATAATAAACTAATATTTAACACGGTTAACGAGTTTTCGGTTCGTTATAGGTACAGTATATTAAAATTTTAAAACATGATTTGATTATTGTTTTAATACTAAATTCATATTTTATATTAATCTAATCATAAAAACTTTCATTTGGACTATTTTCCAACTACTCGTACATAATATTGTTACTTATAATAAAGTGATTAATATTATTGCAATTAAATAACATAAATACATAATATATAATATTTTATTTTGTACCTACGTACATGCATGGGTTTTATAAGTGCGTCATGCGTATGCATTAAATATTATATTTATGAGGTCTTTTAACAATTTGTTTGTAATTCCAAGAATTTATTTGTTCCATATTTCTCCCTATTTCTTAAATTTTTAATGCTGGTTTTGATATTTGATTTTTTGTAAATAATATATAAACGTTGTAGTATTCAAAATGTCATATTGAATAGTTAACGTTCAATACTGTATTCCAAGAACATTAATTTAAAATACCTATATATAAAATAGAATAACATGATACATGCGTATTGAATATTGATTATTATTATTTATTTTGGTATATTTACTCTAGTTTCCAATAAAGTATTTAAATATAATATATCTAAAATCTAAATAATATACGTATAATACAGTAATAATAATGATTGAGTTGAAAATGCAGCCATGTTCATATTCAAAAAATCTTACTTCGACAAGGTCTTCTCTAAATTATCGTGGAATTATGTTTAAGTTGCTCTATGTTAATATTTAATTATTTATATTCAAAATTTTAAAATTATTATGTTTTAATAGTAAATATTAAACAGATATCATACATTATTTCATCTGAGAAACTTACATGTTTCATATTCCTAGTAAAAGACGTCAGAAAACTACGCAATTGATATTCTTAACTGCGCAGTACACATTTAAACTACGCAGTTTAAACCCTATTGTGACCTTTATGACTTTATGTAAAATACAAACAATTCAATTTTTGTTGACAAATATTAAATTAAAAAACGTGAATTTAAAGATTCCAAAATAAATGTATTTGGAAGATTATTAAATGCGATTTTGATTTACTTGGTAAACCTACTAAATAATATACTCTTATGAACATAACAAATCATACTTTAATTTTGAAATGTATATTATTTTCCAACGCTTCTTGCTTTATTTTTAATAAAAATAAAATATATTGAATTAATTAGTATAGGGTTAGGTAATGAATACATCCTAATCATATATTAACATAAAATATCTCGAAAAACTATATTTTTAAACGTCTGACTGGATTGTTTATCTCTAAAAAATAAGTTTATTAAAATTGTAATAAATTACTTTATTATCATTATGACAATATCCTGTTATAATATTTTTTATCGGTTTTCAATATTATTAGTAATTTCCGGAAATATACAACGACTTCCTTGCAAACAATCTCATAAATCTAATCAAGTTTCAAATTAATACAAATATTTTATGATAAATTATCATTTCTACTTAAAATATATAGATAAAAATTTAAAAATATTTGAATATTATAAAAAATATCATCTATTACCTTATAAGTTACAGTGTTTCAAGATTATTATTTAATTGGTAAAATTTTTTAAATGTATTATAAATACATATTTGTTAATTTTTAACAAAAATAATATTAAGATACCTACCAGTCTACCTTAAGTTTTAAAAAAAGTTTGTACAATATAGTATGTACCTATGTTATAGTATGTATTATGTGTACACAAAATGTTTTGTTATTTTATTTATTAAAATAATATTAAAAATTTATATACCGTATCATAAAAAGTAAATGTATTTAATATTTAAAATAAATAAAATAACTTTTGGTTTGACAATTCATAACCCCCTACTATTAGTCAAACTTATAAAACTTTTGTTGACACTTACTGAATGTTTTTTCATTTAATATTAGAACATCATTCTACACTATTTCCGTTTCAAACACTTTTTGAAAAACTATCATGGTTCGTACGTTCTATTAATGAGACTATTGATTAAAAAAATTAGGTCGTTTTCGATAAGGTTTAGATGTTATTTATTGTAACTATTATCGTTTTTTATTTTATATATAGAGGTGTGGTGAAGTTATGTATGTAACTTGTCATTTAAAACTTATAAAAGAATAGCCCACGTATTCATGTTCATAAGACATCTCATATACGGTCAAAATATTTTAAGAACATAAATTTTATGTTTATAACTATATGATCTAATATTATAATGTAGGTATCTAAAATTAGTTACAAAGTACAAAATACGTATAATGATATTATTACATTGAGTTTTTAATTATTATCAGATGACGAATCAATGAAAAGTTATCTAAACCAACTACCAAGGGACTATTTTAATAATATTGTAATCGAAACTTAACTTAACACTTTTGTTTTTTATACTAGTTTACTCCTATAGATTTACCCAACGTTTATATTTTGTGAAAATTTATGAAATTAAATGAAAATTTCAATGTAAAATAAAACCCATAAAAATCACTCTGCTGTATAGTAGAAGTGTCGACTATACCTAGCCTGCTAGCCATTCATCAGTAATGATATATTAAATAAATCATATGTTGTACGTTTGTATCTATATATATACGAAAATCGATTCTGAGTATGTAGACAGACCATAACGATATTTTAATATATTACAATATATATTTATATAGCTGTTAGTCATTTATTTTTATATTTGTAAACGGTAGGTTGAAAATGTTGAATTAATCTGCGAAAAACAAATCGCACAAGTATATTATTAAAATATTAAGTATATATTATTATTTTTATTAATATCTGTTATTTACTTTTAAGCCACTACCAACATTCCATAAAACGATGTAAATAGGTTAATGATACATATTAAAATGATTTAGAGTGAATGTAAATATTTTAAATTTTCATCGTGTGTAGCAAGTATTAATATGCAAAAATTACAAGTTTTTATAAATAATAGTCTTTGATTTACAACAAAATATTCATCGTTATGTTTATATCTAGTGTTATCAACATTTGAATTCCAATAGTTCGTAAAAATAAAAAATGTATTTGGTGATTTGCTTAACTTTTTTTAAATTCCAATAAAAAAAAAATGGAGAATTTTTTATTATCTACATTTTCAATCTTTAGGTGTTAAAATTAAAAATTGTACATATTTTCAACGAATAATTTGCAATTTTTTGTAATTTTGAAGTATATCGTCAGTATTTAAGATCTAAATATGTATTAATAAATATTAATAATTTTCGAAATATATATACCTAACGAGTATTTTACTATTAATTGAATCACTCTGTGTAGTGTATACTGTTATAATATGATCGCACATTCGCACGAATGATATTATATTGAGTTTATATGATATACTCGATTTAATGGTTATATTATATTCTCTACGCAGTGTTGCAGTATATCGGTTCAGCAAAATCTTTACCACAACAATATTATAATTTACGGATAGTGCACGTCAATATATTCATTACGGGTATTGATGTTTTGATAACGTTATGCAAACAACTCATGTTTAAATTGTTAAATGTACTCACATAATATTATTAATCGATGATGGGGGGCGATTAATAAAGAATACTTGATAATATAGCCAGACAATATCCCGAACGCATCAGGTATTTGTGTTTTCATTAATAATTGTGTATGCTGAAATGTTTGCCGTGATTTTAAGGATAACTGGATAGTGAATATACGTGAATCTGTTTTGAAATAGTTAAAACGATAACGTTTAATGACTACGAATTCTGTCTGTATGTAGAAAAATAAATCCCCAGAAACAGCGGACCAGTATAAAGTGAAAATAAACCCAAATGGGACAAGCGATGGACAAATATGCACAGTGTAATAAACATAAAGCATACGAATATCATTGTATAGTTGGTACTCTGTAGTGGCTTTATAATATTTTTTTTTGTTATTTTGTCTTCATAGTTTAAATTTTGATAAAGTTTGATCGATGTTCTATGAATTGTTCGTAATATTATTATGTATATTATAATATATTTTGATAATAATAAGTAACAAGTAAACATAAAACATGTCGCTTCTACATGGTGTAATCAGACTTTTCACGAAATGAAAAACATCAATTAATTTATTTTACCTTGATACAAATTTCAATTTTAAAAAAGATAGACATACCGCTCTACTATATATTAGATGTCGAGTGGGTCACTATTATGGATGTGTTAAATTTGAATTCTAGATACTTATATATCGTTAATATAATTCTGAGCAGAGAAGGTTATATCACTAGTATATTTCATGGCATGTATTTTTTTTTCTATAGCTATTAAAATCGTTTATTTTTTTTTTAGTAGGTATTAAAGTAGGTTGATAAAAATGTTTCCGAAAATATTGCATTTATATTGTAGTATTAGTAAATCTTAGGCATATAAACATATAAATTTACTAAATTTACTAATTTTCGTGATTTGTATGAAGTCTAAACGCTTATAAAAAAATATGAACTATACATTTTCGATAATTTTTATAAAACACTTGCTAGGTACTTTGTATTCAATTAATATCATATCGGTATTATCAATATTTATAACAAGGCAAAAAAAAAACCGTTAAAAGTTAAAATCAGTCGCAACGCGTACGCTGTCTATTACATATGAGTTCTATTTCGTTATACATAAATAATCTTTTCTTTCAAACTCATATTTACCGAAAAATGTGATATTATCACAGCAGAATGCCGGAGAAAAATCTGATTCAACTTCAATTCCTCTCATGCGGCATGAATTAATTCTTGTTTAAAAATCTGCAACAAATTGGTAATTATAATTAGTCTCACATACACATTACGGTGTCCCTAACCGCCACAGTTGTTGGCGGTCGTAATCTTTGTCTTACGTAACCCGACAACGAACAATGCTACTTTAACTATCTGGCCATGGAAATGTTAATCTAAATCGTAAAAATAACATAATATAAATCAAAGTTAACTCAAATACACGACGTATACTATACAGTCTATACATAGCGCTTCAAGTGATGATGCATTTTCGAATACATTCTTAAGTGATACGAATGATCTCGAATTTAAAATGTCCAAATCCAAAACTAAATGTATTCTATTCATGGAAATTTAAAAATAACAACGATTTAAACCTATTTTTGAATCAACCAATAAATACGTCGTTCTCAATAATAAAAATGATGAAATAAATAATTTGGAAACAAAACAAACTAAATCTGATACAAATCAAACTGAGAATAGTGCAAACACGGATACGGACCAAATAAAACTAAACCACCTCTACTAATTTTTGTTCCAAGATTCTTGGAATTTGCCACTTTTTGTACTAATTTAATCAATTTAGTTGGAATTAACAACTTTTTCGACAATTCAATTTACAAAACCCTAATGCATATCGATTAAAGAATACTTAAAAGAAGCTAAAGTGGAATAATCACACGTTATAAGTCCATAAAGATAAATCCTTATATTTAGTTGTTCAAGCATTTATCTACCCCAACAGTTGATATAGGTATTTTAATTCAAGAAATTCGATACTCTGATTGCAATGTTACAAATTTTTTATACAAAATCACAAAAAATTATAATATAAAATGTTAATATTAAAAGAATCCCATTTCGCAATGTACATTGTTCAATATTGATATCATTATACGTGTCATGCTAGTCCTTGATTGCTCACCACTATAGAATTAAAACGATTCTGGATTGTTAATATTCGCTTACGAGTGATTCGCAAGTAAATAATTTGCGTGCGGTCGCAATAATAAAATCTCAACTCACGATGGTAAATCTGCCAGGGTTTTGAGTCCTGAAGCTTGTCCGGTCTCATCTGTTGCAGGGATTGATTAGGAGGGACCTTTATAGATAAAATAATTAAGTCTCTGTAAGGCTTAGATCTGTATAGTACACGTTGCTGTATTTGTTTGGATGACAACTAAAGCAGTTTATTTGGAGTCCATACTATAGAGATAATGTTACAGGCCATCTGCTATGTAAGTGGCATTACGATCCCCCGGGTACTCCCCATTTTGGTGGGATTTGAGAAGCCACTGTAAAGTTCGCTAAATCATTGCTTCTACGTACTACGACTTCTTAGATTTGGCCTTAGGCGAATTCTTTACTGTGCTATATAGAGTAAAAGCTGTGCTGAATTCGCGCCCGCTCGTATCCACTTCGTCTGACTCCAATGATTTGAAGTGTCTGATCCCTAGTTATTTTCTAATCGATGGACCGTTGTTATTGGTATCAGGACTCACAGGAAGTTCATCCAGCAGTTGTTCCGCTTCTTTTTGCGACGTTGGCTGCAAGAGTACTTGAACACTCTTCAAGCTCGTGGAAAGTGTATCAAGTCAGGAGGCAACCTAGAAGTAGACACTATGGCCTCTCTTGGCCTTTAGGTTAAGTTGTAGAAGTGTACCGGAGTTCAGATCAGATAGTTCGTTTGGCTAAAGTCCTCACTAGTCAAGGAGTACTTACTATACCAGCAGTGAAGCTGGTACTTTCGCCTACTTATCTGTAGTTAAAATCATTAACAAGTCCATTTCTCGTTCACACCTTGTAGGTATTGTGCTATGATTATACTCATTTATAAATCTATAATGCCATCACATCTGCTAATACAGATCTCGTCGGATGCTCTGCCTCTGGGATCTTAGCGGGAGATGTTATTTGTTAGTTTTATAGATATAAAATTCATTAAACAAGCAATATTTGTATTATATATATATATTGTAAAACAATGTCATTATAATTCAAGTTAGAACTTTAACTTTATGATTATTAACGATTGTTCCTATTGTTATAAGACTCAGTTCATACTCAAAAACATATTTATTTGTTTATGTTTATTTAATGTTGTATATTATTATTAATTTATTTATTAAAAAAAAAATAATAATGTACGACCCTTTGTAAGACCTATTTATCGCCTTGTGAACTACTTCGTCTAACTGCTCTGTCCACCTGCTTAATGGACCACCTTTCAGCTTTGAAGATCGAACCCGCTTTGCAAGAAGAACTGATACTTGCGAGGGGGAGTATGTACGATCCTTTTGTCCAATTTAAAATTACCTCCGGTTTTTGGACATTTCGAGTCACATCGAGCTATTGATAGTGATCCGTTTATACATTGGTTATCGGATCCTATAATCGTGTATTCGTGTGTAACGCTCCGGTTCTCACCTACACCAACGTGGTTTTATTCAGCTCCGAAAACTATCAGCAGCTCAGCCTAGAAACAGGCAGATCGACCCAGATTATTAACGAGATTTAGTCCTTCAAAGCGGTGTTTCCCGTCCTTCCCCCCTCATCATAATTTATAAACATACGCGTATATGCGTATTTTAAAATTATTTCAATGTTATAATATATGAAGTGTGGAACTATTATTTTTGTTATAATCTAAGTGCTTTTTATTATTCAATAGGTTTTGGAGAACCACAAAATTTAATGTGTAATTATATAGTTTCAAATAATTTGAATTGTACGGGTAATATAAATACCTAACTAGTGATTATAAGAGGTTAGGTAAATTCATGAGTGGGTCAAAATTAAACTAGGTTGATTTTTCTTGAAAAATAGTGAGTATGAAAATTAATGGGGCATGTACTATGTAATTGTAGGCACCTAATTATGTAAATATTAATTTCAAAATAACTGTTAAGGGCTGAATGTAACTAATGCAAGATATTTTAATATTCCATTATTTATATTATGTATTTTAATAGAAAATTAGGCTAGTTTATTTTTATATAATAAAACCTAACAAACAGCAATTAAAAATTATTATTGTATTATAACCATAATGTAAAATACTTAATATTAATGCGAAGATAAAAATTGAACATTTTTTTTCGAAGACATAATTTATTTATTACATTATCAATGAATTCAGTTTGTTTATCTTGAAATTGTTCTTTGTCAACACTCATTATAGCCTCAAGTCTTTTATCACTTATTGTTGACCTTAACAATGTCTTAATTCTGCGCTAAGTACTGGATGACCTTTCTGTAGTGCAAGTTGTTAGTGGTAATGTATATTATATAATGTTTGATTTCAAGAGAATATTCCCATTATTTTTATAATTTATGACTCATAAATTATAAATTATGACTTATATTATATTGTTAATGAAAATTTTTGATTTGAATTACCAATAACCATATTAAATTAAACCATTAAATTTTAAATTTTGTATTTTAATATGATTTTCAATATCTTGAAGTAATCAAGTATTTTCAGTAAAATAACTATCAATTTATTATTTTTTTAGACAGGTTGTTGTGGTAATAATCTTATAGCACTGAGGTCTAAGACAATCACGAACACGAACAATTTAACAACATAGTGGCTATTTATAATTTTATAAAATTTAGTCATAAAAACAGAAAAACATAGTATTTAATATAATATAAAGATATTTTTACCAAGATATTTTAAACCAAAGATATTATTTTGAAGATATTAGTAATATGTTGTAACTCTACTAATAGTGTTGGTACTTCTGAACAATTTTCCATAATTATTTCTATTTTTATATCATGATCGTTGTATTTTTTACGACGTGGTGAACTTAATTCTCTCGATAATCGTTTTTCCAATCGAACCTGATATAGTGATATAAGTAATTATTGTATTTGTTAATTAAATAAGATAAAATATAAATACCTCTTATAATACTTGTTCTTGTTTTAAAAAGCGTATAAATTTCCATATTGAAACGTGGTTTGCTCCAAGTCCTACATTAAAAGCATGATCCTTCTACCGCATTATTCGTACTCGGAAGATCTTAATTAAATGTCGATCTTATATATAATGATATGTAATAGCTAATGAGCTAATAAAAATCGGTAAAAATATATTTTGACCAAAGATATAATTGTGAAGATATTTTGACCGGTCACCATGGATTTCTATGCCCGGTTATTTCATAGTATCTTATTTATACAATAGATATGTGAAATTACTGAAATTTGTTTAACTTTATTAATGTGAGTAAATATTATCATTGGATATAGTAGCATAATAACAAATACTACTTACAGTGCCGTAGAAACCGCATTGCAGGTAGTTCATTGTACTAGGACTCCACGTTTTAAGTTCTTATATGGGAACCATACTTAAAATAGTTTAAGTACCTATTTATAACAAAATATTTTATGATAAGATCATATTATGATGAGTACTTTATATTATATAGGTGCTATCTTGTATAGAATATACTTATCTAGCATCGACTTGACGTTTTTTTTATTTTTGTATAATATATATTATTATTATGTTGTTTATACGGAACATAAATATTTATTAAATTTATTATATTTATTTATCTAAAAACACATTTGAAATAATGAAATGCCCAAATATTAAATGGCATTAGTGAAACAATGATTATGTCGTTTGTTGTTATACGTAGGAGTCCACAATAGCTTTTAGATTGTGAATTACAACTTGCTAAATCTCAATACTTGTTATCGTTGCAACTAAAAATAAAGTTATAAGGAAAATGATTTTTGTAAATTATTGCTGGTGCAACGGCGATACTGCCGATACTGGTTACTTTAGTCCGTTACTCCCTATAATGTCACCTAAATGTATAACGTTCTTTTTGTAATGTAAAAACTATTGGTGACTCCCAATTTAGTTGCGACCCCCCGGTTGAGAATCGTTGGTATAGGAGTCAAGGTTAAAATTATTAGGATTTCTAGAAAATGTTCGGTTTTTTTTTAATTTCTTATAAAACTTTTATGTAGCATGATACCATAACAATAATGATTGTATATTTGTATATTTGCACAGTTGTAGATTAGTTTTAATTATTTCTAATATCAAAATAATACAGCTCGCAACGATTTCAACAATATGTATGTAAAAAAACAACTAGTCATTAGTCAAATAATACATAGTATATAAAAAATACAACTGAAAACGTTATACAACTTAGATGATAAAGATTATAAATAAGTAAAATGGTAAATTATGAAATTGGGTGTAGTATACCTCGTTTGATTGTTAAATTTTGAGTAATTTGACGTTTGTCAATTTTTTCATTTTACATTTTGTTTTAAATTTTAAATTATTTAATTACGTCATCATTAAACAAAAATACCTTAGTAGTGTAAACAACGAAAAACACAAAGAGATAATTAAAAAAATTAAGAAAATTAAGAAATTGTTAAAAATATATAACTTATTTTATTTAATTTCTTTGGCTGGTTTTGAAAAAGGTAAGTATTGTTAAGGTATATGGAGTCAGGTAGATAGGTTAATAAGTAATCATTATTATTATTATTATTAACTAGACAGTTGTAGATATTTATTTTAACGTGTTGTATTACTGGTTTAGGTACTCAATAGTCAAACTCGTCTAAGTTAATACAAAATATAAAAATATACATCACATTTATTTTATTTTTTAGCTTAATTCCTATTGATTAGGTATCAAAGTAGTTATTATGTTCATTATTTTGTATTATTGTTAAAATATTAGTCATTTTACAGGTGTGCTTAAAGACTTTGAATTGAACAACATAAGTTTTATTTTACTTCCACGGATCAAGAGTCAAAATAAACAAGAGAAGGCCATTGATTGTACAGGTGAATTTTTAATTCAATATTAAAAATATATAATAGGCAAAATTTAGAAATTTATTATTAAAATTAAAATTTATTGTATGACGTATAACATTATCTATGTCCTATATTTCCTGCTTGTGTGTGTTAATATTAATTCTATAGTAAAATATTAAATGTAATATTACAGATGTGTTTATAGACTTTAAATTTAATATGAGAAAAGTGTAATTTTACTTTCCAATGATCAAAATTCAAAATGAACAAGAGAATATCATCGGTTCTAAAGGTAAAAATTTCATTCAAAATAAATAAAAATCTTTATAAACTATAAAAAGTATTTACTCGTATAAAATGTCAAAATGATATTAATAATACTTGTTAAAGCAAAACATTAATATAGGTAATTACTTTTATTTTTGTCACATGAACAAATACAATATAAATATGAAGAGTACATCAAATGTATTTATTTTCATTTTTTATATTGAATATGTACAGAGTCAAGTTACCCAGCTGATAAAGGAAATTTTGAAAATAAAATAATAGATGGTATTAGAAGGTCCATACTATTATACGGCCCATGTAGATCAAACATTGAATTTACCGGCATAAATCTGAGAGGTACAATGGTACAATAAGAAGATTTTCTCCAAATTTCTATTTTATGCACCTTGACATGTCAACAAAAATGGGAAGTCATATTTCAGAGCAAGGTTATTATTAGTATATTTACCTACTTGTACTTAATTAATATTATTATTATATACTATTTATAGTGAATTCTATTGGTATATAATAATTGAGATATGCCCATGAAATAAGTATTATAATTATACCATTATTACTAGGTAAGAGCATTATTGGTTCCATAATACATTATTACAAATAAATAATTTAAAAAACTGAGCATTTATTTTTTAGTTTTTATTTACACACATTAGTTCTTATAAAAACGAATTAATGTACCACCGTTCTCTATGATGGTTATTTCCCATGGCATTCATTGTAACTCATGATTATAGATGTACGATTTGTTATCGCTCCGTTGGCCCATCACTCTAAACATCCTGTGTATCTACATAAATATCTACATGACAGTTTTCACAATAACTTCGAATACAGGTTGGTGTGTCAATTATTTAACAAGCAATCCTTCTGTATAGTAATATCTATACTGACAAATACGGTTACATACATATAATATTTTGAAGTATTAGATCGTATTTCTACTGTCATAATATATTATAATAAGTATTGTAAATTCTTATGCTTGCATGACAATTGCTTACTGAAGTTAATACCTTTATTGAGGTAAAATATGTTAATAGATTCATGATTAATTATTATCTTGGTATAGTGTCAAGTAGTATGTTTAATATGATAAAATTAACATATATCGCTAGTCACAGGAATCTCAACTGAAGAAGTAATGTTTTATCAGAATCACCACCTAGTGAAAGCAAACATTTACTTAAATAAAATAAATGTTCAGCACTGACGAAGAAGATTTACTTAAATTTACATGTGAAATACTGAAAAATAAATATCAGCATAATTAATGAGACAAATTATGCATATTATGACTTATAACATTTAGAAGATAAAAAGGTGAATTATATATTATAAACTAAAAATCATATTATTAAGCGGACCAAACATTAGGTATACACAGATTATTTTGGTTCTTTGATTAGTGTAATATATATGAGAATATTAGTTGAACAATTACAACACCATCAATGTAAATACACCCATAAAATTA